>NC_091431.1:41720043-42920043 GCF_032191515.1 Phaenicophaeus curvirostris
CTCAGCAGAAAAAAAAACCTTGGATATCTGACAAAACATGGAGTTCTATTTTGCTTTGAATCCTATTTCACATTGTCAGATGGTCTTGATGCTTTATTTACCTCTGGAAGACGGGGAAAAAAAAATGCAATTTTGTTCCTGGATAGTTTTCCTGTTTCATAATCTTTCTCCAGCTCTGTGTTAGGGTGTAGTATAACGCAGAGCTTCTGCTGGGTGGAGGGTATGAAGTGGAGGTGGGTGGGAGTTTACAGGGCACTAGCAGTATGACAGACCTCAGTAGGATTGCCTGAAGTGGTCAGAGCAATTTATTAGAGCAAATCAAAAGAGTCTTTGTGTCAGGTAAGTATTTATCAATATATCTTGTAGAAAAAGCAGCACAAAGTAGAAGGCAGAAAATATTACTTTACTGCACTAATCTGTATTAAGTCAGGTAATCTGGAGAGCCATCTCTCTGACTTAGCTTTTTTTTGTAATTGCCCACAGCACTGTCGTTTTAAAATTAGTATTCTCAGTGCTGTCCACATACAGCATCAGGTACCCGGTGTTTGCTTATGTCAAGGCCCACTTTGATGTCTCCAACTCTTGGCTGAGTTAAGGCATAACTGCTATATAGAAAAGATTTTTCATGGTGAGGTGGCATCTGATACAAGACAGAGAAAAGCTTAGAAAACTGGGCAATCACTCTTTTCTGACTGATGAGTTGTGGGGACAGTCACGTAGTAACAAGTGGATTTTCTGCTGTGAAATCTGTGAAGTCATGATTGAAGTTCCGGCCAACAGGTATCTGCCTATGTTATAAACACAGTGGGAGCCTTTCTGCTAGGTAGAATTGGTTTTAAAGTACATATCCTAGAAAGGTAAAAGAATGGGGAGTGGACTTGCTTGGAGAGGAGTTTTTAAATACCTCAGAGATACGTAGAAAGGCTAGTATCGGCCTAAATTTATTTGCTTAACAAGAACCATGCAAAACATAGAACCTGTGAAAAAATGAATTTCTCAAAATTCATTTAATGAGTGGCTCCCCAAAATGTAGGAAAAGGAGAAGGCATAAACACCAGCAGGAGAAGAGTGGGAGAATATTTTGCCTGGTAGGATTGCTGTCTTTGCATGTGGCAAAATACTTTATTTCTTTTTCATGATTAACAGTCCTAGAATAAGTACCTCAACTACAGAATATTATGTTGCCTTATTTCTCTTACTATCCATTTCCATTTTGTTCCAGAACACTCATCAGATTTTGTGTCTGTGCATGTGTGTGTGTTCACTCACTTTTTGAGACGTGTATGTAATGGAAATAATAGGAGAATAACATTCAAGATACCCAGTTCGTTTGGTTAATAGTTGTTGCAGGGCTGAGCTAGGATCCATGACATGTCACAGCACAGAAACTCAGCTGCAGGTATACGCCAGCAGGCTTACTCATGCACCCCAGCCAAACCGTGCTTTCTGCAGCTAGGAGGTGGAGCAGAGAGAGATTCTTCTGCCATATTTGTAGTTCTCACACCCCAGCAGCTGGTTAGGAGCCAGTTCATCCCACAAAACAATTAAGAACAACCTTGGGGCTGCTTTAACAAACAATAGTCCCCAAGGATTATGCCACAGTGCACACCCCTTTCTTCCCCACCTCCTGGCCATATCCCTGAGATGTTTTCTATGCCAAGAGCTGGGAAAATTCTCCAGGGAAATTCTCAGCTGGCTTGTTGAGCTAGTTACATGGTCCCTTTGCTATCCTGAGACCCAGACCATTGTTGATAATTTTCCTATTGAACATATGCTATTTTACCATTCAAACTGCTTAGCAAGTTTAAAGCTGATGGTTTCTACAGAAATGTTATGAACAGAACAGTGAAAATATGTTTACTTCAACTATGATTATAACCTTTGTAACTAGGACAGTGGCTATTTGTAAGCTAGAGATAACTATCATTTGGCTTATTGCTATGCAGTTGTTGTACATGATAGGGATATTCCTTAAATCCAACAGGCTAACAATTCCATTTAAGTGTTGATATCCTTACTCCTTCTCCCTAGGAAAATAAGGATAGCAAGGAAAGATGTCTGCCACAAAATCCTGCAGTTCTTGTGGATGAAGCTATCCATCTAGTCTCCTCTTACCTGAGAGACGTCTTATGGTGTTCTGATTTCCATGTTCTCAAAATCCTGGCTGCTGTGGCCAGATTGAGACTGTGTTCCAAGAAATTCTAGTAGTCTCACTCAAATAGTGAAAGCACAGAATTCCAGATAATGATAAATCACAGAACAGGAATGGAAGTTTATTCTGTCAGGTGTGGAACCAGAAAGGCAGTCTAAGAAAATAATACTTTCTTACTCCTTAATTTAGTATCATGTTCTAACATGTTGTTTCAGGTTGGTTTAGACTCCAACTCCCTTCCTGTTCTAGTCCAGCATCTAACACAACGAGGCTCTATGAGCTCAGACAAACCAATAAGCCTTAGCCAAATGCAGAAAAGAAGCAATTTTTATAAACACCTGCCCAAGAATAACACTGTCCATAAAGCATCTTGTTGTGTCGAAGATGTTGAAAATTCCCCATTGCCTTAGAGGAAAGAGTGTGAAAGGGAGGCTTTCTGATAGGCAAAGGTTCTTTGTTCCCAAACCAGAATGCGCCACATGAGGGAGAAAAGTGTTACCTGCTGCTCCACATTGATCTCAACAAATACTTCACGAAGTCACTCTCACTTTGTAGCAGAATAATAGATCTCAAAGACCCAAATAAGGATGGGAGAGCAGAATTTACTTCTAGGTTGCACTTCTGGCTCCTATTATAATCACCATACAATCTGTCCTCAGTTTCCCCAACTAAATGAATAGAAATTATAATTATCTCCACATCTCACAGAGCTGATCCTGTAATGTTTGTGAAGGTTGTGATAGTCTTATGTGAAAGACTCAGAAACATCCAAGATGATGGTAGTCTGTTTCATGTTTCAAAAATAAAACTCTCTAAATGCAACATCTGTATGTTGTGCGGGCTCTGCACTGTGCTTCCAATATATAGTGGCAAAGGCCACAGCTAGAATGAATTCACAGTGGTTTAAATGCTTTGCTTTGTCTCTCAGCTTGCTCACAGGGACAGACTGGCTGCTTTCTGTAGGTTTATTAAGTGGCAAATGTGCTCAAAAATCAAGGAGGAGTGAAGAAGGGGATTTTATGTGTTTGTGTATTACAGCATGGCAAGTACAGCATCGATCTCCTCCGTTCCAAACTTCACTGGATTTAAGATTAAGCACCAATGATAAGTGCTGTGTTTTCATTCTTCTTGTATTTAGACGAATGTGCTTTGTCGATGAAGCATCCTTCCCTCATTCAATCTGTTTCAATAAGCTATGCTGTGCATGGGTCTCTGGAGGCCTTCACAGGAGAATGCTTTACTCAGTACCCCAAAAAGCAGCAGCTGCAGATTCTCTGTGCAACATGGCAATGTTTGTAATTGTAAAAATGGCAGTGTTCGACTAATGGCAGTGCCTACAGCACTTCCGTGCCAAGAGGAGAGAAAGCATCGTCTACACATTTCCAAACCTTATAACATGCAAAGAGTCCAGGAGGTCTGGGAGGAACAGATCAAGCCTAAGATGAATTAATTTGTTTATCTGCCCACTGGTGAGATCAGCTTTTCAGGCCTTAGAAGAAGTTTTCAAAAAGTAGCCAAAACAATTAGCTGTATATCTAGTCACTCCTGACCCTGGGTCATGTGCCTTTCCCCCGCTTTGCTTCCCCAGTTCTCAAGCGTTACCAAGAAAAAGCAGAGAAGTGTTTGGAAGTATCGTTCACCTGTAAATAAAATTGCATTAACTAAAGAAACCTGGACCCTGGAGCCCACATGAACACTTGAAGTCTGTACAAGAGATGAGAGAGGCAGGATATTCCTTGCAATGTAGCCTATTCTGGTCTCAGTTACCTGACAAATGCTTTGTTTAAAAAAAAAAATGGAGAAAATTTTAAGACAAGAGCTGTTGCTTCTTTTCCTTTCATTTTAAGGGAGACTTCCACAGCACCTAAACTTGAATATGGGATGTGTACCCTTTCAGACAGGAAACAATACTGGGAGAGGTGAGAGCAGGTACCTGATGACATGAAAAGTGAAAGGATGGGGTTTGTTCTGCTTATACAGACACATCTGGGCTTCTAACATTCATATACTCTAACTGAAGCAGTACTTACCTTCTTGGTCTTCTAAATTCTCCAAAAGGTCCAGGTCATTTCAAAAATGCAGAGCATTTGAGACAAATTTTTCTGGCTTTCTCATCAGCAAGAAGTGGAACCTGCTCAGCTTGTGAATTGTTACACTCAACAACAGTGTATGTTGTGTCAATTGGAACCTTTGAAGAGATGAAGAATATTAAAGTTCTTACTTAGTCATGTGGCAGTTTCATTGCAGATGAGTAGTCCTTGAAAGTAGTATCTAAAGCTTGAACTCTGTAAGAGGTGACACCATAACTATATTCCATTTAGACTTATTATTTCTTCTAATTTTCTTCATTAAACCAGCAAAGGGTCGCTAATATACTTATTCTCTGAGTGCAGAATACTTATTTTACTGATTGGGCATTAAGGAGAACCAAATGACTGTCACTGCATGTCTCATAACAGAAAAGATGGATTTCAGTCACTGTCATGGCTAGAGAGAAGGGACGAAAGCCAGGAAAATAAATAGAGAGAGGGGAATGAAAAACTGAAAAACAACCTAGATCAGACACTAATGTGTTAATGTATTCTGTCTGAACATGTGATACCAAAGGGAGGTGCATGAATCTCAAACCTGAAAACTCAGTGGATAGAAAAAAAACGACTATTTAAGACTCCTGCAACAACTTCAGTACATCTCAAGACACAGCCTGGAACAATATTTTATATATTTATTTATTTATTTTAAGATTAGATATCTACTTTAGTATTTAGCATGTTGTTTTTAGCATTTTGAGACTCTGGCTCGTATAGCAACACTACACACATCCTCTGCCATTTCTTTGCATAGTAGTCTTTAAAAAGCAGACATATCAGCCATGGGTACAAGAAGAAAACTTGCACTCACACAAGAAAATAAATATGCCTCAATGAGCAGTAACAAGGGCAGATGTGAAGCATTTTCCCTCAGAACCTTCCAACTGGAGCACAAAATGGAGGCAAATATGTTGGATAGACTGCAGCTTCTCGTTCTGCCATCCAGGAGGCGTAATTCTTCACTGTAGTATGGGTAGGGAAAGTCTATAAGGAAAACGCAGCCACAAAGTTAGTTTGAGGACTGGATGAGGGCTGCTTTGGGCAGTGAAGTGGCTTCTGGGGCTCTGAGATCCCACTAAAAAACTGTTTCAGATTTGTAGCAATGCATGGGTGCACATCAATCAAACATGCACCCATGGATAACACTAAAGATATCTTCTTTCATGGCTGAGCCCACACCTTCTGGAATGAATTCCCCTCCCTGTGCAATATTGTAGTTCAAGTGACAATAAACAATATCCATAGCTCTGGAGCTGCCACTAAACACATAAGACACAAATCCAACAAAACTTCTCTTTTTTTTTGTAGATATGCAAAGGAAGATTCTTACAATTCTTGTGGCTGAAAATCTAGCCTACATGACAAAAATAGCTCAACCATTAGAAGAAGAAAGGATGCTCCAAATAATTTTGGAGCCAAAGCCAGTGGTGGCCAGGGCAATGAGACTTACCTATTCAGAAATGAGGAGGTGGTCAGAGACTTGCTAGCCCGACTAGACACCCACAAGTCTATGGGGCCGGACGGGATTCACCCTAGGGTACTGAAGGAGCTGGTGGATGTGCTGGCCAAACCCCTTTCCATCATCTGCCAACAGTCCTGGAAGACTGGGGAAGTCCCACTGGACTGGAGGCTGGCTGATGTTGTGCCCATCTACAAAAAGGGCCGCAGGGAGGACCCAGGAAACTACAGGCCTGTCAGTCTGACCTCAGTGCCAGGGAAAGTCATGGAACAGGTGATCTTGAGTGCTATCATGAAGCACATGCAAGAGAACCGGGTGATCAGGCCCAGTCAACATGGGTTCACAAAAGGCAGGTCTTGCCAGACTAACCTGATCGCCTTCTATGACAAAGTGACCCGGCTACTGGATGAGGGAAAGGCTGTGGATGTGGTCTTCCTGGACTTCAGCAAAGCCTTTGACACAGTTTCTCACAGCGTTCTGCTTGAGAAACTGTCAGCCTCTGGCCTGGACAGGCGCACACTCTCCTGGGTGGAAAACTGGTTGGATGGCCGGGCCCAGAGAGTGGTGGTAAATGGTGTGAAATCCAGCTGGAGGCCAGTGACAAGTGGGGTTCCCCAGGGCTCAGTGCTGGGTCCAGCCCTGTTCAATGTCTTCATCAATGATCTGGATGAAGGCATCGAGTGCACCCTTAGCAAGTTTGCGGACGACACTAAGCTGGGTGGAAGTGTTGATCTGCTGGAGGGTCGTGAGGCTCTGCAAAGGGATCTGAACAGGCTGGACCGCTGGGCAGAGCCCAATGGCATGAGGTTTAACAAGGCCAAATGCCGGGTCCTGCACTTGGGGCACAACAACCCTGTGCAGTGCTACAGACTGGGAGAAGTCTGTCTAGAAAGCTGCCTGGAGGAGAGGGACCTGGGGGTGTTGGTTGACAGCCGACTGAATATGAGCCAGCAGTGTGCCCAGGTGGCCAAGAAGGCCAATGGCATCTTGGCTTGTATCAGAAACGGCGTGACCAGCAGGTCCAGGGAGGCTATTCTCCCTCTGTACTCGGCACTGGTGAGACCGCTCCTCGAATCCTGTGTTCAGTTCTGGGCCCCTCACCACAAGAAGGATGTTGAGGCTCTGGAACAAGTCCAGAGAAGAGCAACAAAGCTGGTGAAAGGGCTGGAGAACAGGCCTTATGAGGAACGGCTGAGAGAGCTGGGGTTGTTTAGCCTGGAGAAGAGGAGGCTGAGGGGTGACCTCATTGCTCTCTACAACTACCTGAAAGGACGTTGTAGAGAGGAGGGTGCTGGCCTCTTCTCCCAAGTGACAGGGGACAGGACAAGAGGGAATGGCCTCAAGCTCCGCCAGGGGAGATTTAGGCTGGACATTAGGAAAAAATTCTTTACAGAAAGGGTCATTGGGCACTGGAACAGGCTGCCCAGGGAGGTGGTTGAGTCGCCTTCCCTGGAGGTGTTTAAGGGACGGGTGGACGAGGTGCTGAGGGATATGGTTTAGTGTTTGGTAGGAACGGTTGGACTCGATGATCCGGTGGGTCTCTTCCAACCTGGTTATTCTGTGTGATTCTGTGTGAAATGGTTCTACGGTAGGAAAAAAGTGGCAGAAACACATTGGACTTTAACTTGTGAAGTTAAAGCTACCAGAAGTTTGCACCAGGATATGATTTGAATGCAGATATGGTGGCTTGCAATATGTTGTACAGGTCCAAATGCTCACAAACCTCACCCTGTGTGATACTGCTCTTTACCAACACCCTTTCCTCCATTTTTGTCGGGACTAAATATTTGCCAACCTCTAACAAAATAAAAGCACAGATAAAAATGAGGTGAGTGGAGCTGTTAGTTCAAATGCTGCTATTTGAGAGCTCACATAGCTCTGGGGAAATAAGTACTGAGTATGTAATCCCAGCAGTGACACTGAAGGTAAATGGATTTAGGGATTTTCGTCATCTACTGAGGTAGCAATAACAGCAGTGACAGGGCATTTGTATCCCCACATCACAACTGGTGAAAATATTTCATCTGGGAAGCATGGCTTCTATCACATAATTTGGTCTCAGTATTTTAGTGGCTAATGTTTCACACTGCTTGTGATCCTCACCTGAATCATGGCTGCAAGGTGTCACTCTACTCCAGATTCAGGAAGCTTGGGGTATAAATTGAAGCAAATATATCCACTATCAGAGAAACATGTATTATTATTAAAGCTCATTCATCACACACTGAAGTAAATACTTTGCATGGGGGAATTGGAATCATTCTCAGTGAACTAGATCCATCACCTTCTAAATCAGGTACATCAGCTAGTGAATCAAATGCATCACCTTTGAATTAGATAGACTCCCGATTGAATTAGATGCATCACCTATTGAATCAAATACATTACTATTGAATCAAAAACTGTATGTCACCCAGTAAATCATGTAAATATTACCCACACTGCACACTGAACAGCTGCATCACCAATAAGTTTAACAGATGACATGTTAAAACTGCTATAACATTTAAACAATTACCGTAAGGGCCAAATCCAATATATCACTCACCAGTCCTGGTAGAGAAACTTTTCAGAGCCAGTAAAAACACCATAAAGAAGTTTTGCATTTTTTCTCATATGTTAAACACAGAAATTACTAGAGAAAACTAGAAAGAATAAGAATGAACACAAAAAACAATTCAACAATATTGCCAACATAGCTTACGGCAACAGTGAGTTGCTGACATATGAAGGCTTAAGGTACCATGACTGTTCCAGAACATCTTTAACCATTGTGCCACATGGTTCATATCTTTCATCTGTCATAAGATTTTCAACCTTGCCAGCACCCAAGGGGTTGAAAGAGTGACCACTAAATGAAGGGGTTTATATATATATTTGTCTGTTCAGAAAAGCAGTATCCTTAGGGTTGGAAAAGATTCTGAGGGTAGCACCAGATAAAAACTGACAACATAAGATCAGCTGTGCTTTAATACTGAAATGGAACCTGAGCCAAATTCAAACCTCAAAAGATCTTTTATGACTCGTAGTGTTTGCAAGTGTCCTGTAGTCTTTAAAAATGGCCTTACTATTGGATGTTTTGTGTAATTTTTATTGCTTCCTATCTGGAATCCCAGGTAAGGGGAAGACATCAAAACATGACACCTCCTGAGTATCTGATATGAAACTGGAGTGTCCTGCTTTACAGAGTGGCAAAATAAAGAAGAAAGCTTTTTACTGAAACTTTTCTTTCCCCTTCCAGCTTTCTTTGTGTTGCACCAGTCATACAACAAATGTATCAGAGATAGATGGAAGAGTTACTAATTTTGCCACTGACTGGCATGTTTTGGCAGAAGACCAGATTTACTTATCAGCCTCAAGTTATCTGGAAAGCTGGAACCTTGGCCAGAATGAAGCATGTATGACAGATACACTCAAGAGCACTGCAGCAGCAAAATGAATGAGAGCTGGGTCTGTACTAAGCTTTCCTTGTAATTTGGAGGAGTTTCCTTGATGTTTCTCCCCATAGAAGAGAAGCACAGAAGACCAAGATAAGGATTAGGTATAGATGAAGGCTTGCTGCAGGCTGGGTTAGTGAAAATGAGAGGGAAGAAAAAGGAAGACATCTCACTGAGGATATAAATAGATTGAGATGCTGGAATATTAAAATTTCTGGTGACTAAGGTCAGAGTCTCATCTGTCCACACTCTGGGAAAGGACGAAGGAAAAGCAAATATAAAAAGTGTGCTGAGCTGGAGAGAAGCTGACCTGCAGCAGTAACTTTACACTGTCTGCAGTGATCATTTTTATCCAATATGAGCATCACTGTCACTATCAGTTCAAACTTTCTGACAGTGAGGCAGTGTGAACATTCCCTTTCCACAGCAAGCAACACCCAGGATAACGGTAGAACGACCGCGTGTGAGCGTGCAGAATGTGTTTTCTGACCATGCACAACATATACCATCCTTCAGATACTTTAAGTTAGGCTCACTGCATCTAGTTTTCCTAATCATTGTCATACTTCAGAAGAATAAAAGTGTGATACTCTCCTCACAAAAATACCACTTATAAATCCTTGATGAGAATTACTTGCCCTTCCCATCCTTTGTCTTCCTTGTGACAATCATAGCAAAGAAGTATTGGGAACAAGACATCTGAATTGCAGTGTCCAGTCATCTGTAACCGACAGAAGTTGCATGCTCTGCTCCTTAGCCTTTGAAATAGACTGAGCTTTTTTTGAGTGGCTGGTTTTTCCACCTTTTTTCTCCCAGGTTCCCAGGGCTGTATGAGGGGAGAACAGGAATCAGTCAGCCAGTCAGTCCAATTACGGCACATGGAGACTACTGCTGTCTTTCACAGAGGACACGAGTGAGGAACAAAAAAACCCTCATTTGTGCGACAAGGGTTACAGAGAGAAAAGAACGAGACCACAGCAGCACATCTCTAAAAGTGGCTTGCATAAGATGGGGATAAGCCTCTATCCTTTATTTCTACTGAATGTGGGGGAAGCCTATATTTCTATTCCTCTTTTGCTGTATGCTATGCAAATGTCTTCCCTGACTAAAAAATTTTTGTTCTTTGTACTTGTAGGGCCTTGACAGGCATTCCCTGGCATATCACGTACCAGCAGCTTATCCTGGTGCCACCCTGGCTGTCTGTGCCATCTCTGCTACCAGAGTTAGTCTCACTGCAGAGTCAGCAAAATGGACGAAATAAGAGGTGTGCCGATGCCTCAGCTGCTTCAGTTCACAGCCTTAGGGTTTAAGTTAGTACACCAGAAAAAGACTGGATCACCTGAGGTATGAGCATGTGTCCTGGCAGCTGGAGGGGCTGATTATCTTTTAAACTACTACAAGTAGGTTTATCAGATATTATCTGTCAGAGTATTATTGTATCATTTGATTAGCTTCTCATTGTCTACCCAAGCAGGTCACTAGTAATCTGCTCTGATATTGTCTGTTCCCACTCATTGAAGCAATAACTAATGAGAAATACTGTAGTACATCCTCTATGTATAGTTGTTTTGTAGAGCTGTTCACTTTGCAGCATAGTGTATTGGATTCAATATGGAGATGATTTAGTAGATGATCTCCCTGTCTGATGCATAAGGGAAGCCAACTGTTTCAGAGGGTGACTTACAGTGCTGAAGTCAATAAAGGCTGTATCTGACACTTTAGTAAGAAACACTATATACGTTGCAGTTCCTTGTGCAATGCGTTTACTTCAGTGCATGGATGGATATGTGTGCATCCCTTTTGCGGTGTGTGTATGTACTAGGAGGACCAATGTTAATAGTTAATAGGCACAGCAGCCTTTATGACTGTTTGTTCTGCATAGAAGCTTTGTTAGGAAAAGCAAACTTGTACGCATGGTATTGAAATGGCATGGAGGATCAGTCCATGCTTGATGAAACACAGTGCTTTCTGTTATCAGGGATTGATATCACATGATACAGACACTGCACTGAAAAGAACTTCAGAAAGATGATAGCTGCATGCCCAGTACTGAGTTCATTTCATCTGGGCAAGAGTAGTCTTGTCTTTCGGCTTAAAACCCACAGAACTCAACTGTATCCAGAGATACTGCTCTCAGTGAGACCCATTATAAACACAGTCTCTTGGATAACACTGATCAGTGGGATAATTCCTGTTTCTGAAAACATGTGCACGCTGGGGCTGTTTCTGGGTGGATCACATGCTGATGATGATTTGCATGCAGAAGATAGTTAAGTACAGCTAGTACAGACATGTTCTCCCAGCAGCAGTGCAGTGTATTTTGCTGGACGTTCAGGAGAGGTGAAGCCACAGGATTTTTCTACCAGTGCACATCTAGGCTAGACTTTGAAATGGGAGATCAAGAAAAGAATAGTATAAACATGATTTTTAGGAACGGGTAGCTCTTGTTAAATGATAATTCTTCTTGTGGTTGTGTGGAACTCAATTTCTGTTTACTTTGTTTTGCTCTCTTCTGTCTATGACATAACATGTACAGTACAGACCATATCTTTCTGGGGCTTTATGGCATCTTGCACACCAAAGACATTCTAACATAATTCAGTGTCAGGAAGAAGCCAAAGCTAACAATGCTGAAAACAGTGATGCAAATCAAGCAGGATTTGGCCTCCAGCAAAACATCTGTAAATGACGTGGTGAGATCTGCATGCTAGTCACCTTTTACCAATGTGAGCTGTGTAGTTAGTCCAGCTTTACATGAGGACACATTTGTAGAAACCTTTCATGTAACTGAGCTGCTCTGAGTTTATCACAGAAGAGTTAAGTACAGACTACTACATGTACTACATGTACAAGCTATGGAATTCATACAAATTGAAGAGGAAACACAATTTTCCTATAATTAGCAGACAGAATTTTCCACTTTCTCATCCTACCTTATTGCTACACACCTTTCTCGTTTTTATTGTGTGACTATGTGATTTATAAGATAAAGGCAGCTGCATTTGCAGCGCTGTACTTAGTGATTACAAAAAAAAGAGAGTAAACATTCACTTTCCTTGCCTACTTCTCCTTTATCTGCAGGCACCCCCAGGAGAAGAGATGTGGAAATCTAGAAGTCCACTTGATATTATACCGCTTGTTGCTTCTTAGAAATGTTTCTGTAAATGGGATCAGCCATCACTTCCTATTAGTACAACCAGCCTTTTCAGTGATAACGTTACACAACGGGAAGACGGTGATTACTTAGAGTCATAAGACTGGTCTTGTGAATATACTCCTGTGTCCTACTGTGTTCTGAGGGAAGAGTGCTTTGCTTTGCAAAACTACTGCAAAGATTTGAAATCTCAAGTGGGTGTGGGGTTGTGCACAGATTCTTACAGGTCTTTAATATCCTCTCTGGCATTATCCACCACATCTTAGTCTCTTCTGTGTCCATTTTTCATAGACACTATCTAGTTGACCTTGTTTTGCTGGCTGGATGGGAGAAAATAATGGGATTGCCAAGACTGGTCTCAGGTCATGTAGTTCAGTGTCATTCCACTGTCAAGAGAGTGACCTAAATGAAAGACCATGAGTGTTTGGTCTGTGGTACGCCCCTCTCAACAATTCCAGTGGTCTACAACACCCTTTCCGAAATGCTAACAAGGCCTTTCATCACTCGAACGTCCCTAACTATGCTTCCAGAGGAGTGTGTCTCTGTGAGATGTATGAAAGAGAGCATATTGCTCAGAAACCATAGGCATAGGAACAGGAGATGCATGCAGGTAGGTGAGGCAGAGATGGGAGTTAGTTTAGAGTCATAGAAAATAAGTAAGTGCTGGATGTAGGAGTAAAGGAAAGACATGACTGCCTTCTCTCAACTGCTTACTAAGTCATGGGTCACCTCATTTGCTGAGAGGCTGGAAGGAGACAGTGTATCTTATCTGACCTATCTCTCCTATAAATTAATTCCTTGAGCTGTCTGCTGACTTCCAGGCCACTCTTGAGAGGTTAGATGAACATCAGTTGCACCCTCACCATTTGTTAAGTGTATGTCTGGCAGTGCCAGTTGTGCTGTTGTAGCAAGAAGGGCTGGCACTGTCAGTGAAAGATTTGCTTCAAAATTTGGGTTGCTCATATACCAAGCATTGTGACAACTGCAAACAACCTGGGGACATTCAGTATTGACCAGTATTCATTTTTAAAACTGGCATCAAACAAAGCATTAGTCAGGACAGGAGTTTCTTGAAATCCTCCTATGCTGAGCTGCCTTAGTGGATTAATGGTGAGGTATTGCCAATGAAGGGCAGAGAACAATGTGCTTGATACCTTTTAAGGGATAATGTGTAAAAATTTGCATGTCACTAGAAAGCATTTATTCCCTCCAGTGGTACTCAAAAGGAGTCCCATATTGTGCTTGCTCCCTGCCCTTAGGAGAATTTTGCTCTTGACAGAGCTACAGCAGGCAGATTTCAGAGAGTCTTTAGACAGCAGAATTGTAAATATGACAGGCTCTGGTAAGAGAGGCTGGATCAAAGTGGGCTCATTAACACCACACCGTAAGAACTCTGTCAAGAATATGGAAAATTTCCTCTTAGGAAAACAAACTCAAGCTTCTAAACTCTTTAAACTCTTTACCTGAAATAAAACTAATCTATTACAGTTTCCACTAGCAAGACCAGTTTTCTGATTTTGACGTAGGTTTCTCATGCTATATAGTCCTTACTTGAAAATGGAAAAGTAGCCTCCTCCAGCACAGCACCATTCTGAATTCACAATACTAATCTCGGATAGATTGATGGAAGTCAATGACCTAATTTGGATGTAAAATCAGTGTGAATGAAATAAGAGTCCAGCAGCAGCTATCACAGCTGTATAGCTGCATGTGTACACAATTATTATAGTGACCCCAGAAGGAAACATGTATGAAGCAATCACTTCACAGAATACATGTGAAACCTTCCTCATGAATGTTTAAATAGTCAGCATTATGATGCAGTCCCTTCAGCAAAAACAAGTGCATTCACACAGAAGAAAACAGCTTGTAAAAGAGGAAAAGTATTCCCACCTCCACCTTGTTCTTGTCCACTCCCATGGTCGTGATAACCCTTCACCTCTTGATTCCTTTTGTGCTAATTGCTTTCTTAAGAAGCCCAAGTGCTGGGAGAAAATAAACAGTTGGTTTAGTCAACAACAATAACAATAGGAATGTGGAAAAATAAACTGTCATGATGTTGTTAAAAGCCCAGATGCTATGAGCTGCAGGACAGTGGCCTTCTGGTGTACCTGGAATTGGAGACTGTATGGCACAGTGACAAATTTTTGAGTTCTGCAAGGGGCCAAAATGTGGGTGCCAGTGGTGCAGGAGTCAGGGAGCCATTGGACCAAAAACTGCAGAAATACCCCATGATGAGAATCTCTCCCTAGAAACCCCAGAAAAATTGGCCACCATGGCTGTGAATTGATCCTATTCCCAGACAAACCTGCAAACCACATGGAGTACCTCCAAGCTGCTGCCACCTGGGATATCAGGCAGAGCTCCCCTGTGCTAATGGGGATCTGGAGCTCTATCCCGCAGAGCATTATTGCCCAAGAACTTCAAAGCAGGATAACTCTATTAGAAGAACACACCCTGCCCCTTAGCATAACCTATTAACTTGCGCTGAGGAACTCGCAGATCTAGCTCTCTTATTTTCCATTCCAGAGCTGGGTAAAATCACAATGACTAGCGGCTCCTTGGACTGTTTCTCAGTTTCTCATTAGACCTCATATTTCTCGATGTGACAAAAGGACAATTCTCAGTTGGTTCCACTTTTCTGAAAAGCTCTTTTTGTCTCACATGGGTGGTGTTGATACACGGATGCATAGTGCTGACAAATTGAAAGCTACTTGCACTGTAATAATGGGCTACATGTAGGTCTTTGTGCTGAATCATAGACTGTCATTACAATAGCACAGGCTGTCTTCAAGAATGAGAACACATTCTTTCCAGTACAGGGCAGGTAATTCTAGGGCATATCCTAGGTAATCCCATAAGAGTGCGCACTGGGATCTTTGGGCTACAATTTTTCAGAAGGAGTCATCTATCCTTCACTACTGTCAAATGGGATCAGGATGTCTGGGACTTGTGCAGCAGGCAATGTTGTGCAACAGTTCCCACAGCTCCTTAGGAAAGTAGCATTGAGATATATGTGGTATGCTTCTGTTGCCCAAAAGTAGATGTCTAATGCCATTTCAGGTATTCTTATGTGTCATTGTCTGGTTTGCACCTGCTGCTTTAGAAGCTCACCATTCTCCCTGCAACAGATTTCCAGCTCCCTACGAGTGTTGTGAGTACACCAGCATGGTTTACACAGAACCACAGAAAGACCTGTGTTAAAATGCTGAATTGTGACGAGGGTGCTGGGGCAGCTGAAGTGGCAAGGAACTGGTGGTACCTATAGCAGAGCCAGGGGAAAGTAGAAGGTAACTGCAAATAACAGAGGAAAGAGCTCAGGGTTCAGGTGATCTGTCACAAATTCTTGAACTACAGGAGATTAATTAAATTGTTAAGTAATTTTTAAATAATCGTTCTTCATCTTGCTTTTGCCGTCTGTTAAAAAAGAGATGATGATCGCCTCTTTTCAAGGAAGCTATTTAGCATGGGGCTCAAATCATGATGACACATCTGCACAGTGCACTGTTCAACATGGATTCTTGTTTTTGTTTTCTCACAGATAAAAGCAGGAGAGGGAAGAAAGAGGGAACTCCTCCTCTTACACTTTTTCCATTTCTATGATCTCCTTCTGAGGCTGACTCTCTTAAAACCATGGTACAAAGGAAGAATGGCTATCCTCCATTATACTTACTTTTGCAGTTTGTGCTCAGAGCATTAGGATTGGTCCACACTGTCTCACTTGTTGATTAGCTGATCTTTTCTTTTCTTTGCCTTAAACTAGAATACCCTTCCTTCTTTCTCTAATATGATTTTCCCCTTTTAAAAGTGTATCTGTGCCACAAGTGCAGCTAAAATGAGTGAACATGCTATGTGCTGCTTCAGGGAATTCCTCCAGAATTGATTCAATTCTTCAGGGATCTGCATTCTGAGAACTGAAAGCATAAGTGCTGCAAAACCTGTTTGTGAATCAAACCCAGGCATTAATATATATTAATGTGTTGAAGTGGTGGCTGTGCGAGTGCGTGTGTGCATTTGTGTATGTGTGTGTTGAAGAAAAAAATAAACGTTGACACAAAGAAAGAAAATGAAAGGCGGGGGGGAGGGGGAGGAAGAACAGGATCCTGAGGGTTTTGGAGTATGTTTTTTTTAAGTAAAAGATAATGGAATCCAATATAACTGCTGAAACCTTGTCATCCTTGCTATCAGTGAGAGCCTTTGAATAAGCTAAATCCTTAATCAGTATAGCCTAAGACTCCAATGACTATGTGTAGAAGTGTTAGTCCAGATAAATCCTTGAAGGTTTCAAAGATTTGAAGAGCACTGGCACTTTTCTGTGTAGTGCCTGCCCTTTGTCCTTTCCTCCATGATGTCATTATTGAAGTTTTACACTCACTATGCATGGTGTAAGTTGACATTGACAGTTTCAACACTTTCACACTGACTCTGGAGGATTGTTAGCTTTGAAGCTATTTGGCCTTGAGCAGTGAATTCTTTTTTTGAGCTCATACTGGCTTATAATATCTGAGAAGGTTTGCATCAGGATAGCCCCAGCTTGAATCATGAGAGGAGGCTGGTTGCCAAGTTGGAACTGATACCCACATGATAGGAATAGAGAACATTAGCCCATTTCAGATGAGCAGCAAAGTCAGTGTTCCTGAGTCCCCCTAGGATGTAACAATGAGTTTTCATTTTAACATCACAGTTAAAGCAACAGTGGCAGCATGGCTTATTCTTGTAATCAGAATTCTGAAGAGCAGTCAGGTTTGGAAGTGACTGTAAAAATATATGCTCTTCTGCCCTGTGATCTGTTTGTTATTAGGGTTTTTGGAAACATCTGTATGGGGCCAGAGGCATATTTCATGTGAGTGTAATTCAAGTATTTTGTGAAAATAAAAATAAAAATGCTCTGTGGTGATTTAGAAACATTGGATATCAAAGCACACAAGCACTAACAAGTCACACAAAGAAACTGAGCTGTTCAGACACTTACTTATGCAAGTTGTCCCATGGAACTTGATCAGGATGACACATGAGCAAAGACTTAAAGCTGGGTCAAAAGCCTCAGGCATTATTGGATCTGTTGGTGGTAGATTTTGAGACTCCTCTAGCTGAAGCCAAAGAGGCTTTGCTATGTAACTACATACCTTCAAGGAGTGAGGCTCTAGCACCCACAAGGCTGTTGTAACAGGAGGGTTGTAAGAGAGAAAATCTTTGGGAACTGTGAGCTGAGTCTGTATCTGTCCTTAAAAGTTTTCCAGCTTTCCATGGAGTTTTCAGGTGAGAATAAAACACAATAGTGGGACATTCAGCTATCTGAAACTTACCAGCTAAGCAGGTAAAATGCCATCAGCTAACTTCATTGAATACAAATGTCATGGTGGAGTGAAAAATGTAGTGTTCCTTTTTGCAGCTTTCAACAGACCGTATCAAGAGTAAATCCAGTGGAAACTGGAAGAGTAAGGATGCAATTAAATCTGATTGTTTCAGAATACCTGTTCAAGTCTTTAAAATAAGAATGAAAACCAAGTAGGTCACTGAAACAGGACAAAAGTATTTTCTCCACCTGCATGTACATTTACCTGTAATTCTTTAGTCAGATATTGCAAGCAGTAACAAAACTTATTTAAACAGCCTTAGACCTCTGTTACAGCCACAAACACAGCTATCTTGAGCCCTTTTCCAGAAATTTTTTGAATCTGTAAAAACTCTCGTTCAATACTCTAGTAGGCAATATTTTCCTGTTGCACATCCCAGAACTATGCATAGAACAAGGAAAATTTTAGTTTTTGATGAGGCACCAAAACCTCAACACAGCAACAGTGTAGTCATCTGAATGATAAATAAAAGACTCCTCTACAGCACATTTGGCAGTGGTTCATGCTCTCTGTCCCCACATCCTCTGCCCTTTCCCTTCTAGTCTGGAATGAAGCAGGCAAAGCTCTGCAGCTTGCCTGGTCCTTGTACCCTCAGCAATGACATGAGTCTGACCTGAGGCTACCCTACTTGAGCTGGTCTCAGGCTGGGCCGGTGTCTGAGTGGGAATGACTACACTGAGTTGATTCTGATTAACTACACTCATTGGAGGTGTGGGGGCAGGGATTCTTCTTAGCAAGAAGAGGGAATGTAATAGTTGCCAAAACACACTGCAGTCCTCTAAAAGAAAAGGCTCTTTCAATTTCTTCTCTGGTCAGTTCCACTAACCAACAGTTATGTAGGATGCATCCTCAGATGAAGCTGCTTCCGTAGCCTGCTTGCCAAAAGGTGTAGTCAGAGTTTCTTTCTCCTCTTGGGCTTCAGCCTCTGGAGCTTTCCCATCCATCTCTTCTTTTGTCTGAAGGTCAATCTTCCCATATATTATTTATGCTTATAATTTATTGGATTCAACCTTGATGACCAGTCATAAAGGGCAAATCATTTTCTGAGTTCTGGAAGAAAAACCTATTTTTGGATTTTTGCTGTTTCTTCATGTGCTGTCTTGCTAGGACAAATAAATGAATGATATGAACAAACACCTAAGTAAAGGTACTTTACTACTTTTGGCCACTACAGTCCACGTGTAAGGCAATAATCTTACAGTAATATAAAATCTCCTTAAGATATGTAACTCTCACCAACAGTATTATAACTCAACTCCACCTCTGAAATTAATTAAAACTTCCATGAATGCAGGTAAGAATAGGCTCTGATTAATTGATACTCTGGACTTTTTCTACTAAAGCTGGAAGCTCCTGCATGTTTCTGAAAGATGGATGGAATTCTAAGGTCCTGGATAGTACAAATAGGCACAAGGAAAAACTACTGTCTCAGCCAATAGTAACTGTATTTAAATGGTGTAAAATTACATCAAACATTGCATCATTTAACATCTTTACTTGAATACTGGATAAAATAAAACTAATTTCACTGCTGAAAGTACTTTAGTCCAGATCTTCAGTCAGTGTAATACACCAGAAGTCACTGAAATTAAGGGGCTAATGCAGAATTTCAACCACATAGAGTAAGGTAGAACAACTGCATTGAACTATGCTTGCATCCTGTACAACGTGTGGCATCTCAGTACCAGTGCTTGGGAGTCTTCTAGTGTTACTGTTCTTATAAATTGCTTCTGGGAATCTTCTCAGTAAGTCACCAGAAATGTAACAAAAATCAATATTGAGGGGAAAAAAGCTTCTTGCTGCTATGATTTTCTTCTACTTATATGTAGCCTAAAAGATTCATAGGAAGACTATCACTGAAGCTTCAAATCACCATTTTTCTTTCTGTAACCTAGTTTCTCAACATATGGATTCATTCTACTTTTAAGCAGCATTGTTCTAAGGCAGAGATTTAGTGTGTTTGATTTAGCAATGCTTTTGCATAGAAATATTCTCTCATATTTGTTCTGAGGACAGCTATTGTTCTCCTGTAGTAAGTGTCAGTTAGTTCTTAAAGAGGTTGAGCCAAAACTTGTATTAAAGCTGCTTCACTTGGCCCTATGTGACACTGGTTCAGTACCTGGCTCCTGATTAGGAAAGTTTAGATACAGCAGCATAATGTGTCAAAATCTTTGGTCAGGGTGAATTTCCTCCTATTGTTAGGTTAAAGATAAAATTATTTTCCAGGGTTAGGAATATGCATGTGCTGCTGTTGATAGCTAAAATAAATTTCTTATTGACTTTCCATGACAGCTACTACACCATTTATTACCACAACTCTCAGTCAGTTGCTCAATGATTTCTCTCATATCTTGACTAAATACTTCGGTACAGAACTACAGTCCTCGTGTAACTACTTTTTCCATTCAATGTGTGATCTCTACAGATTCAGGGTGTGCAAATGGGTGACAATGAACATTAGTGAGCATTCCCCAAATATCAATGTGGATTGATGTCATCAAAAATCAAGAAGAAAATGCCTTTCCTCTACAATTCCAACCTTTCCCCAAAAGTGCATCTTATTTATTTATTTATTTATTTATTTATTCCTACAATATATTTGTGAATGGCAAAGCAGCATGAAACATAGTGCAGAACAAACACTGACTGGTTTGAGGTTCCCCTGAGGGGCCCATGTAGAATTCTTTGAGCACTGGTGCATCTTTGGGAGTCAGAACAGCTCAAGGTAGACATTTAACAATCCTTTGAGTCTAAGCATTAAAAAAAAAAAAAAAAAAAAAAAGAATTAGAATTAATTACCTTAGGGACAAAGAAGGATCTGGATCAAATTTGGGGTTTTCATCATCTTGCCATTTTTAACAGAGCTAGGGGCAGGGGGGAGCAGGACAGAAGACATCTGAAATATTTACAGAGTTTGGGAATAGCAAAGGGAGCAAGAGAGGATAGAAGGTTAGTGCCATCTTTAATATGGAAAAACTACTCTTTCCCTGTGACATATGCGTATGGGATAATCTTAATATATGCCTGTGTGATCAAAATGTCAGCCAGACTTTCATTAGTTTCTACCTCCCCTTTGAATGCTCTTCTACAGTCCAACAGTTCCCTGCAAGAGTCTAGAAGTGGAGATTATTCAGACTATACAGCTGCAAGGACAGTTTTTGAAGAGGAGCAAAAGAGATTTTTCAGATTATTTCCTTTCACCCGTCTCAGGATCATGCTACACAAGATACAACTTTTTGCATCACCATAATGACCGCAGGGCTTGGCAAAGCTGAAGTTTTGGCTAGGAAGAAAAGGGATATTTCGGGATTTTTAATAACAGAACTGTAAATAATGCCTCTAACCTTGCTCTTTCACTATTCTTAGATAAGGCTTCTGGTAATTTACCCCATTCTGCATTGCAACAGCATAAGGATGTTTAAGGATCTGTTAAAGTAGTAGATGAAGCAAGAAGAAAGACAAACCCAAGAAGAACGCAGGATATTTGCAGAGAGCCCTGAGTGTCCTTAGCTGACAGTCTTCAAATTTTAGGGACTTCCCTGAGAGAGAACCATCCCCTCCTCGGAGCAAGCAGTGTCTTGCAGTATTTGGCCTAAAAGATCCCTCTGTGTTTTACACTCTGCAAATCCACCTCCCTTGTTTGGATGCGATTTATCTCATCATACACTAATTTCTCTGAGCTACAAGGTTATGCTTGAGGGGCATCTGAAATAACAAGAAAAAACCTTTAAAGCACACTTCTTGTTAATACTAGAGCAGTGGGATTTGGTTGCCATCTGCTTGCTGAACATGGATAAGTCATATGCAGCCTTGCTAGGATACCTACGAAGTCATTCCTGTTGCTCTCCTCAATGTCTGCATGGAAGGCTCCACTGATTACCCTCAAAGGGGCTGGTGCTAGATAAACAGATAAACACAACGCTGTCTCTCAAAGCTTTGTGATATTTATAGTGTCAAATTCCTGAGGCTGCCCTATCACAGACCTGTGCAGTCACTTACTGAATAATAAGGATCTCAGGATGGTTTATCTGTTCCAATTCTTAACCTCTCCCCCAAATCCACATTCCAAAACTCAGCAATGACATGTCAATGGAGTAGTGAAACGTGCTTGAGACTGCCTAGTGGCTGGTCCCAGAAATCAATAAGAATTGTGTGGTCAGTTTATAAACATTTATTAGTAGTATTAATGACATTTATTATAGTAATAGTTGTTAGTGTTTTACATGACAAGACAGCTGGCCCCTGCTTCAGTGAGGACATTCTATCAGTTATGTGACAGATGTTTAGAACAAAACTCTGGATTCTTCTCATATCACACAGAAAGGTTCCGTGCAGGCACCATGGTTTCCCAGGGCACAAGGGAGTCACAGGAACAAAGGAAAGGGAGAAGATACCTGAGGAAGAACATGGAAGCTGAATTTGCTGCCAAGCCACAGAATAAGATTTTGGAATGACACATAATGGATAAGAAGATAAGAAGCTTAGAAAAACCGTGGCCATGAATCTTGGAGCAAAGTGCTGAAGAGGGGGCAAAGGTAAGCAAAGTGCTGGTAGTCAAAAAGACCAAAACGTAGTGGAATAGTGGTCTCTGGAGGAAAGGGAGAAATGAGGGGCATGGAAAGAAGGAATTGTACATTGAGAGAAATATAGAAGGTACCTGCATAAGCCTGTAAATATCAAGCAAAGGACTGTACTTCTTCCTTGTCAGTGTATACAAAAAAGCCAACAATCCAGGCCGGGGCTATTATCATGGCTATTTTAAAGAAAGAAGGAGTGGGTAGCTGGGAGAGTAGGATGAAAGAGTTACAGTGCATTAGAACAAGAATATAGGGTGAACTTTTAAAGCCTGGAATCACGTATTTCTCACAATAAAGCGAACAAGGCAACTGGCAGAGTTCTATAGGGAAAATGACATCACTGCAGATTTTTAGGGATAATCATTTAACTGGATTAGCCCCAAAGTGCTGTGTCTAAAATCAGCATCCCTGTCTCTTTATGTACTCCAGATGAAACACATTAGCAGAAATATGGCAAGGGACATTCACAATGCACTGTTCTACATTATCAGCATTTTTTGCAAATCTGCAATTAGTCTAAAGGGCCTGGGTAAATTAGGCCTCTTGATAAATGAAGCACCTAGACAGGTCTCAGATTTATTGGATCTAGCTGTCCTGCTGTCCAGAGCCTGTTGGCTAGGCTGTGGAACATAGATGGTACAGTGGGAAAATCTGTGAAGTCAATGTAACTGTGAACTGCTGAGTAAATGGTGAAAAATCCTGATTGGTGCTGCTGAATTATTAGCTCTGAAAGTTTCTGCCAGGAAAAGTGTTACTTTAGGGAAAGTACAATGAGTGAAGAAACTAAGACATCCTCTTCAAACTTCAGTATATATGTGTGAAATCCTGTGTTACTGTAGTGACAAGGAAACAGTTTTTGAGCCACAGACACACATACATGTACATGATGACTGGGGGAGAAGAGAGAGAGAGAAGGGAGAGAGAAACTGTCACTGAAGACAAAGGTAGTATTTTCAAATTGAACAAATTCTGGAGAAAAAAAGATGCAATATTATTAACTCTTCACCTTCCCCTCACCCTGAACAAGTACATTTCACAGGTGTTTATTTACATTCCTGAAGTGAAGACTGGTAGTTTCTGTTATTTTTCACCCTTGGAGCCATTTTAAAGAAAAACAGTATGCAATGGTAGGACATCTTTGATGCATACAATTATTTGCTTGCACGTAGAGCCCTGCTATTTTAATAACTCCCCCTATCTAACCAGCACAAAATACCATTGCTGTCTCCTGGGATGGAAGAATAGTCTAGAGAAGGGGAGGAGGTATGGGGACTGTCCAGATTATTCTTATTTATATCTTGAGATCATCTGCAGTGATTTCCAACTGAAGTGTGGCTACACCTGCCAACTCCTCTGCTGTTACTGTTGCTCTTGCTGAACTCAGCTGAACAAGCCAGTTAGGATTTTCCAGCAGATGTTCAGATGTTTTTCTTTTCTCCCTCCCTCTCTTTCTTGCCTTCTGTTTTTAAAAGCCCTGTAGGACTCCAGAAAAGACTTGCAACTGTCCCTAGCTTCTCTGAATCTGAAACAGATCACATGCAAAGTTCCAACTTTCCATCAGTTATTGCAGTGCTCAGATCAGCGGAGCTAATAATTGAGCATGGATACATTTTATATCGGTTGTGAGAACTGGGGAAAAGCAGAAGGAGCTAAAATAGCTGGAATAATTTGTTTCTGAAGGAAGTGCAGTATGCCACCACTTCTCCCTGACAGTTTTCCTGCTCCCTGATTTCTCAGTGTTCTTTAGTAAATCCACAATGTTTTTCCTCTCGATAGCATTCCCTCCAATCACAAAGAAATCATCAGTGCCAAACAAATTGCCAGTGTTTTCCTGCAGCCTACTTAGATCTTCCACCTTGTAAAAAAAGCTTACTTTGATCCTGGTACGTTTCAAGGCCTTCTAAATTATGGAATTAGAATGGTTTAATGGAAAAAAGAACTGGTGACACTAGCAGTGTTAAGAATTTAGAATGTGCCTTCTCATATATTAAAAAAGGCTCTTTGAATATCGTCAAAGAGATTTAATAATTTTTATTCCTTTTTAAAGCTGTTTTAAAACTGCTTAGACTTTTTAGAATAGACTTCATCTTATGTCTGTCTGTTGATCTCTCTCTTTCCCATTTACTTTCCTCCCAAGTCTGCCTGCCTGCTGATTAATCAAACTTTTCTTTGTTAACATAGAGCACTTCTGCCAAAATATTATAATTTTGCCAAAGCAGGCAGCCCAGCACTGAGACCTGGCACTGCTTTTTGTTAAGGTCTCCTAAATGCTGTAGGTGTAAATGGCTAGGGAGAATCAGCACTTTTCAAACCACTTACTCTTTCCAACAATAACAAAAATCCCTGACATTAGTCTTGTAGCAATGCAAAAAAACAAAACTAAGTGGGAAAACACAGAGCAAAGCTAAAAGTTCCTTTGTCTTGGGCATTTGAAAAGGAAAAAGAAGCCTGCTCAAGAAATGTCTGTGGGTTCATCAGTGGGGAGGTGAGGCTAGATTAATGTCTCTTTGTCTACGCATGAGTGTGCACTTACCTATATTGAGGCTGACGGCATGTGTGTCCATGAAACTTAACCTATGCAGTAACACCTTGAAAATGTTGACATTCACCATTTGAAAGTAATTAGTGGTGCTGTTGTCTTTAAAGTATTCCCTATGTTGAAAATGCTTGCAATAATAAACACTAATTGCTTTCAAATGGTAAATTGGAACCACAGCATCTGGATGGTGTTACACTTGTGTGCACAAAGACACGTGTATCTGTGTGTGTAGATATATATATATATATGTGCATATGAATGCATTTTCATGCATGTATGTGTAAACGTGAGTCTAACATAAAACACACAGGCATGCCTGTTAGAAACAGAGACCTTCTGCATGTTATTCCTGTCCAGGAAAGAAAATAAGAGATAAGGTGACTTGCACAGGCTGAAGAGGGAGAAAAATTGACAGGCTCTCCTGCAGTATTTAAAGGGGAGAAAGCACAGTCTTGTGGTTCGTGCACAGAACTGCATATCACTGTCTCTGGGAACTCAGACTAGTCCTGCCAGAGCAAGTCCCTTGCTAAGGTCATCCTCGCTGTCAAGGGCATTCCCCAATACATCAGGGCCCTGGCAGAGGGGTTTCCAGCAGCCCCAGTTATCATCCAGAAGAGAGGTGAAAGGGTGCCTGACTCTTTCCAGCAGAATATGAAGTTAGGCAATGAAACATAGTGTCCAGAGTTAGAAAGTGCTCCTTAACACTCTAGATCATGATCTTTATCCACATTAGCGGACCTCCTGAGGCTAGCACTGAGGCTTTTGTTCATAGATGCTTATCATACGGAACAGGTTGCCAGGGAAAGTTGTGGATGCTCCATCCCTGGAGGTGTTCAAGGCCAAGTTGGATGGGGTCTTGGGTAACCTGATCTAATGGGATGTCCCTGCCCATGGCAGGGGGTTTTGGAACTAGATGATCTTTAAGGTCCCTTCCAACCCAAACTATTCTGTGATTCTGTAATATACATTGACATTCTCAGCTGTTCTGAGCTAAGTTGCAAAATGTTCTCATTCCATGAGGGACAGGTTGCCAACAAGCCTGAATCTCTTCTCACACTGGTGTAAATCAGAAGGAACACCAAAACAATCAATGTAAGCCACACTGTCATCAAACAAGGAGCAAGGTGAAAATCATGCCTCATTCCGCTTGTCAGTGTACAGCTTAGTTTGAAATCACATACCTGACCCTAATTAAACAGCTTTAAATGAAACAGAAGTTCATTTCAGCTTCTTCAAATCTGCCAGTAAAAATTATCTACTCCATGTTGTCAGCAATACTTAGGTAGAGTCCCATGGGACTGTAAAGAAAGCTCCTCCCAGTAAGGATGGTATTGCCCTTACCACTGCTGCAGAAGCTAAAATCAGAGCTTACCTCAGGACCAGGGCTCCCAGAAATGCATGGCCATTGCACAATTCCTCCATTGCTCCATAAAAACCAGGGCAAGACCTACTGTGGCCGTTTGTGGGAGCTGAGTTAGGCCAAACAATCAATGCTTTAGAAAATCATCCTCACATGTTTGAATAATAATTGGAAGGCAGACTGGGGATGGCTCTCCAGCAAAATGTCTCTCTGTGGACACTTGCAGTTTCCTGCAGAGCAAGAACAAGCAGGAGGTCTGTTGTCTTCTAAAGCCTGTCCTGGGAGATCCCAGGTCACTTTGGTTTGGCAGGAGAAAAGTCCACAGTCCCTCTGGGTTTGCAGGGCTGGTGCAGGGTACTTTTGTGGAGCACTGCAGAGCCTTGGGGCTGTGCCACACAGGTGGCCTGTTGCACTTAAAAAGTTCAGCACTGGTGACAATGTTCATGACGGAGCCAGGCCACTAAGGGTCACCCTACCTGGCAGTGTGCTCTTCAGCAGGGGTACTTGTGGCATCCACCAACAAAAGGGAGGTGGGGGACACAGGTCCACCATCACCCCAATATAGGCACAGCTCCTGCATGGACTCTTGTGGGATCTTTGGGTGTCAGGAGCAGAAGAGTGGCTGTTCTCCGCTTCAGTCTGTGGGTACTCATTTCTAACTGTGTTTGGGATATAAATGCTGGAGGAAAAAGGCCCTTGGAATGAGATGCTGGTGCTTCCTTTTGCAAGGGGAAATCCTCAGAAACAGCTTTGGGTCAGAAGTGACTACTTATACCTTCCTCTGAGGGATGGGACAAACTACCATCTTAACTTGTCCCTGTCCCCATAAACACATACTTGTCTCCCTCTCACTCCGTCTGCAACTTTCCCAGTTGCTGACGTTGCTTTTAGCCACCAGCATCAGCAGAGACTTTGTATCTTTCCCATTCAAAGTACTGTAAAACATGACCGAACAGGGAATATCAGAGGCCGTTAAACATGCCTTAGAAGTTCTTTAATTTGTTGTATCATGATAACTGCACTTTAATAAAAGCAGTCTCTGGTCTTAATAGCAATACAATAAACAGTTATTTATATGAGTCAACATGTCTGGCTGAGCCTTCCAGGTGTGCCCCAGATTTTGAATCATCAGAGTGATCCAGAGGGAGGATGTTGTCTGACAGAACCCAAACAAGGTTTATAAACAGGTGCCATTTTGCCTAGTCACATCTAGGGTTATGCTGGCTATATTAAGCGCCTGGACCAATATGGCACTTTCAGTGCTTTGATTTATTTCAGTATTACATTTAATTGTTTCCTTCTTGCCGAAGCTTTAACATGCAATGCTTGTAAATATAACCTGCGCCCTCCATATGGCACTCTGGTTTTCCATTTTCAAATGCAATCGTCCTGGAATAATGACTGTGGTATAACTCAATTTGAGTTCTGCTGCAGGGGACTTTATTACATAATGCTTTCTAATTGACCCTCATAGTTTAATAAGACAGAACATTTCGCCAGAACATTGACAAAAGTTATTAATTTTCACTTCAGCAGAGACCAGTGTCCCAATTAAATCCCATGATAATGCCTGACTGACTGACTGACCTCATTATGGCTAATGCTTATTAGTCCTGCAGAGAGGATAACATCACACAGTGTTAAAATGCTTAAATGAGCACATACAACTATTCAGCATGATTATAATTTACATACATGACTAATTTTACTCCACCAGTCCTTGTCTGGTGTAACTAATGCCGTAAATTCCTGTCACACAACAGGATAGCCACTGAGAATTTTGAACCTATCATAAAAAAAAGACCTGAATTGCCCTAACAGGAAACAACACCCATTTAAATCTTACCTGCCTTCATGGAAAACGATTATAAGTGCACAGGTGATGTGTACTTGAACTGGTAATGTACTTAAGCATATTACTTTTTAAAAGTAATTACTTCATTTTCTTTAATGAACTAAAATAATGGCTGAGATTAAACATTTCTGCAAGGATTTTTGCGTGCCTTACAGTTTAACTGCTCTTCCCCATTCAGGGTTGTGTTTTCACTTTTTTTGAAGCTTTTTAAATGTAGTGTTAGTAGTAAATTAAGTTCATCAGAACTTTTCCCTCTGCCTTTTTTAATAGTTCCTCTTGAGGAAAACACCTAGGCCAAAATTGTTTATTAATGCATTATATACTACAGGAAGGTCATGTTGAAAATGTCACCTGTTTTAACAGAGTCCTTCTGAAAGGTAGGCTAGAACAGCTGTATTTCTCACATGCTTTTAAGAAGAAGTAGGGTAGGAGAGTACAATGTATACTTTTCTAGAGAGCAAGAAGTTCTTACACCTATTTCCTATATTTTTGAGTTGTTTTAAATATATATACCTCATGATACAAAGCATGTACAGATACTCCATCATCAAGACTTTCAGCTGGTTTATTGCATCCTTTTCCCACAGGACGGTGTATTTCACAAAGGATAACAATGAAACAGTCTGTCTCCCAGACTTTGGTTTTGTTCTGGGGCCAGGTGATGTGAAATCTCAAGAAAGGAATGTACAAGACACAACAAGTCTCACAGCTGCTTGTAGATTAAGATAAATAGCAACACCCACTACCATATACACATATGCAGCTTCACCAGGGTCAGGTGATGGCCTAGATTTTCAGGCTAAAACTTTTTTAAGCACACCCCAATGACTATACAGTATAAGTTCCATTGCCATGCAGTGAGATTTATCCTCTAATAGTATATGCTTCTTTGAGAAGGGGACTTCAGAGCCTGGTGACGTGGGAACGGAGTTAATTCTTCTTCAAAATGACCATAAAAAAATGGCCAAGGTCAACCACGGCAGCCACTGCATAAATGCTAGATGCATGAGAAAAACTGTTAGGGAGCAGTCCCTTTTCTCATATCAGTCCCTTCAGACATTACATTTTCATTCATAAATCCCTTGACTCATGAGACTGGGTTGAGTCTTTCAGCCTTGTTTTTAACCACATTTTCTGTTTTCATTGCTTCCAGTCACATATCTCACACTGATGTCTTCAATATACCTCCCCCTCAATCCCTATCTTAATCACATTTCATCTTCTACCATTGCACTTTGGAAAGGAATATAGCAGACATTGTCTACAAAATTGAAGTGCAAACACATCAGAAAATTAACTCTCAGGCATACACAATATCTGTTTGCATGGTTACAACTGAGGAAAGAATTTGGCCCAGCGTGTTTGTAAATAAAACCTGGGAAGTGCTGAGAGGTGCCAATTAAGGCAATAGCATATTCCTGATTCAAAAATAATTATTTATCTTTTGCAATTTAACTGTCATGTTTAATTTGCATTATTGTGTCATGTTCACTAACAACATGATGAGACAGAGCATAGTGTGATCCTTCACTATGTGAAATAAGCCAAGCAATTGTGAACACATTAAGGAAACATGCACTATATAAACAATGCCTTCAAAGAAGAATTATAGGTACTGTAAAACAGATCTTGAGTCCTAGCGTAAATGTTCTCCATATTCTTTTATGCTGCCATTTTTTATTGCTGTTTTCAAGGCTTAGAGGGAAGGAAGGAAGGAAGGAAGGAAGGAAGGAAGGAAGGAAGGAAGGAAGGAAGGAAGGAAGGAAGGAAGGAAGGAAGGAAGGAAGGAAGGAAGGAAGGAAGGAAGGAAGGAAGGAAGGAAGGAAGGGAGGGAGGGAGGGAGGGAGGGAGGAAAGGGTAGAGTGAGAAAGAGAGGAAGGGAGAGGAAGAAAGGAGGGAAGAGAGAAAAAAAAGAAACAAACAAACAAATGAACCTGCCTGCTTGAGTCTGGAAGGTGTTAAAGCTGTTTATTTGTGTATGATTATCAGAATCTGACTGCTCTGCTAGGAAGATCTGAGAATATCCAAAACATAAAAAAGGCCAAATGAACTCCGGCCAGCCAACTAAAATATCACAGGGTCTTCATGATCACATTCCTTTATTAGATATTTCTTAGGAAAAGAAGTGCTGGGATTTGAAACTCCCCATGGTCCAGCATGTAAGTTTTCCTTTCTGTGTTGCTTTCTTTTCAATTTGCAATCTTTCCAAAAGCATTCACAAAGGGATCAACAAAGGTCTAGGCAAACAGAAACAACACAAAATCAGTACAGGTAAAAGGCTAAAAGGACTGCCTGGTAGCTACATGTAGTGAGGAACAAAACCAACTATGACTCTGAGTTCAGGCTTGCAGAAAAGGTAGTCCAAAATTATGTCTATGTAAGTGGTCTTATGCACACATTGGCAGAAGGTAAGAAAGTAACGATACAGGTGAGCAGGTGCAAAATAGAGAAAGGGATAACAAAAGGCTATAGGGAGGGGAGGAAGAACAGGTGAAAAATGGAAGTTCATGGACAGTGGTCAAGCAAAGGCCCTGCATCATGACTTAGTTGCTTTAGATAATGATGAAGAGGGCAAGGAAAGCATGTCATGAATTCAGCCAAAAAGAGGAGGAAACAATATGAAAAGAAGGGTTTGGTTTTTTCTCAACAGCTTAGAAGCCAAAATGCTACACCATGGAAGAAAGTGAAAAGGTAGTCAAGGAACTTGCAATAGAAGACTTCTCCATCTAGGGTGAGTCGAATGTTGCCTTCCAGTCAGTTCTTGGTGCAAACCGTGTGGACAGGATTTGGCTTTTAGTGACAATAAGAATTCAGAAAGGAACAGTTTTGTCCATTTATTTTAGAACAATAAACAAGACCATAAAGGTCACAAACTAGTCATGGGAGTTGAACCTAAATAAACTGCTGCCTTACTAGTTCACTGTTATCCTTAACAGATGCTTTCAGCACTTGTAGAAATATTTTCTCTCCAAGTTTTGTCACTCACACATGTTTCACCAAAACCTGCTTTGAGGAAACAGCTTACTGCTTGCATTTATGCTATATGGACTGATAACACAAGCTTTACACCTCAGTATGCTTTCTTTGCCTACTCCACTGTGATCTCTGCAAGCACTTCCCATACATAAAGGAATCTTTTGTGTTGAAAGACCTCTATGAAGACTGAAGCTCCTTTTTTTAAGACATATATATCTGGTGACCACTTCAAGAAGTGCTATCTGGAGATAATTTTGTGGTGGTGAATGTGAATATTCTGACCCAAGCATCATCTGAACTTGTAATAAGAGTTGGAAGAGCAGAAAATGGGGATGGTGCATGTCACGTAAGCCACACATTTAATGTGGGTATGGAGCAGAAAGAGCTGCTTGCACGCAGGTAGAGCAGTAGCCATGCAAGATTTCTGGCTATAAATAACTTGAAGAAAACATGGAACAATAAAAATCAGTACCTTCCTTCCATAAATGTTTTCACTGTGTAACCAGTGAAGAACCTTCATTAACAGAAAAATAGCTCCCATTCTGTCAACTTTGGTGTGGAAAGTGGTACATGCCAAGAGCAGTACTATGCTATAGGTCAAATAGAACTTAATCTATAATATCAAAACTGCAAGGGGAGTCCAGCAAGCAGAAATCAATCACTTCATTTGAAATTAGTCCAGGATGCATGGCTTAATGCACCCGTTCTTGCAAAATATATTGTAAGACGTTTAACGAGCAAAGTGATCAGTATCACGTCTTGGAAAGGTGTCTAAATGCTCTCCTGACATCATTCTGGGCAGTGGTTCAGCATAGGATAGGGATGAGAGAAGGGACAGGAAAGAGGAAAGTGCCACCTACAGTACTGAGTTGCCAATACATAATAAAGAACAAAGAAATTAAAAACTAATCAAAGGTGAGGAAGGAACAAGTGAAAAATTTAAAAGATCGAGCCCAGAGTAGACTGTGGGAAGGACTAAATGGAAGCAAGAAACCAAAATTAGAAAAGGAAAGCTGAAAAATGGAAAACAGCTTGCTACCTAGATAAAGATTAATAAGACTTTTTTTAAACCAAAAGAAACATAAGGGTCAAGGCAAGATACAATTGGCCTCCAGGATGTGGCAGGAGTAATTTATTGACAGAAGATAACTTCGCTGAGGAACAAAAAAAAGAGAGAGAGAAAGAGAAGGAGAGAAAGAAATTAAATGAATTTTTCCCCTCTGTGTTCACAAAGGAAGATGGGAGACAAATGCCAGGAACAGACATAAATTTCCCATGGGTAGAACATGAAATATTGAAGAAAATCAGGATCACGTCAGAACAGATGATTGAGAAATTAGAACATCTGAAGACTGACAAACCTGTACAGTCAGATTTGTTCCAGCAAAGAACTGTGAATGAAGGATGGGGTAATGAAATGAAGGAAATCTTTAGCATGCATTTTGGTATAGTAAACCTGGGTTAAAATGGTTCACAGAAAGTTCAGGAACAGTAGGGACAAATATCTAAGGAACTGTACTGCAAGTGCTTGCTACTGACTGTGACACCAGCCTGAAGGGGCATAAAGAAATGGAGCTTTCAAAGGTTATCATCGCAGTCACGGAGGCCAACATCTGACTGTTTTCTAAGCACCTGGCATTCAAGGTTTGCTGGCAGCCATTTCAGCATGGCTCCTGTGACAGGGAGGGCCAGTAACTTTACGTTTGTGGTGTCAGGAAGAACTATATTCCCCCTAGCCTTTAAATCAACAGTGTAAATGTGTGAACATCACCCATAGGAAGCATTAGAATGTGTTATTTTAAAGTGTTTAGAAGGCAGGTTGGATTTTTTCCATTTGAGTTTTGTGTAATTCAGGGTTTTCTGCTACCTGGGGTTCCTGTGAGAGGCACCCAGCCATCACAATGAGAAAATACATGTTGGAAACGCAGCAAAGCCAGAACCAGTGAAGACAACTGTATCTGCTGTGGATGGCCCTAGGTCAAATTTAGCAGTAAAATAAATAATGACCAAAGCTTGATAGAAAAGGACCATAAAGAGGACTGTTTCATGCCATATTTCGTCATTTAGCATTTGTGAAATTGTGTGCTGACAGGCGAGACGTGTGGAATAGTCTACAGGAATGAGAGGCAGTCAGATTAAAAGAGAAGATGAAGCAAATTAGAGACTGGTATGAGGCTTTGACTATTAACGTCTTCTCAAAAAATGACACTCATGCTATTTATTTGGCTGCTGCTTATGTCATCAGTGTATTTGCTCTGGGATACAATTGTCTCAAGACTTGCACACAAAAAAAACAAGCTGAAGTTAATAGGACTAACATGATACAAGAGACAGGATAATTAGGACCAGGGAGTGGGGTGGTAAAGGATAGGACTACTTTGCTCATTTGTTTTGTATAGCTGATTTATAACTCACTGTATGAAACAGCTTTAATTCTTTAGCTATATATAAATGAGAATTCTGCCGATTTATAGCACAGAGCCTCACACCACTAACCGTTGCTCTGTGTCATCACCTGCAAGGTCTGCCTCAGTTACCAACTCAAGGACTAGATGTTAATAATGGCTTTGCTTGGGGTTAAGAAAATGTCCTGACATCAAGGTCTGAGTAACTGTGAAGTTTCCTGTTTGCCAAGCCAGTCAAAATTCCTGGTATTATAAGATTTCAGTAAATTCTTTCAGCACACTATATTTTTTTTTAATGTAAAAGGCAATATAAGTATAGTTTGCTCACAGCGCTGCAAAGTCTTCATGCACTGGATTCTCATTACAGTTATAACAGTCTTTTTATTTTTTTGGCTCCTTTTAATAGAGTTGTTGTAAAATGTCTACAACCCGTTAGAATGACAGTGTCTAAGTATTTAACAAATCTTATTAAGGTCAAATTTTTCTAACCTGTATTATTGTACTGGGCTTCTATCCTGCACGAATCAGTAATCATCTACACAACACCCAAATTTCCTTATGTAAATCTGCAAATAACCAGCTAGATTTTGTTTGCAGATTACCTACGCATGCAAATATGTCTGTTGAGAATAGCTTCATTTTCATTTCTGCATGTATATATGTGTGCAAGAAAACACAAATTCATGTTAATTTTATCTGTAGAAAGTTGACCAAAAAAAGATTGATTTTTTTTTCCTTTAGAAACAAGATCGTATTTTATTACTTCATATCACTTTCACTGGAAGCAGGAAGCTTCAAAATGAACTGTTTCCAGTAGAACAGCAAAGCTCATGATTTTAACCTTTGCCCTGTATTCTGTATATCAAAGCTCAAATCTACTTAGTTCCAAAGTTGTTAGCATGCAGCCATTCAATACAGCACGTGCTTTCAAGGAATTTCTTTCTAAGTACAATTATAATGTACAAAACCAAGCAAAACAAAGCCATCACAGGACCATAGAATGGTTTGAGTTGGAAGGGACACTAAAGATCACCTTGTTCCAACCCAGGACTAGACTAGGCTGCTTAAAGCCCCATCCAACCTGGGCTTCTACTCTTCCAAAGAGGGAGCACCCATAACTTCCCTGGGCAACCTGTTCCAGTGCTTCACCACCCTCATCATGAAGAATTTCTTCTTCAGACATCTATTTTCATATTGACTGAAGGTTAAAACCATAGGTCATTCTCAGTTTCAGTTTCCTGGGATTTCATTTTGCTCTGTCAGATATTAAAAATTCTGCTTTGCAGAGGAAAGTATGTAATAAATATATTCAGAAGGAAGTTTAATTGGTAGTTTTTGGGATTAACACTACAGGTGTGAATATAAGGGTACTTAAACAATGCACTAACTTTGTATGATTGTAATAGTGGCTGCACAAAAGTGGAAGGTTATTGTTACTTTCAGCTATGGTGAGAAAGTCTGTGTTCCCATAGCAAAGGTTCAAGGGTACTTTGCAGAAAATGGTTGCATTAACTCTTTGCCATCTTTCTATACTAGTGAAGATTTTTGTGATTTATCTTTTTTTTATATATTTTTACTGCTTGATTGTCAGCAGAGTTGTGTGGAGCCTGGTGTCTCCTTTAAACAACAGCAGGTCTAAAAGTGCACCACATCCTTCCTGATGACATAGACAGTGACCGTCTATTGCCAAAGCAGTGTCCTGAAGGAAGACATGAAACATTGTTTTTTTTATTTTGTCCCTTTGGTGTCAATGAGCAGATTGTATTGCTCCATGATGTTAATATAATTTGAGAAAACAGATTGTTCAGAACATTTTGTCATTGCATACTGTGCTGTAAGCATAAATGTGCTATATTCTCAGAATGTAATTTGCAAGAACCTTGTTTGTGTATTTAAAATTGTGCAAGATTTGCAATAAAGTGCACAGACAGTTGCTTTGCACTTGTTCCAGTGCCAGGGGGACTGGAGGAAAACCAAAGTACTGTCCAAATCCTAAATCTGGACACTAACTTCCACTAAGGAGCTAAATAAAAATTTAAAAAGTAGTGGATGTTTTCTATAGTTTTATTTCCAAAAGATAGTTTTTAAATATTTTAATATTTCCTATTGGTAAAGGGTAGATTGAGTTTTATCTTTCAGAGAAATGAAAGAACTATCCAGCTTCTAATATATCTTTGCTTTGCTTCGCAAATTGTTAATGGAGCTTTCATTTCTTATTAAGTATTTTATTGTTCGTGGTGTCTGTTCACTAGATCTGAATGTTTCCAAGGTTTTAAAATTTTTGCATATCCCACCCGCTCATTAAATGTAACATACACATTCCTAGTTAGCACTGGAATAAAAAGTCCTCAAACACCAAAAGAAGCTCTGGTATTTCTGGCCACAAGCTGAGCTATGAAATCTATGAAATCTTGCAGGGAAACCTATTCCAGCTAAATTTCCAGTCCAGTTTTGCAGACTCAACAGATGTGGATTGTTCAAATAAGCATCTGGACTTTTGATGTTTGCATAAAACCAAATGCTGGCTTTCTGAGGTTCTCCAGATCTAGAGACCTCCCTGCACCTATTGACAAATTCTGATCCAAACCTGAACCAACATTTGTAACTGGTCAGTATTAGTGGGTTGAATCAAAACCGTGGACAGAAACCATCTCTGTCCTAAAATCTTTTCAAGGTGTTCCAGTCTAGAGGAAATCCTGGTACTTTCACTACCTCTCTGATGGATATCAGGGGCCAGTGCTTCAGCTGAGGCTGATGACTATTACACCATTGACTTCCCAGAATTTCTAGGTTGCTTTGAAGTGAATTTATTGCTTACTGAATAAAGGTGTCCCCACAAGCAAATTTTGGGAAGAAAAAAAGAAAAAAGAACTCCTCAGTCTCTGGATTCAATTAATTTGTAAGAGTTGAGAAAAGCTGTTTTCTTTTTTAAACCAGACACTTATTTTTAACAAGGGATGAAATCATTGGAGAACAAAACCTGAGACATCTGTTGTTTTATATCTGTTTATTGTAAGTGTTTAAATGTGAGTTTGGTTTCACACAGTTTTGACATTGTTGCTTCATTAATAATGATTACGTAATTGCAACCACAAAACAAGCTGTAAGGCTGTAACATTTTCATTACTTATTAGCAAAGAACTCAAAACAAAAGACATGATCAGTAAGGAGATAGCAAAGACTTTTGTGTTAAAGGTGGGGCATACATAGACTTTCACAGCAACCACATTCTGGATCAAGCTACAGAAAATAATTATAGATATTTCTGTTAAAGAATGTGATTAAATTAAAAAAAAAATCAAAACACCTTTGAAGATTTAATTTCATTTAATCAAAACATTTTTGAAGGTTCAATTCAGTGAAATTTTCAGTTAAAAAAGGCAAAAGGAACCGTTTCACTCACTGTTGTTACTTGATAATGTTGATATATGATCAAATAAAAATATTTTTTTTTAATTTTTTGTCATTTGATTAATTTTGTTTCACATAGGTTATCCACTCTTTAGGATGATGCCCGTGTGGACAGTTGGAATGGTGCTCTGAAGCAAAGTAGAAGATGCAAGTTTTTTTCCCTATGTGCTTTGCAGGTTTCAGGATACTCAGGCCTCTGCTGTAATGGCAGCCCTTAAGGTGCCACCACAAACTGACAATAAGCTTTCCTAAGCAGCCCACGAGGAACAGAAGTGTTCAGTTCTCAGCATATCTGTAATTGCAGACACAAAGTTTAAATCAAATGAAAGCCGAGATGCCGTGGTATTATATCATCAAATCTTTGCAAGCTCAGATGGAAGTACTATGGAGGATTGGCAGGCTTTTGGAAACAAAGCTCTAATAGGAAGAAACAGGGAGTCTTAAAACTGAGGACAGAGAGCAATTGATTCTACTAATGGAAACACATGCAGTATTAAATGAAAGTGTTCTGCACCTTCTTCATAAGGTGGCACTTGGGAACCCAGTCTCTGCATCCTGTGTGGTACGTTTCTAGCACAGTGTGAGAGGAAATCAGCCACGTGATTCCAGCTCTGGTTAATGGGAGCTGTGCTCCTAATCCATGGTGCACAGAGTAAAATATTTACCTATGCCTTCCTAGTGAGGCTACTTACGTAATTTCAAGGGAGGAAGTAGCCAAGGGGAAGCTGCTTTATACCAATTAAATGGAGAAGAATTGAATGGAGGGCAATTCAATGTATTCACCTTTACAGCGAGATCTGTGTTTAAACATCTCAATGGGACATTTTTTAATGAAGAACTAAACTGCATGCAATGTGTATGTCAGAAAGGGATAGCTGGGACCCACAACACTGAATTTCGCTCTGTGGAAGGAGACTAGTGTACAGTGTAACCTCCTGCTGGGTGATATATTTACTTTATCAAGATGCTCACAGAGAACAGTGTAAGCATGTATATTCATAAATCACTTCACCTCTGGACTGTTGATGGGAAAATGTTACAAGGTTAGAAGGTTTAGAAAACATGTCCAAGAATGTTGAGGTTTTTGTTAAATCCCTTTTGTCAGATTCTTTCTGACCCTTTGGAGTCTTCTTATTCCTTCTCTTCATCCTATTTTAAAACTTTTCTCCGCTCTTCTCCTGTTCCTCTTATTCTCCCTTTGCTCTTCTGCAGCCCTTTCTTCTCTTTACTACAGTGTTGCAGCTCCTGCTTCTACACACAAGCAACACTTGCACAGACCTTCAACCTCAATCCATTCTGAAGGAGCCAAATCTGAAGGTTATGCTTGATACCAACAGCTGTGTAATATATCAATATCTTAAGCCACTTTGACCCACCCTGGTAAGGTACAGCTCAGTCTAAGCTGGAATAGTTAACACCCTGAGGTCTTAAAAGAAAGTCTAATGTAGGTATTGGGTGCCTTTGTGCATATTGCATCCACAGAAACTTTCCCTTATGTTGGAAGAGGGAGGTATGGATACAATTTGACTTAATACTTCTGATGATGTTCCTGTGTATCCTACAACAATAGATCCAAAGACTCACAAGTAAATGTTGAAAAAATCATCCCACCTACTATCAGAGCAGCCAAAATTTTGCAATGGATGTTGTGGATTTAAAAACAAACAAAACCTCAATAGATAAAGTTAAGAACACAGCTGCAGGATAAGGAGTAGTTATAAACTTACTAAATTTATTCCAGATCTCAATACAGTTCAGACTTGTGCCTGTGCTTTGGTTCACAATTGTTCAGTTATTCTTGTTCATCATGCACACTCCACTGTAGAAAACAAAATTTGAATGCAACTTTATCTCATGCTGGACATCAATGCAATTCAAGATCAGGCCACAGCTGGACAGCTTTTAGACCCAGACTTTGGTATCTGTGGAGTTACTCTGCACTGGCAAAGAATTAGCTCAGAATCTGGCCTGTGTTGTAACACTGCAGTCGTACTTTACAGCTGAACTACAATTCACAGACAAGAATGTGCATCTACCTGACAAGTCTATCAGCTTGTTGAATCTTGGGTTAGATATGTTTGCAGACTCTCTACAGGAGCAGTAATAGACAAAATGACCTGAAGCAGGACAACTGCAAAAATTAATCACGAACACTGAGCTGAACACTGTTCATAGTTCCTGCCTACTGTGATATGTGCAGCTATGAGGGTATTGACCCCTCTTGTCTGCAATGTTCCTTTAGTTTTTGCAGGAAGTAACAACCATGCAGACCAAGAATGAACTGCCATGGTCATCCATTCAACTCTCTCTGGTAAATTCAGCTTAGGCAGACACTATGAGGTATTACGACTCAAGCAGCTCCTGCCTGCTGTACTGCCATGCCAGCAGAAGTTACCAGTGTTCCCAAGGAAAAAGAAAGGCTATAGTTGCTGGGTGGGTGGAGAGCAGCCATCTGTGTGGAGTTTTAGGGGAAACAAAAGGCTGCAACTCCAGGCTCTGCTTCTGCACTTGCCAAAACCATCCTTCCTCTGTGATCTACCCTATATCTATCTATCTGTCTGAGAAAACTTGAGAAAGCTGGACAAACATGCACACTATTTGTAAGACAAGAAGCTAAGGAATTTGAGAAAGCATTGCCTTACTCTCCTTCCCCACCCCTTTCCTGAGTTGTAGTCGCCTCCCTCAAGAAGCACAAGACAGCATGGTAGAGAATGAAATGATAAGTCTGGGAAGTTTGCAAGGTTGTAACACGTGGATGATCCAGCACATTTCTTATCACTTGTTCAATTCAGGACCTCTGACTACTGATGCAACATAGTCTGGCTTCCATGCATATAGGAACAAAGAAATGGGGCGGGGTGGGAAACATAGGCTTCTGGTATTTTAGGGGGAGAGTGGCTTATCTTCCTCAGTTGTTGGGGGTTTGTTGTTTGTTTGTTTGTTTGATTGATTGTTTGTTCTTAAAGATAACACACAAATACACAGAAAGAAGGCAAAACTATGAGTGATCCCAGGAGTTCATGAGGAATAAGTTCTTGGGAGATATCTCAAGTCTTATCATCAAAAGGCTTTTGCACCCTGTAACCCTGGGACATGCTGAAGAGCTATCTTGAAGAAATCCAACAAGGACAGAACTTCCTCCCAATGAAAATTCAAAGTATTTTTCATATATTTGTTGCCATGAACTATTTCAGTAGCCAATATCCTAAATAACTATTCTACCTCTCATGAGCTCATTCTTGCCAGTGTCCAGCTTTAGCCAGCTGCCTTTTTAAATCTGGATCTCTTATAAGCTACTCAGGCAGCCAGGAAAGACTTTGTCCCCCGGCCTCCCGTCCACTCCCATTCAGTTAGGGTGTATAAAGGTATAATTTATAACCCTCTCTTTCCACCTATAGGAGGCTGTAAGGCCATGGAAGATAAGGAGAAATAATTTTACAGCTTTGCCATGGAGCTAATGGTAAAGAGCCTGAGGCAGCAATGGGAGTTTCAAGACTGGATTTTCAGTAGGTTTGGGCAAGAAGGGACTATAAGGAACTGTATAGGAAAGTCAGAGAAGCCAGCAGGCAGCTGTTCTTGGGTTCCGTGTGAGTGCTGAGCTTTGCTGGGGATGTAGGCAAGACCCACACTTCTAGTCCCTCTCTGCTGCAGGGCTTCAGCAGTTATTCTGATCAAAAGGAGCAGTCTCTGCAATGTAGGGACCCACCACCCTACTTGGAGGAACACACAGCCACACTGGCCTTGCCTAGCTTGATGACACCAGCATCCTCCTACTGGGCCACGCTCCTGTGCAAACAACTGTCCCCTTGGTCCAGGGGTCCTAACACTGCCCACACACTGCAAGACAGAGAAAGGCATGGTTGCATGGAGTTCAGGATATCTTTACCTATTGATGATGCCTGGAGGTTCCTCTGGGTCTGATTTCTCTGCTCTGCTGCAGCAAAACCACCTCTACTTTCCATCTGGGAAAAAAAAAACTCATCAAATTCTTTATGTATATTTTTTAACATTCAGCTATGGAAGAGTAGGAGACTGGAAGATTCCCTTTTCTTCTCAGAAGAATGATTGCTTCAGCAAATGTTCCTCCAGGCAGAATGGACAGCCACTCCCTGTAAAACCAAATACAAGATGAAAATGAGTGCACCAAGTTTTCCTGCTTCACCTCTCTAACATCTTTTTCTTCTACCTTCCTCTGTGTTATTATATACCAATATAAATTCTTTATGCAACAGTCCTACTAGGTTTGCATCCTCAAATTACTGTCTCTCCCTCAAGAAACTAACAGCTTACTCATGGGCCTCCCAAGTACTGTGTACAAGGGAGGGGAGAAGGAGGGGAAGAAATGATAGGCCTTCCCCAAGGGTGCAGAGTCCAGGGGGAAGACACATGCTATAAAGTGCAAAAAAATTTATTATTGTCACATGATGAAACCTCTTCACATAGTAAAATGCAAGCAAGTTGAATTGGTTACACAGAGAAAGGCTGCTTGCTAGGAGAAAGCCCTAAAAGGTCACCCACACTTAGCTCTCCAGACTGCCCGTCCTACGGAGATACCAAAAAAAGCAAGAGACAATTTTTCGAAGCAGCTCATCCCTTCTCAATGGGAGGTGCCTCAAGTAAGAGTGCAGACGAAGCGCACAAGGAAAGCCTCTGCCCCTATTCATTGAACTATCTTCAGTTCAGCTTAATCCCACAGCGAGGAGAGGAGAGAGACAGTTTCCCATCCTGCTGCCTCTCGTTTATGGGGAACTGCTAGGACTTGTGGAAGCGGAGTGGCAGACCATCCCAGCCTGAGTGGGCCAGCTTGAAACCTCCTGAGTCCACCTAGACGCAGCAAGCCAAAGGGCCATGCTGGGGCTACAGCCCAGAGTGGATTACTAGGGAAAGGCAGGGAACATAACCACTGGCTTTGTTCTGGTCTGGCCCCCAGAGGCACCAAGAAACAAAGAGGATTTCCCCACAGTGACATCTTTCTGTGTCTGCAGAAGCAGAGTAAGCAAAACTGAGGGCTATGAACCTTGCCTATCACTCAACTTTGGGCCATCAGTCTGGGTTAGAGAGCATGGTCTGGAAGAGGAGATGCACAGCACATCCTGTCTTGCTCAAAACACACACTTGCCGTAGAGAAAGCTGTCTGGATGCTGCTGTTTGTTGGTGTCCTCCAGGAGTCATTAATAAAGGCACCTGGAGACTATGCAGGGATGCATTGCAGGAGCAGATGGTCACAGAAAGGAGTGGGTGGTGGCACTCCTGCTCTTTGGTCCACCCTACCAAGGACTCAGGTTGGAGATATCTCTGCATGCTTCTGAATGACACTCCTGTTGAAGGGTCTTAAACTCAGACTCACTGCTGCTCATTGTTATACACTTCTGGTTGTGCTTCCTCCCCTTTGATACCTTTCACTGCCCTGGGTGAAATGTCCCAAGACCCTCTCATGGACAACCAGAAAGCCCTGCAGACCCTGAGTAAGGTGTCAGTACATTCTTGCTTAGCCATGTGCACCTAGCAGGAGTTGGCCAGGCCTGCCCAGGGGAACAGCAAATTCTCCTTGCCCCTGGCAAAGAGGGCACAAGAAGTGGCTGTAGGCTTCTTGGGCTGGATGCTGTGCTTACTCTGTGAGTGCTGGGCTTTTCTAGACGTAGCTGCAGGGCAGATGTATGTGCTTGTCTAGTCTGAGCCCCACACTTGGCTAGCAGATACTATTCCCAGACAGGCCTAAATCCCTTCCTTCTCTTATCTGCAAAATTATGGTGACAGAGAGGAGGTGGACAGCCATTAATTGGTCTGTCTTTTTCGCCATGAGGTCTAGGGAGAAGCAATTAGAGTTAATGGGAGGTGTGCTCAAATTACTATGGAGTTGGATGACGTCATGTGAATCCTGTGATCTTCTGAGCTTTTGGGGTGAAAGAAGGCTGCTCACCACAAATTTTAGGGATTTCTTCTAAAGAAAAAGCAGAAAAACATAATAGCTCTACTGATCCACTATTGCCATGTGGATCTAACTTAAACTTGTTATACTTTACCCACAGCCCTGTAAAATAACTGGCTAATTCAGAGCTCTACTTCTTGCAGTAAAGAATCAGAGTAAGTTCTGACAGGCACACAAGTGTTCCCTTGCTTAACCTACAGTCTTTTAGCAAAACCAGAGAGCAGATACATAAGTGGCTCTAAACAGTAAATGCAGGAAGATGTAAGCAAGTTATTTATCAACTAAAAGCAGAGCCACTTTAGACTTTTCAGTCATCCCTGCTGGCTGAGCCTCGTTCTATAGCCTTCCACAGAGGAGTCATTTCAAAAGGATGGCTGAGCAAGCTCTTGTCTGCTTTTAGTTCAGCTGTGAAGTGCAGGATCCAAGAAATTATTCCAGCAGCATATTATTACTGCTGGGTTGTTGATGTCCCACTTTGAATTTTAGTGCTGGCAGGTACAGGACTTTTCTTCCCTGAGTGTGAAAGGATATCCCTATATGTTAAATAGTAGGCAACTGATTTGCTGCAAGTGTTGACTTAAAATAGGAAAGAGAAAGAAAGGGGAGGGAGGGAGGGGAGTTGGGAGGGAAGGAAGAAGTGTGGAAAGAAAGGAAGAAAGGAAGAAAGAAAGAGAGAAGAACAGAAATAAAAAGGGGAAGGGAAGGGAAGGGAAGGGAAGGGAAGGGAAGGGAAGGGAAGGGAAGGGAAGGGAAGGGAAGGGAAGGGAAGGGAAGGGAAGGGAAGGGAAGGGAAGGGAAGGGAAGGGAAGGGAAGGGAAGGGAAGGGAAGGGAAGGGAAGGGAAGGGAAGGGAAGGGAAGGGAAGGGAAGGGAAGGGAAGGGAAGGGAAGGGAAGGGAAGGGAAGGGAAGGGAAGGGAAGGGAAGGGAAGGGAAGGGAAGGGAAGGGAAGGGAAGGGAAGGGAAGGGAAGGGAAGGGAAGGGAAGGGAAGGGAAGGGAAGGGAAGGGAAGGGAAGGGAAGGGAAGGGAAGGGAAGGGAAGGGAAGGGAAGGGAAGGGAACAAAAGAAAATCCAGTCCTCTTTTCGCCTCCCTGTGAGGTCTAGAATGCTTGATTAACAGTGATAATTTAGCTAACAAACATCTGATCTGAATTAGCTTATGCAGTTATTTGGTCCTTTCTTCATTTTCAAAAATAAATCTTCCACCCCCAGTTGGATATGCTTGCATGGCAAGGGAGATTTAATCCATACCAAGATTTTGGTCAGATATTTTTCAAACACTGGCATAAATTTTTAATTTGGACTTTGATATCCAAACAGGCCCAGCTGTAGTCCTCCTGGGGATCCTTCTAGAGGCCTAGGCTTTGAACAGGCTCCGCAGCAAACAGCAGAGACTACTGAAAATACTGACGGCTGGTGCTGAACTACCAAGCACTACAATAAACTGGAAATCAACACATCCTCTCACTTGGTGGGACTGTTTAGAAACAGCTTCTCAAAGGGGAACAAATGGAAATAAAGTACATACAGGCAGGAAATGCTGGTGCATTTGTGTCTCCATCTGGGAAATATTGTGGGAATGTTCTCAGTAACACAGGCTTAACACCTTGAAACGAGAAAAGCAAATAAACACAACTGGATATAGTTTCATTATTTGATTCATTCTGTTTTGATTTCCTCTTCACATTGCATATACTATGTACAATTTTCTTCTAGATGTGGTCCTAGATAACCGTAAGTTAACTCTTTGTATGCTGACCAATAAAACAATCTAAAAGCAGATTTTTCTTTTCCTATAACAAGCCTAAATCTTCTTATATCATCCAAAACATCACTTTGCTGCAGGTTGTGGCCAGCTGTTCCTTTGGAAGAGCAGCAAGTTAAGAACTTGCAACACCTTAAAGACATTTTTCTACAGCTTGAGGTCCAATGCCCATTAGAAGTGTCAGACTTTGATATGCTAATATCTCATCTCAGCAGCACAAATTAATGCTACAGACACAACTCCTTGTACGGTCATTATGGCAAATTCAGCACAACCTAGCTGATCTTAAAGTTTCACTGGAAAACTGCACTTCAGATAAAACAGGAGATCAGTGCCATTACACCTTGGTTAATTAAGAACATTTGAGTCACCTAAGCATGAAACAGGAAAATTCAACCATGGTATGAGAGCCCAAAATTGAGCTGATGTGAATAAGTGTTTGCTCATCATTCTCTGACACCATAGAGTCTCTGCCACCATAGAGTCTCTGCCACCTTTAGCTGATGACCGACTCAGCTTAATTTCTCAGGGTCCTAATGGACTGGAATTTTTCAGATTGGCCATCATGTTTCACAGAGGATTCCTTAACTTTTTTCCTACAAAATAAAAAATATATTGTCCTAGTGGTGAACTTACTATGCACCATGGAAACATCACATGTCACTATGCATATAGAGAGAGATATTGTAGGGTAGAATGGAAATATATTAGAAAATTTATCTCAGAAGGATGTCCACCATCTGTTTTTTCTCTTGTGCCTGGTTTAACATACAATTAAAAGTGTGATGTTTCACAAGCACCAAATTCACAAAAAAAAAAAAAGAAAATGTTGTAAGATATGTAAATTAAAACTGGGCAACCTGATGGGGAAGAGTACTTTGTTTTTAAGGCTCTAGGTATAATGAAAAGTGCTGGACTGGAATCCCTGGATAATGAACTTCTTGTTGCTAAATATTGATAGATGGTATGCTGTCAGCTTCCCTAGCAAAATGACAACATTGACCATTCTGAGAAAAGACATAATTTAATGCATAGATCTTCTTGCCCAGTGTTGTGGTCTGCTTTTGTGGAGCAAACTCACATCTCCAGGAGCTGTACAGTGTAGACAATTTCACTTCTGAAATGGCAAGATGTTTCAAAAACTATTAGCTTGAACTGATCTGAAATAGTAAAAGGTTTCCTTGTCTATGATCAAGCTCACAGATGATGTAGACCAGTGATTGCCTGTTTTTGAGGTACCTGACTTAGAAAACTAAACAGCCTCAAGACAATCTAAATCACTGGAGTTTAATGTCTGCTTATAAAGCTCAACAACCATATTTCACAGAATGTCTTGGTTTTCTCATGAATCTACTAGGAAGTGAAAAAATGTTAGGTCTGTGCAGTACAGGAAAATCCATTGAAATGAGCAAAAGTTCTTCAAAATCTTCTGTTGTGTAGAGGGCCAAGAAACTACTGTAAATGGAAATCAGGCTCTCCAAAGTAGCTGACTTTATGCAAAGCAGGCAAGTGCAGTCAAAACACTTACAGCAATCAATTGAAGTTGTTGGGTAAAGTTTTTTTCCATGCCCCATACATTATTGAGCAGTTAATTTCGTCTTTGTGCCTGCAAGACATTCTAGCTTCAGTATGACAGCTTTATCCATTAAAAGGAGTGTGGTGACAGCAGTACAGAGTGCTGAGAATGCAGGGAGAGAAGGCCCATTCTCAGCTGCATTACCACTGAGAAATACTGGGGCACATCAACATCTTAATCAATATAAGAGAGTCAATTACTGGGGAAGAACAAGGCTTAAGCAGAATCTGATTATGAGTTTCATGTTTAGTACATCAAATGGGTGAAATAAATGTGAAGCTGAATATCATACAGAAAATACATAACCATCTACTCTCAGCCCTTTCTCCCCTCCTTAGTTCCTCCTGGGCCAGATTCACACCTACCTTTTCTCTCTCTTTTTCATACTGCAAGAGCAGGCAGGAAAAAGAACAGGAACAGATTGCAATGGACTCAATTCTGTCTACAGAGCCAAGGAGACAAGACGCACATTTCTGGAGATAAACACCCATCTGGGAGAAAAAGATGCAATCCTTCAGAAACCTATGTTTCTGTTTTCTCAAGGATTCAGCAGTTCAAGGCACTTACTGAGTACAGGGAGTGCAAGCAGTAGGTGGAGCTGGGTTTTTTTTCATGGAAGGGAGGTAAGATGCTATCTGGGTCACTCACTGTCTAGATTTATCTTCTGAGTAGTTCAATGGATTTGAAAAAGAGATGAAGACGCATAAACAGAAACAAGAACAGAATTTGATAACTTAATACTATTAATGTCGAAGTTACTTTAGATATTTTATCTGCTCACTATGCTGTTGATTTGATTATTTTTTTGGTAGCAAAGTCAATAGAGCTGAATCATTGCTTCTGCAGGCACAGTATGAATACATGGAACAGATGGTTTCACTGATAGCCAGGCATTTAATGTCCATTTATTGGCCAGTTGTGGTAGTTGCATTTTAAGAGGAAAGATCAGAAGTTGAAAGCAGTGATCAAATATTAGAAACCAAATCCCTCACTTGCTGAGGCAACTAGATTTATACTGGGTGCAGTTCTGTCCCTAAGTTATTGAAGATTTAAGAATGTAAGGGAAAAGTAGCAATTAAGATAGACAGCATTTATGAAGAAGTGAAAAGAATGAATAATGCAATCTGATTGGGCAGTACAAAAGACCATCTATGGCAAGTGTTTATTATACTAAGATAAAGACCTAAGTTTAGAAAAAAAAGAACAAAGACAGTCTTTAGAGGAGGTGCTATGGACCTGCCCTGAAGTTAACTCTAATGCTAAGGTTCGTTTCCATGGTGCAAGGTCAGACTATCTACTTAGTCTTCAAAGTCATCTTCAGGTGTGACTGTACTCTCAGTGATGACCCTACAAAACAGAGGGAATAGAAAGCCACGGTCTTTCTGGCATAGGGAGGCCTGAGCCATGGGAGTCCCCCTGAAGTTAAACTAAAAATTCCCAGTCTTGGGTGACAGGGAAGAGTGTGGAGGAAGCAGAAAATAGGGAAGGAGACTGAAATCTACTTGATATCTGGAGTTAAGAGGAGAATAGAGGACTAACTCAGCTGCAGCACAGCTTTCGTCTGTACCACGACAGAAGCAAGTGTAGACTGGTCTGAATATTTGAGGCAAGAGTCTGAGAAAGCTCTTGCTTCCACCTATGTGGAGGGGAAAACTTTCTGTGGTGTGTTGAGGAAATACATATACCTGGCAGGTAAAATATTCTTCCTCCTTTTTTACTACCAAGCCGGTAATTAAAAATCAGTGTAAAACAACAGTTTCAGGGTTGAAAAGGTGTTCCCTAGAAATCTGAAAAGCATACAAAAATAGTCTGATGTCAGGCATTGCATGGAACTTTCTCACCTTTGTTTTTATCAGAGAAAAAAATTGTAAGAAAATGTTGGCAGTGTAAAAGGATAATGAATGCATGACATATTTGTCTGTTAAGTATAAATATGAATGGCTATGGAGATCTGGTGCTATGGTGCTAGGTTTTAACTCCAGTAACATTCATCTAGTGCCAGGAAACACTAGATTTAGTACCTGAGGGATTGCAGTCTCAAATACCTTGTACATTTTTTTTAATATGCTGCCAAGAATTTAAATTGGTAAAAGCTGGGGACTGACAAAAACTTGATCCCCATGAGCTTTTCTGGCACATGTTTATCAGGGAATATAGTATCATTATTTTTATTATAATTTTTTTTTGGTGGTGGTGGTTGGGGGGCTCATTTATAACTCTGTGACTTCTACTCCCAGATGTATTTTTAAAAATCTTAAATAAACAAAGGGTTTGATTTTCTTGGTGGCGCTAGGAGCTGTCATTCATTTTATATGCAATATGTCTTCTTGGATTGTAGTCATTTTAACATACTTCTTGAAAGGTCAAGAGCAGGCAACAGGGAAAAAAAAAAACAAACTGATTGTGGGGTTCACACTCCCTCCAAGCCACTACTACCCATCTGATGCCTCTCTGTTCCAGTGAAGGATGATCCTACAATGTGTAGCAAAGTTATGCAACTAGAAGTGAAGAGGGAGGGAAATATAAGCAGGCTTGATCAAAAAAAGCCTGGGAATTACACTCCAGTTTCTGAGGGATGGTGTGCTGGTGAGGACCTTTGGTCTGCCCCCTCACAGGAGGTGAGGAATAGCGCCTCAAGTAGCACTTCAAATAGCACAGAAGGGTTAGATAATTCAGTTAGTAGTTGCTTAGGAATTAAGACTGTTCCTCTTAGGAGCATACCAGGATCAACAGCCCAGCTGAAGTGCATCTAGACCAATGCACACAGGATGGGCAATAAACAGGAGGCACTAGGAGTTATTGTAAGGCAGGAGGACTATGATATAGTTGCTGTCATGGAAACATGGTGGGATAACTCACGTTACTGCAGTGCTGCTATGGATGGCTGTAGACTCTTCAGCTGGGATAGGAGAGGAAGGAGAGGTGGTGGTGTAGCCCTCTATGCTAGAGTTTTGACAGCCTCGAATTCATTGATGGTGATGATAGGGTTGAATGCCTGTGGGTGAAAATCAAAGGTGCACCTAATAAGGCAGATGTCGTGGAGGGAGTCTGCTATAGACCACCCAGCCAGAATAAGGAGGCTGAGAGGTTATTCTATAGGCAGCTGGGAGAAGTCTCATGATTGCTAGCCCTTGTTCTTGTGGGAGATTTCAGTTTACCAGATGTCTGCTGGAAGTGTAATACAGGAGAGAAAGCAGTCTAGGAGGTTTTTAGAGTGTGTGGAAGACAACTTCCTGACACAATTGGTGAGCGAGCCGACTAGGGAAATTGCCCTGCTGGAGCTGCTGTTCATGAACAGAGAAGGACTTGTGGTGGATGTGACAGCTGGAGGGTGCCTGGGGCACAGCTATCATGAGATGATAGAATTCTCTGTTCTAGAAGAAGCAAGTCGGCAAGTCAGCAGAATAGCCACCTTGGACTTCCAGAGGGCAGATTTTAGTCTGTTCAGAAGGCTGATCGATCAAGTTCCATGGCAGACAGTCCTTAAGGGAAAAAATGCTCATGAGGGCTGGATGCTCTTTTAAAAAGAATTTGTTGTGGCACGAGAGCAAGTTGTCGCTTGTCCTGGAAAAGGATACAGTGGGGAAGAAAACTGTCCTGGCTGACTAAAGATTCCTGCTTTCACTGAAGTCAACAACCAGTATGTGTTTTGCAGTACACGTATAATGGGAGCAGGGAAATATGGACTTGCAAAGGAAAAGCTGGACTTCTGTTGGAAAGAGACATCTAACAAAATGACACTTCACCTTTACTGGATTAATAGAAACCTTTTTATCTTCTCACTAGGTAGAAAGTCCCTGTGATGAGTGAATGAGAAGAGAAGCCAAGAATCCCTCTCCTATACTATGGTTGTGACAGAAGGACCCAAATTACATGATGCAGGCACTGTATTCATCTTACAACATTGGTTAGGAAAGTGAAGGAGGACCTAATTTGCACACTAATTATCTTGTCTGTATTGCAGGAACAGGAAGTTGCCTTGGCCCCTGCAATGGAGAGTGCTGGGATAGTCTCAATGATGGCTCTATGAAGACCGCATTCAGCCTTCAGCCTCCACCTTCAAATTTTGTGTAGCTAATCTGCAAACTCTTTACATGTATCAAACAGGCAGCTACAGATAAGACCTCTGTCAAATACGTTTAGTTATGGTTTATCTAAATTTCGGCAGCTGAAAACCATATAGTCAAGCTTCCAAAATCCTTCCCCCTAATGAGAGAGGGAGATGGGTAAAGAAAGACTTACAGTTTGGAAACTAGAACTACAGCTTTAATGAAATGCTAACACTAATGCTAACAATGAAAATAATAAGAAAATAATAAAATATATACAAATATATTAGCTTACACTCCCACCCCTCAATGTATGTCACCACAAATGCTGCAGAGCAGACACAAGGGGTTGGGTCTATGACTAGGAGAGAGCTGGACTCAGGAAAGCATAGATATGGGATCACGAGCAACCAGACAAAAGAGGTCCTCACTGGACATTGGCCATTGCAGAAGAAGAATGAGACCCTCATGACTTCTCAGATTTATACCAAGTATGACAATATGGAATGGAATACTCCTTTGGCCAGTTTAGGGTCATCTGTTCGCTTTTGCCCCTCCTCACAGGCGCAGTCCCCTTTTGCTAGCTTAAGAATGGCCTTTGTTAAGCATGTGCATTGGCCTTTTACATACTAGTGCCCTGCGATGTCATTTTAGAGAACACTGCCTCAAAAACATGCAGTTATCTTTCAGAAAAATGAAGTTACTTACAGCAAGTGAGTTAGGCACAAAACTGACTCTAATTTACCTCAAACTGCAACACTTACTCAAGGTCATAAAATAAATAAATACAATAGAAAGCAAAACCGCAGAAGTTTCTGATTCCCAGATTTATGCTCTTTTCATCAGGTCAGGTTGCAGCCAACAACAGCACGTATGAAACATGAAGGTAATGTATACAATACTATCTTTATGGTTCCACATTGCTCTCAAATGTCATAACCAGATCTCCCTAAATGTACTTTCAAGTTCACTCAGTTAAAATTTATAGGATGTGGTGGTTTTTTTCATGAAAAGAATTTGTCCTCTTGTCCCCTGAACAGACACAGCATGGCTTGCACTTCTTGGAATGTCTTCAGTTTTACTATACAATTAGGTTAGATCTCTTAGGACTTGTGCTCTTTCTGATATCTGTGGTACAGATAAGCTATCCCTTGGATTATTTTTTTCCTGTAGCTCCAAGTACAAAATATAATTCTTTCAACCTGATGTAAAAGAATAAATATATTCTACTGTATAGAAGCTATGTAAGTTTTGGTCTTTTCTTGCATTTTGCTGTTAAAAGAACAAGCACAATAGTTTTCTTATTAAAAGAATTATTGCTTAGGTTTATAATATGCCTTTTACCTGGAAGGAACACAAACTTTTCAAATTGCAGCTTGGACCTGGCAAGCTTCTGTGCCCTCTCAGCATCCCGTTGACTTGAATGATGTTCCCAACACATAAAGATTTCTCCATATGGATCCACTTGCATATCTGGCCCTCAAGGCACAATTTGTCCCTGTGCCAAGAGAATAAAAGCACTTTGAAGAAAGGAAACTTTATACATTTCAGCTCAGAGTTTCCACCTGGGCTTTGTTCCTTGTGGAAGGAGACAGATTATAAGCTTCCAAGAGCAATGGGTGTTCTAGAATCTGCCGAAACGCCCAGTGCCAGAGCCCCATTTCTTTCTGACCTCACCACAGCATCGCTTTTTGAGTAGCTGTGTTGCCTTTTCCACATACTGCTGCACATGAAAGATACCTTTCCTATAACTTTCTGCTGCACATGAAAGCTACCTTTCCTACACCCTTCTTCCATTGACCTGAGGGAGCATGCAGACCCATGGGTGCCTATGGCATATATTTGCCATCTGTGGCACAGAGGAAGATGCGATTATTCCCCTTGAACAAGGGTATGCTGGTAGTGCTAGGGATGACAGTACTGCAGCTGAAAGTCTGCTCTCAAAACAGGGAATAGCCTCATCAGATGACTGAGCGTAATCTCAGCAAAGGTCCCTGCGTAGTCTTCCACATAATGGAATGATGAGAAGGCTGCAACTGCACAGTCAGTACCTTCCTAGTCTCCTCCCCTTAGGTGTAACACAGGGATGAGTTTCTCTTGGTCTGCCAAAGTAGAAATAACTCCCAAGTGCTTTATAAACAGTATTCAGTCTATATGACACCTGTAGAAATTCAGGCACGCATTGACAGGATGATTTGATAAGGAAGCATTGTCCCTCATTGGTATCATGGGTAGAATTCAGTAGTCTGAATGAGTAGGGAAGTTTAGTTAGCATATAAATGTTAATATCCCTGCTTGCTAAAAAACTGTATGAAATATCTGGAGACTATAAGGGAAAACACTTACACTTTAAGCTAACTTCCAACTATAGTCCACGTAAAATCCTCAGACATTTGTTCATTGCTTTCTCTGGGTAAAGATCATAAGAACCCGTTAGTATATGTAATTGGTCATATACCATATACAAATGTATAAACTGCTACCATAATCTCCTGCACAGTCTTCATTTACACCGATAGTTTCTGTTGCAAGCAGGAAACAGAAAGGTTCACCTCATGATTTGGGAGCCTGAAGAAATCACAGATGTGACAATGCTTTTAGTACGGAATGGTTAAAATCTTTTCAAACAAGTTTCAAATTAGCAGCACAGGGGGCAAATTCTCAAATTTGAGCTTCTGAAAATTGTTTGCAGGCATGACACAGTGCAGCTTGTCCTCACACTAAATTTATAGTGAATTTGTGGTAACTTGAGGAGTAGCTCCTTTTATGTAAAATTATTTAACAAATAGTTTCACATTGCTCAAAAAATAGCCCATATATACTTATGCCTGTTAATATGGGCCCTTTGTTACCCAGAATATTTGGAATACTCTTTCAAAACAAATACACAAATGTCTTCTTTTAGAATACACTTAGCCAACGAAATATGCACATCCAGTTAAATCCCTTGTTCAGCCTTTGTACTCAGAGCATGTGTTCATTAATTGCTTGAATGTTCTACATTGTCATAACTAGCTAGAATCATCTTCACTGAACATGCTCCACACCATCATCTCAGATTAATGCAGTGGTAGGTCTCCTTTCATCCCTAGTCCAATAACCCCCCTTCAACAACAGAGGTCCTTTGCAGGCACAGGGCCCTGATTTATGTTTAATGCAGCAGTGTTTTTACTGCTTTTGGCACAAGATGTTTGAAAGTGGTGAAAAAGACACACAGGCAAAAAGTCTGTTTAGAAAACAATTCCAACATAAACACCATATGCCTTCAACTCATAGGTTCATTTCCAGGCAAGTCACCACAGCAAGCACAACAATTAGCTCCCTTTTTATATTTTTCCCCCTTAAAGGGGGAAGGGAGGGAGCTGGAGGTGGTGGAGGTGGTGTAATTTCCTTCCTATATGATATTTTATTTTTTTTTTAACTTTTTCTTTCCCTCTGCTGGTTTGCTGCCTTGTGTCTATCTACCCCTCAGGAATTTAAAAGCATCAAGTAAGACCTATTAGATCTTTAAAGTGCATTTTCTGCTTGTGTGTGCACGTGCATGTGCACATGTGCGTGTGTGTGTGTGTGTACGTGTGCCCACGTTGGAGGAAATGGAACCCTCATACACTAAGGAGCAGAGACGATTGCTCCACAGACTTCAGTGCAGGAATGGCAGTTTGCACCAGCTAAGAACTTGCCTCCACAGTGTCTCACTCATTCCTAGAAATGCAGGCACCAAAACAATGTTGCACATAACCTCTCATATTCAGTCACATGTTTTGATGAGTACACAGCTTAGATTTCTCCGGATTGGGAAAAGAAAACCCATATTACTAAAATAAAGGTAGAAGTTCTGAGAGTTAAAACCACGACTAACTTATAAAACTCACCAGTTTTGTTAATCCTTTGTTCTGTGTTATTGCTGATCAGGATATAACCCTTGATAACTTCAACGGAATGAGGCATTTTTTGTTGAGAAGGCGTTGTCAGTGCACAAAGGAGATACAGCTTTATACAGCAGTGTTACCACAATGTCTACGTGAACTGGGAAGTTAAAAGCTCCTCACCTTTGAAGATTAAAATTGTTTTTATTTTTCCAGGAATTGAACATCCTGCAGTATCTGGAGCTGTGCAGCATCAGGGAGCAAAAAAAGTCTTCCTTGTGTTTCACAGCAGAAAGAGGCAATGCTTAACCGTTAGCAGTAACCTCGATCATCAGACACGTGGAGAAAAACAATAGGGTTTAAAATGTAGATAGCATCTAGCGTAGTAGCTGTGGCTGCAAATTATCCATTGCTCTGGCACAAGATATATGTCACTGTTGGTTGAAGAGTAATGGTTGAAAAGCTGAGATTTTTACTTAAATTTTTCAATGAATAATATACAATCTTCATAATCCAGTTAAAGTCTATGAGAGTATAATAGAGTCATTAAGTATTTTTTCCATTGAGTCTCAAGAAAATACTTGCAAATCATTTTTGAAGTTTCTTGGCCCATTCCATTGTATGTGGGCAACAGGCTCTCTCAGTGTACCCATGCTCTTACAACAGTGCCTTTCAAGGGCTGGGGAATACCCACTTCTAGGAGCATGCAGAGCCTTGTTAAGCTTGCTGCTAGACGTGCAGATGGAGAAAAGTCTAATTGAAGAATGAATGGGCCTGTATTGTGAACAGACCCCCTGTATTCCCTCTGCCATGATCTGTACTTGGAAAATATAAAATTCTTCTCCCAGGTCTTAGTAACGGAGATATCTCTTCCTTTTAAATAACTAATATTAAAATATAAAATAAACAGTGGAATAAAACCAGAAAAATTCAAGCAGAATGGGGATGGAGAGGAAGAGGATGTGAGGAACGGTGTGCTTTTCTTTTTTTCATCAAAAGCTGACTGGAAACCCAAAAAGCTAGTGCCAGTGACACCACCTGCCCACAGATACCACAGCACTTTACAGACATCTGCTGACCTGGTGATGGAGCATCACTAGCCAGGATTAACAACATGCTGGTAAATTAGTTGGAACATCAACAACAGAGACTGCCACACTGAGTGGTCTGGTAGGGTCCAAAAGATTTTTCCACATTAACAGCATCGACCTCCTTGGACAGCCTCCTCCAAAGTCCTGTCTGACAGCACACACTCTTAAGAAGGGATGAAATAAGCTTGGTTTAAAGATGAGTTTTCTTTCATGTAAGAAGCAGCGATCTTCTTGTTCAATTTTTTCTCTTGGTGTGACAGGGATGTCAGCCAAGAAAAAAACAAGACAAGATGATCCTGAAGAGATGTTTCTTCCACCAGCGTGTGATGACTGTGCCAGAGTGCTTTGCTGCGCAGGCAACTCTAAAGGAAAAATATTTGTTATAGTAAAAATATGATACCAAAAGAGAAAGAGAGAATTTATGGAATGAAGGGAATTAGCTTGAGGGTCAGTGGGTGGGAGCATGAATCGTTACATGGAGGCATAGAAAGAAACCTAGCTGAGCAAGTATCTTTTCTGGACTGTTGGTTTATTTTGGGTTTGAGTTTTTGTCTTCCTTTGATTGCCTTGAAACAGGAGATGGGCAGCTCAGGTCTGGAACTTCCCAGTAAACAATGTATAAGTCAAGATGCAGATCCAAACAAAATAAAATTTTCCCATCGCTGGACTCTGTGCCTGACTTGCCTTTTGCAGCCTCTGCTGCTTCCTTGCCCATTCTGCCCTTCAATCACCCTTTAGTCTGTGTCTGGATAATACTTCATGTTGGTTCATGAAATCCTACCAATCCACTTCTTTTTCCCTGAAGTATCAGACTAGAAATCACATCTGCCCCACTGACCACAAACTCATATATCCTCCCACCTCCTTCTCTTTTTTCTTCTATTTTTTTCCCTAGCAATTAAAAAAAAAGTAAAATCTAAGACCAAGCAAATCAATGTTTACGGATTTGTAATAAGTTTCTTTCTATTTATTTATTTATTTCCTCTTTAGTCACTAAAGAAGCAGCAGCAACTTGCAAGGAGCAGTTGTTGCCAGAGGGTGAATCATAGCTATATTGATTTGATTATGTAAAAGCTCAGAGGAACCTAAAGCCAGATACAGAAATATCTCATAGTCCAAACCATGTGGGACACACACTAGTGAAAAAGCAATCTTTATATTGTTCCTGATAAAAGCATCATTAGTTTCCTCACACTGAAACCATTTCTCTGCTGATACAGTGTATGGTTTTCCTTTTCTCTAAAATCCTCTCAGACATAATTAACAGTTACGAGATCAGCTTCCCTCTGGTGTGCCTGTTTCGAGGTCGGTGAGAGTGTGGGTGCACAAGTCTGAGCGCCTCTGAATCACTCACTTGCCCCTCCATGGAGCAGGGGTCTGGCTCCCAGGGCATGAGGCACGCTGGACCTGGGTTGTGCCACCCTCTCCTGGGCCCTCAGTTGCTGGTCCAGTGGGGCTGCAGATGTCCAGTGGTCCCACCATTGCTCTGCCAGCATATCTGTCTCTCAGGCTTTATACCACAACAAAGGCATAGAATCACACAAACATAGACCTCTGCAGACAGACTCATTTCCAGCTTGTCGCAACCAAACACTAGCTTGTGTGGTTTTCTGCAGAGTGGCTCCTTGCAGGCACCCCAGCACAGCGGGAGAACTCCGGTGCCACAGCTGGCTTAAAGTGGGGTAGAAAAGGGGTAGGGACAAAAGGCTTAAACTAAAATGCTGCAGATAGCTATGCCTATTCAATTTTACTCATGATTCTGTTAACCATACAGATAATACCCGTGCAGACTAAGACTGGGATAGGCAAATTTGTTAATTTCAGGGTTTTCTGTGTATGGTGAAGGAAAAATATGATCCTGCCTTTCAGAAACCTAACCTTGCTTGTACCTTGCCTTCACAACAGAGAAAAGATGTGTTGTGAGTCAGTCTACTTCACTCACCTCTGGTTCATTCTTTCTTATCAATTTCACTCTTCTTTTGGCCTAATCAAAGGGAAATGCCAATGAACTTTAACATCCCCGGTTTGAATCTGCAACATGGGACTTGGCTGTAAGATAATGTAAAGTGTTACCATGGTACTTGAGGTGATAATAGACAGACATGGCACAGTTATGCTAAAATATGAAGCACTTTGGAGAGGAAACCTTGTGAAGGTGAGAGAAGGCTAAGAAAAGAAAGAGTCATTTCAATACTTACACCTGTCTTCTCTTCAAACCAATATGAAGACTTCTGAAGGAAACTTTAAGACACTTGGGAGTTTTGCTGACAACTCTGAAGGATTCATATGCACAAAATTTGAAACAATGCCAGGAAATTAGATGTCTAAAGATGATGATTTGGGGAGGTCACTTTACACAGTTGAAAAAGCCTTTAACCTTATTGCAGCATCACCGACATAAGAACGGTTTCCACCTCACCCCCTTGAACTGCCCAAGAACTGAGATTACTATTAACCAGCAAATTATCATTTTTCTGTCTCTGAGTTTAATTCATGTTTTTTCTCTCTCAGAGACGTCCATTGGCTGCAATCCTGGCTGGCATACCACTTGAACTCTTCAGAAAGTGTTACATAGCTGCATACAGGCTAAAGCACAACATTTAGGAGGCTTGTAAAATCAAGCCTGCTGAGCACTTTGCATAACCAGTGCTTAAGAAGAAAGGCTCTTCACATAAATTATTTATTCACCCTGCCATTTGCAGGGATTTTTTTCATTATCAACAGAGGAATAAAGCCAGTGGTTTCAGTCCTCTTCATCTGCTTCTGCAGTATCCACAAAGGTAGGTGTGGGACTGTGTAGTACAGTGATTGCAAGATAGCAACCTGACGCCTGATTAACTTGTTCAAGTAGGACAGATTACTGCTGCTCACAGCCACATCCATCTCCCATTGTAACACTGTGCTTAATCTCTAAGAGTGCTGAGTGCCTTCAGTCACATGGAAGCCACAATAACTGTACTCAGCAGTGGCAGATGAGGCCACTGACTATCTCATAGAGTTGGGCCAGGTGAATAGTCTCTGAATATCTTTTAGAATAAAAGTGAGAATAAAGCACATGAAAAGAGTGCTTTATTAAACAAGTAAGTGATTCGCACATCTTTTACTCCTTACCATTAGGAGTTGTTAAACAAATACTTAAAAGCAAATACTAAGCACACTATTATACAGTGATTTTACTATGAATTCTAAACACATGTATGTAGTTGAACCATATCATGAGTCTTCTGACACACCTGTGGTTTTAATGGTACTCAAAGTAGATGAACCTGACATCTTACATGTGCCCAAGAAGAACTGTTCACATTTGATGGGTGGCATGTCATAGAAACACATTTGAATTCAAAAAACCTAAAGACTCCCTGGGACCTCTCTGAAGTTCTTGAAAACTTTGACCCAAGAGCAGCTGACATGATCAGAAACAAAGCACATCTCTCACTTGTGTGAGAGAAGGTAAAAGAAACAAACAATTTTTTTTAAAATGCTGCAGTTTTGGAGTAGCTGACATACAATTTTTTTTCAATAGATTTACTGACTGAAATGCTCTTTAATTAAAAAGATTTTAATTAGAATTCACTTCCGTACATTATAAGCCACAAAGACAGATTCCACCTTAACTTTTTTGAAAATACCAGCATTTCTGTTTTAGAGAGCATTTTTGTGACCTGTTCACTGGAATTAAGTTATTCTGATTGTCTTTCTTCTCTGTAACAATGAGAGCATCAAGGAAAATGTGGGACCAAAACCATGAACATCAGTGGATTTCCATGACTGCTAAGTGCAAACCCTCCTTTTGGTCTTTGCAACTGAGAACGTGGCTAAAAACAAATGGTTAAGTACATACTACCAACACCCATATGTTTTGTTTTGTGCTCTCTACATCTATTCATCAAGGAACTCTCTTACAAAAGGTGTTCTTGCATTGAGAAATGCTCAGTTCATTGTCTTATTCTCTTCAAGAATTAATAAACCCCTGAAAAATTGCTTTAATAGCTATGTCCGGCTGCTTCCCAGTCTCTAACCCTTGAAAATAAAACAAACTCTGACTATAAATCAAGACCACTGAAATGAAGGCCAGTCGCACATCACAGAGAGTGATTTTATAGGTGGAACGTGGACTTGCTAATTTCTAGAATAAATTATTGTGCTTTATTGGGTGCAGTTCCGTTTACACACTTTTAGTTGCAAAGACTTAAAAACAAAATCACAAGCACTGTTACAGGCTGATTTTAACATGTCTAAATTTTTTTCAGGCAGGTCTCAGTATTATGTAGCTGACATTGTGCCAAGAAATCCCTTTCATTAAAATAAACTTTGATACACATGTTCTGAAATTATCTCACTTAATATCAATGATCTTTAATAGTTTTTTTTATTACATTTCTGCCTGACAAGTCTGAAGTCAATATTTAACAGATTTAGGTCAGATTTAGCAATAGGATTTTGCAAAAACCTGGCAAGACTAAATTCTGACTGCAAACTCGTAAAGTAGGTTTACAGATTACAAAATGAGCATTTTCATAAATATGCATGTCTCATAAATATTTGAGAAAAAAAATGAAATGAGATCCAATATCTAAATGATTGTCTAATTAATAATTCTTTTGATAGGGCAGTCTTGAATACATATTAAACACGTGAGGAGAAAGAGAAAAAGAGATAAAGAAAGAAAAAGGGAAGGAGGGAAGGAGCAAATGTATGATCCAGAAAAGAGGAAAAGAAAAGTAAAAAAGAAAAAGAAGGAAGGAAGGAAGGAAGGAAGGAAGGAAGGAAGGAAGGAAGGAAGGAAGGAAGGAAGGAAGGAAGGAAGGCAGGCAAAAGGAGGTAGGACTTCTCTTTTGAGACAGTTGCAAGATTTTTAAATTCTATTTCTCCATTTTAAAGTTTGAAAATCAGTGAAGAAGACCCTTTAATCTCATCAATATTATATGGAGTCCTCACTTGAGCAGCCTGTTGCACGTGACAGATTGCTGTTTGATTCCTGGCACAGCTGGTGTCCAGGGCTTCAGGCAGCAGGATTGCATGAATTTAAGAACACTTTCTTCTTGAGGAAGTGAAAATCCTGAGGATGAGGAGGGTGGAGGAGCATGCTGATGTTGACTCGCTGGACATCACTGAGATTCATCTTTGAATGGGGATCCTACATTGGTTGCTCCAGCAATAAATGTCAGCTTGAATTATTGTAGTCAAAAGACATAAAAAGCAATTCATAAATGATTTCACAAAAGCAAGTAATGCAGTGATTCCACAATTAATTGGAGAGTTCTATTTCCTGTAATTTGCAAGTATTCTGATGGATAGTTTGTTGGCAGAGCTGAGAAATCTCTAACTCTTGGATGATTGACCATTCCTTTTGGACTATGAGAGCTGTATTCATTGTTTTCTTTAGGTTGTTGTCCCACTAAAAAGGTTTTTAGCATCTATTTAGAGAGCAAGAACAATTATGGCCAATCCCCACATGTAGTAATTGTTTTATGAAGTCAAGCATTTGAATTATTAGGCATCCAAACAGATTTAGGAAAAGTTAAAGGGTAGCAACGCACAGCCCTTGTGTCCTGTGACACTGCTTTGAGCAGTTACCCTGAGAATGTGTTGGGCAGAAGTGTGAATAAAGCTGAGCTATAGTTCTACCTGTCTTGCCTGGCACAATGGAGGCAGAGTTATACCTGTGGAGCATGTGGCTGAAATTACTTTTCTTTGGAGAAAATGGCAAAGCTGTGATTCTAAACTGTCATTCTGGCTCCTGCCTCATTCCTTGAATTGCAGCAAGATCTTCATAGTCCCTAGCCTCACACACATTGTTTCCATACGTAGCAAATCACACCAGAAATGCAAAATCCTTAAAATCAATGGAGAAACAGGTTTGAGTAAGCTTGAGTCATCTTTCTAAATTTGTGATTTTCCACTAAGCTGAACAACTTTTTTTGACATTCAACAGTACTGCTGTTTAGGAAGTTACTGTGCTTGTTCATCTCGACAATTACTAACTACAAGAAATTTCTGACTTTTCCATATACCCCATAACAGTCCTCATCTGTTCCCTTGTGGAAAAAGAGTCTGTAGTTTAACTTAGAGCCATTTGAGAATTACAGCTTCTTCTGCATTTTTTCAGTAGAGTTAAGAGAATGGGTTCCTTTCCAAAGGAGTGGTGTTAAAGATTTAAGAAATTATATTAAATCTGTTCCACATACAAAGCAACATGCATAGGAAAATGCAGCCAAGGTGCATTAAAAATAAACAAGAGATAAGAGGGGAATTCAGCCATTACTCTTCTAGGGAATTCTAGTTAAGAAGTTCAGAAGAAGAACTCCTACCTTCATGGTCTGGGAAGAAATAAAAGCTTTACAAGTTACCAAGGATAAGAAACATAGCATTTATCTGTCAGACATTGCACACAGGGACATGGAGCCGGCTGAACTCATCAGGGTGGCCAAGTATTTGCCAGGCTCAGGCCAACATCCCTTCTTCATTATGAAATATGAATCCAACTTTTCAAGCTGTAGCCAGGAAGTTATTTCTATGAATCATGTAAGATCACATCTGCTCTCCAAGGTGTTTAAGCATGAAATGTTAGTAGTTAGCTCAAAATTATTTGCAGTATAAACTAAGATGACAAGATTTTGTGAACACAGATATACATTTGCATGATTTTAGTGGGGCAAAGTTAGAGGACAATTCTGATCATTTGGCCTGTGGCTGTTACCATTGACTTTTTATTGTCCTTACAGCAGTAAAAAGGTATTATTTTTCCAGACGAACTGGAAAAAAGGCTGGTCTCCATGTAAGTTGCACCATGGGTCTCCTAAATAAAAATGTGTTTCTGGCTTTTGGTCAATGGATGTTTGGGATTACAAGAAACCTATCAGAAAAAATAATGACTAGAGAGTACTCAAAGCACTGTTAAACAAAGTACCACAAATATAGAAATGTGAATAAAATGTGAGGCACTGGCACCTGGAAGAAAGAATAAAGACTACAAAGTTGTACAAATCAGGTTTCTGTAAGCAACTGACATAGAATCATAGAATCATAGAATCATAGAATCATAGAATCATAGAATCATAGAATCATAGAATCATAGAATCATAGAATCATAGAACAGTTAGGGTTGGAAGGGACCTCAAAGATCATCCAGCTCTAACCACCCTGCCATGGGCAGGGACGTCCCACTAGATCAGATTACCCAAGGCCCCATCCAACCTGGCCTTGAACACCTCCACAACTTCCCTTGGCAACATGTTCCAGTATCTCACCACTCCCGTGGTGAAGAAATTCCTCCTAATGTCTAGTCTAAATCTTCCTTTCTGCAGTTTGTACTCGTTGCCCCTCGTCTTATCACCACAAGCCTTTATGAACAGTCCCTCCAGAGCTTTCTTGTAGGCCCCTTTCAGACACTGGAAGGTCACTATAAGATCTCCTCTGAGCCTTCTCTTCTCCAGGCTGAACAACTCCAAATCTCCCAACTTGTCCTCATATGGAAGGTGCTCCAGTCCTCCGATCTTCCCTGCAGCCCTCCTCCAGATGTGCTCCAACAGCTCCATATCCTTCTTATGTTGAGGATTCCAGAACTGGACACAGTACTCCAGATGAGGTCTCACAAGAGAGGAATAGAGGGGCAGAATCCCCTCCCATGCCCTGCTGGCCACCCTTCTTTTGGTGCAGCCCAGGATACTGTTGGACTTCTAGACTGCAAGCACACATTACCAGCTCATGTTGAGCTTCTCATTGATCAACACCCCGAAGTCCTTCGACTCAGGGCAGCTCTCAGTGACATCATCCCCCATCCTATACTGAAAATGGAGATTGCCCTGACCCAGGTGGAGAACCTTGCACTTGGCCTTGTTGAATCTCGTGTGGTTCTCACAGGCCCACTTCTCCAGTCTATCCAGGTCCTTCTGGATGACATCCCATCCTCCTGGTGTGGCAACTGCACCACTCATCTTGCTGTCATCTGCAAACTTGCTGAGGGTGTACTCAATCTCACTGTCAATATCATTGATAAAGATATTAAACAACACCGGACCCCTGAGGGACACCATCTACCTGGACTTGCGCACAGGTGTCTACACAGGCCTGCACAACATTCTTTCCTCTAAATTGGAGAGGCATGGATTTGATGGATGGACCACTTGGTGGATAAGGAATTGTCTGCATTTTCACAGTCAGACAGTTGTGGTCCGTGGCTCAGTGTCCAAGTGGAGACCAGTGTCAAGTGGCGTTTCTCAGGGGTTGGTATGGGAACCGGTGCTGTTTGTAATCTTTGCCACAGACATGGGCAGTGGAATTGAGGGCACCCTCAGCAAGTTTACTGACAACACCAAGAGGTGTGGCATATTTGACCCAAAGGAGGACAGGGATGCTATCCAGAGGGACCTTGACAGACTTGAGAGTTGGGCCTATGTGAACCTTGTGAAGTTCAACAGGGCCAAGTGCAAGGTCCTGCACCTGGGGCAGGGCAGTGCCAAGTGCAAAGATAGACTGGGCAGAGAATGGGTTGAGAGTAACCCTGAAAAAAATGACACAGGGCTGCTGGTGGGTGAAAAGCTTAACATGAGTTGACAGTGTGAGCTTGCAGCCCAGAGAGCCAACCATAACCTGGGCTGTATCAAAGGAAGTGTGATCAACAGTTCAAAGAGAGGTGATTCTGCCCCTCTACTCTGCTCTTGTGAGAGCTCGTCTGCAGTACTGCTTTCAGTTCTGGAGTCCTCAGCACAGGAAGGACATGGATCTGTTTAAGGGAGTCCAGAGGAAGACCAGGAAGATGATCAAAGGGCTGGAGCACTTCACCTTTGAGGACAGGCTGAGAAAGCTGGGCTTTTGCCTAGAGAAGATAAGGCTCTGTAAAGACTTTACAACAGCATTTGAGTACTTAAAGGGGGGCTTTAGGAAATATGAGGAGGAGGGTTTTATGAAAGGGTATGGTGATCGGATGAGGGCTAACAGTTCTAAGCTAAAAGAGATTTAGATTGGATATTAGGAAGAAATTCTTTCCTGTGAGGGTGGTGAGCACTGTCACAGGCTGGCCAGAGAAGCCATGGGTGCCCCATCCCTAGAGTTGTTCAAGGCCAGGTTGGCTGAGGCTTTCAGCAACTTGATCTAATGGAAGGCGAACCTGCCCATGGCAGGGATTTGGAACTAGATGATCTTTAAGATCCCTTCCAACCCAAATCATTCTGTGATTCTATGATTCTAGAGAGATGGAGTAAGAGGAAGCTCCCTTCTACTCATTATTTTCCACACACACTGAAAACTAAATGTGAATATTAAAATGAACAAAGTGCTAGATTTCCTAGTGGAACTTCCACCGTTGTCTTCTATGGAGATTTCACCTGTCTTAAAATATGTGGTTTTTTTAAGGCTTTTGTGCAATTAAATCATAAAGTGCATGATTCGCGGCAATGAACAAAGCAATTTCTGTAAAGCATCTGCCAACATTGCAGTAGAAATAATAATAATAAATAAATAAATCTCATTACTCTATTCACTAGTATCAAATGGGTGATAGATGTCAGGGGAATCCCTGAGTTTCTGTAATCCACTAATGTTTCAAAATAAAGAGAAGGTAACCCATAAACAAATTGTGGATGAAATTGTGTCAGAAGACTCACACGAGCAAAATGGTAAGCAGGAAAGTTTGGGGCCAAACATATGAGATTTATGGCAAGTAAATGTCAAATTGTTATTTAGCATCAGAGTAAAGCGAATTCAATGAACTCACCATGATGAGTCAATGCTCACACCTGACAGAATTAGAGGGCTGTACAACAAAACTACCCCAAATAATTGTAATTCCTGCTTTTCCTAGCAATATAATCACCAAATATGTTCAGTAAGTCTGAGTGAAGACATAGAGTCTGAAGTACTTGCATGAATAGCACCACTCCCACTAGGGCAGTAAAATTGCTCTGGCAGTACAGTTGTGGGAATAAATTGAAGACTTTCCATAAGTCAACACCTCTAACTAATATAAAATCTATGCAAAAATTACAAGGAAAGAACAAGTACAATATACCATATACTTGCATGTTCCTTACCATTACAGGTTGATACCAGCTCTATAACTTCCCCTCTTCAGCAAGAGAAATGAGAAGATGATGAAAGATCAAGATCACAAAAATAGTAGGTGCCTGAAAAGTGGACATACGTCAGAACCTTTTATTTAAACACTGAAGGAAAAACCAGGAAGATAAGGCACTTTGTACAAATGGCCAGAACCTTTTTCTGATCAACTGGCTTTTTTAATAAGGATTTCAGTACTATATGCCCTTAAAAATTCTGAGTCTGGAGAGGACATGCAATATTACTTAAAAACAATTTATTTGTATATCAGTATATTTGTTTACCACATCTGCTACTTGTGCAGCCTGGTGATTAGTTTAAAGCAAAACCATCCAGGATTTCTGTTTCAAATTCTGATGTTTGCTTGCTATGGCATACAAGGACAACTCCTTACTTATCTGTGATAGGGGTAAAATTAAAGTAGTTACTTGACTTCACAGATTTCAAGCAGTCTGAAGGCGACCATCAAGTGAAATCTTCAATATTTTCTAACCTCGGTAGATATTCAAACAGCTCCCACACTGTCTGAGTGTCTACAAGGCATAGGTGCGATTTCATCTGTTCTAATAAGGAATTTATATGAAACCTCATAGAAGAAACAAATAAAAAAAAAGAAAAAAATCTACGTAAATAAATAATAGAAAACCACATGGAGAAATCCAAACCAAATGAAAATTAATTTTAAGTGTTTGCACTCTGCAGTATATCGTGTTCACACAACCAATTAAAAGAAATGCCATCTCGTTTGGAAAATATCTATTGATTTCCCAGTTCATCAGATCAGCTTGATGTATCCGGCAATGGATCCTATGACATCATCAATATTTTTCTATTTAGAATAATGACTTATTTTATATGCCAAGAGCTATAAAAAAGACTATATACATATATTTCTAAGGACATCAGCTTAAAAACCATCTCGATTTCCCCCCTTAACATACAATGTTTTTCATCCACCTTTTGAAAAAAATTTGGATCTTGCCATGAGATTCATTTATGGAACTCAGTAAATTTGTTTAGTTTATAAACTGACCTCTAAATCATGTTTCCCCTATTAAATGCTGTCACCTTGGCTTGCATTTGGGGTCCAAATTACACACATTTTTCTTTTAGAGCATGCAGAACGCATTTCAAAGAAATCCTCCTAGCCCTGCTGCCCCCCTCCCCCTTTCTTCTTTTGCAGACTCCTGTGTCTTTTAACTGTCTGGATTCCAACTGCTACATATTATCTCTAAAGACAGAGTCAAAAAGGCATCCATTTAGTGAGATGTTTATTCTGTTCAATTCACTCATGTATGTTTTTTAAGCTACATTTACAGCTGACTGTCAGCACAGTTTCTAGCAATGGAAAGGAATATTTATATGTCCTGGACATAGATGCACCCTTAATCAGAACTCCCAATAGGGCCAATTGGCATAGAGGAAAAAAACAAGCAAGATCTGAGCCAGGAGCCAGCAATGAGACAGTTTTGACATGTTACCCAATGTAATGCTTTCTTCTAAGATTCTCACTCTGGGAATAAGGGAGGTGGAAGAATTTTCTCATCTTTCCCACTTCTTTCCATCCTAGTCAACACAGTAGGCATCCAGGCTCCCCTGGGACACCATTTCACTGTGGTCCAGGCCACACGGCAATTTTGAGAGTTTGGAAACCTCATTGCAGCTGGAGGTGCAGCAAAAGAGTGTGTTGTTGGTACCTCTGAGTCTTGCCAGATGGGTTTAGTTATATACAGTTCAGCCTGTATCAAAGCATGTGGCACGCGGGACCCAGTGCTAAGCAGACTAGAGCAGTGTTTCTTGCAGTTGGGTTGAGTGACACAAAGCTAGCTCTTCGCCACCAGCAATGCCATCACCTGCTCAAACTCCAAACTACGACTGCTCACAGCATTTTGAATAAAAAAAACAAACAAACAAACAAAAAAAACCACAATGACTCCAAACCTACCGATTCACAGTTCCACTTCAGTAGTTCCTGGAATGTGGTTTGCTGACCTCTGGTGGCTAGCAAAGCAATGAAAGATGGTTTGCCAGTCAGACATGGAGAGTTGAAAATTTATGAATGCCTAAATCATGTCCAGCCGTGGTATTAAACAGTGTAAAAAGCTGAAGACTTAAACCCCGAAGTTCAGGAGCTACTGTCCTATGCTGCAGGCAGATTAAGGTATAACACTTGTTCCTGTATTGCTGTAGCTTGGTATCATTTTACCCAGCAAAAAAGATGTGAAGGGAATGAAGTAAATCACCAGCTTCTGTGTCATGGGTGCTCTCACCTAGGACGTTTCTGCCTTCATGGCTCCTCACTCCTACCTTTGACATGGCCCCATATCACCAGAGAAAGGTTCTGGTGTCCTCTGGTGCTGGGTTCAGAGAGGACACTTGAAGGGGTAGGTGCTCAAAGTCATTGAGGGCAGGAAAAGCAGAGAAAAGCCAAGGCTGCTGCAGAAAAACTCTGGTTTTAGTGTATCTCTTCTGTTTAGTGTATCTAAGTTTAGTGTATCTCTTCTGGTTTGGGCCTAAACACCTAGCTTGAATTTATCTTTGAAAGCAGATCTAAAGTGAAACTGAGTCAGTGAGAGCATGCACAGGGTATAGAGATGGCCAAACACCCAGTTCAGCTGGTGGAGATGTACTGCTTCCCCTTCTGTCCCCTACTGTCCTCCCCACCACACACCACTCAGCAACTCAGTGAGAAGCCCAGGATTGCATTAAATTCACCCTCTGAGAATTAGAAAAAAAAATTAAAAAAAAAATAAAAAAAAGAAAGCCCTCTGTCTCAGGCATTATTAAAGTCTGCTATGAGTCATGTTTGTCCTTGGTTTTATTCCTTCCAAGGAAGTGCTTTCCTTTGCCCATGGAAATGTACTCTAAATATAAACACAGCTTTTTCAGTGACATTTGACCAGTTTAATGACTATACCGTCTTCAAGGATACTTTCTGTTGTTATGTACTGAATCCAGATTGTTCCTATTTTTCTTTTTGTGACAGAATAGTGACTAAAGTAGACTATAGACTATTTGAGTCTGAAATCATTTCTGGTTACATGGCTGCCTGAAATTTTCCATTTAATAAGTGACAAACATTCCCTCCTTTTTCTTGTTACCAGTCGACATGCGTTACTCCATTCAACATTGTATTGTCTTACCTATTTTTCTCGCTTTGTCACTAATCCCCTGATCTCCCTAACTGCTGTCACTGGTCCTCACAATTCATTGAAATTACATTTAATTAATTGATAGAGACACTATGAAAAATGATTCAAATGTGTTTCCTTTTAAGATCAATCTGTTGTGAAAAACTTGCTCAAATGACTTTTCCTAGACAAGCCTTGACTTAGTTAAGAAGGATAGACTTCTGTGTTAGAAAATAAGTAACCAATGGTCAGGAGCACATCTGGTTAGCACACTTCTGGAGAATGAAAAACCACATTCACACTAACCATGCTACAAGTAAGATTAAATTCAGGTTATGTTAAAACAATGTAAAAATATTGTGTGAACATGGCTTTAGGGTGAGTGCCCTGACTTCTTTTAAAATACTGCTTTAGACTGAGGCTGTAAATAGTCAAAAAATGCAACCCAAATAGATGATTCTTGGACAAATGATCATTGCAAACAGTTAGTTCTCAGTTCTCTTGCATAAGCAGATGTAGACCAGCATTTTCAGTATCTGCTTGGTTAGACAATAGTTCATTTCTTTATTAAGGGCTAAAATTTGTCCTTTGATATGTGTGAATGGCTCCCATTGAAGTAAATGAAAATGTCAATTAATTATTTAGCTTAGTTACAGGGGTATAACTAAAGCAGTAATGAGAAGAAATTAAAAGAAGAAAAATTTAGATTGACTATCAGAAGAAAATCCCAGGTAGTGAGGCTCTAATAGGACTGGAGCAAATGTAAGATTTTAAATATGTGATTGATACTGATCTTTTTCTGAAGATTGCATACATGTACATTTCTGTTCTTAACCTGGATCTGGACTACACTTCACCCATCATCATAGCATTAGACCGTGGAATAATTTCTCAAGGGAAAAGAACACTTGGGAACATTTAAATTAGATTGGAGAAACATCAGGAAATATAGTACAGAAATCAATTCCACGTTAACAGGAAGATATAGTGGTTGATCTTTATCTTTTCTACATTTCACATAGTGTTTATAATTTAGATCTTACAGCTTGCTTCCAACTGCAGGATATGGAGGTCTGAGGAGGTGAAAGGATGCAGTTGTAGTTATCTTCATTTCCCATGTAGGCTAAATACATGCCACCAGGTAGACAAATACTCCTTCTCCTTAATAGAACCAGTGATCTTCTGTTTGGAAAGTGCCCGGAACATACAAAACATGGTTTGCCACATCTGCAAGCATCCTGGCTTGTATGAGAAATTGTATGGCCAGCAGGAGCAGGGAAGTGATCATGCCTGTGTATTCAGCACTGGTGAGGCTGCACTGCAAATGCTGTGCTAAGTTTTGGGCCCCTCACTGCAAGAAGGACATTGAGTTACTCAAGAGTGCCCAGAGAAGGGCAACAAAGCTGTGAAGGGTCTGCCACACAAGCCTTATGAGGAGCAGCTGAGGGAACTGGGTTTGTTTAGGCTGGGTAAGAGGAGACCAAGGGGACACTTTATTGCTCTCTGTAATTACCTGAAAAGACATTGTAGCAAGGTTAATGCTGTTCTCTTCTCCCAAGTAACAAGTAATAGGACAAGAGGAAATGGTCTCAAGCTGCATCAGGGCAGGTTTAGATTGGGTATTAGGAAACATTTCTTTACTGAAAGAGCGATGCAGCATTGGAACAGGCTGCCCAGGGAAGTGGGTGAGTCACCACCCCTGAAGATGTTCAAAAAAACCTGTAGATGTGGCAGTTCAGGATATAGTTTATTAGGCACAGTGATGCTGCGCTGAAAGTTGGACTGCATGACCTTAGAGGTCTTTTCCAGTGTTAATGATCTTTCTAAGCAATAAGAACAGGTAGATTGATTAAGCCAAGATAGTCTTATTTTGCAGCCTGGAGTACCCCTTGTATGCAGGATACATAACGCTTACACTCACTGTTGCCAAAGTCTGGTACTGAACGGAGGTGGCTCTGCGTGTTTCCATGCCATATCCATGGACAAAGGTAAGGACTGCCCTTCCTATTGCAGACAGCCACGATGATCCTGCTGTTCATCTGGATCATCCTTTGATATGTAAATCAGCAGCAAGGCACACACATATAGCGCAGCAATCCCACTGCTGTGCAATCTAACTCCATAAATTTTGCAGTCTGCTTCCTTGAGATGGGAAAAGTGTGCACTCCACTTGTGTAGCCTGGGAAACTAGAATCCCATTCTAAAATGTGCTTCTGCTAACCTTATCTTCAACAGAGAATCTGTATGTCATCTGTAGCATAGAATAAAACATCAAATCATATGTCCCTAGTGTAAGAAAGTGGAAAATCACAGATGCAGAGTGTATTATGTGAACTGTACAGTGCTCAAAACTGTTCTGCAAATGCACTGGTACATGCATATTCCAAACCACGCAGCAGAAATTATGGCAAGCCTTTATGTTTTTTGATAATACATCTGTTTGAAACACTGCTGGCAGACTTTCTCTACATCATGTCGCATAGGACAAGGAATGGGACAGGGCTTCTGTGCTTCTCAATTCATATACATGCAATACAATACAACAAGCCAGCTTTACAGAGGTGTGCTGAACGAGGGTCTGTGCCTGCAAGGGAAATTTAATTGGATTTCTTTATAGCTTGCAACAATCCAATGAAAAATCATGTAAGAATAGCATGATTAAATTTCAGCATGCACTTGAATAATAGTATTTTTTTTAAAGAGGGAATTCTTCATGCACATACAGAAAAAAGAAGTTAAAGATGAAAACAACCTAAACCAGCAATTTTCAACCCAAATAGAGTGCATAGTCCAACTTTATTCATAACAGCACTGACATTGTGTGTGTCATTGTCCCAAGTTAGGATACAAAAGCACAAATTATAACCTATTTGATGTGCTTATATAGGCTTTCACAGCTTCTGAGTTTGACTTTTTGGAAGAATACTAGTGTCTTTCATTCTGTCCTCATACTCTGAATCAAAATGTGTGAGAAATGTAAAGAAAACATTACTTCATCCAGCTATCAGGTCTACCTCAATGAATAATAAGTTCAAGCATTACAGGTTTGAGTTGCTTGGGTGTAACTTGAATATTTCTATGCTTTTCTTTATGTTTTATATACATTTTCACATTAAATAGTTGCCAAATAAAACCAGACATTCTTTGGGTTTCTTACGGATACATGCGAGGTACTTGCAAGTGCGCGTGTATGGTATTTGTGAAAATGTATAGTGTACATGCCCAACAATCATATCTAAGTACTGGGCAAAAGGTGAGCCCTAGCTTGACAACGTCCTGTTGATTTCTGTTACATACAGACACAGCAAATTATTAACCCTGTGGTGACTTCAAATAAAGTTGTAAGGATAGCTTTTGTTGTATTTAACATGAAAAATAAGTCTCAAATCATAATCCTAGTGCTGTTTAATTTTGCATTAAGTTTTAACCTGTTTGTCTTATGTTCTTGGCTTTCAGTGAACCACAAAGCTTTGGACTGGAATGTAGAAGTACTTTGTACAATTTTCAGTGACTTCATCATATGAGGAGGAGACAAATGAGAGTTACAGCTCCAGAAAAGAGCAGTAGAATAAACATGTTGGTTTTATGCTTCTGGTAAAATTATCAGCAATCAAAATGAGATCAATATTGATATTAAAGATTCATCTTTAGTTTTTAAAAAGAAAGCTGTCTTTCATACATGACTGAGCTCAAGTTTTTGAAATTTAAGTTCAAAATCTAATGATTCTGAAAGAAAATGCTATGTGAGAAGTGCAAAATTTTGTAGCAAAAGGTAAATTTTGTGATCAATTACTTAACATTGACTTGCAAAATACACAGACCAGTCAGTATTACAGCAGAGATCCATTCACGCTGTAGCTGTTTCTCTTATAAGCATTCTTTATTTTAAAATTTCTTCTACTAAGTCTTTTTTTTTAAACACAGTATTCTTACCCAGAAGGTCATAGTATTTGACCTGCTTCAGACTGGTGCTGGGAGTGTTAATTTTCTTGAATCTGTTAGTACTTCAAGAAGAGCCCTCAGGCAGCCTGCCCCTATCTTCTCAAGTACAGAGACTGTCTTGAAGCTGACATATTCTTCTAGTGTGTTTTGTCTGCAGATCTGAGGCTTCAGGCCCCAGAGTTACCTAAAACTGGCCTCATACTTTTGACATTCTCCCCACAAAATATTCAATTTCATTCCTCCACTGAGCTGCCTCTTTGGAGAACTTATATGAAAATTAGTATTCCTAAAAGATCTGAGACTCAGAATTGAGAAAAAGCAACACAGTGTCACAGACCAAATAGGTTACACCAAACCATTCACCATCAAAGCAGCAGAAAGGTTTCTAGTATGATGACTCACCTGCTGAACCCAACATGGACCTGCTGTGAGTCATTTTGTACTTGGCATTAAGTAGGCCTTTTTACATTAAAAAAAAAAATCTAGAGAAAGGCCTGTTGTTACAAATTCCTGATATCAGAAGGGCAATTTCTTAATTACTTCAGGGGGAAATCTAACTCTGAATACAAAAAAAGAATTATGAAGGGGCTCAAATTGTTTCCTCAAAGAAAATAAATAACCTGTACTCAGTCTCTGTTAGTGGAGGGGAAAGTGGGTGAAAAAGAGAAGACCTTGAAGATTTTGAAACAGAAGGCATGGCTTATGTGTGCATGAGAAGGGAGGAGTTAAGGAGGAACAGAGGTTGGGGGAAATGTCATTTATTAACATAAGTGGGAGTAACAGGATCACTGTGAGGAATGACGTGGCAAATGGTAGTGAAGTATGAGCACTGGGGAGTTACAGCAGCTATTGGTGTGGAGTTCACTGCAGAACAGATAATAAGGAGACTGTGATTTGTAACTACAACAAGTAGCAGAGCTTCTTTTCCTGTTCACTGCCTCCTCAGCACTAGGGAACCAGACAGGCTACAGACTGCTCTGGGACCACATAGATTACTCTTGGGAAGCACTGGTCACCTAGAAGGAAGTTCTCCAAGTCCACCGTTTCAAAGTACAGGGGTTTTGATAGAAATGACAACTTAATACATTCCTGCTGTTCCCTGTCATTGGTCACTTTTCCTGCAATTTTTACAAGCCATGGTGCTTTTGAGAACATATTCTATAGTGCATTACAAAGCTTACCCAAGATTAAAAAGAGCCCCACAAAGCAAAAGTTTACTCTTAGACTGGATCCATTCACCACTGTTCCCTCGGCGTAAAAATAGTGGCTTTCATCCCTGTGTGAGATAACACCTGTGGATACCTTGTCCCTCATTCATGAAAAGAACTACATGAGAGGCATGTACTGTCTGCTCAGGGTCCAGCATGAGGCCAGCATCAGAAAAGAGTTGCACTCCATGCATGTTACAGGATCTCAGCCTTGCTAGAGAGAAGGCAGCGAAGGCAGGAGGAGGCACTTCGGCTTGAATAAAGCAATTCTCCCTTCCTCAAGATGTTCCCTGATGACATTCCTATTCACCCAAGAAATTCACACCAGGATGGACAAGTATCTTCATATCTCTCTGTGCGTCCTTTTCTATGTAAAATGTATTTTTTTCAGCTGCTTTAAAACTCACCAGCATTCTTGAATTCCCTTTACATGTGATATGCTGTATGATGCAGGGTGTTTTGATGTTTTGTTTGGGAACAAATTCAGATTTCAGGGACAAAATCCTGGCTGTACCAGGAAACACAGGTTCTCATTTATTCAGATGCTCATGTAGTACATGGGAACCACTGTCCAAATAAGAGATACTGAAGTGAAATAAAAAGGGCTGAGATGGTTTGAACACTTTTTGTTCCATGTATCAGTACTGCTGTTGGGAGACGTCCATGACCAAACCTTGTATTTCAGTTTGCTGCTACAGGCAAAAGGTTTGGTTGATAGGTTTGGAGTGTAATTTATGTTTGATGGAAAAAAACACAACATTTTTCATGTGGTTAGCATTGCTGTAACCATTTTTTTTTTTGACTGCCTATTATTTCTCACTTCAGCCTATTTGGAAACTTCACTCTACAGTTATGTAGGTTGCTGTTAGGTTAGGGAAGAAGGTTAAGCTCCAGTAACCAACACTCCACTAATACACCAACACACTAGAGTAATTTTACATTCCCCAGTATTCTCAAATATTCTTCTAGGAAAAGTCTGGCAAATTTGGGGATTTTCTGTTTCTAGAATTTAAATCATATTCTTAAAAATGTTTACATATTTACACATTTTCTCCCTATGTATTTTGAATACATAATTTTCTGCTATAGATATGAAAACAATTTTGAGAAAAAGTCTTTTATTCTGAAGAGCTTAGGTTAAGGTTTCTTTTTCCTTTCTCCAAGTTGCAGAAAAATTTATTTAAATATAAGGAAATAAAGGACAGTCAACCTTTAAACTTGATACTGCCCCAGATTTGTGCTCAAAAATTTTGCAATGGAAATTCATGAGTCGACTCTGTGCCTCATGAAGTTCAGAGTTTCTTAGCTTTAAAGTCTAAGGTCTTTTGATTTTGATTGTTTATGGGTTTTTATTTAGAAAATTATAGACAAAGTCACGTCCTTTCCTGGTGTAATACTGTATTCAGGAGTATTTATCTGCAAGCAGGGATCTCTGATGTTATTAACATCCATCTCCTCCAACCTTCCATCTAGAACAACACTCTGAAAGTTGCTGTTTGTTACAAAGCACAAGTTATCCTATTAATGTCAGAGAGTAATTCACTTAAGCCCTTCCCATCTGCTAGAGATGTAGAACATGGGTTTTCATTTGTCCCTGTTTGGCAGGGCAACCTCAATCTGATTGGAGGGTAGATGTGTAGGTTGGTAATACAATTGTTTTCTGTATAAATATAGTTGTGAAATCAAAGCAGGCAAGAACAACAGTCTGTGTCTGATGACTGGACAGATCTAGCTTGTACAAATCAAGCACTTAGAAATTAATTATACTTGTGAAAGATTTCTTCAACATCCCAGCTTAAAAGCAGAAATGTTATTGAAACTATATTCCTCTTTGTGTTATTTTCATAGCATAGACTTTGTTATGCCAGTTAGCATTGCATCAATATTCCACTGTAACTAATCCTCATTCTTTAGTTGTTTAAGACTAAGACATATTAATTCAGTGAGAACTCAAACTACATGGGCAAATTGAAAAAAACCAACCACCCCCCTCTAAGTTCTTTGTCATTGCTTGCAGCTTACGTGACAGCAGAATCAAGCATCAAGCTGTATTACAGATATCTTTTTACTTACTTAAACAACAATTCTGTATTATGCAATACTGTTTTGTAGTTGTTCCTATGTATTTAGAAATTTAGGCCATAGAACCTTCATCGAGAAGCTACTTCTTTTTCTTTGTAAAAATACTAGTGTAGCTGACTTTATGTGAGGCAAATATACAGCACCTCGCATATACTTTAGCCAGAAATAGTGATTAAATTCATCAGAATGGTGATTAAAGACTAATGAGCTTTTTCCCTTTGTTGTCAACACAGATCTCCCCTGGGCAACTACTGTCTCTTCCTTGACACCTTTCCTCTTTTTTTGTTTCAATAACAGAGGAAAAGAAGTATAATGTGAGTAGGTTGGAGGTAAAGTGCTGAAAATTTTCAGCCCTTACATTTTGACAGGTCTAGTGGATGAAAAACAGTGGGGCTGGGAGTGGTAAGGCTGGGTAGACGTCAGCTCCTGAAGGAGATGAAAGGGCACACCCAAGCAGAGGTCAGACTTTGATCCCAGACCATGTTGTTTGGGGCAAGCTGAAAAACTTTGAATAGTACCACCTTAGACTCTGCCCAGTGCTCAAGTCAGGAAAAGCTGAACCAAAGCAAACAGACTAGCCTTTGACTTCAAGGAGAAAGCTGGTAGAGACACGTCTTGAGTATCACTGTAAGGATGTCCAGTACTAGTAGCATCAAAGACAACAACAATTAATCCTGAATAGATGGAACATCTTGTGAAATTTATTCAGATAAGGCATGTAGACTATAATATATGAATAATTCTAGCAGTCTTAAATGATCTCTGAGGCTGACTGACATCCCTAGTACTGAACTTACCTAAACTCCAAGGCAGAGTGGATCAGCTAGTACAGGTCCTGTGACCTGTCTGGTAACCACCTGAGAGAGCAACGGTTGTCATTGGCCATGCTCAAAACCAAAAGGGAACCATACCAGAAATGGAAAAGCTAACAAATACACATTGAGAACTACAAGGACATCATCAGGAAGTGCAGACACGCAGTTAGAAAAGCAAAGGCTCAGTTTGAGTTTAAATTTTGCAAAGGGTTCTTCAGGCACATAAACAACAAGCAGAAACAGAAAGAAAATAGTGACCCACTGTTAAACGTGAGTCAGTCACCAACAATGCTGAAAACGCAGGGGTTCTCAACACTTTCTTCACCTCTGTCCTTACTGTTTGGCCTCAGGCCTTGGGAACAAAAATCCCAGGTAGATGCAAATACAGACCTACTGCCAGTGAAGGAAGAGCTGCTCTGTTAACTATTACAGGAGTTTGATCCCCACAAATTGATGGGCCCCATCATTATCCACCTGAAGGCATAAAGAGAGCTGGCTGATGTCATTGTGAGGCTGCTTTCCATAATCTTTGAAAAGTCATGGAGATCAGAGGATGTCCCAGAAGACTGGAAGGTGCTAATGTCGCCCCATCTACAAGAAAGACATAAAGGAAGGCCCAGGAAATTACATACCCATCAGTCTGACTTCAGTCCCTGGAAGTTTATGGGTTGAATCCTCCTGGGGACTCTCACAAGTCTTATGAAGCATGTGATTGGAAAAAGCCAGCACAGATTCACAAAGCACAAACTGTGGTTGACAAACCTGATAATCTTCTATGATAAAATAACCTGGTCAGCTAGTGTGGGGCAAGCAGTGGACATTGCCTACCTGGATTTCTCCAAGGCTTTCAATATTGTTTCCCACAGCCTCCTCCTGCAGATACAGATGCCTTGCAATCAAAACAAGCGCTCTGTTCCATTGGTGGGACAGGCTGATAGGCTGCACATGGAGAGTGGTGATAAACTTTTCCTTTTCAGACTGGCAACCTGTCACAAGTGGCATCTCCAGGAATCAATGTTGGGCCCAGTGCTGTTTAATATCTTCATAAGTGATCTGGATGATGGGATCAAGTGCCCTCTGATGAAGTTTGATGATTATACCAAACTGAGTGCTGAAGTGAACATTTCAGAAGCAAGAGGCACCCTGCAGAAAGACTTGAATAGGCTATAAGAATAGGCTAACGAGAACCTTATGAAATGCAAGCATGAGGTGTTACACCTGGGGAAATACTACCCAAGAGAGCAGCACAGGCTGGGATCTACTCAGCCAGAGAGCAGCTCTGTGGACAGGGATCTGGACTACAAGTGGACAACAAACTCAGCATGAGTGAATCATGTGCAGCTGCAGCACAGAAGGCCAGCAGGACACTGGGTTGCATCAGCAAGGGCATCACCAGCAGAGATAAAGAAGTCATTATCACACTCTACTCGGTGCTTGTCAGGCCACACACGGAATATTGTGTTCAGTTTTAGCCCTCACTATGGAAATAAAGATGAGGACATGCTGGACAGGGTCCAGAAAAGGGCCACAAAGATGCTCAAAAGGCTGGGAAGCCTGCCACCCCAGGTGCTTGCCCACCACAAGATATGAAGTTTAACTGTATAGTATGTGATACTTCGGAGAAACAGAAGGGTAAGGCCAGTTATCTAATTATTGGGAACCACTATAAGCTTTTTTTTTTTTTCCCTGATGGATGCAACTGAAAGAGACATATAACACTGCTGACATCCCAAATCACACTACCTAAAAACCATTTAAAGAAGGAAGGTTCATATACTGCTAAGACCAACTTCCATGATTCTTAGTTTGATCTTTGTGCCATTTTGCCATTTCTCAGGAGATGAAATTAATTACAAATTTTCTGGACTGATTTGCTCTGATTTTTCATACTGGTCCTCAAAACTATTAAGAGAGAAATGCTGATCAGCTGCAAACTGTTTTAGGTAGAATAGATGCTGAAAACTGTAGTGTTAGTAGGATTTAGGAGGATGGGACTCAGAATGGTTTGCAGGAGCCAAATGATCAGAAGACAGGCTTTTCTGAAGTCGATTATTTGACATAGGCACCAAATTTCCATTAGCTCCTGTAAAGTTTGGTCTCATGGTCAGTTTCCTTAAGAAGATTCCATTCCCTTTGGCCTCTGAATTTCTCTGCAGGAGTTAGTAGCTGCTGACTGCTTTTAGAAACCTTTCACTCTGCTTCTTTTTAGAGAAATCTGAGTTGATTTTTTGAAAGTTATTGTCAATAACCTTAGAATGCTATTACAAATGACGTAACTGTTTCATAAACTGTTAAATAGGAAACATCTCATAGGATTATGCTTGACTGATTTGTTATGGTTTGTTCCTTGAAAGTAAAGGAAGAGTTGGAATGCTCTGGTCACCCAGTTCTCAAAAAGAATGTTCTAAGCCTCCACCAAAAAACCTCAGTCAATTGTGGGGAAGGGATTCCGTTCCTCCAGCCCTGCAAGGGTTGCATGTGTTACTTTAAGCATAAGGGTGATGCCCACCTCAGTGCTCGATAGTCCTCTGTTAGATTCCAGGAGCTAATATCAGGTATAAGGTGTCTTTCTACATTGAAATGTAAATGAAGAAGTTCTGTGTGGTCACATGATTGCTTATTTCCTTAAATCAATCCATCATACCCAGATTTCCATTCAGGATTCTAATGGATACATTTTTAATACTAAACCCTCTTGTATGCCTTGTTGTTATAAAGCTAATTCATCCTCTGGTTTAGCTCAAAGACACACTGAGCCTCTCTGTAAGTGGTTACTTTACAAGCAAATCCATCAATGTCTGAAGGCAACTTTTTAAAGGTGCAGAACTTCCCAGCTGGTGACACGTTAAAATATGTACCTTTTCTTTAAACATCGCAAGTATCATGTGGTCTCTAGTGGAGAGAAAAATCCTTCGCTATTTTCTTACCTCTCTTGAAGGCAAGAGAGAGACCACACTCTTTGCAACAGCTGTGACTATTTGGAAACACCATAGGAAGCAAATAAGTATGTATGTGGGGTTTTTTATTGTACTTGAGTAATAGAAAAATAATGCGTGATCCAAAGAGTCAGATCCTTACACGTGGTCCAACACTAATGCATAAAAGCCAGATAGCTGTTGGTGGCATACAGGCAAAAATGTGGCTGATAGCCAGTGAGTGCTCTAAGAGGGACCATGTGTGCAGCCAACAACCCCTTCCAGGGCACTGGAAGGCAGAAGATTTTTGTGCTAATGTGGATCCTGGGGATGAGCACTGGACTTCCTTTCCTTACATTTACCTTCTTCACCCATTCAGTGAAAGGCAGATGGAAAGCAGGCTTCTCCTCCTCAGCTTCTGGCTTAGGTGCTCCCTCCTGGGTTGGATGAGAAGAGGCTGTTACTGCAGTGTCACTAGATGTAAGCGCTCTCACTGACTCAATTCAATTGCTGATACTTGACATACTGCTTAAACCATAGTATATATGACCACACCACTGTACATTTTTGTATCTCCCTGTCAGTAGAAAGAGACGAACATGAAGCCAATCTCTCTTCAATTTGCTAAAGAAGGAAAGGTGGTCTGATTCATAACGAACATTCAAGTTCCTGGGTACCAAAAATAGATACATCCCACGAACTAAGTTCAATCTTCCTTATTCACATCTCCTGGGCTGCAAGTTCAGACCCTAAATTGCAGCTCATATTTGGGATATATTTGGGGTATCAGTAGGTTTTGATTAGTTACTTGCTTCTTTTTTCAGCACCTTATATAATGAATATTTTTTCAATGTTTTACAAAACTGTTTTCAGGCACCAAGGTGCTTTCAGAGTAATGATAGATGTTTTAAAGTGTTTTCTCAGAAACTGATGCAGGATTTGGAAACCTCTTTGGGGCCTGTTAGCATGAAGATAGAGCAGTAAGGATTTACACAGGTAGTTCTTGTAAACATAAACCTCTGTCTTTCCTCTCAGTATCTTCTGACTTCCAAGCTTCACCTTCAGGGCTACTGAGCACCTTTGTCATCACATGAAATCAGGACACATTTATCCCTTTTATATGCCAGCATTCACTGAATTTTGTAAAGAGAGTTGCAAAATGGCAAGTAAACCTCATAATTCCCCATAGGAGTACATACAACACATTTATTTTCTCAGAAAACTGAATAGAATTAACATACATTGTGGAGACACAGTCCCTGGAAAACATCAACACTCTGACAGTTTCTTCCAGTCGACTATTGTGAACATAACAGTTTCTTCCAGTCATCTAATCAGAAATTAAGTGCCTACAAGCCAGAGCACAGAATCTCTTAATTTCATTTTGCAGTGAAATTGTACTTCAGGACATCAGAATTTAGATTAATATCACCCTGTGATTCTTTCTAATCTATCCATTTCAAAATTATGATCTAGGATAGGATAATAATAGCTTTTTTGGCAGTCCCTGTCAGTTGGAGATCACTCCTAGTTTATATTTCATTCATTTATATTACCAAAGGCAAAACATCGTGGCTGTATATGTCTACATCAAAATGTTACCAGCAGTTGCCTGTTAAGTTAGGTGTTCTTCTTTGTTTTCATACAATATTGTATTTTAACAAAACTGTAAATATCCTTAACATGTACTATGCATATGCAGCTAATATACATGAACTGTGTTTTGAAGCAAATATAACTTTAAATTTACAAGTGGGGTTCCCCAGGGCTCAGTGCTGGGTCCAGCCCTGTTCAGGGTCTTTATCAGTGACCTGGATGAAGGCATCGAGTGCACCCTTAGCAAGTTTGCGGACGACACTAAGCTGGGTGGAAGTGTGGATCTGCTGGAGGGTACGGAGGCTCTGCAAAGGGATCTGAACAGGCTGGACCACTGGGCTGAGTCCTATAGCATGAGGTTTAACAAGGCCAAGTGTCGGGTCCTGCACTTGGGGCACAACAACCCTGTGCAGTGCTACAGACTAGGAGAAGTCTGGCTGGAAACCTGCCTGGAGGAGAAGGACCGGGGGTGTTGATTGACAGCAGCTGAACATGAGCCAGCAGTGTGCTCAGGTGGCCAAGAAGGCCAATGGCATCTTGGTTGGTATCAGAAATGGTGTGACCAGCAGGTCCCAGGAGGTTATTCTCCCTCTGTACTCGGTACTGGTGAGACCACTCCTTGAATCCTGTGTTCAGTTCTGGGCCCCTCACCACAAGAAGGATGTTGAGGCTCTGAAGCGAGTTCAGAGAAGAGTGATGAAGCTGGTGAAGGTGCTGGAGAACAGGCCTTATGAGGAATGGCTGAGAGAGCTGGGGTTGTTTAGCCTGGAGAAGAGGAGGCTGAGGCGAGACCCCTTTGCGCTCTATAACTACCTGAAAGGAGGTTGTAGAGAGGAGGGTGATGGCCTCTTCTCCCAAGTGATGGGGGACAGGACAAGAGGCAACGGCCTCAAGCTCCGCCAGGGGAGATTTAGGCTGGACATTAGGAAAAAATTCTTCACAGAAAAGGGTCATTGTGCACTGGAACAGGCTGCCCAGGGAGGTGGTTGATTGACCTTCCCTGGGGTTGTTTAAGGCATGGGTGGATGAGGTGCTGAGGGGCATGGTTTAGTGTTTGATAGGAGTGGTTGGACTCGATGATCCGGTGGGTCTCTTCCAACCTGATTATTCTATGATTCTAAAAATAATACAGTGCTTTGATTCTGTCAAAACTGCTTGATGGACTTCATCTCTTCAGCTTCTCTTTTTTTACCAGCACAAACCAAAATGGATAGACGTGAAAGCACTTATGAAGAATAAGCAGAAATTTAATGTTATTATTTTAGGTGGGAACATGTATCTAGGAATGTATAATACAGAAAAAGAAAGAATTGAATTATCCACAAGGAACTATTTTTAAGGAATTGAGCAGTGCAGCAGAGAGGGAAGAGGTAACTGGTTTTTTCTTTTAAGACACTAAAAAAAAAAAGAAAAGAAAATCTTAACTGTTGTCACCCTTATGATCATAAAAAAAGGTATTTGAGGCAAGCAAAAGGTCCCAACACAACTGGGTCTCATGCTTTCAGAGCCGCCATTGTGATCTATACAACTTTCTTCACAAGAATGAGGATAATCACAGCACTTGCAGGGTACTTTAAGATTTAGATAGGTGTTCTCCTAAATGCTATAAATCTGTAATTTGTTCACAGTAATATCCTATGTTTGTGTTTTTCTGAATCATTCCATGATTTTCTGCAGGTAGAATATAATTTGTTACTGGATAGACACCTGTGACTGGCTCCTCTTGTGTTAGGAGGAAACCTTGCAGATAGCAGTTACTTAGCAGTCATATTTCTTTGTACTTTTTCAGGTTTAATAACGGAACTACTGGTAGGACAAGGCAGGTAGTGGTAGTAAAAACACACTGTGCTGTGAGTGTTTGGTCTTAAACAGGTTTGTTGCAGTTTTGTTGAATCCTGATTCTTTTATAGTAATATGAAATTTATGTGTTATTTTCATTTTTTTATTACTGTTGTAGCAACTTAATGGTGTTACATTGTTCCAGCTAATTTTTCTGCATTGTCCTAATGGGTGAGGACCGTGTTTTCTTAAGGGATAGTTGCATTGATAATTTTTCTCTTCAACAGCTCTTTTGTTTGGTGGCTGTTGGCACTAGTTTTCTGAAAAACAAACCTGACTCTCCTAGCAGAGTAAAATTAGAGGAAGGTGTTTACTTTCATTTAAAATAAGATTAAGTAATGCATATGGTTGGTCTAAAACATGTTTGAGAGCATTGATTGCACCTCGGCCAGCCACAGAGTTGTTTAGCATCTTGGCTTACCCATGACTGAAGAATTCTATTCTGCCTTGACTCTTTAAATGTTCTAAGTTTCAATAGGGAGCTGTGAATGGGAAAAGAATATATATGTGGGCATATATGTATATCTCTACATTTCCAAGCTAGTGTGTGTGAGAGTGTGTGTGTGTGTGTGTGTGTGTGTAAAAAGCTAAATTTGTTTGCCAGATTTCAGACTTGTTCCCTTACCAAAAGAAATTATCTAATAGTATCTATCTAAATATATATAACATATACCACAGTCAATATATTACTGTAACCACTAAGAACTACTAATACTTTGTTTAAAAAAAAAAAAAAATAGAGGGTCTTTTTTTCTGAAGATTTTTGAGAAGGGGTGAAACATACACAGACCGAGAGCACTAGACAGGAAAGAAAGCTAAAACTTCGCCATGGGCTTTTTAAGGAGGGACAAGAGTATTACAAGAAAGTTAGAAATGTGATTTTGCCTTTCTACAGAAAATCTAAACCATCTTTGGTTGTGAGAAACAACACTAACATCACTGTGTTATTTTCTGATGGATCATGCTGGAGAGAGTCTGTCTTATTAAAATATTCCCTGTGGATTCAGCAAATAGAAACATTTCCTTAATGAAACATCTATGGAAACATAACCAGAATATCTCTGTATCACTCCTCATTGGGAAGATTTAACTGTTCTATAGAGACAGTTTGGATCATGAAAATTAGGAGCCTTTCAGTGTGCTTTACATACTCTTCTAACAGTTACTAAGTACTTAAAGAAACTTCTGTGAAATGCCTACAGAACCCTGGCTTATTACTTCTCAGCTGTTCTCCGCTGCTTCTGTCAGGTTGAAATGCTACTGATTACCAAATTATCCCAACTTAAGATCTTAGTAGTGTGATAAAATGCCCATCAAAAATCCCTTAGTACAGGTATGTGAAGTGAAACTAAAAACCATGTATCAAAAAGTAAAACACAGTTACCACATCTTTCAAAAGAATTACCTTGTTTCAGTGAAACTCTTTTGCACTAGTTCCTGTAATAAAGGATCTAAAGGATGACTCCAGGAAGAGATCAACTTGTTAACAGAACACCATGTATTGACTGTGTTCAAAAAGTCTGTATATTCAGCAAATCTCCATTGTAACACACCTTCTGCTATTGTAAGAACAGTAGTTCCTGTGGCGAGTATTTGACTCCAGTCTGAACTGTATCTTTTGCACTACAAAACTTCAAAGTCAGCCACTTCAGAGAAAAGAGATGGAAATGCTTTCCCTTTAACTCTGTGCTTATCCATTTAATGAAGAGTTCTGTCTTTAAAAGGTCAGTGAAGCTACAGAGGCAGAAAGTGAGTATAACAGGGTTGAGTCAGTCCTTTAAATGTTTCAGACTATTTTATAAGTAAGTTTATTCTGGTTATACTGCAAACATAATCCAGTCTGTCCATAAATAACATGGGCTCAAGATTTTCAACACTTGTGTGACTGTGAAATTTGAGCATCTGTGCTAAAGGCCATGATTATACAGGACTGCCTGACACTAGATTTAAGCCTGAGCTTCCAGCACATCTGAAAAATTTTCCTAAAACTATAAAAGAAAAATACGTGTTTGGTTTGCTTCTTCATGTCATTGCCCTTCTCTGCAATAGAAAGGATTGAGGATTAGCTAAACTGAGTTTGCTCTGGTTCAGTAGTCAGCAGTGGTGAGTATTTGCTTGGTGCTTGACCTTTGCCTTGTCATTTTCTAATAAAAAAAAGTAAAGGAAATGTAAACAGAACATATAAGTAGGAGCTATAAACAGTTGGTTTATGCTTTGTATGCATGCATGAAATGTTCTTGTTTTACAGTCTTAACTCTCCCAGAAGAACTTATAACGGTCACTGGGCCCAAGCAGTTGAGGTTACTGCTTGGGGTGGTAACACAAAATTGGCTACTGTAAAATGTTCTGGTTAATAAAGGATGAAACGCCAGTCCAACAAACACATTGAGACTGACTTGACAATTCTTTTTACAAAACCAAAGCTCTGAAACTGGAAGTCTAACATATGATTCTGTCCTTGCTTATGTTGCTTCTACACTGCACTTATGCTAGTGAAAAACTTAGAAGAAGGAGTCTGAGTCTGAGAGCTGGTGTTTACATACGTTTGTGTGTATACCTATGTATGCACATATGTGTCCTGATTAGTATAAGTTTCTTCATTGTTCTTGGTCCTGACTGATCAAATAAAATTTTACAGTGATGAGCAAAGTCATATCTTTGCCAAGAACTGCACATAAGAGAAACAGTACATTGGGTTTCCATAAGTAATTCTTCAGATTTACTCTCTTTCTAGCAAACAGGAACTAGCTATCATTGTTATGTACACCAATGTAACCTAACAGTCATTACTACACTGTTTATATAGAGCACAGTATGTAGAACATTGATCTCAAGGACCTAACCTCATGAGGTCAGTGCAAAGACTTAGAAAAACATCTTTACCACATAAATATATTTTTACATGGTTAGTATATTTTATATGCTGAATATAGAACCAATATCTTCTAGGGCTGGGGATAGGGGGCAGGTCAGTGCAAATGCTCAGTTACTATAAAACAAGATTGTTTCATTTCAGTTAACAGAGCTATGCTAATTAGCCCCTACTGGTATCCAAGAACAAATTCCTTTAGTCTTGAAGACCTAGCTCAGTATGCACTTATCACTGAGAGCAAAAGGATTGGGCCAAACATACGAGCGTTGTAAGTGAAGACAGCTGGGCAGATTTCAGTGGATCTCTGCCAGCATATGTCACCTAAGGGTTTGGTACAACAATTTCAGATAAAGAAGATACATTCCTTTCAAAAGATTAATTATGTTTTATGTGCATGTACTGAGTACTTCTGGGCTATGTTGGCCACTTGATAAAAAAGAGGGTAATAAGTAGAAAAAAACAGCCTGAATTCGCAGGTGGTCCATTTTATTGAACTAAAAATAAAAAGCGAGCATTTGAGAATCAAGGTGTCTTCCTTAAGAGCCAGAGATAAGGGCAAGTTAGGGCAGCAGAAGTGAGAGCCTGGTTCTGATTCAGGCTTCCTAATTATATTCAGAGACAAACATCAAAGCAGAAGCTGAATAGGAAACAGCAGAGAGAAAGTCAGGTGCAGATATCACACCATGCTCCACCGCCACCATCAGCCAAAATCTGGGAGCTGATCCAGTGTGGTGAATGAATATGTTTGTTTAAGGTAACTGCCTTGACTGAAGCTCATTATTGTTTTCTGCTGACGGTTTTATGTGGGAGCTACTGTGAGACTCTTTCTGGCAGTACTGGTAGCCAGGCTAATACAGCTGCCATCATTAACACAGGAAAAATCCTGCATTTATCCATCTTCTACTCAGTCTTTCATAGGAATAGTGCTACTGAAATGGGGAAAAGTGGAGTTGAAGTCAAGGAAAACTTACTTCCACCTTCCAGAATACCCTAACAGAAAAACAAAACACCATCCAGAGTTTTCAGCGGATTGACTTGCAGTGAAGAAAGAGCCTGTAGTAGTTCATTAACTGCAGGGGAAGATTTTTTTTTTCTTCTTTCTTTTATTTTTTCCTTAAAATGAGGCCCTTTTTCTTATCCTATCTACTCCAAGTTTCCATAGAACACCAATTGGAGAAGCAGTTTTGTCAAGACAATAGTGAAATTAATCAGTTCGCATGCCTGCAATTTTCTAATTGATATGAAAACCATCAAAAGAACAGTCTGTTTGTCCAGACTCAACAAGTATCATTGCAAATTCTGCTGGTTATAGCAGTCTTTATTTTATGCTATAGTGTTTGTTCTGTGGAGTTTCTGCCCTACCAACTGCACCAGATGAACACATTTAGTTAAACCTGTTGCTTCTGTCAGGGAAGATGAAATTGCAACTTTTGTTTTTGCAGTTATTGGAAATGCAGCAAAATCTGTTGAAACTTAGAGAACTTTATGTTTATCTAAAATCTTAAAGTGCAATCCCTGTGTATCTAGACTTACTAGGCACATATATTTCAGACACCCAAATCTGAACTTAGTTTTATTTTTTTTGTGTCAGATCAATTTTCTAATTTCAGATTTGAGCTTGGAATCCCAACAAGCAAGTAAGTCACTTGCTGGGAAGGAGTGACTAGCAGGTCCTGGAGGTGCTATCCAATCTGTTCTAGTTTGATGCTTGCCTGCTCTGGGCGAAGTCCCAGCTAGGAGGAAAGACCTACTGTGCAGACCAGGGTAAACCCCTGCTCAGTTTCTCCTGTTAAGGCTTCCCTCTTGAAGATAGCCTTTTTGAAACTCTTCCTAGAGGTGCTCAAGGGGTTTAGAGCAACCCTTAAGGACTATGTGCATGCAGCACAAAACAATCATTAAAGAACAAGTAGGGGCAGGAGCTACTATGCAGTAAAGGGTACGACGTATAATATAAGGGGAAAGCACAGGCAAAATGAGAGAAAATCTGAGAATGGATACAAGAGAAGAACCTGAGAATACAGGCAGTATTTAGGTTACAGAAGAGGGCATTTTTATAAATGATCAGAACATTGGTAACCACTTTTTCTTATAAAAGACTTCCATCATTGGCTTATAAGAACATCAAATGTCCACGTCTTAGAGAAGTTTTCATTCCCATCCCACTTTTAAATACAATCCATGCAAACATGTAGAGCTTGACCTAAGTCCTTCAGGGGGACCTGGTTTTGCTCACACGGAAGAAATGTAGAATTTGGTGCAATCTTTGACTGCCCTAAATCCAGAGTTTTTCTGAAATGTTACTCTGATCAATCTGTTCCTCAGATTTTCTCCCTTTGCTTCTGCCACACCAGACAGCCAGTTCAGAACCCTTACAAACAGTTCAAGGGAGTAATTTGGTGCATTTCTAATCCACCCTGGGAAGAACACCTACTGTCTCTGGAGAATAACGACAGAAGTGCAACTGCACAGAAATTCCAGAGGAAAAAGTGCAGCCAGGAGGTAGGTTACCCTTTACTCAAAATAATCCGGTGCTGACCCTTATCAGGAACAAAACTTTTGCTACGATCTGGCAAATATTCCTGACAGGAGAGTTACCTGAGAGCTGTATCAGTTTGCCCTGGTTTTCACCCACTTCCGCGGCAGCTGAAGTTATTTCCTGCTGGGTAGTCTCCAGAAGGGAAAGTACAGCATGTCTAACAATCAGCTCAATCACACTGGTCTTTCTCTTCGGTGTGAAGATGTCATAAATCACAAAAAAAATAGTTGCTTCAAATTATGTCAAAATATACATTCCGTTTTCTTTAAACTGTCCACTTTTTTAAATAGAGAGCCAGCTATCTACCTATTTAGACACCAACAAGCCAAACCTTTGGCATCCAAGGGATAGAACAACACGTAAAATTCTTTACATTCATTAAGAAAAACACATTGTCAAATTATGTGGTGACAAAATGCTGAAAATGAATATACAGACCCCTTTTGGCCAGATGTCTCAAGATATTCCAGACTCTGTAGTCTTTCTAACCGACAAAATCCAGGCTTGCTGTTACCATTGTAACAAACTTAATTTCTTCTTCCCGGTTGCTTTAGGAAAAGAGTTGCCCCATTCTAGGACACTGACATTTCTCTGTTGGGTTTTTTTTTTCTAAAAAAGAAAAAAATCTTATACCTTTCATCTACCTGGACTTTAATATCTCTCCTGAACTTAAATAGCGCCTTCCTAAAGGAAATTCTTATCACATATAGCAACACTAATTTCACCTTTTATGTGCATGCAGTAAGTACAGAAATATAGAGAGTCACAGAGAAATATAGTCCTGTAAAATACATAATCACTGTTATTGAAAGTCTCATTATGTGTACAAGGGAACAACTTTCATAAAGTAATAATTCCTGTGATGCATCCTCAATAAAGTTCACTCCTAAAATGAGCTAAGCCGCTTGTGTTATCCAACATGTTGTGTGGGCAGGTACCACTATTCATTGCTAATGCTTCAATTAATATTTCTTGCAATTAAAGGTATGCCCTTCCTTAATTATCCCACTCAGCTATGTAGGTTGTAGCAAATTCAGTGCAAACTAAATGTAAGAGATATTCTTGGGAACTGGAGACTTCATGTAAGCCTAAGATCCAGCTAGTGAAGGTGTCATAGACTCAGCCATAGAAGCATAGAATGATAGAATGGTTTGGGTTGGAAGGGACCATAAATATCTACTTCCAATCCCCCTGCCATGGGCAGGAACACCTCCCTCTAGACTAGGCTGTCTAAGGCCCCATCCAACCTGGCCTTGAACACTACCAGGGATGGGGCATCTACAAGTTCCCTGCGAAATCTGTCCCAGTGTCTCACCACCCTCATCATGAGGAATTTCTTCTTAATGTCTAATCTAAATCTTCCCCCTTCCAATTTAAAGCCATTCCCCCTAGTTCTGTCGCTACATGCCCTTGTAAAAAGTCCTTCCCCAGCTTTCTTGTAGCCCCCTTCAGGTACTGGAAGGTTGCTATAGGGTCTCCTTGGAACCTTCTCTTCTTCAGGCTGGACAACCCCAACTCTCTCAACCTGTCCTCATAGCAGAGCTCCTCCAACCCTCTGATCATCACTGTAGCCCTCCTCTGGACCTGTTCCAAGAGTTTTATATCCTTCTTATGTTGAGGATTCTGGAACTGGACACAGTACTCCAGGTGATGACTTCATGAGAGTGGAATAGAGGGGCAGAATCACCTCACTCAACCTGCTGGCCACACTTCTTTTGATGCAGCTCAGGATACAGGTGGCCCTCCAGCCTGCGAGCGCATATTGCTGGCTCACGTCAAGCTTCTCATCAATCAGAACCCCCAAGTCCTTCTCCTCATGGCTGCTCTCAACCACATTAACCCCCATCCTGTGCTGAAACCACAGATTGCTTTGACTGAGGTGTACAACCTTACACTTGGCCGTGTTGAACCTCATGTGGTTCTCACAGGCCCACTTCTCCAGCCTATCCAGGTCCTTCTGGATGACATCCCATCCTCCTGGTGCAACAACTGCACCACTCAGCTTGGTGTCATCTGCAAACTTGCTGAGGGTGCACTTGATCTCACTGTCTATATCGTTGATGAAGATATTAAGCAGCACTGGTCGCAGTACAGACCCCTGAGGGACACCAGTTATTCACAGATCTCCATCTGGACATCAAGCCATTGACCACTGCTCTCTGAATGCAACCATCCAACCAATTCCTTATCCACCAAAAAGTCCACTCATCAATTCCATATCTCATCAATTTAGAGAGAAGGATGCTGAGGGGAACATGTCAAAGGCTTTACAGAAATCCACATAGATGGCATCCATCACTTTTCCTATGTCCACTGATGTGGTCACTTCATAATAAAAAGCCACTATGTTGGTTAGGCAGGACTTGCCCTTGGTGAAGCCGTTCTGGCTGTCTTGAATCACCTCCCTGTCCTTCATGTGCTTTAGCATAGCTTCTAGGAGGATCTGTTCCATGACCTTCCCAGGCACAGAGGTGAGGCTGACAGGTCAGTAGATCCAGGGTCATCCTTTCTTCCCTTTTTAAAAATGGGCACAATGTTGACCTTCTTCCAGTCACCAGTGACTTCCCTGACTGCCATGACTTTTCAAATATCATGGAGAATGGTTCAGCAACCACATTAGCCAATGCTCTCAGGACTCTGGGATGCATCTCATCAGGTCCCATAGACTTATATATGTTCAGGCTCCTCAGGTTGTCATGAACCTGATTGTCCCCTACAGTGGGAGGGGCTTTACTCTGCTGGTCCCCATTTTTTTGTCTATTGACCCAGGAGGGGTGAGGAGAGACATTGCCATTGAAGACTGAGGCAAAAAAATTGTTGAGTACCTCAGCCTTCTCCTCATTTGTTGATACCAGGTCACTGTTTTCATTCACCAGTGGGTGTACGCTTTCTTTAACCTTCCTCTTCTCTTTGACACACGTACAAAAGCCCTTCTTGTTATTGTTTTCTTCCCTTGCCAAGTTCAGCTCCACATGTTCCTTGGCCTTCCTGACCCCATCCCTAGATAACAGGACAGCCTCCCTAGACTCTCCCCAGTTTTCCTGTCCCTGCTTGCACTGCTTGTGCAGTTCCTTCTTGCTCTTCAGTTTAAACAGCAGTCCTTGACTTAGCCATGCTTCAATGCACTTTAAGAGTCTCTCGGATTGCCTACAGCTTGCTGCGCTACTTTTCCAGCAGATGTCAGTGTGGCTGAAATCCCCCAGTAGGACAAGATTTTGCAAGCTGAAGCCTCCTGAGGCTGGAGGAAGAAGGCTCCATCAGTAGACTCCCTTTGGTAAGGTGGCCAGTAGTGGACACCAGCCACAAGGTTTCCCTTGTTGCCTTGGTATTTTATTCTCACCCATAAGCTTTCAGCCCATTCATTCTTCAGGATCAGCTCTTCACACTCTGTCTGTTTCCTGATACTGAGGGTAACGCCACCTCCACCCCTCCTTCCTGGTCTTAACCTTCTGAAGAGTCTGCAGCCATGAATACCAACACTCCAGTTATGGGATTCATCCCACCAAGTTTCAGTAACAGCAATCAGATCATAGCTTTCTAGTAGCACGATAGCTTCCAGCTCCTCCTGTTTGTTGTCCAAGCTGCATGCATTTGTGTAGAGGCACTTCAACTGGGCTACTGGCTGTATCACTTTCCTAGCGGAAAACCTATCATTTACCTTAAGAAAGTTTCCTTGCTGGAAACTACCTCAGGAACTCCCCATCATCTCCACAAGACTTCACCTGTGCTGCAGTGTCCTCCGTATGCCCCAGGGCAACAGATGGAGGGACAATACTAGCCGCCTGATCCTCTAACCATAGCATGTCCTCCTACAGCTTGTCATAGGCAAGCCTGATGTTATCCCTCTCCCCCTTCACATCCAGTTTAAAGCCTTATCAATGAGTCCTGCAAGCTCCTGAGTGAAGACCCTCTTTCTCCACTGAGAAAATTGGCTCCCATTAGATGTCAATCTACTGCTGCTGTGAAGATTGTGCCAGATATGTGTTTATTCTCACAGGCAACACTCTGAAGTTTTATTGCAAGTGTTCTGTCTAGACAGCTGTTGAGAACACCAAGTGAGAGGAAAGGGTGGCTGGATACTAGAAGCTATTCAGAATTTGAAGACCTACAGCACTGACATTAATGCTTTCATTCCTAGTAGAAATTACTTCAATTTTTGCTTCTAGGATTTCAGGATCAAACAACCTTGAATTAAAGCACCTCAAGTCTATCAACAAAGCACATTCTTGCCAATAAAATTTTGGGAATTTTACATAAATCTGGCTTTTATCCCTGATCTCACTTGGATTTCACTCAAGTCATCATGCCTTTCTGCTCTTCACCTAACTCAAGTGTTTCTTGGGGATTTCAGTTTTCATTTTGTTTTCTTGTTTTCTCTCTTGAGCAGATCCCAGGATTACGCTTTTTCTCTGAGAAATTATCCATTTGAATCCCTTAGCCAGAATTATTCCTTCCTTTTCAAGCTCATTCATAGTGGCAGAAGGGGAAGATATGTCTTGTTTTCTCCTGCTTTTGCAGATGTTTTCTCTTAGCCTCTGCACTTTTAGATTTTAACCTCCTGTATTTGTCCCAAAGACACTATTTTCCCTTACACTCTTCCAGCCCTTCATCAGCAGTAAATCATCCCAGCCACCAGATTATTTTAACATTTGCATTAACACCAGCATAAAACAGGGAAATCCCACCTTCTGCCACCTGGCTGTTACTGCAAAACCAAAAAGAAAAAAAAAAAGAAGGAAATTTCAGTAATTCCACTTTAGACCTAATGAAGAAAAGAAACCAGTATTTTCAGTGTATCAGTTAGTGAGTAGGACTAAGTAAAATTGTAAATTTTTACATTGTCAAAGCAAATTCACTTCCATGTAACAATGCTAATTAAAACCCGTGATTGTTAGCATCTCATTCATTTCAAGTCATGCTTCCCTTTCTGATCCTCAGTAAGAACAAATAACGTGGTGGTTTTGGCCACTTTCTCCCCTTCAGTGGAAATCTGGCAGCTCTAGGTAACTTGTTTCACCTTCTCACCTCTCCAACAATACCCCCCATTACTGACACCATTACTCTTACTTTTCCCTCTAGTGAAATGTGAGGAAAAGATTCATGTGGAAGAGACCATCAGAGAATCTAGCGGTGGACACCACGTTGATGGATATTTCAGAAGGAAGCAGATCCTGGGCCACATTCAGATCTCATGTAAGTACCTGTGTTTTACCTGCCCTTTTTCATGTAAATTGATGGATTTTTCTCTGCTCTCTAGAGCAATATTGGTCGTATCTGTCTCCATCATTGTTACCAATATTATTCACCTGAGGTCTGACCATGCTAAAGGCTAGGTACATCACGGGTGAAAAAGACAAATCTCTGTCACAGAGATTTTGCAGACCGCAGCCCCCGTACTGCAGACCTTTAGTACTCAATGTATGCAAAGGTCTGTAATATCCTTCATACAGAGCTGGGTCAAGGGACTTCCCTGGAAAACAAGGGCTGAGGGTTTGAAAGAAAGGATGGAGGAAACATGGGCTTGTAGGTCTTGAAGGAAGGTCCTGAATCACCAAGTTTGGCTTACTGCATCTAAACAAGACGTGGTTCATCCTGAAAAGCTCTCAAAACATGCACTCCACATACCAGCAGCAAAATACCACAACACATGACAGCAAACTTCCAAGGTATCAAAGGGACTGAAAGCTGTAATGTGCTACAGGAATAAAATTGAACGGTTCAGAGGCAGCTCAAAATCCTAACAAGAGTAGGCAATTAACTGAAAATAAAACACCAGGTTGTCTTAGGCTGTAGGCTATACTTGCTTTCTCCAGAGATGAGTGGCAGAGAGGGGAAGAAGAACCTTTTTGTTTGATATAAGAAGCAAAAACCTCCTTTGATTCTTAACCTGTTAGGTGGTGAACCTGAGGAGTCCAGCAATGCACTTTCTTGGGAAGATGTGATGTCACTGGAAGCAGAAGCATAACTTGGAATCAAAAGCAGAAATAGTATATTTTCTATGTCTCAGCTTCATAGAGCTGTTTACTTTTGGTTTTATTTTGTAGATTTACTTCCTGCATAATACATTGAGAGATGTTATTTCAGGTATTTTGCCATATTCAGGATGTGTTAAGAAATCAACAAAAACTCCAAACACAAAGACAAATAAATATTACTGCTTAGAATATCACTCTGATTTCTTGATTATGAAATAAAATATAATTTAAACATATATATTTTATAAAATAGCCCTTCCTATCTGCTCATTGTGTTCACTTCCTAAAACTGGAAGCCATTGCTATGAAGGACGACGTTATACAGATTGTAGAAGAAGAGACATTTAATCATTCTCTTTACTTCCAATGAGATTTTTCTAAACAGAAAAGTTATGCATTTCACAGAAATACAGAATCACTAGGTTGGAAAAGATCCACAGTATTATCGAGTCCAACCATTCATATCAACCACTAAACCATGCCCCTCAGCACCTCTTCCACCCATACCTTGGACACCTCCAGGGAAGGTGACTCAATCACCTCCATGCGCAGCCTGTTCCAGTGCCCAATGACCCTTGCTGTGAAAAACTTTTTCCTGATGTCCAGCCTGGACCACCCCTGGTGGAGCTTGAGGCCATTCCCTCTTGTCCTGTCCCCTGTCACTTGGGAGAAGAGGCCAGCTCCCTCCTCTCTACAACCTCCTTTCAGGTAGTTGTAGAGAGCAATGAGGTCTCCCCTCAGCCTCCTCTTCCCCAGGCTAAACAACCCCAGCTCCCCCAGCTGTTCTTCATAAGGCCTGTTCTGCAGCCCCTTCACCAGCTTCATTGCTCTTCTCTGGACTCGTTCCAGAACCTCAACATCCTTCTCGTGGTGAGGGGCCCAGAACTGAACACAGGATTCGAGGAGCGGTCTCACCAGTGCCTAGTACAGAGGGAGAATAACCTCCCTGGACCTGCTGGTCACGCCGTTTCTGATACAAGCCAAGATGCCATTGGCCTTCTTGGCCACCTGAGCACACTGCTGGCTCATGTTCAGCCACTGTCAACCAACACTCCCAGGTCTTTCTCCTCCAGGCAGCTTTCTAGACAGACTTCTCCTAGTCTGTAGCACTGCACAGGGTTGTTGTGCCCCAAGTGCAGGACCCGGCATTTGGCCTTGTTAAACCTCATGCCCTTGGACTCTGCCCATTGGTCCAGCCTGTTCAGATCCCTTTGCAGAGCCTCCCTACCCTCCAGCAGATCAACACTTCCATCCAGCTTAGCATCATCTACAAACTTGCTAAGGGTGCACCTCATGCCTTCATCCAGGTCACTGATAAAGACATTGAACAGGGCTGGACCCAGCACCGAGCCCTGGGGAACCCCACTTGTCACTGACCTCCAGCTGGAGTTAACACCATTTAGCACCACTCTCTGGGCCCGGCCATCCAACCAGTTTTCCACCCAGGAGAGCGTGCACCTGTCCACTCCAGAGGCTGACAGTTTCCTAAGCAGAATGCTGTGAGAAACTCTGTCAAAAGCTTTACTGAAGTCCAAGAAGACCACATCCACAGCCTTTCCCTCGTCCAGTAGGTGGGTCACTTTGTCATAGAAGGCGATCAGGTTAGTTTGGCAAGACCTGCCTTTTGTGAACCCATGTTGACTGGGCCTGATCACCTGATTCTCTTACATGTGCTTCCTGATAGCACTCAAGACCACCAGTTCCATCAATTTTCCCAGCACTGAGGTCAGACCAGACAGGTCTGTAGTTCCCTGGATCCTCCCTCTGACCCTTCTTGTAAATGGGCACAACATCAGCCAACCTCCTCTCTAGTGGAACTTTCCCTGTCAGCCAGGACTGATGGAAGATGATGGAAAGGGATTTGGCCAGCACATTCGCCAGCCCCCTCAATAGTCTTGTGCAGATCCCATCCGGCCCCATAGAATTGTGAGTGTTTACTTGGGCAGGCAAGTCTCTAACCACCTCCTCTTGGATTATGGGAGTTTTGTTCTGCTTCTCTAAATTCAGGGTATATACAGACAGGGAGCAACTTTCCTTACTATTAAAGACTGAGGCAAAGAAGGCATTAAGTACCTCAGCCTTGCCCTCAGTTGTTTCATTTGCATCAAATAGGGACTGAGTATTTGCATAACTACTCTGCACGCATGCTCAAAATAGTACAAAATTGGCCACTGTTCAGATGAGTCAAAATAAATGATAAGGCCAGCAGTAAAATAATATTAATATGTCTAAATAGTAACTTTCTCCAAGCTCTGCAACCTGCAAGATCAGGCCAGCAAACCACCACCCATATCCCTGCTGCACAATATGCTGAGATCAAACTCCTCACTGCAATGCTTGAAAGGCTCCTGATACCCATGGAAAATAATAGATGGCCATGTTCCAAGTTCAGTAACTATTTCAGATGTAGTGTACTGTGCCTGAAAAGAAAGATAACTTATTACTCATGGCTGTATTGCAACATGACTGAATTACAACAAATTCAGAGACGAGGCCATTGAGGACCTCTTTGTATTTTCTTTGGCCTCCGCAGAAATGGTTGACATCATTTCAGTCTTCACCATTCATCTGTTGCTGTTATAAGTTTAAAGCTGTATTTTAAAGATGGGAGAAGTTCTGGTCAGCCAGTGGTGGGGTTCCTCGGGGAACTCCTACACCTTTTGCTATTGCCTGAAACAAGTGAGCCCATGTAAAAATGACATCCAGTAATGACATATATCTTAAATTTTCAATCCAGAAATCCTGGACTCTAAGAATTAAAATAAATTGTTAAACAAATGATAAAAATAAAATTCATAAGTAGAAAAATAACTACACAATAGCTGCAAAGATGTTTGTGCTCTTTGTGTTGCCTCACTGAATTCCAACTCACAGAGTGGCTGGGGTTAGAGGGGGTCTCTAGATGTCATCTGGTCCAACCAACCTGCTCTAGCAAGGCCACCTTGAGATGGTTGCCCAAGGCCATGACCATGTGCTTTTTTAATATCTCCAAAGACCGAGACTCTACAAAGTCCTTGGGCAACCTGTGCCAATGCTCAACCTCTTTCACAGTGAAAAAGTGTTGCCTGGTGGTCACGCAGATCCGCCTGTGTTTCAGTTTGTGCTCATAGCATCCTTGGTTTTCTTTAATTTGGGTTATTATGATTTCATGAGTGAAATTTTAGGAGAGCCTAAACACAGCTACTTGCATTGACTTTCAAAATGCATCTTGCAGAGACAGTGAGAAGGCAGGGAGGGCAGAAGACACAAGGAGACAAAATGTCTGAATTAAAGACTCTAACATTGATTTACACAAATTATTTACAATCAAATGTTATGTAACCACTCTACAGAAAAGATAGGGCTCAGATATAAAGTGAATTAAGCCATAGTATAACACATACCATCTCACCCACTCTTGCAACTTAAGTGCTTGAAGGTAACCAAAATCATTATCTTAGCTGGTTAAACTGTAATTTGGTTTAAACTTCAGGGTAAAGGTAACTCCATAGGCTACGATAGGTCTGTTGGTTACTAGCTCTTTTTTGGGGGGATATTAATTTTCACCTTTATGGGGGTTAAGTTGCCTTTGATGTAGAGAACAAGGATGAAGTTCACTTAGCAGAATTGGGTAGCAGCTGTGCTGTACCCCACTATGGCATTAGTTTCTCTGGGAGAGTGACAGCTGTTTGCATGGGATTACACAAATGCAGACTTGAAGGAGGGTGGAAGTGGGTCAGCAGCCTACACAAAAGTAGGTTTCAGTCACAGTGAAACAACAGCAGAAATACAGCTCCTGGCTCATGCACAGTCATTTCTACAGGTACAAGTAAAAATCTTTCCCCTTTACTGTTTTGGGCAGACAAATTTTATGAGATGCTGCTTTCTGCAAGGGCTGTTTTTTTCACTGAAATGCACCTTTTTTTCTAATAGATATATGGAACATGTTTGCAGTAATTACAGAAGATGTTGTCCTTTTCATTTATGCCTGCGCAATCCAGTTTGACATCGTGTCATAAAAGTTTATGTGTTGTGTTCTCTGAGCTCCTTGCTAATATCCCTGGCATTCTCCCTGGCTATCCAAAATCAATACATTGCTCCTCTCTCAATAAAAAATGGAGCATTGAACAGGGTCCAAATGCACACACTGACAATTTGCAGCAATTAGATGCTGTGCTAACAAATGACCATCCCACAGGGTGATAAAGCAGGACTAGAAGGATCACTGATTTCTTTCACAGTGGAGCCCACAAATAACTGGGACTTTTAAGAAGTTGATTCACTTTCTGTCCCTGTCTCTTTCATTGGATAGTCACAGAAACAGTGAAATCAGGACAGAAAGGCATTCAAATTATGAACCTTGGCGATCAATTTTTACTTGCAGTCGGTGGATTGTAATCAATGTTAATTAACCAGACTCCTTTTCAGACTAGGCTACACCGAGAGAGCAACTGCATATATTTTTGACCAAGAAAACTGATTTTGCTGGTCTTCAGAAAGAGGCAAAGTAATGGCTTTGTAAGCTACAACAGAATACAAGATTAGGGAAAATAAAATGGAGAGAAGTCTAAGTCATTTAGGAAAATATGTCTACAGGGACATAGAAAACAGAGAAAATATCTAGCTCATAGAACTGGTAGTAAAACACTGCAGTACTGGCCGTGTGGCTCCTAGTTCAAATTGAACCCTAGTTGTGGAGACCAAAACTAAATTCTTTTTTTTTAATGAACCACACGAAGTGGACATTTGTTCTTAGCACACGTTCAGGAAAAATGTGCTGGATCAGAAGTGGCACCCTCAATGTTACAGTCTTCACAGCTTTCTCTCATGCATTTGATTCTAATAATAAAGGCCTATTTCTTTTAAGGTTTCAGTTGGAGAGCATCTTAAATCTCTTTATTAAAAAAAAAAAAGTGTTCATTTTTATTTCTATAGAAAGGTTGAGAATTTGGCAAAAGTATAGTTCAAAAGGATGGGAAGAAGAAGATTATAGAAAGCAAAGCATATTCTCTTTTATTATTTTTATTTAATTTATTTATTTTTAAAACTGCAGGAGAAGGGTTCCATCCTGGTGTTGCATCCAGATTTGACAGCCAAAGATTGAACAAACATACAGATTTAGCTGTCACTTCTTTTCCTGAGATTCTTGCTGCCAGATGGATGGACAGTCAGAGAAAGCTGGTACAGATCCTGCATGGACTATACATGTTTTTCAGATAAACAAAGGACTTCATTTTCTAGTACTGTCAGACTATTGCCTTTTCCTGACACAAGACTCTTAAAAATGCACAGTGGAAGAGAAGAAAAATGTACCACAAAACAGGATTTATATACTTGCCTATATGCAAATCTTACAGCATTGATCTGTGAATTTAGTGAATAAAGCTGTCTTTCCAGGGATCTTTGGCTGGAATGAAAATTGAGACTATCAGTGAACTCTGAGTTGCAGAAGAATGAACTCTAGACAGCACCAGAAACTATTGTTATTCTTCAGGCTTAGTGAGGGCCTTGCAAACTCACTGTGACAAGAACCTTTTCTGTTCTGTGTTTGTACTCTGGAAGTCAGCAGGACATGGTTTCCAATTAGTTCTTCTAAGTAAGGCAGTGATATGTAAGTATTATTGCAAAACTCGTACGAGTAATTCAGTCTTAGAAAAGGCAAAAACACTAATACAAAGTCCTGTGCCATATGAACGGTAGCAGGTAAAGCTCTGATCTTCTTGGTCGCAGTTGCAACAGGCTAGTCACTCAATGACTTGGTCAGTTCCCTCTGTATGTAGTTGGAATAACAATGATTCTTTTTTTTCTGTCCTTTCTTTTGTCACTTAAGATGTCATCTTGCAGAATAGGATACTTTCTTTTACCAATTTGCATAGCATCTACCACAACCAGGAGTGAGAAGGCGCAGGGAAGGAGGCATAGAAGTTTGTTTGGATCGCTTAGATAGCACATAGAATTATTAACTGGGTAAAAACCAATTATGTTGACTGGTCTAATAAGTTTTATAAAACACAGAATTTCTTTCTTGTGCTTCAGATATTTTAGGGTAATATCTTTCTAGGAAAAGCAATATGGAGAGGATATGACAGAAGTGTAATTTAACCCAGCGTTACTACACACTTAGCCTACCACTACCAAGAGTTTTCTTTTTAGGTAGTCTTTGCCTAATGCTACTGCTACAAGAGGTAGGAGGGGCATCCTCTGTGCTTTATGCAAACTGGTTACCCAAACTCAGAGGGGAATGATCCAGTGCAGAATTCAGATCTGCAGGAGCATTGGTAAATGCAGACTGCCTCCTGGTGCAGAGAGCTGGAAGCCATTTCTTCTTCAGAAGAAGAAGGAGGTAAAAAAAGAAAAAAAAGGGACCTAATTTTACAAACACATACGTGTGGACAATAATCATCAAATTTACCATGCCAGGTACTCCTAGAATAGTCAGAATATAGAAAGCAAGCCCCCTTTTCACTTTCTCTTTTTTAAATCAGCTGGTTTCTAGCTTCCCAACAAGCAGAAACTTCAGTCCTAAATAAGTAAGTGGATCATAAGCTGTGATAATATAAATGTAAACAAGAGGCTTTTACAGAGCTCTTACCCTAGAAAAAAAACCAAGCATAACTGATCTGTAAGAGGGAACAATTATTTGTGATTTTAAATAAACAACAAAAAATTTTTCACATAATGTAATACTGTAAAAGCCTTGGGTGTCCTCAACCCTCACTCAGTCCTGGTTCAGGTGGCCTTTAATAGGTATTAATAAGTCTCTTACAGAAGCAACAGTGAAATGTACAATGTCAGAGAATTTTCACTGATTTTGTACCTGGCTTGTACCTGGGGTGTTTTAGTAAATGTTAAAAAACTGGACTATGCTTTTGGAAACTTCTCAGACTAAAATGCATAAGCCTGTCTATACTTTCTCAGCATTGCAACAAAGACTTCTCCAGGTCACAAGTTATTTGCTAAATGCCATGTCAGTTGAAAGGCAGCTTGCAGCAGCCATTTAGGCTTGTGACAGGATTGATAGTCCAAGTGTATGCAAAAGATCTTGTGCCTGACATAAAGAAACAATAGCATGGTCTTTAGGATGGCTCAACAGAAATCTGATAACACTAATATCTGAAAAAGGGTCTGCTTTGCCCCAGGGTCAACACTGATGTAATGTTCATCTGTAAATTTTGAATTTTGATTTATTTCTAAGCAAATTTAAACCAAATTCTACATCTAATATGAGGTTCAAGGGCAGACCTTCAGGTCCTTCTGTTAGAATTTATGCAGAGTTTTTGAATGTATTTGAAAACAACAGTAGTCAGAGTATGCCAAACTTCAGCAGTTCTGGATTACCAGTGGTTTCAAAGAAGAGCAATTTCACATGATGTGAGCCATCCAACATTACCCAATTCAAGCAGAGTAGCAGAATACCAGATGAAAATCACTGTGAACTTCCTTCAGTGCAGCTGGGATCTGTCACATGCTGGTCCACCAATGTAAAACAAATACTTTCTCACTTTTCTCTTCCCGTAAAATGAAAAAAAGATAATTTCACTGGACATCTTCTACCTGCATGAAACAAAAAAATGCTTTCATGTCTAACCAATGTCTGGAGGTAACTGGCATTGATGACTCAGTTTATTATGACTTATCAATTGGTTGCACGGTTATAAAAATTTTGCATTGAATTAATTTCATATGTCTTTATCATACAGAAGTTTAATTTCAACAAAATGAAAATTGTTAAGATTTAAAGTTTCAAGCTAGTGAAGTTTATAAGCATTCACAGGTATTTTAAATTTGAAATCTCTGCAGTTTTCAGACTTCCCCTGGATCCTAACAGAAGCTTAGTAGTGCAGAATTTGAAAGTATTTCTCATTTCAGCAGTTACCCTGTCCAAGAGAGCTTTTGCTGATGGAACATTTTGCTGAACTGAACTCAGGAAACTACAGACACACACACTCTAACACCCCATTACTACTAGTACAGATGAAACCTATACCCAAATATTAGCAAAGTATTAACAAGCTCTGCAATGAAGCTTGCATTCAGAGCATTCTTGGAATATGTCAAGTATTTAAGAGACCCTTGCAAAAAAACCCTCATTTCTTATTCACTAAAGACTGGGCATTCAGCACCTTGCAAGACTGAGGGCTTTCAGTGGGTAATCTACTACTTCATAGGCATCAAATTACAGCCTCCCCAATGATTCAATCCATACCGAAGACTACCTGGTGCGTTTTCTGGTCCCTTGTGAAGTTCCTTAAGATAGTTGCCTAAAGGGAGCATTTCTCTAACACTGAAATACAGACTCCTGTGTGGCATACCTTGACAACTGTTCAGTGGCACAGAGCAACACTGTGTGAGGCATTTAAAATGGAAGTTAAGGTGATGAGCAAACAACCATCCCTTAAAATCAAGTGGCTTAGATACTTTCATGCTTGTACTAGAAATCGTTCATTTTAAGTGGAGTATAACTCAGCATCATGGCAGGCCAGACACCATGATTTTATTCATTTAATTAATTAATTAAAAGATGGGGAATAGCTGAGGCCTATATGCATTCTGTCTCAAGAGTTTTTATTTCTTATTTTCAGGGCATAAAACATTTCTGGAGGAATAGCACTTCAGATGGCACCACAGAAGGATTAGATAACTCAGTGAGTAGTCATTTAGGAATTAAAACTGTTCCTCTTAGGAGCATATCAGGATCAACAGCCCAGCTGAGGTGCATCTACATCAATGCACACAGTATGGGCAATAAACAGGAGGCACTAGGAGTTATTGTAAGGCAGGAGGACTATGATATAATTGCCAACAGGGAAATGTAGTGGGATAACTCACTTAACTGGAATGTTGCTATGGATCGCTGCAGACTCATCAGGAAGGGTAGGCAAGAAATGAGAGGTGGTGATGTACCCCTCTATATTAGAGTTTTGACAGGCTCGAATTCATTGATGGTGATGATAGGGTTGAATGTCTGTGGGTGAAAATCAAAGGTGCACCTAATAAGGCAGATATCGTGGAGGGAGTCTGCTAGAAAACACCCAGCCAGGATGAGGAGACTGAGAGGTTATTCTATAGGCAGCTGGGAGAAGTCTCATGATTGCTAGCCCTTGTCCTTGTGGAAGATTTCTACTGACCTGCTGTCTGCTGGAAACATAATACAGCAGAGAGGAAACAGTCTAGGAGGTTTCTGGAGTGCGTGGAAGACAACTTCCTGACAAAAGTGGTGAGCGAGCCAACTAGGAAATTTGCCCTGCTCAACCTGCTGTTTGTGAACAGAGAAGGACTTATGAGGGATATGACAGTTGGGGGATGCCTGGGGCAGAGTGATCATGAGATGATAGAATTCTCAGCTCTAGGAGAAGCAAGGCAGGTAGTCAGTAGAATAGCCACATTGGACTTCCAAAGGGCAGGCTTTGGTCTGATCAGAAGGCTGCTCAAACAAGTTCCACAGCAGACAGTCCTTAAGGGGCAAAGGAACCCATGAGGGCTGGGTGCTCTTTAAGAAGGAAGTCCTGGCAGGCTGTTCCTCTGTGCTGGAAAATGAGCTGGTGGGGAAAAAAACTGTATTGGCTGACTAAAGAGCTCTTCATGGAAATTAGGAAAAAGAGGAATATATACGAACTCTGGAAGAAGGAGCAGGCAACTTGTGAAGACTACAAAGATGAAGTGAGATCTTGTAGAGAGAAAATCAGAATGAGAAAAAAACAATTAGAACTGAGATTGGCCCATTCTGTGAAAGATAATAAAAAATCTTTCTACAGATACATCAATAACAAAAGAAGGGCCAAGGAGAATCTCCATCCTTTACTGGACAGAGGGGAAACAGAAGTGACAAAGTACAAGGATAGGGCTGAAATGCATAATACCTTCTTTGATGTTCCCCGGGCACTTGAACTCACAAGCCAGTAGAGAGGGAGGAAGAGCAGAACAAAGCTCCCTCGATCCAAGAGGAAATGCTTAGAGACCTGCTCAGCCAATTAGACATTCATGAGTCTATGGGGCCAGATGGGATTCACCCAAGGGTATTAAGGTTACTGGCAGAGATGCTTGCCAAAGCCCTTTCCATCATGCACCAGCAGTCCTGTCTGACTGGGGAAGTTTCATTGGACTGGAGGTTGGCAGATGTTACGCCCATTTACAAGAAGGACCAGAGAGAGGATCCAGGAAACTACAGGCCTGTCAATCTGACCTCAGTTCTGAGGAAGGTCATGGAGATCATCTTGAGTGCTATCACAGAGCACACACAGGGCAACTGGGTGATAAGGACCACTCAGCATGGGTTTATTAAAGGCCGGTCCCACCAAACTAACCTGGTTGCCTTCTATGACAACGTGACCCGCTTACTAGATGAGGGAAAGGCTGTGGATGTAGTGTACCTGGACTTTAGTAAAACTTTGAAAGCATTTCTCACAGTATTCTTCTTGAGAATACTGGCCTGAACAGACGCACCCTCTGCTGGTTTAAAAACTGTCTGGATGGCCAGGCCCGAAGAGTCATGGTAAATAGAGTTAACTTCAGAAGGAGGCTGGTCACAAGTGGTGTCCCCAGGGCTCCGGGTCCAGTCTTGTTCAGTATCTTTATCAACACCCTGGATGAGGGGACTGAGTGCACCACTAGCATGTTTGCAGGCAACATTAAACTGAGAGGAAGTGTTGACCTGCTTGAGGATGTGGAGGCTCTGCAGAGGGATCTGAACAGCCTGGATCAATGGGCTGAAGCCAATGGGATGAGGTTTAACAAGGGCAAGGGCAGAGTCCTGCCCTTGGGACACAAAACCCCATGCAGCGCTACAGGCTTGGGAAGAGTGACTGGAAAGCTGCCTGGCAGAGAAAGATGTGGGGGTGTTGGTCAACGGCTGGCTGAACATGAATCAGCAGTGTGCCTGGGTGTTGAAGAAAGCCAATGGCATCTTGGCTTTTATCAGAAATGGTGTGGCCAGCAGGACCAGTAAAGTGATTCTCCCTCTGTACTCTGGTGCAGCTGCACCTTGAATATTGAGTTCAGTCTTGGGCCCTTTACTATTAGAAAGATATTGAGGTCCTGGAGCGTGTCCAGAGAAGAGCAATGAAGCTGGTGAAGGGGCTGGAAAATAAGTCTTATGAGGAGTGGCTGAGAGAATGAGTGTTGTTTAACCTGGAGAAGAGGAGGCTGAGGGGAAACGTTATCACTCTCTACAACTGCCTGAAAGAAGGTTGTAGAGAGGTGGGTGTTGGTCTCTTCTCCCAAGTGGTAGGTGATAGGATGAGAGGGAATGGCCTTAAGCTTTGTCAGGGGAAGTTTAGATTGGACATGAGGGAAAAATTCTTCACCGAAAGTGTTATTGGGCACTGGAACAGGCTGCCCAGGGAGATGATTTAGTCAACAGCCCTGGAGGTGTTTAAAATGTGGGTAGATGAGGTGACTGGGGACATGATTTAATAGTAGACAGGTATGGTTGGAGTTGATGATCTCAAAGGTCTTTTCCAGCCTAATGACTCTATGATTCCATGATATTTTCAGAGATATTTTTTGTTAACTACTGTTTCTGTAGTCAACAGAACTATGTTACGTTCAAAATGTTAGGTTCAAAAAATTGTTTTGGATTCTGTGACAATTCTTTGTTAGGGCTCACATGACAGCCAGACTAACTCACAAGCCAGTTTTCTTTCAGCAAATTCATTTAATGTTGGCTGGAGAAGAATTACATGTCAGTGATAGATCTCCTCCTCTTTCCTTCTTCTCATGTTTATTCTTCATGTGTCTTGTTTGTTCAGCAGTACTGGCCAGAGCAAGGTATCTGAATCCTGATATCAACCATTCAGCTTTCAGAAAATTCAGAAAAATCAGGAAATATATCACAAATTGGTGAAGAGAATTGGGTATTTCCAAAAGCAACTAAGAACTGACAGAAGCTCAGCTATCCTTCCACTGTTTACAACACAGCCAGTCCATGGTGAGGAAGCCCCTGAAACAGATGCTTCTTCACGAGTGTCTGAAATTGGAGGATGAACAAGGACCAAGATGTAGGTTACCATTTCAGAACATGGTGTGGCTTCTAGAAACTCAGAACTTAGCTTTTCAGCATTCATGTGAAAAATGGAGGTATTATTATCAATCACTGTAAAACAGTTTCCTAGCACATTAAAGTACATTTTTAGTATCTTACTGCTGTTGTAGTATGCCATAGGTAAAAAGCAGTCAAAGCATATAGGGAAACATATTCAGACAGAGTTTCATCCACAACACATAAATGATGGCAGTGTTGTCTGCAGTGATTAATGGAAGCTATGACGGAGATGCCAAAGAATAAAGAGTCCATCGTCAATCCGCCATTCCACTAGGTGGCTGGAAGAAAACACATACTAAGACCAAGAGAGTCTGTAAAAATATTTGATTTAGTTTTAAGGGGGAGAGTAATGAAAATGTTTTTTTCTGGAACATGCAAAAGAAAGACAGAAGGGTGAGTTGAGTCTGGCAGTAAGACAGGGTTTACAGGGAAGTGGCAAAAACAAGAGCAAGGAGAACTGACAATGACAAAAAATCTGTCTGTAGAGAGAAGCCAAAAGCAAAATATAGCCAAGCAAAGTAACCCCTAAAATCCTATTCCATGAGCATTCTGAGGCTGAAATATTATTTACTCTTTATTTTACAAGGTCTTCCCTATAGAAAACACTTCTATTAAATGATTTCTCTCTAAAAAGACTAGTCTCCTTACTAAAACTGCAGTGGCATTCACAGTCTCTCCAAGCAGTTTTTGAGGTCCTGTACTCTTGTTCTCAAATAATGGATAAATTCTGTAATCTACTAATCACAGAGTGGATCTTGGCATATGCATACAATCCTGTGTAAGGTAATTAGAGGTTCTGCTGCTCACTATATCTAAAATTTAAAATGCAACTGTTGAGAAATCGAAATATAGTTACCACAGTAGCCTGGAGTTAAATATTTATATGAGTAAAAAATGGCCTGACTTCTTTTCCTAGAAGATCAGAGTTAACTTTCAGCTTGTGTCTCAATTGTGAAACAATGCCATTTTCTCTTCTCAAGCCAGTAGACAACCCAAAACAACACTCCTGGGAAGACACAATTCTTTAAATGAGAGTTTTTCTTCACTGAGTATTAAGTCCAAAGTATTCAGATGATTCTGTGTCAGTCTTTATAAACTATTTCACCAATGAAAAAAGTAGATGAGAAAGAATAGGGATAGCCTATATCAAATACCACTACACATGGGACAAAGCATATGTAAGACCTGTTGCAAATGACATGCTGTTTTGGTATCTCACTTCAGGTAAATTTTTGGTTGGTTTATGGGAAAGGGCTGCTGCTGTCAGGGCTTTTTCCATGCTGGTCCCTCCCTTACAGAGAAAAGAAAAGGAGAACACCCTAACAAGGTCAAGCAAATTATAAGATGACACGAAGAACAAAAAAATTCAAAACAAAGTGGCAAAATAGTTATGGATTTCTGGCCTCTATTTAATTAACAATGTTAGCTGGTGACATTACTGCAATTTTTTAAAATCAAAAGCAGTCATATACTTGTGAAATTAAAGTATTATTTTAAATCAGAAGAGCTGAACTTTGTATAACATAGCTGGTATTGGACAAGAGTCAGTATCAGGAGTAAATGCTAGAAGTGACATTGCGAAGTTTGATACGAAAGTCCCTCTTATTCGCAATTTCATGGATGATCTAGGAAAGATATCTGAACTTCCCTCTTAATAGAAAAGGTAAGTCATAACTTCATTGAAAACAGAACAAAAATTCAAAGCCCTGTCAACTTTGAGCTTCATTTAACACAAGTTAATGATTGAATGCTCTTGCCTGGGGAGGTCTGGGATAAACCTTTAAGCTGTTAAAAATAGACTGCAAATATCACAAGGAGACACAGTTTGGAAACACATTTAGCCAACACAGCTTGAGAAAACTAACTCCACATCAACAGGGGGCAAGTTTGGCACGAGGCTTTTTTTTCTGTCTGTATCACTCACCTGTTTTAGATAAAGACTAGTTTTGAAACCAGAGCTTCTGTGTCCAGAAAAGAGCTTCACGTGTTGTTGTTTGTGTTCAGTCTTCATGGGTTCACTTCAGGCTGATGTACTCTCTACAATTTATTTTTTTAATCCTAAAGAAAGGTAAATCAGGAGTTATTTTCAAAGCAGAGCTTGGTTATTTTTTTTTCAGGATGAGGTCTACTTCTCAATAAATACTTTGCTGCTTTTAAGGGAAATTCATGGAGATTTGCAATGTCTGTGTTTGATTATTTTAGGGGTGAAAATGTGCAGCAGAAAATAGGGGAAGGTTAAAGTTTTAGGTTCTGCAAACTATAAACCATACCAGTCTCTTCTATTTATTTCTTGTTCACAAAAACTGGTTGCATTCAAAATGTTTCTCCAGGCACACTTTTTGGGAAATGGTTGTGATGGGTTTGCCATTGAATGACCTCATTCCCAGAATCTGTTTATCATGAGTCATAATAACAATGAAGATGTCATCAAGCACTAAAATCTTCCAGAGAACTGGAGCCTGTTCTCAGCTCACAGTGCATGTAAACACTGGAAATACATCTAGCTTTGCAATATTTTATAGTCATGCCTGCAAAAATACAACAGGATATTTTTTTGCTCGCTACAGAACCACATGAAACTGTGAGAAGATAACTGTACTTAAAATTCTGTTATAGTGTTTATCTGGCTGCGTTGGAAATACTGGGCTTATGCCTAGTCCTTTCAGTTATAGCCAGCGTCCCTTGTCCATTTTAACAGCAGGACAAGCTCTCTTCTAAAGCATCCATGGGGGGCTGCAAATAAAAACCACTGATGAAAGTCAAGTCGCTTGTCTGTCCTATGTGTTAAGCACTAATTTTGCTCTCTTTTCATGTGGCTTTCTATATTGTTCACGATTGCTGCACAGAAACAGTTGTAGATTTTCATTTTTCACAGCTTTACTTTGCCTTTGCAAAGAGACCAGTCTACAGGCACTCCAGAAACAAATTTCCTGAACACTCAAATTATCTAACTTTGGAAGGAATATTTTGCCTAGAACCACTTTATCATCATAACTTGCTTAAGCTGTGTGTTGTGTAAGGGATGTTCATCATAGGACAAAAACATCAGGGAAAACTCGTGCACTCTTTTCTATGTAGTTAGTAGCAGTAGGTTCAGAAATTTTTGAAAGGCTGTCAAAAGTAGTCACATGGATTGCAAGTTCATGGGGACTAGTATGATGGAGACCAGTGAGGTGCTAAGATAAGAAATCTTATTCATGCATTTATCCTGACAAATAAGGGAAAAACTGTTCTGAGTGGGAATGCAATCCTGTTTTAGGAGTGCATGTTCCTGGCATCATCACCCATGAGTGTCTCAGCAAGGTTAACAGACTGCAGCAAGGAGAAAGATAACACTGGAGCCTCCAACTTTGAAGACATCTCCAGGAAAAGCAATAAAGTGTTTGGGATAAGAGATTTAGCTGCACTGGGCTTCTAACAGGGGAAATCTGGCAGGAAGATTGCAACTGTCTGATCATTTGATGACTGTGATCATCCCAGCCACTGATGCCCAAAGCCCCAAGGAAATGTAAGACTGAGGCTGCCTAGCTGACAGCTGTGGAAATAAGCAAGGAGGACCAGTGGGCAGCAGGGTCCTTTGGAAGTCTCCACACTGGTTGGGAAGTGGACTATTTTTGTCCTAATTTTGCCGTTCACAAAGTGGGGCACTTTATTTACAGCCTTACAGAAGCAGTCATAGGGCATAAAATTAATGAAGGTACAGCCTAGAGCCCAGATTTGTGGCATGAGATTGTCCCTTCCTTTTGTTTGTTCAGTTTCAGTGAGTACAGTTTGGTGTTGTGGGGGTATACTTTGTTTCTCAGATGCTTTCAAGGGTCAAGACTCACTGTACATTTACATTCCTTACAGCAAACCCCAGGTCATAGCCTATCTGCATTTAATCTGCATTAATCTGCAGAGGCACTCCAGCTGGATGCATCAAGGGGTGGGATCAGGTTTGTGTATTTTGAGAGAATCAGATCTAATCTCAGCTGACCCCACGAAGAAGTGCTGACCTGTCCTGGTATGTTCTCTCTTATTTTGGACTGCTGCTTTTCATTTTCCAAAGTCTCTCAAGTGATCAGACAAACCTGGGGTGCCACTAAGTGTGGGTCACCTTGGGGCTTAGCCTTGCCAGGAGACTCTTTCTGTGACACCAATGCTGAATATCTATACTTGGACACAGAAAGGATATGTGTGCTGGATGCTAAGAAAATGGGTGCACACTTTAGTTCTACACATCTGTCATCTCTAATTAAGGCTCCCTGGAGAAGCCAAAGAGGTCCCAGCTTTCTTATTTTCTTTCACCCACAGATACAAACCACACTTTTCAGTGTGATGTTACACAACAGGGTACAAACTGTTCCAGATTTGGGCCTGTACAGAGAAGACCATCACAGAATCACAGAATCATAGGTTGGAAAATCCAGGATCATTGAGTCCAACCATTCCTGTGAAATAATAAACCACGTCCCTAAGCACCTTACCCACAAGTCTTTTAAACACCTCCAGGGCTGGTGACTCAACCACCTCCCTAAGCAGCCTGTGCCAGTGCGCAATGACCCTTTCTGTGCAAATATTTTTTCTGATGTGCAGCCTGAAGCTCCCCTGGCGCAGCTCGAGGCCATTCCCTCTTGTCCTCTCCCCTGTCACTTGGGAGAAGAGATCAGCTCCCTCCTCTCCACAACCTCCTTTCATGCAGTGGTAGAGAGCAATAAGGTCTCCCCCCAGCCTCCTCTTCTCCAGGCTAAACAACCTCAGTTTCCTCAGCCACTCCTTGTAAGACTTGTTCTCCAACCCCTTCACCAACTTTGTTGCTCTTCTCTGAACTCGCTCCAGAGCCATAACATCCGTCTTAGAATCATGGAATCATAGAATAACCAGGTTGGAAGAGACCCATCAGATCATTGAGTCCAACCATTCCTATCAAACACTAAACTATGCCCCTTAGCACCTCATCCACCCGTGCCTTAAACGCCTCCAGGGAAGGTCAATCAACCACCTCCCTGGGCAGCCTGTTCCAGCTCCCAGTGACCCTTTCTGTGAAGAATTTTTTCCTAATGTCCAGCCTAAACCTCCCCTGGTGGATCTTGAGGCCATTCCCTCTTGTCCTGTCCCCTGTCACTTGGGAGAAGAGGCCAGCACATTCCTCTCTACAACCTCCTTTCAGGTAGTTATAGAGAGCAATGAGGTCTCCCCTCAGCCAGCATGGACCCTGTCCCCGTCCTTTGTCACAGTTGCTCCCTTTGCATTCAACAGGGACTCAATACTCTCCCTGGCCCTCCTTTTGCAGTTAATGTATTTAACGAAAGATTTTTTTTTATTGTCTTTCACCAACTTGGCCAATCTGAGCTCTAGTTGGGCTTTAGCCCTCCTGATATTTCCTCTGCATGACCTCACTTCTTCCCTGTAGTCCACTCAAGACACCTGTCTCTTCTTTTGAAGTTCATAGACATTCCTCTTCTTTTTGATGTCCACCCATATCTCCCTGTTCAACCAAGCTGTTTTTTTTCCCCACCAACTCCTTTTCCAACACATGGGGACAGTTTGCTGCTGAGTTGCCAGGTTTTCCTTCTTGAAGTGTACCCAGCCCTCGTGGGCTCCCTTGCCCTTAAGGGCTGTCTCCCATGGGACTTTGCCAACCAGCCTTCTGAACTGTCCAAAGTCTGCCCTCTGAAAGCTTAATGTGGTCGTTCTGTTAACCACCCCCCCTCACTTCACCTAGAACTGAGAATTCTACCATCTCATGATTGTTTTGCCCCAGGCATTCTCCATCCATCACATTCCCCACAAGGCCTTCTCTGTTCACAAGCAGCAGAGCCAGGGAGGGCACCTTCCCTTGTCGGCTCTTTTACCAGCTGAGTGAGGAAGTTGTCTTCCACACACTTTGTTAACCTCCTAGACTCCTTCCTCTCCACTGTGTTGTACTTCCAGCAGACATCTGGAAGATTGAAGTCTCCCACAAGGACAAGAACTAGCGATCTTGAGACTTCTCCCAGTTGTTTATAGAAGAGCTTATCAGTTTCTTCTTCTTGGCTGGGTGGTCTATAACAGACTCCCATCACAGTATCTGCCTTCTTGTGGGCTACTCTGATTTTTACCCACAAGCACTCGTTCCTGTCATCACCATAATCAAGCCTGAGGGTATCAAAGCACTCTCTAACATAGAGGGCTATCCCACCACCTCTTCTACCTTTCCCGTCCCACCTGAAGAGTTTATATCCTACCATAGCTGCACTCCAGTTATACGAGTCATCCCACCACATTTTTGTGATGGCAACTATGTCATACTCTTCCCAGAAGGAAGAGGCAAATTCCAGAGAGATTATAATGGCGGGGTGTGGTCTTGAGTGAATACATAAGGGTAAAAACTGAATGAGTTACAATTTTCAGACTGGTCTTTGGACAGGTTTTCAGTGAGGATGGAGGTAAGTTTAGCTTGAGATCATCTCTGAGACCTTCATGTTGATCAAGAGCTTCTGGATGGAGACATTATCTCTTTCAAAATCCAATGGGATACCCTTTTAAGGACTAATGTCCACTGCTGACACAAAGCTGAGAAGGTAGCTTACTGTGCTACAGATTTCTGGTCAACCCACAGCTAGGGAAAGATGGTCTGTCAGAGATCATAGAATCATAGAATCATAGAATAACCAGGTTGGAAGAGACCCACCGGATCATTGAGTCCAACCATTCCTATCAAACGCTAAACCATGCCCCTTAGCACCTCATCCACCCGTGCCTTAAACGCCTCCAGGGAAGGTGACTCAACCACCTCCCTGGGCAGCCTGTTCCAGTGCCCAATGACCCTTTCTGTGAAGAATTTTTTCCTAATGTCCAGCCTAAACCTCCCCTGGCGGAGCTTGAGGCCATTCCCTCTTGTCCTGTGCCCTGTCACTTGGGAGATGAGGCCAGCACCCTCCTCTCTACAACCACCTTTCAGGTAGTTGTAGAGAGCAATGAGGTCTCCCCTCAGCCAGCAAGGATTGGAGAGCCAGAGAACCTGGCAGTGGGGACAGCCAGGACTTCAACAAATCCAGTATCTCTGGTTCTTGCTTCGCAGAGTGCCACACAGTAACACAAGCAAGTTGGGGTTTTTTTTCTGGAACCCAGACCATGAAGTGCAGCAACAACTCACCCTGGGGTGAGAGATCACCCTCCTCCTTGTCTGGGATGTGTTGCTCCTTATTTTATTGTTCCTTAGCCACACAAATCATAGTTTCTTATACGTGGTGATACAGCAGAAGTGATATTAGTCCTCTGGGGTTGTGGTGGACCCTTGGGAGGATGAAGAGGAAGACCTTCCAGGGGTACTGAAGTATTTCTTCTTAGCATGCAGTGCAGGAAAAGCCAAGGCACTTGGGAACTGTGTTTGCACCCTAGCATGACTGCAAACCTGACCTGTGGCCATCATTGCTGTTGACAGAGTCAAATAGCCACCTGATTATAACATCTGATTTCACAGATGAAAGACAAGTTAGACATCTCACTCCTGCAATCTATTGTATTCGTGTATCAGGCACTGATCTAAAACTAATAGAAAATTCTTCAAAGCCAGAGTACATCTGTTCATGTCTTTGGTTAGCCTCCCCAAGACACGAAGAAGGCTGAGCTGCAAGACCGAGTCAGATGTATGCCAGCATTTTTTAAAAGGTTCCTTCATCACCCCTGAAACTCTACTCTTTGTATTCACCTCTGAATTGTGATGAACCCCTTGAGTTCAAGCCTCACAAATTGAGAGTGGGAGATGAATTTCCAGACTGCATTTGATAGTTTCTTCGCATAAGAAAAGAGATTTCCAGCATTCTTAAGGAATGCCATTGTGAGTGCAGAGCGCACTACGCTTCAAAGGAGACACCGAAATATGGTCCCTCTGCTACTTTGTCACAAAGCAACTACTATTTCATGCAAATTACTATGCAATTACAATGGCAAAATAGTTGCTCCACACAAATACTTGAACGATTTCCAGGGATAAGGTATACCTTATGAAGAACATGAAAGAGTAGGGAGGTATAAACCAATTAGCCTCAGACAGAGTAAAGGGGATTTTTTAAGGATGAGAATAGAAGTCAGGAAAGCAACCCTAGGAGTCCATAGAATGGCTCAGTGCAGGTGCATGAAGAGGTGACACTGATTATGAAGGAAAGACATCTGCCATCTCATTATGCACAAACTTCTCTGACTACTTGTGCTTCAGAACGAGGTACAATAACAGACTAACCTAGAATAACCCAAAGTCCAGTGGAGCTTACTCCTAGTCCCCCACTCAATTAGTGAATGATTTTTGCTCTAGAGTTTCAGGGTTTATAAGACAAGTTTGTTTTCCTTGCCTAATAATGATAATTGTAATTATCCCTGTGCTGTCTGGTGTGTTAACAGAGCTTATTATGCTCTTCATCTTGGCCCCAGTACCACCTAGCCCTCCGTGTAAGGTTGCATGCTCTTTTGTTTTATGAAGTAGAAATAAGAATTCCATTTCCCTGCACCTACCCAAAAATGCTCTAGCAAGGGAACAAAGCCTGCAGCAGGCCATTTTTTTCAGCTGCATACACAGACCTGAAACCTCTGCTAAACCCCACCCATCCCCTAGCTACTTCCCAGATGCTCCCTACAGCCTGGGGCAGACCCAGAGATCCCTGATGCTTCTTCCTATGAGACACCAAGGTGGGTCACAGACCTGCCATGCACCGCAGTGTCCTCAGCCAGATCCAGGGCTGTGGATGGGTGCAGCAACACCAGCTAGATCCTGGGAATCCTAGGACCACAGCACAGCCAGTGAATATGGGGAGCATTACATCAAGTCTTCATATCTGGGGATAAAGAAACAAAACCGACAGCAATCATTAAAAAGTAAGTTACCAATATGCTACTACCACGAGAACTTCCACCAAATAACAAGTTTATTTCATCACTATCTTGTTTTTCACGTTTTTCAGTGTCATTAAAAAATCCTTTTCTTTTTTTCTTTTTTTTTTTTTAGAGGAAAAGTGTAAATAGAAACTGACAGTTTGTTTTCTCCATTCCTTAGATTAAAGATTTCACTCATATTCTTGCTTTGTGGGCTACTTTCTAGCCACCACAATCACCTTCTGCTGCTCTTCACAACACAATTACATTTTTGTGCAAGATGGCAGGTGCTGTCCACACAGTTTGCACATAATGCGCTGATCACACAGAACTGCTTTAGTTCCTTGCTTCCAGCTGCTCAGTCATGTTAGATTGCAAAATGTTCATTTCCAAATACTCATTGCCCATATAAGCTAGTGCTGTTGCTGTGGCAAGGGTCTTGTCAGCTCAAGAATGAAAAAGAAACTATTCTATGAAATACACTATTTAAACTGTGATCTGCCACAACTTTTTTAAAGAAAAATCATTCAACCTATTATGTGAGATAAAAATGCAAGTAAAAAAGGAAACCTACAAGAATGTTCTATATTGCTTTTATTAAACATTTACTAATCTGGGTAGGGATTTTAAAGAGTTTTCAGCATTTATTTGCCAGGAAGTTTTTTGGAACAATTTTTTAATGAATTTTAGAGCAATAATATCTACTTAGGAAGACTTAGGAAGTATTTTGAGATCATGTATTCCTTGATTGCTGCCTAAACGAATCTTAAGCCTATCAAATACATGACAGTGATCATACATGTTGCTGAGTGGGTACAACCTCCTGTTGAAACTTAGGTTGCAGGATGAGGACCTTAATGTGACATGGAGGATGGGAAGACGTGAGAGCTGATTTTTTTAATCAGACAGATGTTATTGATCTGTTGGGGAAAAAGTCTATTTCTATGGTTTGGGCTGGATCTCAAAGAGTTACATAGTGTTTCCAAAACAATGCAATCAGCATAGAAGCAATGATTTTAATTTGGAGCTGGCACTCATTACACCTTGTAGGTACGTAATCTCAGTGATTCTCTTTCTCAACAAGTCATGAAAACCTTAGAAATATCTCACAAGCTACCTATGTGTTCTTACCTTACCAAGAACATGAACAACCTCATAAAAGCTGTTTGTATCTCCAGTTCTGAATCCAGCCAAACTATCACTAGTTAAGGGGGCATCATTTTTGCTCCTTTTTCTATTCACAGATTTATTGTTCACTTTGGCACTTTTTTGTGTTTTGCATTATTCCATACTAAGCTGCTCTAAAACTAGTTTTAATTTTAGTACATACTATATATTTTGCTGCCATATCCTGAGAACAATCAATGACCTTTCTTAATAATGTATCACTTTGCTGAATATTACGCGTAATTAAAAAAAATGAACACATGCTGTATTTCTATTTGGTAGTAAAAATTCCTTCTTAAGTAATACTGCTATCAATGCAATCATACAGATAGCCATTCCTATTAATGGTAAAGCACGAACAAACCCACAAATGTGACTGACCTATCCGTATTGTGATCATAACAACAAGGGTTTTCTTTTTTAGTTGATAGATTCCTGCTTGCAATATTATCCACTGCTTGCAATATTATCCACTGCTACGGGTACAAGTTATTCTGGTGCCATATCTTCACTGCTTTCAACTGAATATTGTCAGCCTAAAGATAACAAGGAAGGTAAGAATAAAGAGCCACTAGTAAATATTTCTTTTATATTGTTAGAGGATTGGGATACTGGTATAGGACCTCTCACAGTCATAATGATAGTATATGGGAAAAAAAGAAGCTGCCTCCATGTAGAGAGTAAAGCCAAGAGTGAAACTGCCCCTGGATCCTTTTACTTTTTTGACAAAACCAAAGTTAGCACTTGTAAAGATATTCTGGCTCATATTATGTATTCCTGCCATATCAGCCTGAATGTCTACACATTCCTGCCTTGGCCAGATGGGCTCAGAGTTCTCAGACATCTTACAGCGTCACTTGGATACAAGGAGATTGTTACGTCTGGTAGCAGCCACTCCTCTGTTGTGATATGTAGCCTGTATGCAAAGACGTCCTGGAACCTCCAGCCTCGCAAGAGGCTCCAGGTGTCTTCTAAAGTTTGCCAGCTATTGGTTTATCTGTCTCTTTTTCCTTCTGGGGCAAGTACATCACGCTTAACCTGTGTTGTGGTGAGTTGAGAAGTTAACCCATTCTTTCCAAACAGAAGTAAACCTAATTTAACCAAGGAGCCATGTAAGTGAGCTTCTGCCATTGCTTACTTCTTTCTTGCCAGCAGGACTTAGTTGCAGGCTTTTGTCTCTGAATCATGTTTTCTTAGGGTGGTACACAAGTGCATGCAGTGCGAAGAAAATTTTAGAATGGTGTGTGTAGGGATTAATTTAGAGTATTCCTGGAGAAAGAACAGCATCTAGAACTACTTACTTGTGTAACTGGGTTCTTTTGTTCAGGACTTAGTTTCAGGCTGCTTTTTTTCCCAAACACCAGCTTACATGAACAGTTGGTACTTTGCAATTAAATTACCATCGGTATCGTATTTCTGATACTCTTTTTGTAGCAACTACTATTGAATGTATACTGTACAACACTGAGTGTGGTGACAGGGCCTCATACCTATTAAATGGTAACAAAAAGTTTGCTTGGTCACTTTCAGACCAGAAGAATGAGCTCAAGCTGATCTGTGAGTGTATTATAGCTTATCCATGAGTGTATTATAGCTTATCCGTGAGTGTATTATTTCATCTCCTCTTCTATTTGTTTTTTTTCCTGGTGGGAGTGATCCATTGTCTCTAAAATCAAGCTGCTCTTTGCAGTTGACTTCCCACTGACATGAGGAGCAGGCAGCGATTTTGCTTCCAGATGAAACCTGAGGAGAACCAACATCTGTGAAGAACAGAGAATGGTGGTAGCCCAGTAAAACGTCTGAGAGCAAAGTGTTCAACATGCTCACTAACAAGTGTCAGCTTGATTTGAATCACTTGCTAAAGTGCAGCCTGGCTGAAGCCAAAAGAACATACCTTTCCTCAATGAAATGGAATCCCAAGGCATAAATAAAAGATTTCACCGGGGAAGAGTGATTTATTACCTCCATCCCAAGAAAGACGCCTGTGATTTACCACACCTCCTTGCTTCATAGCAGAAGCAAAAACAATCCCTTCCCCCAAAATAACCCCTAACCAACAACCACCAGCACTATCTCCATTAACTACAAGAGAAGTCTGAGACACATTTATACCAGTGATTTAGCCGAAGTCAATAAACTCACGCAGATGGGAGAGCAGACCAAGTGAGAGACAAACTGGGTCTGTGGTTCCAAAAATTAGGAGACATTCACTGATATTAATTTGAAAAACACAACCAGTACCAAGCTATATCACTGTGGGATTCTGTCCAACCTAAAACTCTGATCCTATATCCCACTGAAAGAAGCCAGCTAATTCATTTCTGACCATATGGATGATGTAAAGTTGAAGAGATCAAACCCCTCCCTGACAGAACCTTGGATTAAAGAAAGAAAACATTTCTGCTCCCTCATGAGTACCCACTTCGGGTTTTACGGGGAGCCTGATCCACGCTGGGACAACAGTTTGAACAGCTTAGTCAATGCTAAAGAACATTCGCACAGCAGACACAATCAATAAAGCTTATAATTTATTTACTTCATTCCTGAGTCTGAGGAGTTTGATTTAAGGAGCTGACATGGGATGTCAAAGTGAGGAGGGGCTTTTTGTGGTGAATGGCAGGTTTTAAATACTGTATAGATCTTAGGTAGATTCTGAATAACTTCTTGCTCAGGATTATACTGAAAACAAGACACTATATGTCGACACCCTCTGCAAATTACCACACAATGTTTGCTGCTAGCTGCTGCAATAAATTACATATACAAAACTCAAACCCACCAGACAGTTATCACTAGGTCTCTCTTTGATTCCACTCACTTATGAAGCCTGAGGTTCTGTGGGTTGTGGGAAACGCAGGCAGGATAAATTATAATTACATACAGTCCATAATTCCATCTTCTCTCCTGCTGCTGCTTGAAGCTGTGAGAAGGAAGAATGGTAGTGAATCTAAAGTGATCGTAAGTTAGGAATAACTGAGGGCATTTCTTTCTTTCCTTCTTTCAGCAAAGTACTGACACTTTTCCCAACTTAAGAATTTTAGCAAAATCTCTAAGTGACTATCAGGGTTAGCCAGCATTCTATTTACTTCTCTCAAGCAGGCAAGTTTACTTAGTTCCTGTACAACTTTACCTTTCTTCCCAGTATGAAGTAAATTATCTGTGGTGCTTACAATGTTGCTTGGAGTGCAGAGTACTGGCTGAGACAGTAGAATATTTTCAGGTGAAACAGTCCTTTACAGGAAACCTTGTTCTTTAACTTACTCAAGCATTAAGCCAAATATAGGAAGTCACTTCTGCCACAGGAACTGCATAGTGTCTTTTTCTTTGAGTCCTCAGCAAAGCATCAGCCAGTTTTAGCACAAACTGATCACTGGCAGAGATAGCTCTGAATGCATGACCAGCCTTGAAAATTCTCATGTGGTAATAAGTATGCTGAAGACACTGCATGAAAAGATCATTAAGCGACTTGCCCCTTGTTCTCCTCTTCCAGGGTGTTACGGTCTCTAATGAAGGTGAAAATGTGATGTGGGTGTGACACACATATATTTTTATTTACAAGATGTGAACTATTGCCTAAAGCTATAGTCCCATTTATATCAAAAAACATAAATAAACAACATAAATCCAGGGAAACAAAGATAAGTGAGCTTTTGCACATGCTGCATTTGTACCAGTGCTTCCCTAATTTAATTTTTGGGTTTCCCTTCTAATGGGAGAAATTTCACAGAGGTGTAACAACATGGGACTAGAAATATCCCTTAGTCCAGAAATAAGAGTGCCAGGTACTTGTACAGAGCAGTGACCTCAGCCCTGTGGTACATCCCCTCTGATCACACTGCTGGCATTCAGCCAGAGGGAGCCTGCACATGAGGAACTAGAGTGGGAAGGCAAAGGAAAAGTACATCAGTCTGTCACCCCTGCTTTCCATACCAAAGCAAGGGCTACACCACCACAGTGAAGTAATCAAGTGGAGCTGAGAATTCTCTGAGATCCACTCAAAGTGTCTTCTGAAACAATCATAGCAGGGTTCACAGTGTCTAGACAGAGCCCAGTCCCCTGTGCAGCACTCCTCCACATGTGCTGCACAACAAGGGCCCTTGCTTGTAGTCATGAAGGCACTAAAGAAATTTAAGTTTACTGTGAGAGTTCATTAGCCCTCTCAGTATGAGCTTTGAAGTTACTTCAGAAGCTCTTCTCTGTTTTTCAGGTCCTGCAAGAGCTCAACACAGAAATTATCCCTCCTCAACATGAACCAGGTGGAATTTTCTTCTTCGTGATCTCAGAAAACAGAGTGTCTACCGCGAGTACTTGGCAAGTACTATATAGTACAAGTACATCAAAACCATAACCAACTCTCACACTCAGAAAGAAATGTTAGCGTTGGCTGCTGTACAAAAGGAACTATAAAACAGCAAAGAGGGAAGTAGAGACCATTTGGGATATTCCCAAATGGCAGAAGTAAAAATGGCAGGACTAAGATAGATACAAGATTCATGCATCAGACAGAAATACTTTTTTTCTGTTCATTATACCTAAATTGTATACTTTGTGTTTTATAGCTCAACCTCACATTGATAAAACTGCTGTCTCTCAGCCATCTCTTTATCTAAATGAATTATTTATTTGTCAATCAAGAAATTCTCTGGAAAAGAAAACTTGCTTTTCTACTTTTTCTCCTATAGAACTAGCAAAAAAAAAATCACTCTTAGGGCTAATGTACTAGTATACATCTACCAGTAATATTCCAGTAATTTCCATCTGTTCTGGCATTCAACATCAGAGATGCTAGAATTTCTGAAGGAACTGGAAAATTGTAGTGAGTTTCCAATTTCTGGTACCAATATAGCAGGAAAACAAAATCCTGTCACTCTTCATGACTCAATGCTTATTCTATCTGGAAGTGCAGTCGTTTGCTTTAGGAACAAATATTTCTTTTTCTGAGTAGCTGTTTCACGAGAATGCCTATGCCTGTTTATGGGGATTTAAGTAGAACTAATGCTGTTCTGTGCTTGAGTGAGATTTATTTCACCCTTAGCAAGAAGTCATCAGTTTATTTGGGACAGTTAAAACTTCTGTTTATAGAAAAGTGATGGGGAGAAAAAAAATCCACTCTTCTTTTTGCCCAGATTTGGAGGTTTTAAAAATACTTTACATTGGAGAGAAGTTCTGGAAATCCCACCTCCACGTAATCTGACCTAAGAATATAATGCAGGTCTGCTTGCTTTTACTGATTGTGTTACCTGCCTGTTGCATTATTGTTGGATCGCTTCCAAAAATCACTATAATAATAATAAAATAACTCATTCAGAAAATGTTTATCCAAATATCTAAACAGTTTTTGGAGGAACAAATCCATATTGAGTATAGATATCATTTGCAGCAGTAATATCTGGAAGAAAAGAAAAATGAAATGTGTCAGTCAAAGTAAACAGATTCTATATTGCAGCCCCCAGGAGGCCATGCTACAGTGTGTAATATATTCAGTTGCTCACACCTAGTCCTATTTTCAAAGTCATAAACTGGGGTGGATTTGTCAGAGTTTCAACAATATAATTGTTTAGCTGTATATTTTTCTGCTGGCAAGTTCCAGAGTTTTCAGATACTCCCAGGCAGGGATTCCAGTTTCCAGTCCCACATGCAATACATGGTTCACAGGTAGCGTGTTGAGCCTGCAAACTGTGCTGCCACAGAAGTTTTCAAGGGACCATGAGCTCCCTCAAGTACACAATGTAATTTGAATATATGATACTTGGATACTTCATCATCATGCACAAAGACAGTGACATTGTTGCAGATTGTGTATGATCCACCCTGGAAGTGCAGAGTAGGTTTAGAAGTGAGTAAATCACTAGAATTTTTTAGCATCTTGAGCAAGAAGATGCATTCCCACTTGGAGGCATGTGGAAAGGGCTTAGCTCAGGCCTTATTTCAAAATAGTCTAGGGAAACACCTGTGCCTCAGTTAGTGTGAGGCATGGCCCATAGCTTCTTGCTTTGGCTATTTTTCTCCTGACTACGCAACTTATGTCCTGACAGCAAGCTTTCCTGAGGATTTTGCTTTCATTTGAATGCTTATTTAACTTCCATCTAAATTATACAACAGGGTTTGAAGTGTTTGTAGAAAAAAACTACAAAGCAGTCATACTGAAATCACTTCTTTGCAGGTAAACATGATGAGAGCTGATGTACATAAACTAATGAAGAGGAAGGGAGAGAGAAGAGCATTTCCATTTCTCACTGGATTAGGAAGTCAAAGACTATTTCCCTGATTGAGCTTGAGTTTTCGCTCTCAAAGCACCATAGACAGAGGCCTTTATTTATCCTTAGATGGAAGAAAAACAATGCTGGAAGACTCCTGAGCATGGTGCCGTGTTCCATCTCTCACTTAGTTTTACCGCTCTGTTATTTGAAGGGCAGCACAAATCCTGCCACCATAAACATTCCTTCCCTGGAATTCACTGCAAATAACCTTCACCCCTTAATTCTTAAAAAAAAAAAAACAACCCAGAACCTATTGCAACAGTTTTAACTGTGCCTAAAACTGCCCCATAGTGTGAAAGCAAGAGAGTGAAACTACAACTCCTCCTCCATGCCTTTCTTTGACCTACCACTGATCCATCGGAATGGGCCTCCTAACCCACTCACTTACAGTGTCTGGGGCAGCTGCTGCAGATGCTGTCAAGGGATATACTTATGCATATTGAAGGTCTACAGTTTTTTGGCCACTTTTTTGGGTTTTTTGGTGTGTTATGGCACATCACCTGCCCCTTTACTGTCATGACCCCCCTCTTCCTAGCTGCTTCAGCTCACTGGAGTTCAAAGAGACATAGCTGGCAGGAGGTCACCCAGAACATCCTGGTGAGCTCCTGTTCCTGAAAACACAAGCACTTTGTGCCCACCTCGGTGTCACCTTAAAAAAACAAAACAAAACAAAACAAAACAAAACAAAACAAAACAAAACAAAACAAAACAAAACAAAACAACTTTAAAAATAAAAAGGATAGGTTTTCCTATTTTTTTCTATTAAGGCGGCCAATGCTATGTCAGCCAATATTGCCTCCACCCTCCAAATAATTGCACAAGGAATTATGCAGAATCCAGGAAAAAAAAGCAAGAAGGCTGGGTCGCTCAAAGGGTCAACACAGTTTCAGAATAGAACAAAATATCTCAGGCTAAATTGAGCACTTTCCTCAGGTGGCCTAGCATTTCCACAGCACCCTGCAGTAGAAGCCCTGCCATCAGCCTCAGTGCGTAGAGGCAAAGCAGGCTGGGCCGTAGACACCCAGGGGCTGTGATGATGTTTACCCTGCCCCTTGCAGCTTCTGTCTTGTATATATGTGTCAAGGTAGTTTGCAAACACCTTAACACAATACTGCAGTTCAAGCTTTGTGATTTGGTGGAGAGAATATACAAAACATAAATGTATTCAGTTCTCTTTCCTGAGAACTTACATACTTCAAAAATAATTGGAAGTGGAGCACAAAGTTAGGGCAGAATACTGAGTGGCAGTGAGAGAAACAGCTATAAGTGTTTGCTGCTTCTTTTTCCTCCGCTATTGAAAACACACAGAGGAGAATTGCCTTATCTCCATCTTCCTTGAATACCACTGAAGATCAAGAGGTTGCTAGTGTAAGGTATTATAAATTCCTCTGCAAGACAAGTTTTCTAGCTGGTGTCTGTAACTCTGTGCTTGCCTGAAGCTTTATCCAATAATTAATCAGATTGCCCTGGTCACACATACTTGCACTGTAAAATGCCTCTGCAAGAGACACTCACAACCATCCCTGACTTGAGACACTCTCAATGTTCTGATTTATTCATCAGTTTGGCCCGAGTAGAAGCAAAGCTATTGTTTTTCACCTGAGGTGTGATCCAGCACTCATTGATGTCAAAGGCAGTGCTCCCATTGACTTCCATGGGACGCAGGATCAAGGATTTTGCCCACCAGCAGCTGACAGTAAGTCATGCTGGCAGGGAGGGCAAGGCTCCCAAAGGCAATTTAGAGTGCAACAAACTTACCATTGTGTGCTAGGTTACAGAAGATGCTCCTTATAATCAAGCCGTCCAGCCTTAGTATTTAGGTAACTGTGCTGAACAGCCGAGCCACACTGGCTAACCTCCCAAACCTTTGTTTCAGCCTCTGTTAAATTCTGTATAAAACCCTGAGGCCATTTCCATCTTTTCTTTTTCTTCCTTCCATTCTTCTTTTTCTTTTTTTTCCTTACTCCCTTCATCCCTTCCTTCCTTTCTCCTTTCCTTCTTTGTTTGTTTCTTTGTTTTCCTTCTTTGTTTCTTTCTTTTTCCTTCTTTCTTTCCTTGTTTCCTTCTCTCATTTTTCTTTTCATTTTTCTTTCCATTTCACATCAACTTTCAACACTCTATTTCTCTTTCTTTCTTCCTCTTTCCCACTCCTTCTCTTTTACTCTCCTCCTTCTTCTCACTCTGTCATCTCTCTCCCTCTTCTTCTTCCTTCCTTTCCTCTTTTTCTTTCATAACTGACTTTTCTTCTTAGTTTTGCTCAAAATGTTAGACAGCAATTCAGAAGACATGTCCATGCCTTCAAATAACATACAGACTAGTTTGATTATGCTTCTTTTTGTAAGAGCTGATAGAAATGTGTTAATACAGCATGACATTCTGGAACATCACCTATGCAGCAGCTGGACCCTTCAGCCTGACTCCGTTGCTGCTGGGTCCTGCCCTCAGAAGTCTTGCAGTGTCAGTAGTGTTGAGAGTTAATCTGCTAGATAGGTGGGCACTTTTCTTGGTACTATGCACAGATTCACCCTTATAAGATAAATTTTTCAGTTATCTCTGGAGTTTTTTAGGATTTACAGTCACTCTTTTGAGAGCAAAATTAGTCCCCATGTATGAAGATAGCATTTGTTTATCCCAATTACTTTAAAACTGGGTTTTTGTCTCCAATTCGTAGTCAAATACCTATTCTTTAATCAAAATGTGATATTGTTTCCTCCACATGTTCCTTAGGGCTACCTATTTCTTTGGTTTATTTCTGCTTTCCCGTCTCCTTGCTTGGCCCCAAATGCACTAAAATGTCCCATCTCTCACTATTTGAAGGTTAGAGGTGACTGGTTTATCTAGAGTTCACTTCAGTTATATTGACACACACATGCTGCAACTGGCATATTCAGGCCTCCAGGCTCTGGCTCTGAAAGCCGTTTCCACGTTGTAAGAGGAGGGGATGTAGGCTGTGACCCATCAGTACATTGTCTATACACTAAAATAATGGAGAATGTGATAAACTGTCACCAGAATACAGTCTCAGTTCCCTGACTCTTAATGGTAGAATAACACAATAGGGTCAGACTAAAAAGGTTTCCTTATGAAAATTTTATCAGCAACTTTGGTAAATTGCTGTGGGAAAGGTGCTTTGCTCTCAGGCAGACCTGGAACCTGTTTTTACAAGGTACAGTTCGCATGCATTGCCTCACTCCCGCAAGATATTAAGGGCACTCAAATTGAATTAACACCAAATCAGGCCGGTGCACTTAACAATACAAATGCACTTAAGGGATGCCTCAGAATGATTTGTGACTAAAGAAAGCAAAGAAGAAATCAGCCTTGAAGACCACAGGGGTGGTGTTGTGTGTCATATACAGGAAAAGCCATAAGCAGAACTTAGAATACCGGAAAACCATGAACTTCAAGGGCTCTCAGATACCTTAGACCCAGCTGTAAAGTAGATGGTCTCTTTTGTGGTATATGGAAACAATTGATAAATAAATTACAGCCAATTTTCTTAGTGGCATGGTCTCCATTACCTCTGACAACAGCGTAACTGCTTTGCTAAAATGATAAGAGGTGACTAATGGTATATCAGGTAGCAGCAAAGGAAATTCTCTGAGTTGTCTGTTCTCTCTGTGAAAACAATAACAAAATGCATAAATGAATGAGATGTGATGTGACAGCTGACAAGGAGTTCTATGTGGACTGCTGCTAAGGCCAAAGCAGCTGAACCATATATCCCTGTAAGAGAGTGGAAGCAGTGGGGTTTTGTTTTACTGTTAAATTGTCAGACTCATCCTTTTCCGGAAGCAACCTCTGCCACCATTTTTCATCAGATTACTTAATTGCTTCTTTCTCTCTGAACCAGTGGGCCATATTCTTCCAAGTTACAGGACCAGCCCTGCAAAATTTAGACCAAAACCAGGCACAAATAGCATAAAAAGTGCTAAGTTATGCAACTTGGGAGTGCTCAGTGGATCAAGAGTTACAGAAGGATATGTCCACCATGGTGAAATTGGTCTATGTTGAGAGTGTACACCCATCGTCCAGCTGAATGCCAAAAGCTGGGAAAGAAATCTCCTATGTACCTACAAACTTTGATGAGGGTCCTATCAGCCTATGGGCAGAGAAAGACATAAAAACACTGCTACAAACAGGAGTTGGAGGTGTCTCATCAATGGAGGGAAATCTCCCCACATACAGCAGTAACAGCCAGCCAATGGTGCATTTCATCCCCACGGGGGAGGGCCAGCACCAGCACAGCAGGGAGTCAGCCAGGGAGCAGATCTAGCCCATTCTTTATCTCCTTCTTACACGGCCTGAAGACCAAGTCCCAAAAGGGAGGCAGGTGGAGATATTTAGGGCAGAATAGACCTTTCCTCCTTCCCTGCATCCCAGAGTAGAGCAGAATAGCCAGGACACAGGCTAATGACTTCACAAAGCTGAATTCCTGCCACGGGACAGCAACTTTTGACAATGGCAAGAAAGAGACTATTCCTTCTCTGAATATTTATTCAAGCCTTAGCCTGACTAGCTGATGATTTTTCTATGATTCTGATAATTTTATGTGAAAGGAGAGTGGGTTAAATAATTTTGTCTTTGTACTCTCACAGCCTGAGTAGCATCAAATGGAAAACAAGCTACTTCTGAGCAGACTGAACCAATATCATCCAAGACACTCTCAACAAAAAAGAGCTTCAGATTGGAAAACATGTTTGCAGGCAAACCTCTGTGCCCACCGCAGCAGAGCTTGTGGAAGTGAAAGAGGTGTGCCAGGTGGCAGTTCCCCCTCCACACTATGCCTTTTGTCATTTCACCCTTCTACCCTTCAGCCTGGTAGGAATTCAACACAAATGACCATCTTGTGGCTGCTGAATCAGACGAGCCACTAGATGTCTATCTTAATAAATTTTTTTATGAAAATAACAAAAAAAAAGCACTGTGCAGTTACTTCCGATCTACTCAGGCCTAGCTTCAGCTTGTACTCATGGCATGCTTATTAACACCTCCGCTTGGAGTAGTAATTCAAACATATTCTCTAAATTTTTGCTCAGAATCAAGAAATATTCCTCTAAGCATCTGAAGCAAAAGGATCAAAGCCCATACTTTTATTCAAGTTCTTGTTCCTGGAAAGAATTCCTGAGTTCTCTTGTGAAACTGGGTTCTTGACCAATTTCTGGAGACAACTTAAGACTGAAATGTGTTTGTACACTTAAAAATTATTCACATGACTCAAAATTAATCAGGCATACAGATCTCAATGTATAAGGCTGAGGCACAACGAATAACAATCTTTTCAGGCATATGTTACATTCTAGTAATCTGCATTTACTTTGGCTTAGTCTCATCAGAGGCAAAATTTTATATTAAGTTTTTCTGTAAAAACAGTGAATGGAAATTTAATAAATGATTAATAACAACAAATCATTAATTGATGTCGTAATAAATAATAATTGTTCGAAAATCCACTCAGTCAGTAGGTTGCTATTATTAAAAGCCATGCATTACACCTCTTCTTGACATGCTTTATAACCTTCCATATGACTTGTTACTACAAGGCTTATATCTCTCTTTCACCTCTAGTAAACATTTATTATCCCTTCATAAACTCTCTAGGAATGACATCCTGTTGTGGAATGCAAAAAGAATACCTTGTGATTCAAGTCTATTACAGAAGAGAATATCAAAGACAGAATACCAGTCCCAATGTACTTCATCTTTCTTATGAAGGCAGCAAATTATTTGAAGGCAGTTGAACGAGATTTTCTATTGTGTAAGAAACAACTATCCAGGAATCTCACATATGTAGCAGAATCACAGAATGGTTGAGGTTGGAAGGAGCCTCTAAAAGTCCAAGCCCCCTGCCACCAACCACTGGTTGCCCAGGACCTTGAACAGACGGCTTTTTAATATCACCAAGAATGAAGAATCCACAGTCTCCCTGGGCAGCCTATGCCAATGCTCCATTACCCTCATAGAGAAAAAGTGTTTCCTGATGTTCACACAGAGCCTCCTGCATTTCAGTTTACTCGCATTGCCTCTGATCCTATCACTGGGCATCACTGAAAGGAGCCCGGCTGCGTATTCTTTCACATTCCCTTCAAGTACACAAGGCTAAGATCCCTGTGAGCCTTCACTTCTCCAGGCTGAACAGTCATAACTCTCACAGCCTTTCCTAGTAGAAAAGATGCTCCAGTCCCCTAATCACTTTAGTGGTTCTTTGCTGGACTCTTTCTATTATGCCCATGTGCATCTTTTACTGCGCATCTCGGAACTGGATGCAGTACTCCAGGTGTACCTTCACCAGTGCCAAGTATAGGGAAAGGATCATGTCACTCCACTTGCTGGCAGCAGTCCTCCTAGTGCACCCAGGATACCGTTAGCCACCTTTGCAGTAAAGTAATGTTGTTGTTTCCAGTTTGGCTTGTTTTCCATGAGGATGCCCAGGTCCTTTTCTGTACAGCTGAACAATATACAGGTTTATCAAACAGCTGACCCAAATTCCATATAGCGGAACCTCTTAATCAGTGCATTATATATTAGCTTGAGTTAACAGTAGAAAAGCATCCACTGAATTCAGAAAGTTCAAAATCTAACCAAGGGCAAGTGAACTCAAGAATCTATCTCCCCCTTGGATCTGTCCCTTAAATAAGAATTTATTAACTTCATATCACATTTTCATTACCAAGTATTTAGTTGGCCATCAGAATATGGCAATAGATCCCAGCAACTTTCTCCTCCAGAAACAATTTAAGTAAACACAGCTTAGGAGGAGGATGTATGCCTTGCTAACCCTAAGAGTTAGCAAAAGTTAATAATACTAAAAGTTAACAATTGCGAAACAAGGAGACAAAGTGCTGTTTGGCTCTGAGTCACTCTGCTCACATATCCCCTGACACTTTAAATGAGTTCATCATATTTTATAAATATTGAAACTTCCTCCCCCATAAGTCAAGTTGTTCTCTTGGTTTAATTATAACAGATGCTACGAAGTTATATCTCTTGAAATCATTGGCTTTTCAGAAGGTCCCCAGATGCTCCCTGCTTAGTTGTCTCTCAGTTCACTTTTCTTCATACGCGCTTTACTCTTTACTCAGCTGGTTCTAGCCCACACAAACATATGAGTCACAAGAGGAGAGTTTTCTCTTTCGCATATTCATACTCAGCAGAATACAGAATAAATTTCCTCTACTAACACATATACATACATATGCATATATACAGACATATAGATACATGTATATAGATATATGTATGTATATGTGTGTAAGACCTATACACTTCGATTATTGTAACTATCTGACCTAGGACTTCCATGGACCATGAGGTGACATCAGATTTTTTTTTTATTGGCTGCAAGTGCTCACTCTGGTCAAGAAATAGAGAACACATCTTCTCCCCCATCCCCGGCCACAAACCTGGGCAAGAGTTTCCCAGTACATTTATCACATTATGAATGAAGTTAGGTTTCCCATTACATCTAGAATGTAATTAGCAACTAGATAAACTTGCATGGACTGCCACACTCTCATAATGCCTCTAATATTACAGTATAAATACCTGTGTCACTTGAAATTCTTGTGGTTGCAATAGTCTACCTGAGGGGATTCAACTGTGGTATTAGGCAGATCATTCAAAATTTTATTGTGACAAGAGAAAAGACCTCTCCATCTGTCTATTACACGCAAAGTTTCTGATAGCATGTCCTAATAAGGAGTGGTAGGTTACCTAGTTCTCTTGTCAAAAGGAGAGGGATACCTAAATATGTCATATGTATAGAAAACTGTGGGAAAGATTTAACTTCTACTCCATTTTGGACAAGAAAGGATGTGAATATTTTTGTCTTTTCAGATTGAGGAGGAAAAAAGAATAAAACAGCCATGGATAAACATTCATTGACAAAGCCATTTCTAGAGCTGCATTTTTTTTGTCATGGTTTCTGAGAGAGTAAAGGAGCTAATGTTTTTCAGAAAATTATCCATGCCTGATGACACTTTGGGACTTTTTGCGTGTGGGTGGGTGGACGCAATATTAAACAGTTGAATTCACTGCAGAGAAACCCTTTCCTGCTGTCAAGTTAAGTCCCAGACTGTAATCGATTATGACAAAAATTCACAACCCAGCAATGCCACCACAATGACGAAGTGTTCTGGAACAGTAAAGTCTCCCTGAGGCTGCCTGGAGCAGTGAGCTTTCTCCCTCCCTAACAGAAAACAAACAGTCTTTTCTTCTTTCCCCTTTCATACCCACATGTAGAACCATTAGCTTGGTTCTAAGGTTATTTCTGGCACGGTGACCAATGGGGTCTCCATATGGTGTTTATTCATTTATTGTTTGTATAAAATACTTCTGGTGCAACACATTTGTATGACCTAGATGGTGTTTAGAGGAAGACTCAATACCAGAGTTCATAGAAGAAATTGTTGTCTCATTCATTCATTATTTTATTGAATTTTCCTCACTGCTGTTTGTCACTTCTTGTTTTATTTTTTTATAGATATTGATTTCTTTTCCACTTCAGCTTTTGTTTGTTTGTTTGCTTGTTTTTGTTGAGTTTTTTGTTATTGTTGTGGTTGGGTTTTTTTCCACCTTGACCAAAAGCGAGGTCTCTGCAAAAGTTTCAGACAGTCTTGTAGAATTGGATAAATGTGGTCTCACTTATAGACTTGGCATTTGGAGATAACGTCCATTCCTCCTCAGCACAGAAGGCTTCCTTTCAGCCTTTCGGGAAGAGAAAATTTGATTCTGCTTGAGTTTTCTTACAAAGCACATCATACTGCATTTAACACACTATTTCCTACTTTTAGCCAACAACTGTAATGAAACTGCTCTCATTTTACCTATTTGCGCTGTTTGTGGGAAAGCCTCACTTAACATATCCTCCAGTTCAACAGAGGGCTGTGGCAAAGCTCCAGTTCAGAAAAAGCATTAGCTCCCTGCTTCCCCCTCACGTGACTCAGGCTATGTTCAATTGTGTAGGAAGCCTCTGCTCATACCCACTTCCAAAAAATGCCAAGTGGCACCAAGATTTGATTGCTCTGTGATGGTATCTTCTCAGTTGTCAGAAGAGTTATGTGAAGAAATTATTTTTACTGATCTACTTTTAGGTCATCTTTGAATGTTAAGATTCAAGTAAGTTATGTTTCATGCAGGCTATTTTGACTCCTTTTGTATATAAATACAAATATATTACATTACATTACATATATCTTATAACATTTAGTGTCATTGCTGGTTAATGTTAGATGACAATTTCCTCCAATGTAAATTTTAATTTTCCTGAATCCAGCCTTGATGGAACACAGATGCTTCCAAATATCTCAGATTTACCCCAAGGCAAGTTCCTAAAGCAAGGAAAATCTCAATATACTGAATGAAAGAATTGGCTGTAACCTTTCTAAAATTTTACTTTTTTCGTCTTTATTTCCAGACGGATTCCTTTGTGGGGAAAAAAAAAAAGGCTTGTTGAGATCAATATGGCCACCTTGACTAGCTGAAAGGAAACCCCTGTAGTGCTTCTTCCTAACCTGAGTGCTTTACACTGATAACATCACAATCTATGAGTTTCTTGTGTCTGACCCTAACTGACAGCAGTATTTTTCAATTTCTATGTTACATAATATAGAGATAATCGACGTTGGGAAGGAAAACCCTGGTTTTGCTTTATAGCAAATATTCCAGCTCACTGGCTATGACAGTGATATTAGAGGTCACACAACACTGAGAGACTGGGGAAAGTGGACTTTTTTCCTCTCAACCCATGCGGAAATATTCTGTGTGTGAAGGAAAGACTTACAAAGGTTTTTGGCAATAGGCATGTTACAACTGTCCTCGAGCGATACAGTACTTAACTAGGTACCTAACTTTACATATGTGCCCAAATTGAAGTGCCACCTGGAACTGAATGGCATTTCTTAATGAGGACATCATGCCATATCTGATCTGAGTCAATTTAAAAGACAAAGCTTTTATGGTTAATAACCGGAGCTAACATCCAAGACCCAAGCTATTATGCTGTATCTGGCATAGGCCTCAAAGACCCAAAGTGCAATGATTACCTAGCCTAGCTAGTTTTTTCCTTATTTTCTGCTAACATAAAGAATTCTGTTCGTCATGGACACTTCCAGAATGCAACAGTGAATGAAATGGTGGACAAAATCACTAAGTGTCTCTGAATTTGGTTTTCAAGAAGTCACAAGTTGGATTGTAAGGGGGTGACTTGTACCTAACAAGGATGTATCATTTGCAGAAACTTTCTCCTGTAGCTTGTTTAAGAAAACAAAAAGTTCTATTAAATATCAGTGCATATTCATTATTTATATTTCATTCTGAATCTGTATTTTCAGTGTTTTTTCATCAGTCACTTTGGCTGTACCGTTAGAAAGGAACCGTAAGAGTAACAAATAGAAAGCAACAACACAGTGTACATTGGAAAATATCCCTCACTGTGACAGGTTACACTTTTGTATACGTTATATCTTAAATAAGGCATACTTTGCCATTTTACATTACCAACTACTGCTGTGCTGGAATCAAATAAGATGTTGAAGCAATTTGCCTATTCCAGTGAAATTAGACCAGTACCTTGGTCATTTAACAAAGATATTTGGAAAAAGTAATTAAACCAGAGCACCAGCCTCCAAACACGAAGTCTGCTTTTTACAGTAGTGTCTACAAGACAGGAATGTGAACACCCTCCATTACTTGCATAGTCCTACTGACTTCTGTAGAAAGAGTTGCAGGCACAGGTCTCTACAGGTCTGCCTCTAATATGCCTGCCTATGGAGCAGGCTGATTATTAATTTTCGTAACATCTGAGGAGACATGGAATGGTACAGCAGGCGTGTTGTGATAAATGAGCTAGAATCAGTCTCTCTTCGTTAACCTAAAGCACATGTTTAAAATTTAGAGGCTTAATATTAATTGGTGTTTTAGTATCATTCTTGAGGGAGAGGCTGAATGGAACAAGCAAAAAGGCATTTTAGCTGGACAACCAAGTTCCTTTCAATGTGAGGTGAGCAACTTTTAAACTTCAAGTTGACCGTGAGAAACAGAAAACTCCAAGCAAAGTGAGATTTAAGTAAATCTTACACAGTGTCAGAGATCTGATGGTTTTAAGAGCCATAATCTGAAACAAAAGAAGTAAGTAAATTCAACATAGCAGTAAACGAAATTTTTTGCAATCCATATTATTTCATCACTTCCATTGGAAAAACAAGCAATGCTTAGTATATCAAAACAGCTGTTGTTACTTTTACTGATCTAACTCATCTACCAGTATGTAGTATCTTGGAAAACTGAAAAAAAATACAATGCTATCATTCATAAAACCACAGAAACCATATGAAATTCTATTTCCTGGAGATAGTGGTACAGATGATAATTTTTCAGGACTCAAAATCATTAGTGCTTCCTCATTTTTTTGTATTTACAAGTAATCAATGAGAAGTAGAATAACAACCAGAAGTTAAGGTTAATGAAATCAAATGAAGAATTTTGAAAAGTCAGACCTGTTATTGATATGCCTAAATATTGACTTTAGCCCCTACAAATAGATCAATAGGGTTTAATGTCAGAATGAACTCATCATAACAAAAGACAACAAACTTCTCTTAAGAAATGCCTATGTCTGCCCAATGTACGCTTTTGAACTGCAGTGCCCTATTCAAAAAGAAAACAACAACAAAAAAGAAATCTTGACAAAAATATATCCCCCGAGGTATAAATCATGACCCTTGCTGTTTCAGTTACTATCACTTTGAAGAACTGTCTTCATTTCAGCCAGAATTCCTCTAACTTCAATTTCCCACCTCTTAATCTTGTCAGGAGTTTGGCTAATAGAGAAAATGGTCCTACAGAGTAATCTGCATGCCACTCCATACTGCAGCTTGCCCTCGGGGCTCAGCATCACCTGGGGCCATTCCCTGAGCCTTCTCCATATCTCAGCTCCCTCTTGGACTGCGAGACCAGTGATGGGCAATACTGCAGCAGGCTCAGTGCCAGGCTTATGTGTGCTGAACACAGCGTAACCCTCTTCGGTCATGATGACCACAAGCCACTGTGCTTTTCTTCATGATAGAGTCCCCCAATTATCAGTCTACTTTTAATGAAAGAGCCATGGAAGTGCATATTGCTTTCTCCCATCCCTGCTATACCAAATAACTCTAATTGCTGTCCCTCCACTCTTGGGGAATGAGTGACCAATTATCAGCAATAGTTACAGTCAGTGCTCAGAGAAATATTAAAAAGTGTAAGGCTAAGTCAAACATCTGTGGCCTGAGAAAAGGAGGCATTTGTAATTATCTACTTAAGATCTGCTCCTTGTCCACTATCCAAGTGCAGTGTTGGTTTTGTAGCATTCTAGGCTTTCAACCAAATGACATGTTAATACAAAATAAAAAGTTTCAGGAAGTTCTTAAGTTAGTGGATCAACATGCTGCTTTATAAAGCAGCGTTTTAAAACATCACAAGTACACCATTTTTCCCCGGATCTATTTTCTTAACCCATGCTAACTGCTGTTAACAGAAATACCATGCTTTTATTTAGGCCCTATGCTGATTTTCCGTTATTTTATATGGCACCAATATCCAAAACAGCAGGCAGAGTAGTCCCTTTGTATTCTGGCACACTATTGGTTTTACTGTCTTGGAATAGTTATGAGACATGTTAGGGGAAAAAAATCAATGTTAGCACCTCAGAGGAGTTCTCAGCCATTTTTGTTTAAAATTTGCTAATATAAGATCCTTCAAGAGGTGACTAAACAATTTGATTTTCAAAGATAGTGTTTAACATCATCTTTCATTATCACTGGAAGCAAGAAGTGTTTAGCAATATATGACAGAAGTAGGGTTTTTTATCAAGTTTTTAACAACAGTATTTGTTGAACTCCCACGTCTTCTGCACTATAAATAGTACTACCTACTAGCAGTGGATCCTTGCAGACTTCTTTTGTTCCTCTGTAGACTTTTTCCAGAGACATCTCTTCATGAACTTTTGCTTCCTTCACCAGTTTTCTGGTTTTCCTACCTTTTAACTCACCTTCACTGATGCTATTTCCTTTTTTTCTAATAATTTTTATGTCTTCTGGGGGGAAGTGTGTTTATTTTCACCTTTATGCCTAACTTTAAAAAAAAAAAAACAACAACAATAATTTCAAAAGCCTAAACTATAGTAGTCCTTTAGACTGAGAGTCTCAACAGCTAGCAAAATATTTTGTAACAATCAAGATGATTCTCTTTCTGGGATGATCTTGCTTAAAATTGTTCTCAGTTCTGGGAAACTGACCCTTTAAAATGCTTTTGTATATGCACTGCTGTTTCTGACTGTATTCTGTTTGCACATAACAAATGTAATCATGTTGAGACAATTCACATCTAAAAAACTACTGACTCTAAGTTCTGAGATCAACTTCTTTTTTTCAAGGTGAAATTTAGCATAAAGCTCCCTGGACTCAGATGTAACACATATTAAGATAGAAAATTGATACGTATGATTTTTTGAAGTTCCAAAACAAGCTATGGAACATTGACAGCATGTGTAACCGAGACCAAAAGGCCCACAGAAGTCATCCATCTATTGAAAACTACTAATTTGCAGCTGCTAGAGCAGTGTGAAGAGCAGTTGGTGTCTAGGCTGTGTCCTGGCAGCTGAAGAACAGAGAAAAAAACAGTAGCTTTAAAAATGAATGAAAACTAACAAAAGATAATAAAATGCGATTAGAAAATTAATAAGATTTTATAAAAAACTTGACAAATTAATGTTTTTCAACAGGGCAACAGATCCTGAAATATTCTGGAAAGTTCTACCTAGCAGCATTATTCACCTGAACAAACCTGTTCATCTTGCTATACACGTCACTCTTCAGCCACTCAGAAAACAATTAAAAAGTGCTCCAAGCTTATCTAGAATCATAGAATCACCTGGTTGGAAAAGACCTCTGGGATTATTAAGTCCAACCATTCCTATCTGCCACTAAACCATGTCCCTGAGCAACTCATCCACCCGTCTTTTAAACACCTCCAGGGATGGTGACACAACCACCTCCCTGGGCAGCTGCTGCCAGTGCCCAATGACCCTTTCAGTGAAATATTTCTTTCTGATATCCAGCCTGAACCTCCCCTGTTGCAGCCTGAGGCCATTTCCTCTTGTCCTGTCCCCTGTCACTTGGGAGAAGAAGCCAGCTCCCTCCTCTCTACAAACTCCTTTCAGATAGTTGTAGAGAGGAATAAAGTCTTCCCTCGACCTACATGTGTGAGGCTCTTTTACAACAGCTCCTTTGAAAACATAAAAGTTGTTTGTAACAACTGACTTCTTGGAGTCAGACAAACATATGAAAGGTATGAAAGACTTTTTTTTGGAAAAAACTAAATGAAGACAAGACACAATGCAGTCAAATTACTTTCCCATAGCATCATGCGATGTTGACAACACGTGAGGACTGGTTTCTGGAGGGTTGAATAACAAGTCCAGGTTGCAATTTAAACTGCAGGTTGGGTTTACAAATATTTCATTCCATGAGTATGTGCCACATAAAACAAAAAAAAACCGTTTTTTCACATCAGAGAAGTGTCTTCTAATTTAATATCACAGTGTATTTGGTGTCTGCCCTCAACGTGGTGGATAAAGAGAGAACACATCCTCACATCACTCATAACAAATCCACATCTGTGACTGATCTCAGTATTCTGGATTTCCCTGGTGGCTGGTGGTGAAACACCTGAAAGAACAGCTTTGCAGTAGTGAGCAGCTTAATTTGTAAAAGTCCTTTTTGAGGAATTAAGCCCATTGCAACAAGAATTGTGAACCCACACAGGTTTTTTCACTATTTGAACTCAGCAGACATGCTCTATCCATGGCTGTGCTGTCGATGCTGAACTGGCATATTGAAGACTTCAGGCACGCATGCCTTACACACAAACTGTAAAATGAAGTCTTGCTGCATGAAAATCATTGCATTGATTTACAAGCAGACAAAGTCACCATTTTTCCAAAAGTTTGGAATCTCTTTTGTGTTTCATAAGTGGAAATGACAAAGGGAAAACTTCAAGTGACCTAGCAGTCCCACACAGGCAGACCAAGGTCCAAGTGATGAGGCAGGGGCCAGCACCCACTACCAGATCAATAGTGGAGATCTTGGCTACCCATTACCTCAGAAAGTTCACATGATGCTCCAGCATCAGGCATGTGTTTAGAGATGCTGAACTCGCTTGAAGATCCAGTGTTCACTGGTTTCTTCACTGAGGTGTGAAGAAACTTCCTCAGTTTAGATTAAGGGAGACAGTTTGCTGAGATAATTGGCCTAGCCTGTTCAGTATTTTAAAATACATATAATAATGACTTTTCCATCAAAGCTGTAACTTGTATCTGCCTTAAGAATTTAAACATAGGAAGAGTGTTGCTGTAGGAAAACCCAAACTCATTTCTCACTTCAAAGTAGGTGCTATCTATGCTATAACACTTAAATCCTGCAACATCCCTCACCAGACAGGAATGCTTAACAAAACAAACAAGGAGTAATTTCTCTTTTGCCCGGAGCACTTTGGTGTTACACTCAAAGACTTGTTATGGGGCAACAAGGGCAGCACGACTTAGAAGGGAAGCCTAGAACCTCCTGTTAGTGTAATTTAAATCCTGGAGTGTAGCTAAGCAACAAGTAGTTCTAAGGAGTAGCCCAGCTAGAACAATGCTAGCACTTATTGTCCAAATGATCTAATTTACACAAAATAAACCTCCTTACAATACATTATAGAAAACCGCCTACTATATTCTCCTTTCTCTGGTTTTACGCTGATCTTCCCATGTCCCCTGTATGTCCTCAGGTCAGCAGCAGCACTTGCATGATACCCTTCTACACTTTGTCTTTATTGGTCTGGAGGCCATGTTACATCCCAATTTATTCTGTATGGTGTATTTTACACTCAGTAGATAGAAACCTCTTGCTTGTTGCTTCTGTGGCTCAGGTCCCAGGTCCATGTCTCCTTAGCTGACAGCAGTAAGTTGTTTATAGCTGTGGCCTCTTCAGGTGTCAGCCTATTCCCTCTCTCCTAACACCCTATATCTGTATACCTCTATGCCGTGTCCCTGTTCCCAAGGCCTCTGTAATCATACCAGGTCTGCATATAAAGACGTAATAATGACATCATTAAGGCAGGGTCATAAATTTTGCTTTCTGCAGAGTAACTATACCATACAGAATAAAATCATGACTATTCTGCAACTGTACAAAGATAAGCAAAAGTTAAACAAACTAGGCAACTGTCACCTGATCATTGGAAGAATTGTTACAGCCAAATTAACTAAAATAATGCTCCAGGCAGGCCAAGAAGACCCCACACAAAGCCTTACAAGCTTGCCTCCACCCTGAGACTTTGCAAAGTTACTGCAAAGTCTACAGACTTTACTGGGATATGCATGACTACTAAGAGCTTCTTGCCAAGAAAAGAAAAATGTTATCCCAGAGGATGAGGCATCATTCCAACAAAACGTTCTACATTAGTGCAACGGGAAAAGTAAACATATGAGTGCATAAAAAGCTGAACTGACACTGACCCAGTTGGTTGCCATTCAAGCTCTCCACGATGTGAGTGCAACAGACAAACCCCCCTTCCCCCCAAGACAGACATTCATACCCCACTTTTCAGATTTTACTGCTATATTTCCTGTGGCATATTAATGAACAAGAGCAGAAATGCCTATAAACACATTTCTGAAACACTGTTTATAGGGCAAGGGCATTCAGCTTCCACCGTACTAACAAATTATTAAATAGATACTTCTGAATGTGCTGCATATCAGCCTGGAAGTGAGGAAAATACTCAACAGCTTTATAAAAGCCTCTCTTTCCTTAAAGAATAAAGGGTCCAAAATGGTATTTTGTTATACTCCATGCTTTGTAATGACGCTTGTCTCTTTCAGGTTGGAACAAACCGTGTCCTCTGGCTTTAACAGAATGCAACGGCACACATCACCATGTGTACCGCTTCACAGATCACTGGTAGATATCCATTTGCATTTCTGTAACTTATAAATGCATACATTGTTATTTTTCTTTCCATTTTTCAGGAAGCTCCATATAATATTCCGTACAAATGGCACAGCATTCATGTATTCCTAAAAAAACATATGTATCTTGGATGGAGATCTTTATAAAGTCTATTTTAGCCCGAAGTAATTTTTTGGTTTTTTTAATCAGAGTTAAAAGACTCCAGAATTGGAGGTTATAATGGAAATAGTGCAATAGAGTATCCAATAGCAACACCACAAGGTCTCTCCTGTAGAGGAGTAACATTTAGAGAGCGAAACTACAATGTTAACAGCAACACTCCACAACCCTCATTTGTACTTTTAACCCCAGTTTTGTGGTGAAAAATGGGAAGAGTAAACAGCAGCTCAACATTTCTACTAGCAGTATTAATATCAATGACTCTTGTAAAACCAATAGCATAAATCATGGTCATAGCACATGTTTAATTAATCAGTCCTCCCATCCTCATTTGCCCTTCACTGGGTTTCACTTATGATTACCCAGTGGAAAATTCAGCCCCTTAATGCAAACAATATACTTTTTAACACTTTCTTTCCAGTATCTGGCTTTTGGGGTTGGCAGAGGCACTGTCAGCAAAGGAGGCTGACAGTCTTGGCTCCAGCCATCCTTCTGTGTTTTAACCTTTCGTGTGGGTTACAAACCAACTTGGAGACTGCTTTCTTTCCCCATCCAGAATGGCTTTTCCTTCAAAACCTCTTTTTCTCTCAGCTTCAGTGACAGGATTATAACCAAATATTTATGCATCCTGTGAATGTGAGGCAAGAGGCATATTAAGTCTAAGTTATTCTAATTTATTCCACTAAAGGAACCATGTCAGGTAGCACAAAGCCCTCCCTGATTTTGAATTTAAGGCCAGTCACAAGTTTTACTTGTAAAGGACATCAGAATTTTGTTTTCTTGTTGATGGTGCTACCCAGGAATGAGAGAAAAAAATCGTCTAAGAAATGAAACCCTTGTAAATAAAATATTATTCACAGACAGGAGCAGAATTTTCCTCTGGGTCATTATTAGTGAAACTCAGTGAGGGGATAATAAGGACATGAGACCTGATTAATTAAACATTTGCACTATTGTGTGTAATTACAGTTTTCTGAATCATTCCGAGGACATCTGTTTACATAGGACCACAGAACCTGCCACACTGAGCTTTGCCGAGACCTCAGGCAGAGCCCAGCATGGGGCAAACCAGCCACTGGGGCCCTGCAGCTGCTTCCCCAGACCAAACAACCCTTCTGCCTGCCCGGGTGGCACAGCACAGCCTGCCAACGTGGCCACGTGTTCACAGCAGCTTCTGCCCAGAGGAAGTCTCCAAACTGGCCTGGTTCAGTGCTGCAAATGGATCCTCCGAGTACCTATACCCATCAGTCCATGAATTTGCAGCGACACCTGTCATTTTTCACATTCAGTTACCCAAGTGCACTGTGGAATTCTCCTAGCATGTGTTCAACCTGTGTTCAAGCCAAACACTGTTCACAGGAATTAATATGCTGGGGTTTTCAATTGAAACATTTTTTAAGAAGTCTGTGCCGTGCCATCATTTGCAGCTTATAGCCATTTCACAGCTTTTAGCTGCTAATTAACTTATCTCAGTTTTTGCAACATTTGGAGAGAAAAGCCTTGAGCTCCTGTAGCACAGTAAAAAACAGAGTGCTACTGTTACCGGCTAGATACTGTGGAGTTACTAACAGTGTCAACCTGCCTAAAATTTACTGTAGTAGAAACATGAAATTGTCATAGCTCACATACACTTCTACAATAACTCTAAGTTGCGGCATGTTTCAACTCTGAACAGTCACTGTGACAACAGCATTTTGGTGATCTGCTTCTCCAAGACAGCTGGGACTGACAGTGTTCGACACAGCCCTGTCATGGCGAAATGTTCTCTATTTCTGGGAAGGGTGGGAACAGCTTTGCCACCTCTTGCAAATGTTGCATCCATTTCCTCTAGATTGGAAAGGGTAACTGTCCTGGAAGGCCATTTTTAAGCATTTCTGGAGAAATATAGGTATTTGTGAGAGGAATCTTAATATTCTGGTTCCTTCTTTGGCTTTCACTTACTGATGCAATCTGGGATGTCTGAAAATATCCTGTGTTTCTAGAAGTGTGGCTCCCAGCCAAGGCAGTCCTAAGGGAGAAGAATGAACCATGGAAGTAACATGGAGAAAGAAAATCCAGTCTCATGTATTCATATTTATTTTTTCTTTATTTCTTATTAATAACTTCCCAATCTCTCACCCCCTCTTTAACTGATAATTATCTCTGAGTATTTTTACAGCATTTGTATCTCTCCTTCCTCTGCCTATGTAAGAACAGATATTAAATCAGAACATTTCTTCAAATCCCAGACATAGTAGGAAACACGAATAGCCTAGCTAAACAGGCTGCTTCTTACGTGATAGTCAAAAGGCACAAGACAGCAACAGAGACCTAGATGTACATGACCAGAAGGGAAAAAAGAGATAAAGGTTGTACAGTTGAAAACTTCTGCTGTGTTTTCTGTTGTAAGAGGCCCGAGTGTAAAAACCCTGTTAGCAAAATCCTGCCAGGCACTGTGGGTGTCAGTATCTTGTGTATGCAAACAGATAGCTGGGTTGTGTTCCATGCTACAGAAATCCAACTGTCAGAGGTCAAAAAGACATGCTGAGTTGGCTCAACGCAATTTTAGAAACTCACTGCTGTTGCTCTTTCCTTGCAGTAAAATACAGTCTGCCACAGCACCACCTCATTCTTGCATTAAATGAAAACATTTTTATCAGGTTAGTGCCAGGTTTCCCTTTGGTATGTCTTCTTCAGCTTACACTCCAAGTCCTGGCATCCTGATGCAAACCCAACAAATTTTGAACACACTTCAGGTCTGCTTACTAGTGTGACCAGTTTCTGTGTGGGCGTAACAGACAGGAAAAAGCACCTTCCTTAGAAGATAGGAGCGTGTGGGACTGAGGGCTTGGCACAGAAAGGCAAAATTAAACCTGGATCCTTGAGTCACACCTTCAGAAAGATAATCACCAGGTATATGACATCTTTGTAATGAAACACAGCACCCATGGGCAACTCCTGCATGTATTCTCTTTCTCTCTATACTCTTCCCTCAGACAAGATGATCTAGTCCTAGGGTTCTCTACCTCTGTACTGCGTGATGCCCAGCAATGAAATAAATCAGTTCTAAACACTGACATTTTGCTTTAAAAAGTACAATCCCTCTCTGGTTTCAGTAATTTGCTACATTTCATCTTAATTTCTCTTAGTTATTCCTTGCATTAGCCAGATGAACTGTAGATATATATCTTCAGCAAAAGTAAGATTTGAATACAATATGCCTGAACACCTCCACTGCAACAAGCTGTAGTGTGTTTCAAGCACAAGGGAGGAACTTTACAGATACTAGCAGCACAGGCCACTTTTTAACATGACAGAATAAGGAAACAAAACAAAAATGAGAACTAATGACAATTGTGAAAGTGGATTTAAAGTGTAAGTAAATGTAGCTTTCTTACTTTCAAAAATATTTATTCAGTCATCAATTTCAGGCACTTTATCATAAAAGTCAGATTACATATGCATTTTCTACCCATACCTCCTGATGTTTTTCAGAAGAAACTAATTAACTGAACTGATGCACTAGGAAAGACACAACAGAAATTATCCTAGTTCCCTTCTTTACACAACTACATTAAAAAATGGGGAATTAAGATGTTTTACAGATTATAAAAGATCTATGCCAAGCCCCTGGTTCTGTGAACTACTTGAAGAAAAAGGGAATGTTTTCATGAATGGACTGCCAGGGCTACGTTTCACCTTTCATTTAGCTGGTCAGGTGAAATATTCATCTCTAAGGCCAGCTACAATTCCATTTTGATTGAAACTGACTAGGAAGAAAATACTGAATTTTCCAAGACCTCAGTTTTTAGGTCTCAGCTATGGATTACTACTAAGTTTGATGCAATTTTTAAATGAGTGGAAAGCACTTGAAATAGCAACACAAAACTCTCATGCAATTTGGTGTGTTGCAAGAGTGCTGAGAACATGGATCCCGTAAGTCTATGTTAAAATTTACTCTTGACCAGTATTTGGGGCCAGTCACTTAGTCGCTCTGCCCCCCCAGCTTATTTCTGCAGATGACAGATTTTAATATTCCAATGGCTTGCACTAGTAGGTTCTCTATATGAAAAGCTCCAGGTAACAAATATTGTTATGATAGCAAAAATACAGTAAATCTTTTCAATTGTCTCATGAGGTAGGGCTGCTAGTTTGCTAATTGGTGCCTTTGGAAATACATGCCTGAGCACCATCATTGTGAAGCTCCCCTGCCTTATACATCTTGACATAATATGGAGTAGTGCTAAGTACAGAAAACAGTGTGACAATCAACTTTCTCTCTTTTTCAAGGAGTTCGGACAAGAGAAACACAGAAAAATCTCCCCAGTGATGCTACCACTGCAACTTTTCTATTGAGATCATTGGCTTTGCCAGAAACCACTCTGAATCTTATGTGAAAACAAACAGGAGGGAATCCTGAGTGGCTTATGGACACCTCAGGAAGTAACAAGGGCAGCATTTCTTTTCTTGTTTAAACCCTACACTGCGCAGTGTTGCAATTGACTGGGTGACACAGCAGCAAAAATCAATTGAAATCTCTAATAAGGGCGTCAGATACAACTGAAGTGAAGCAGGTGAAAAGGATTGTAGATGACATAGTGCTGCTGTCTGAATATGTGATAGGAATGCAAGAAACGACTAGCGGTTCGAAATGGTGCCAGTCCACTTTGGTCTCACCAGTACTAAAGCAATATGACCTAGTATGGGAGAGTCAGTGCTCCAGACAAGATGACCACCTGGTGAGGCCAGCCTGGCCTCTTACCTGTAATAATCTCCAAATGCAGAAGGATTTAACTGGAAAAGTGACTGGATGAAGAAAGGATAATTTTGGCAAAGAGCGTGGCCATCACAAATGCCAGTAGGTGCTTGTGGCAGCCAACAGAAACACTCAGTGGTCAGGCTGGTTGCCCTCTGGGTGAGGCAGGTTGGTGCAACAACAGAGGCAGCAGAGGGAGGTTGCAGCCCTCCTATCCTCCCTGGACTTGTCCAGTGGAGATGGCTAGGATGCAGCTCAGTGTCTGACATTTTGTAACACTTTATTTTTGTTTCAGTTCAAAAACAACTACCCAGACTAGCTGGTACACAAAGCTGAGTCAACCTTACTTATGAAGATTGAGTTTCAATTAAATCTTTTCACTTCAGAGTTCTGCTAAACTGTAGAAGTACTTCCATGGTTTCACCTGATGGCAAAGCATGAAGCACTTTCTCCTACTGTATTGCTTTGTTAGCTGTGGTACAGATCTTTCCTGGTGCATTACTCCATGACAGGATAGCCTTTAATGTCAGTAAAATGTATTTATAGAAAGGAAAATAGGGAGAAAAAAATAATACATATATGTATCCTGAACACAACCTGGGGACACCAAGGAGTTGTGAGGCAGTCACTTTGTCCTTTCCACTGAACTCTTCAAACCTAGGTTTCATTCTTATAACTTTTAAATCTTATTTTAATAATCAAAATACTAAAGAATAAAATCAGAGAGAACCACATATAAAGGAAATTGGACCTGTGTAAGATAAGGAAGCAGAATATTAGGATCTATTTATCTCACAGTAGGGAGTGTTTCAGAAAGTCCTTTAAAACTTCTTTGGGTCGTAGCTGCAGTGGTCTTAAAATGAGCTAAAGGCACATTATAAAAGGCTTTCAAAGTCTCAGAGAAAAGAAAAGTGCTGAGCATTGTTACTGTTTCTCCTAGCAGAAAAGGTCCACACTCAAGGCAGAAGATAAAGAAGCACATCCTGCCTGAGTAGCATTCCTTAAAAGCACTGGACGTCCTAACAGACAAGTAATCCATGTCAGGTGTAACATAGGTCTTGGTGAACAAAAGGCCAAAATTCCTGTTCACTGCAATAGGGTCAGGATTTCACACAGGAGGCATCCCACCTTAGTATGGTTTATTAGTCCCGCTTCCAAAACATCACCCTTACTGTCCTTTCTCCATACGATCATGATGTCTCCATGTTTCCAGTTTTAATCCTAGTGTTTTATAACTGGACACACGTGGTTACCAACAACAGATTAAATTGACACACTTGCCTTTGCTGAAGTCTGTCCTCATGGAAGACATATTAGGTATTTCTGACAGACTTGTGCGCTTTAAGGACTATCTTATCAACCCACTCACTATGTGCTCTCTATTAAACCAGAAAGAAAACTCAGAATGAAAGTTATGCAGCAGAAAATATTCTGTCCTGCAGTTCCCCTGAGCTGCAGGAAAATACCCTTCTGAAGGTGATTTCTGATGCACATGGCATAAACCTCTGAAGTACACTCAATTCGGAATCAATTCAGGAATTTACAGGTATGGTTTATCAGCCCTTGTTTATTCACAATGATGAGAAGAGTTTAATTAATACCACACATATTAGTCAATTCTCTGCTTTTAAACCTTACCTTTTGCCCATCAGCCAATCAATATGTATTTTAATCTTCTCCCCTTTTCAAACGTGGTTTTAACATCTCACAGAACAGAGTAGCAGATTTCACAGTCATTAATTGCTATTACCAGCCCTTTCATTTTCTAAGTATCAGCAGTTTCTGCAAATCCCACTTTCAACCACGTGTTATGTTACCCATTCTTATCCAACACTTGTTTCTGAAGTATTCTTTTTAAAAACTGAAGAGAGGTTCTACTAACAAGTAATACAAAATATTTTTATACGATTTCCTTGCTATTCTCAGAATTTCTCACTTAACATAGAAAAAACAGATAAGAATAAATAAACATACTTCCACATCTATCTGCAAAACTTAAAATATGGGTAAGGAAAATAGATCAATATTCCTTGCTACAAATACAATTAAGTAATTTATTTTGGGATATACTCTAACTTTTTAACCCAAGGAGTTCTAGGTGACAATTAAATCCATCGAAATGAAAATGTTTGAAGGTTCATTGTCTACCAACAAGCAGCTCATCTTTGTCCATATGCATCACATAGTAGCAGCTGATGTGACTTTGTCAGTTACATGTAGACATGGAGAAGTAAGTCTCACCAACCTCTCATTCCCATTTTATTTGCAAATAAAACTCAGATATAAAAGGCAAGTGGACAAGAGGTGCTAGCAGGATCAAGTGAGCCAGGAGGAGCCAGGCGGCCAAGAAGGCCAATAGCATCTTGGCTTATATCAGAAACAGTGTGGCTAGCAGGACCGGGAAGTCATTCTCCCTCTGTACTCAGCACTGGTGAGGCCGCACCTTGAATCCTGTGTTCAGTTCTGGGCCCCTCACTGCAAGAAAGACATTGAGGTTCTGGAGCGAGTCCAGAGAAGAGCAATGAAGCTGGTGAAGGGGCAGGAGAACAAGTCTTACAAGGAGCAGCTGAGGGAGCTGGGGTTGTTTAGCCTGGAGAAGAGGAGGCTGAGAGGAGACCTTATTGCTCTCTACAACTACCTGAAAGGAGGTTGTAGAGAGGAGGGTGCTGGCCTCTTCTCCCAAGTGGCAGATGATAGGATGAGAGGAAATGTCCTCAAGTTGCGCCAGGGGAGATTCAGATTAGACATTAGGAAAAACTTCTTCACAGAAAAGGTTATCAAGCACTGGAAGAGACTGCCCAGGGAAGTGATTGAGTCCCCATCCCTGGAGGTGTTTAAAGAGGGGTAGATAAAATGCTTTTGGATATGATTTAGTAGTGCATAGATACAGTTGTACTTGATGATCTCAAAGGCCTTATCCAACCTCAGGCTTCTATGATTTTAAGTACAAGAACATGAAAAAAAAATGTGAGCGTACTGCTGAATGGAGCTGGGAAACAGATATAGAGAAATACTGGATGAAATCTTTGCCTCAGTCTTTATCAGTAAAATCTGCTTTCAGGGATCTCAGGCCACAAGAGGGAAAATCTGGAGCAAAGAGGCTGACATACCCTCAGTAAAGAAGGACTAGGTTAGGGAGCACATAAACGAAGTGTTTGCATGTAAGCTCAAAAGTACTGAGGGTGATACTGATGTTAATATGAGGACATTCTCAACTGTCTTTGAACAGTCATGGCAACTAAGAGTGGTTCCTGAAGCCTAGAACAGAGCAAATGTCATTCCAACCTTCAAGAAGGGTAAAAAGGGAAATTTTGAGAACCACAGACCCTTCAACACCACCCCAACCCCTAGCAAGTCAACAAACTCCTGGAAAACATTTCCAGATATATGAATCACAAGAAGGTGATTGTGAATAGTTAGCGTGGATTTACAAAGGCAAGATCATGCTCGGGCCTCATTGCCTTCTACAATGTGCTAACCAGTTTAGCGGATGACAGAACAACAATGGATGGTGTTTAACTTGACTTTAGAGAAGTCTTTGACACTACCTCCTCTAACATAAAATCATAGAATAGTTTGGGCTAGAAGGGACCTTAAAGATCATCTAGTTCCAACACCTCTGCCATGGGCAGGGACATCCCACTAGATCAGGTTACCCAAGGCCCCATCTAACCTGGCCTTGAACACCTCCAGGGATGGGGCATCCACAGCTTCCCTTGGCAGCCTGTTCCAGTGTCTCACCACTCCTGTGGTGAAGAAATTCCTCCTAATGTCTAGTCTAAATCTGCCCCTCTCCAGTTTATAACTGTTCCCTCTCTTCCAATCACTACAAGCCTTTGTGAATAGTCCCTCTCCAGCTTTCTTGTAGGCCCCTTTCAGACACTGGAAGGTCACTATAAGATCTCCTCTGAGCCTTCTCTTCTCCAGGCTAAACAACCCCAACTCTCTCAACCTATTCTCATATGGGAGGTGCTCCAGCCCTCTGATCATCCCTGTAGCCCTCCTCTGGACCCGTTACAACAGCTCCATTTCCTTCTTATGTTGAGGATTCTGGAACTGGACACAATACTTTAGATGAGGTCTCACAAGAGAGGAATAGAGGGGCAGAATCACCTCTCTTGACCTGCTGGCCACGCTTCTTTTAATGCAGCCCAGTATACCATTGGCCTTCTGGGCTGTGAGCGTACATTGCCAGCTCATGTCAAGCTTCTCATCAACCAGCACCCCCAAGACCTTCTCTGTAGGGATGCTCTCAATCACGTTACCCTCCATCCTGTACTGAAAATGGGGATTGCCTCAACCCAGGTGGAGGACCTTGCAGTTGGCCTTGTTGAACCTCATGTGGTTCTCACAGGCCCACTTCTCCAGTCTATCCAGGTCCTTCTGGATGACATCCCATCCTCCTGGTGCAACAACTGCACTACTCAGCTTGGTGTCATCTGCAAACTTGCTGAGGGTGCACTCGATCTCACTGTCTATATCGCTGATGAAGATATTAAGCAGCACTGGTCGCAGTACAGACCCCTGAGGGACACCAATTGCTCACAGATCTCCATCTGGACTTCGAGCCATTGACAACTACTCTTTGAATATGACCATCCAACCAGTTTCTTATCCACCGTACTGTCCACCCATCAAATCCATATCTCTCCAGTTTAGAGAGAAGGATGTTGTGGGGGACCGTGTCAAAGTCTTCTTCACAGACAAGCTGGCAAAGAACAGGTTAAGTAAGTAGGCAGTGAAGTGGATTAAAGCGTGGCTGAACATTTAGGCCCAGTGTTCTTCAATATCTTCATTAATAGCCTGGAGGATGGAATGGAGTCCATCCTCAGCAGATTCACAGATGATACACAACTGTGAAACACCAGAGCATTTTGCTGCCATTCAGGGGACTTCAATAAGCTATAGAACTGAACAGAGAGAAAAATTCGTAAGTTCAATTAGGAGAAATGGAAAGTCCTGTAATGGGGGACAATAATACCAGGAATCAGTAAATAGTGGCCACTCACCTGGAAAGCAGCTTTGCAGAAAAGGATCTGGGAGTTCTGACAGATGACAAGCTGGCCGCAGGCAGCAATACACACTCATAGCATAAAAGGCCAACAGTGTCCCAGGATGCTTTAGAGAGAGAGTTGTCAGCAGGTCAAGCAAGGTGATCCTTCCACTCTGCTCAGCACTGGTGAGGACACATCTAGAGTACTGTGTCCAGTTCTGGGTTCCTCAGTCCAGAAGACACAAGGACATACTCAGACAACTCCTCTGCAAGGTAACAAAGATGAAGAAGTTACTGGAGCACCTTTTGTAAGAGCAGAGACTGAGAGAGCTGGGCCTGCTCAGCCTGGAGAAAAGCAAGCTCAGGGGAACCTTATTCCCAAGTATAAACACCTGACAGGAGGGAATGAAGACGAGCGACCCAGACTCTTCTCTGTGGTGCTGAGTGACAAGACAGGAGGCAATGGGCACAAAATGAAACACAAAAGGTTCCCTCTGAACATCAGGAAACACATTTCTTCACACTGACAGTGATGGAGCACTGGCACAGGATGTTCAGGGAGGTTGCAGAGTGTCGATCCTTGCAGATATTCAAAACCCAACTGAACACAGTTCTGGAAAACCTTCTTTAGCTTACCCTGCTCTGAGCAGGGGGGTCAGACTACATGATCTTCAGAGATCCCTTCCAACCTCAACCATTCTGTGAATCTGGGATTTGTGAGTCAGTGGCCTTCTTGCAGTTATTTGCTACACAGATTTGTGAATGTGATAACTTTGTGCCATGACTCATGAGAATGATCACATCACTCATGCGGTGATGTCATGGAATATATCACAAAACAAGAACAGCTCCTTTACAAACCTAACACTCTTATGTACTGTATGCTAAAGACAGAGAGAACAGAGAATGGAATTTCAGGATACGCTCATCCTCTCATTTGCTGTGGACAGAAGTCTCAGGTTTCACAATGATGAAATCCCCCCCTCCAGGTTTTTATTAGACTGATAGGTGTACACCTGTGGGTTGGTGTATTTCATAATTATTGTGCACTACACACTGTTTTTCAATATATGTGCCAACTGAATAGATTGATTTTAATGACCTCCTTTATTCTACCACTTTTGCAGTCCTCAAAATTACCTTCTTGAAACTTTTTACTTAATGTATATGGTGCAATATCTTTGATTGTTTTAAGAAAAGCACCTGCGTTTGTATAATAATAGTAAAATAATGCTGTCCTTGGGGACAGGACGCCTCTTTTTAGACAAACCCCTCACAATATGAATAACTGAGGCAAAGAAAATTTGTTAAAATATCACTTAGAATTGACTTATGTTGGTACTCATAATAAGAAAACTGGGGGATAAGGTTTACAATCCAGTTGAGTGACCCTGTGTTTCAGATAATGTTTAAACTCTGCTTTATACAGAATACATAGAATTTTACAGGTATAATTCTAGAAACAGTCAAAACTGTCCTACCTGGATCTACTTTCTTCCTTCCTTCACTCTCACAGGGAACTCCTTAATTCTGGAAAAGGCAGAATTTGTATTGTGAAAATAAATATACATATACACAGTAAGAAACAAAGCATACAAGAAACTAAGAATTAGAAACTGTGGGAAAGAAGCTTGTGGCAGACATGCTGAAATTTCTACTCCAACACCTTCCTCAGAATTACAGCCCAAATTTCAATCTAAAGTAAACTCAAGTAGCTCTCCACATTTCATCTTCATGTCCCTAAGATTTTTATGTTTCTGAGATATTCTAACTTGCCTATAAAAATACTGTCTCTAAAATCGATGCAAATTAGAGAACTGGTTTAATGAAAAAGATAACTAGCAGCTCCTCAGAGAAAGAAGTTTGTATTTGACTAGCTCACATGCTGAACTGTAACCACCCTCTGAACTTTGCAAGAGGTTCTTGTAGACTCAGAAAGAGGTAGACACCATTTCAGTTATTAAAAGAAACCACGTCTTTTTGTGTGCACCAAAGGAGGAAACTCCTCCCTTTCAAATTATAACTCTTTATAGTGCAATTCTTTATGGCTAGGAAGAGGACTTCAGACACTTTTCAAATAACCCCAACCGTTTAATCTGTACCCTTCAGGAAGTCAAGCTGTGTGTGTACGTGAGACAGAAGCATTTTTGCTGAAATACGAAGAATCACACGGATCTGCCCAGCCCAGTGTAAAACTAAGCTGCTTCTGATAGGGGAAGGAATCTAAATCTACTTTTTCTTGCAGAGAATGGCATGATAAAGCTTGTGAATCTTTATCCTTTTGTAGTCTGCTCAGAACCTGTGACCACAGGGGACTACTGTAGGCAAATTTTTCCCAAAAAGAAAGCAGGCAGTCTATCCATTAACAAAGCCATTTAATTTTCTTTATGTAGAAAACCAGCAGCTTCTAAGTTTCATCTACAGCAAAACAAATCTGAGCCATTCATAAAGGGTCATATTTACAAATTCTTCTTAAATTTTCTATTACTCAGTTCAGTCACAGTGTTTTCCATTAGGTTTTACACAATTTGTTTGAAACTCTAGTAAATCCACTATTCCAATAGTAACGTTTACTGGTTTCCTTTCCCTTCCCTTTTCAGTGATCAGGTAATCATACAGGCACAGAAGTGTAACACAAACAACAAGTATCCCACAAATACTTAATAAAGAATTCTGATGTAGTTGCAGCTGTAAGGTGTTTCACACTGAAGGAAACTTGCTTTTTCAGTACTAAGATACGAGACATTAATACAGTAGGGAGGAACAGACTTTGCAGACAGACAGCATTTTTCATGTGAAAATGAAAACAGCTTCTAAAGATTTTTTTTTAAAGAAAGAGGTAGAAATTCTTGCTTATGAGAATTTACAGTCATGCTCCTGCACAAAAGGATTCTATCTTTAATGGTAAGCTGGAAGGTTTTTTGTTTCTTTGGGGTTTGTTTTTTAAGCAGCAGTTGACATGACAGATAAAGGGAGTTTTGCACTTTTTCTTATAAGGAGCCACAGCCAGCATTTGGTGTTCAAATCCTAAGTTATTGCTAAAACCACACAAACCCTTTCTTTAGAAATAAAGAACCTTTTGCCACTGAACAGGGCTACAAGTTACCTAACAACCTCTAAAGCTATCCAGAGATTCCCAGGTCTTCTTTTCTTTCTGGTCCTTCACAATTAAAGCTGTTTCTAGCTATTCTCCCCTTTTATATATTACTTTCCTAAATTAGCACATCCATTAGGAAAATAATAACACAGTTTTTCTTTTGGTTTTATACGTCTTCTTTCTTGAAGCTTTTAGACCAAATGTACTGTTTTGCAGTTAGCCTGAGATTGTGGTATTTGGTTCATTCATTTAAAAAGGGGTTTATTTACAAAGTCAAACAATAAATTCTTCTCAGTTTACTTGTAATCATCAAGCTTCCTCAACTTTCTTGCCAATAATTTAACACACTCTGCCTTAGCAGAGAACAACAGTTGGTTTTGTGTGATTGCTATAAGTGCTTCTGGGTAAATTATGGAGTTCAGTGCAATGTGCTCAGTATGTGTAACACCATATACACCATAGAGTGCTACAGAATACATAACATAAAATAAAGCATTAAAACGTTCAAAAACCCAACACCCAACTCAAATGTTCATATACAAACACATTGTATGGACAATCAGACAATGAGCTACAGCAGGTTCCCGCAAGTCTCCTTATGCTTCAATCCTCTGTATTGCTCAGTGGTCTTTGCAGGACAGTTATGAGTTTCTGGGTACAGAAATGATTTATCTTCTGGCCTGGAGCCAGTGGCAGATAGGACAACCCTATTTCTACAGTTTAGAACTCCTATAGTATACAAGAGACTCAGTACAAATCTTGGAAGAAGACACAGATCTGCAAACTTCACCAGTAATTCCTACTGTGAAGCAGTTGATCAGGTTCTAAACACTTTTATCATATCTTAGACACTAGGAAGAAGCTAAATATATTTACTTAAACCCACAAAGGCAGGTATTTGAATAGGTTTCTGCTTCTAAAAAAGTCTGACTTACAACTTTCTACAGAAACTCTTTGCAATGTACCACTCGCATAAGATTCAAACTTTTAGCTATTCCCTCAGGAGACCAAGTTTGGTGTCCCAATATCATCTAATAAGATAGTGTAAGAACCAGAAAGTTCACACTTCAGAAGTTTCACATAAGCCGGGTCCATTTGCTGTTGCAGGCTTCAGTCAGGGTGGCTGACATCAACTTGAAGGATGACATTGGCTGGCAAAAAGAAATTTTAAAGAAGTCATAACTCATGAACATTTGCAAACTCATTTCCAAGACACAGAATTCTAATGACTTCCAGAAAGCATCCTGCAGAAAAATCCTGGAAAGCACAGAGCCTAAAAATGTAACACAGCCCTATGGGACTAGACAAACAGCATGCAGAGTACTTCAGCCAAAAGAAGGAAGTATATAACAGCTGTCCATATGAGGACAGTCTTTCTGAAATAGTTATTCTATCATGCAAAAGCACAATATAAAATATCCCCTACCCATTGCACATACAAGCTCTTGTAAGCTCACCAGTGTTTATTGCTTTCCACATTCCTCTTCAAAGGCTTTTGTTGTTCAAGTCCAAAATTTACAGTATTTTCTATACTTCACTTGCCAAGCCAGCATCTATTTCCTCTTGAGGGTTTTAGACTAGCACGGAGACTTAACACCGAGAAGTTTTCAGCGAAAGAACACAAAGTTAATTTTTCCAAACTTAGACAAAGACAAGATGAAAAGCCATTGGTGTGTCCTAAGGCGAGCTTACAAAAGTTACGAGAAGGTGCTTCTATAACAAACCTGCCTTCTGGAGTTGGTTTTGTACATTTCAAGGTACACTTAGTAACTCGTGTGACACATCAGACAAAAAAAATCTTGAGATTAATTTCTTTATCTAAAGACCCAACAATTCTGTCTTACTAGCCTTCTCAAGAGGCAGTCTTGAGACTGAGGAAAAAGAAAAAACAAAGCCAGTTCACATTTCCTGTCAGTGTATAATGAATGTTGCCACCATTTAGACAGTATAGGATTCCTACTTAGTACGACTGCTCTGTCTTGCACACTATTTTTCTATAGCAGCATGATATGTCAGTGTATACTTTGCCGAAGAGAACTTTCTGTCAACAATCAGTGTTTCATTGGCATTAATGTGCAGTAAAAGACAACGAAGCATGACTCAATTAAACCACCAAATACTGCATTTAAATAACATTAACCCCTGACATTTTAAAAGAACTGTGCAGGATTTTAGCTGCATGACTCTCGTTAAGGTCAGTGCTTTAATATATACAGCTTCCAACCCCAAATGTCTGACATAAACTTGTATCAGTAAGCCAATTGAGACTGAAGCCTGAAACCAGGATTTATCTTCTACTGCAAACATATTACAACTAAGATTTCTCCCATGCAGTTGTTTATGGGAACACATTTTAACCTTCATGTGGCAGAGAGGTAGGAAAGGATTTCGTATTTAATTCCTAATTCCTTTGTTTTTTTGACAAATACCTTGTGAACCGAACATCTGTAAATTATTCTAAAAGTTTTTTTGTTCAGTAAAAATCTCAAATGCCATCGCAATGTCACAGGATAGAGTATGGCTTTGGACTCTCCTCATCTGTGCCAGCAGAACCCCACAGATTACAAAGACTTCTTGCACGAAGTTATGATGGGCTGGCAAATCAACAGCATACACTGAAGGATCTTGCTTATTGATATGTTACCATCATTTAGGCTGGCACTGCCATGCACCTGTGCCAGGTTCTTACACCTTACAGCACTTTCCCCGTAAAGCATAAAAGGTGTTAGTTTCACTTAACAGACAAGTACACAGTCTATGATGCTTGTTGCCAGCACCTTTAGGACCACAGCACTCATGCAAACTAAACCACTCAAGCATCTATGAGTCAACAGTTAGTGAGACTGCTACATGGGTTAGCTGTGTATCATGCAAAAAGGAATGTAAACATACTTATTTATTAAATACAACTAGCATTGTTTTTCTCTTCATTTTGAATAACCATCTCTCTGATACCATTATGCAACAGGAGATTAAACAATCTGTTTACCATGAAAAAGAAAGGATACTTGAACAATAATGTTCACATTACTTGTGCTTAAAGTAAATGCAGTATTCTTCATTTTTCAATTAATTACTTTCATTGAATTACTCAAAACAAAATCCAGCAAGTTTTGAAGCTTTAGTCAGGCACGGTAGAGCCATGAGAAGGCAATTTAATATCTGTAATGATTATTAGTACTACTAGCTTACAAAGAGGCAGGCATGGTAAAGTAGAAGAGGTAAAAAAGGAACTGAAGAAAAATTATTCAGTGGATCTCCCTACCTCCTGCTGAGCATTTCTTGGAAACAATTCAGTTTTCAAACACTTCCTCATGGTTTTTATTTGTCTTTGTTCAATTTTTCATCAGTCAGTAGACACCAAAAATGGCAAAGATTCAGTTTATCTGCATGAATGACTAGTTTGTAAAGTCATTCCTGAATGACTAGTTCGTAAAGTAAGAACCTTTTTTTTTTTAATATTAGTATTGAACAATGCATAAAATCATATAAACTGCACAAAATCCCCACATGATGCTCCCCATGACAGCAATTGGATCCATGTTAGCATGACAAAGAACATGTCACCTTCCAACTCCCATTGATATTTAAGGATGATTTGCAGAGACCTAATTGAAAGTCAAGTCTACATCTGTAAAACTGAAGTCACACTAGAGGTAGAGAATCTATCAAAGAATGTAATTATACCAGGTTTAATACCAAAACACCTCATATAAAGAGGCTAAGTAGTTATTAATATACATAAAGATCATTGTAGGTTCCAGCATTTTAGTCGAACATTCAGCAAAGAAGGAGAAACTTAAGTACTTGCCAAATAAATACACGGGTATATTTTTGGGCCATGTAGAGAGCATGTTCTGAAATAATCGCCTACAAAGAATCAGATTATGAAGACTAAAGTGCATCCAATTTAGGCAAAATCTAGTAATTTCACAGATGAAATTACTGTCTGAGATGAAAGTTAAAAAGATAGGAAAGAACGCCCTAAAAGATACAATTTGTGAGTTTATATTTCCAGGCAAATCACAACAAAAGCACAGAGAGAGAAGTGCTGAGTAAGCTTGCTGTTCATCACCAGCAATGGAAGAAAGGTGCTCTTCATATAAAGATTTGTTCTAAACTCTGATAACTGCCAAAGGCTTTTTGGTTTTTTTTTCACTAGAGAATAATCAAACAACAACAACAAAAACATCAGAAGAAAAATGCTATTGAAGCAATTTTGTATTTCAAAAGAGAGTTTAAATAACTTTTAGGACCTAAGTCATACAACTGAACATGCAGATTATATAAAATCTGAAGCCTTGGAAAGGCTTTCAGGTATAGGGGGATAGCAGTATGATCAGATGCTGTTGTAAATGATCAAATGTTCAAACTGACCTAATCGACAAACAGGTTATATAAAATATTGCATTTCATTTAATCCAGGGCTTTAGCAGTGTTTGAGAATTTTGAGAGCCCTTTACACTGCACAAGGTTTGACTGTTAAATAAGGAAATATGGACTAGGTACATGGACAATAAGTCAGTTTCAAAACTGTCTGAACTGGTGAGCTCAAAGGGTTGTGATCAGGGGCACAAAGTCCATGCGGAGGCCAGTCACTAGTGTTGTACCCCAGAGGTCAATCTTGGAGCCATTACTGTTTAACTTCATTAATGAGCTGGACAAAGGGACCCACTCTACACTCCACAAGTTTGCTAACTATACAAAGCAAGGGGAAGTGGCTGATAGACCAGAGGCGTTTGCTGCCAGAGGGACTTTGCTAGGCCAGAGAAATGGGCTGACAGGCTCCATGTTAACCACGAGACAGTAACGTACCCTTACAGCAAAGCAGGCCAAGAACCTCCTTGCGCTGCGCCATGAAGAGCGATGCCAGCAGGTCGAGGGAGGTGATTCTTCCCCTCTAATCAGCACTGGTGACACCGTATCTGGAGTAATGGCTCCACTTCTGAGGTCCTTAGTACAAAAGAGACATGGACCTACTGAAGTTAAGTTCAGTGAAGGGTCACAAAAGACTGATAAAATGACTTGTACATCTGCCACATGAGAGGAGACTGAGAGCACTGTGATCTTTTCATCCTGTAGAAGAGAAGGCTCGGGAACATCTTATCAGGTGTATAAATACCTGCAAAGTAAAGAAGACAGAGCCAAACAATTCTCTGTAGCATCTAACAACAGGACAAGTGGCAACAAGCACAAAGTGAAATACACAAAATTCCATCAAAGCATAATTAATAAAGACCTCTACTTTGAGGATGACTGAACACTGGAACAGGTTGTCAAGAGATACTCCATCCTTGCAGATATCCAAACCCAACTGAACATGATGCTGAGCAACCTTTTGTAGCTGACTGACTATATGATCTCCAAAGGTAGCTTCTGATCTCAGCTTCCCTGGATTAAACTGCTAAAAGCATGGCAGGTCTTTTCAAGCAATGGAGAAGACTCCCATAATTGCATATTAAAATTTACTGTCAGTAATGCTTTTGCTACATTTGAATATATGCCTGGGACACAGGGAGAGTCGAAAAGCTCTTCTGAATAGCAGTAATTGAGTGATAATACAGTCAGCCCAATAACCAAACTTTGCAGGGAGGTATGCAAACATGTGTGCACAAAGGCACACACACAATTTGCACTAACAGCTGTAAAACTTCCTATTGAAGGGAAGAAATTACATACTTCACAGTCTCTTTTCAGAGACTGGTTGCTTGGTAGGAAAATAAACTAATTTTGCAGCTAATCAGAAAGCAGATCTGTGAGCAATTATTTGTCGTGCCACATTCCAGAAACATGGAAAATAGTTTAGCCCCACCAAAGGTGGGCTTTATTCTAAGGAAAGTGTTTGGATGTGGGAGCAGTGCTGATGATGGAGCTGAGATTATACAGCTAGCAGCAGTCCTCTTGAAATCCTAGGCCCAAACCATGAATAGCTCTGAAAGTAAGGATCAAGGTCTCGAACTCCACAATTTTCAAAGCAAGCCAGAGAAAGCAGATGGTATAAAACAGTCTCTTAGCCGCTCTTTTGGCAGCTACTGTTACTGAGCCATGCTGCCACATCCTACACAAGCATTATTTTTATTGTGTCCATAAAAGGGGAAATAAATGCTTTGGTGGTACCATTTGTAAAATACTAACTGGAGATACTGCCAGCTGGATTTCTTCTATTCATTTGGAGTTTATCACAAACTTCAATTTATCAGATGCCTGGAAAAGCAACACAGGAGTATTTGACAAATGATGATTCAGTTTACTACTTAATAACTTATTCTCAATATAAGAAAGAGGAGCTTTCCTGTAGAAACGGGACATTGGACATCCGAACAAAAGATACTTCAAAGTCTCTTCAAATTGGATAGTTTAAGAAAAATAGTCTGCAACTCAGAGTTGGTCAATATTTAAACTGAGTAAATGAGGTAGACATCCTCCATTCAATGAAAATATACTAGCTAGCTCTTGTGAGAAATTATATTTTACTAGATTATTCCTGTTAACTATACTCAGTTTGGAACTGCCATGGCTCCTGTGAAATCACAGGAACCTACACTTGGAGCAGTAACTGGAGTCTTGCCAAACTAACCTGATCGCCTTCTATGACAAAGCGACTTGGCTGCTGGATGAGGGAAAGGCTGTGGATGTATCTTCCTGGACTTCAGTAAAGCCTTTGACACAGTTTCTCACAGCATTCTGCTCAGGAAACTGTCAGCCTCTGGCCTGGACAGGCGCACACTCTCCTGGGTGGAAAACTGGTTGGATGGCCGGGCCCAGAGAGTGGTGCTAAATGGCGTTAACTCCATCTGGAGGCCAGTTACAAGTGGGGTTCTCCAGGGCTCAGTGCTGGGTCCAGCCCTGTTCAATGTCTTTATCAATGGCCTGGATGAAGGCATTGAGTGCACCCTCAGCAAGTTTACGGATGACACTAAGCTGGGTGGAAGTGTGGATCTGCTGGAGGGTAGGGAGGCTCTGCAAAGGGATCTGAACAGGCTGGACCGCTGGGCAGAGTCCAAGGGCATGAGGTTTAACAAGGCCAAATGCCGGGTCCTGCACTTGGGGCACAACAACCCTGTGCAGTGCTACAGACTAGGAGAAGTCTGGCTGGAAAGCTGCCTGGAGGAGAAGGACCGGGGGGTGTTGGTTGACAGCGGCTGAACATGAGCCAGCAGTGTGCCCAGGTGGCCAAGAAGGACAATGGCATTTTGGCTTGGATCAGAAACGGCGTGACCAGCAGGTCCAGGGAGGTTATTCTCACTCTGTACTCGGCACTGGTGAGACCGCTCCTTGAATACTGTGTTCAGTTCTGGGCCCCTCACCACAAGAAGGATGTTGAAGGTCTGGAACGAGTCCAGAGAAGAGCGACAAAGCTGGTGAAGGGGCTGGAGAACAAGTCTTACGAGGAGCGGCTGAGAGAGCTGGGGTTGTTTAGCCTGGAGAAGAGGAAGCTGAGGGGAGACCTCATTGCTCTCCACAACTACCTGAAAGGAGATTGTGGAGAGGAGGGTGCTGGCCTCTTCTCCCAAGTGACAGGGGACAGGACAAGAGGAAATGGCCTCAAGCTCCGCCAGGGGAGATTTAGGCTGGACATTAGGAAAAAATTCTTCACAGAAAGGGTCATTGGGCACTGGAACAGGCTGCCCAGGGAGGTGGTTGATTCACCTTCCCTGAAGGTGTTTAAGGCACGGGTGGATGAGGTGCTAAGAGGCATGGTTTAGTGTTTGATAGGAACGGTTGGACTCGATGATCTGGTGGGTCTCTTCCAACCTGGTTATTCTATGATTCTAACTGGAGGAGGCTATTCCTAGACTTGGTAAGATACTGATTTCAGAAAGAAAAATAATATTAGTATACAGACACATATGCACATCATGGCTGTGAGCAATGGAGTTGCACAATAGGGAAATACCTGAAAACTTGAAGCTATCATTGATCGAAGTTCTTTTGTTGTAAATAAGAGATTTATTTTAGCTTTTTTGGTACTTGAAAAAAAAAGAGTATTTGGGAGACTTGGGTATTTGTCAGTGGTATATTATTTATGCAAAATTTTTTTTCCATCCAAAATGGAATATCATTAGTAGGTGGGAAGCTTTAAAATCAAATCCTGCATTTGACATATCAGAAGAAATTACAAATTCTATAATGCATAATATTATTTTTCTAATGTATCACTGGCCCATAATGACAAACAATCTATTATATAGATTTTGCATTCAATCTTTTTGTCAAAAACTACATAGCACATCAAAAGTTAATAGCACGGGGGAGTTCAGTGATTAATATGAAAACAAATAGTATATTACAAATTTTCTTTTGTTCTTCTTTCACAATGATGAAACTGCTAGGATTTAACCTTTAAGGGTTAAAGAGTTTAATCAATGTCAATGTCTGATCTTCTGAAGGCGATAAAGAACAGTCTGTCTAGCGATACCCAACAGAACATCACTTTGTCAAGCCACAAAGCGCCCAAAAGCTTGTCAAGTAAGTTACCAGAAACCTCTTTGTGGTTAGAACTCAGCTCCTTCCTGCTTGACCTATTATTTGATATTTGACCACTTGGTTGCAAGACACTTGCTCTTTCCAGCTGAAATGTCACTGGGGCATCTTGTCAGCTCCCCGACATCTCGGCCTGACATACAATTTTACTTTTGTGTGCTACAAGGCAGAAAATGCAGGGCAATGGCCTTGCTTTAAATTCTGTCAGCATCAAAGATGGGCGTCACTCCTGGGTCCTACCACCAACAACAAAAAAAAGAGTCTATTTGAAGGTCAAAACAGCCATTACTTTAAGACTTTCAGCTTAAACCAAATTTATTACCTGCAACACTGGTTTGGGAACTGTCCTTATAAAGTACATAAACATATCATCAGAAATCCTCCCTGCACAATTGTTCTTTCTTATGAAATGCAGACTTGATAAAAGGGTGAGTTTTCAGCGCCTGCAGGGACCAGATTCAGCAGTTAACTTAACTTGTTCAAATAGGCAAGCAGTATCATGTAGCTTTACAAGGAGCAACCTGACCTTCTCACATTGACCAGCAGTGACATTATTGTGCAGGAAGAGAAGCAGTCACATCATTTCTGTTTTGCACAACCTGCTTAAAGTTTGCAACTAAATGCTTGTCTTCAGTTGAGCTGACAAGAGAAAAGAGGGGGCTCAGTGAACCATGGCAGGGCTGCCATGAAATGACAGGAATCATTGGCATACATTTCAAATAGCTCTCTCAATCCTATTAAAGTATTGCAGTCCTGCTTTAAAATAGACAAGTATGAAACAACTTTGATAGATAGAGACTAAAATGGCTTATTGATTTTTTTTTTAAAGACTGAGGAAAATTACCCCAAATGTGTCATTCTTTAACATTTAAAAATATACTACATAAAAAATGAACAACTGCAATAAATAAAAGTTTTTTTAAAGACAACTATTTCAATATGCAAAGAATAAGAAGCGCAGAAATGCGAACGTATGAATGCACATTTTCATAAAAACAGAAAATTGATGTCAAAGAATACCCACACTGAATTACAATTCAAAGGTAGCAATAAAATTACACTTTAATTGCATCATTTTACATTAATGCAATTTTTTCCTTCTAAAAGATTATTGATACAAAGCATCTGAAAATCCATTTTCCATTGTTCTTTTGGGACTAGATGTGACATTCAGCTTGAAGGAACAGACTGAAGACTGAGAACTGCCTCTGTTGTGCATAAAACTGTAGGATGTGTCAGGTTCAGCTTTCAATGCCAAAAAATCTGGGATACAACTCTGGTCAGGCTGAATTCCTAGCTTGAAGTCATGTTGAGATTTGAACTCCCTCTTGATTCCTGGAGTAAAATAAAGTAACAATAAAAAGTCAAATAAAAAAAGAATCTATGTTTACTCTTAAACAAGCAAGAAAATTAATTTCATTATGCCTTTCACAAAGGTATGTATATGAAGCATTTGCACAAATATGTTTCTTGTTTCAAACACTTAAAATATATGGTACCTCAATATATATTCCATTCATTACATAATTCATCTTTACTAAGCAGGACATCAGCTAGATTGTTATGCAATACTGAGTGTTAGGAAACAATAGCCTAGCCTACTTTACAGAAAACTTTTACCCCTCCTCATTATCATTTCTAGGTGGTTTTTTTTTTTAAATCAAGTAAATAAACTTATTCTACAGTCTCGCTGTCACCATAATTACAAAAAACATGCCAGGCTTACCATGGAAGGTATTCATCTACTTTTAAATACCAGTTTACATCAAACACATATCCCATTAGAAGATGGCCAGAGAACATAGACTGAATGTACGCTGATGGGGAACATGATTCATATTTCAATGAATCTTGACATCCAGTCAAACAGTTATGAAGGTTAGATTACAATGAATAACTTCCAGCACCAAAACATTGTTCATCCTACTTTGAAAGATTATGGCTAATATCAGTATATCAGCATTAATAATTTTTAAATGCTAAATCCCCCTGCAAACGCTCTGTATTCCTAAAATATCCATAACAACATATGAACTTAAAAAAACACAATGCCATATTGCTCTTCTGCCTTTTACCAAGGTAATTTACCCAATGCACTATATAGCTATGGAAATAACCATCAATTATTTCATCATGTCGTAACTTATATGAAAACCTCATGCAAAGCATAATTATGGGAAAGACAAAAGTAAAGACACTGAAAGACTGTTATGGTGTGTTTCAGGTTTTAAATGCTTTGGCATTTCAGGAAGAGTATACATGCATATATAAACATATGCACAGAGAGGCAGAAATGCGTACGTACAGAGGCACAGATTCCAATTTACATACTCATAGATAACCAGACAGAGGCAGAAAGGTACATGTATATTCATATTTCAACAAATCCAGACTCAATGATATGTATAAAGACACACTCATGAAAGATTCCCCTCTCCACTCTTACTACTGCTGGACAAAAATCAATGGTTGCCTCTAACACCTACTTCAACAGTTTCCTTTGATATGGACTTTTGATTTTCTGATTCACCACAAGCAATACTGCAGCTACTGTAAACAGCTAGGTTATGTTAGATGTTCATTAAGAATCCATGCAGTAGAAAATTTGGATGACTGTTTCAAGGAGGCAGCTAGACAGTGCCTTGAGTGCCTTTCTAAAGCATGGTGGTGAAGAGGATGAAATAAAGAGCAAATCCAGCAAGTACGATCTCTATGACTCTAGTTTTTCAGTCCTTTGGGGTGCAATGCTGTACAGAATGGGAACCACTAAAAAGCCAAAGCACAAATGAGATTCACTGCATTTCTATCAGTACATCTCAAAAGAGATTCCGATGAAGGCATTCACCTGTTAGACTGATTAACTGTCTGTGACTTGTACACTTTCATCAGCCAATCACATAGCCAAAATTCTACCTAAAATAAGTAATTCATTAAAAAATTTCATGACAATATCAAAATATACAAATAACTTGTGATGTTTTAAAATACTTCTGTGTGTAAAAAAAATGAAATCAGTAACATATAAACTATAAACAGGCTTCCCTCTGGATAACAAACACTGAAGATAAATTTAAACCTATTGGTTTGTTAATCAGTATACCACAATGAGTAAAAATCACATGCTACAATTACACTCTCATACTACTCTCTTGCCAGACGTAGTAAAGGTTGGGTTTGTTTTTTTTTTGAAGAACATGGCATCAAAATCCCAGTAAGAAGATAAGAAATCAGATTTCCTTTGAGAGTTGCAAAAAAAACGTATGAAACTTAATGATTGGCAGCAAGTCAATAGACTATGTTACAGTAAAAGCTTCACTGCTGGGGGAAAAAACACTCTGTTGTAGTTATCCAGATCCAGTGTTCTTTGCACAAAGAATAGAATACTATTCATTGATAATAGAAGGCAAATCAGATCTATTGGCAATGTGACTGATGTAAAAAAAAAAAAAGCTGCTACTTTTAAGAACTGGTTTGATTCAATGTAATTATATACATTCCTGATGAGTAAGAAAACAGGATTCTGTAGGTTAGACAGAAAAACATTCAGTACTGTTTTAAAACTCATTATTTGAACACATACCTGCATGCAGTAATTTTAAAGGCAGTTATGATTTCCCCAACAGACCTCTTTGAATGTTATTGTATTTAGACACCTTTATAAAACATGTATTAAACTGACAAACCCAAATGACTGTGCCAGAGCTGCGTTAACAATCCATCATATAAATATGCATTTAGGTAATTTTTAAAACAGGCATTATGTATCTTAAATAAGGTGTCTGTTCAGGTAAATCTTTCACGCAGCACTTTTATTTACCTGATAAGCTGTAAATGATTCCATCTAAACTGTTACACTTCATCAGGTAAATAGATGTTTAGGACACAATACGTCTAGCAAAAATATGCTTTCAAGATATTTATTTCATATAGTAATTGGTCATCTCTTATGGTCATTTTTCAAAGTTTGATAGTCTAACAGTATAAAACATGTTTTCCCAAAGACCAAAATATGAAAGGTTAGTCTATATTATGGAATAATTGCTTTATAAACTACAGTTAACTGAAGCAATCTTCTAGTATTAGACATGGAAAAAGATGTCTAAAACAATTCTTCTCTACAGTTTTTCTTCTGTGACTAACTCATGATTACGTTTAGGATCTAGTTGTCTCGTGATACATGAGCTGTTTTACCACAGTTAAAACTGAATTATAGTGGGTTGCTTTATTATGTATGATACTGTAAGGAAATACTATAACATCGTCATGTATGAAATCCTTATATATGTTTTTATTGCAATGTCAGCCTACTCAAAAGCATCATGTTGTGATCAAAGACAACCTGTTTTGCTTTTATATATCAATACCTGTTGAATAATGTGCACAGTTAGACACTTGGAATCAGAAGATTATGTACGTGTTCTGACAGCGGTGCAAACAGATAACTGCACAAAAAAATCACTGTTAGAAGTATATTGTTTATCTTCAACTGTAGGATTAAAATTAGAACCAGACCAGAAGTCACAAATCATTCAGCCATCAAAGTCTACACAAAAATAATTTTACAGGACAACAATTTTCTTTATAATACCACACTACAACTCTTTAATACTACTTGAACGTTACGACTGCAACTCCTTACTGTTTTGGGATCTCCCACCACTAATTTTCATCACTTTAAACTGCTTTCAAACATTCAATTTCAAAACACAGTAGCCCAAGCTCCACTTCCACTTACTTATGACATATAACATTATATTTCACAAAAAAAATCATCATATTAAAAAGTGGTGAAGTTTGAGTTAAGGCTTCTGGGCTGTGAATAACCACCTTGCTTATAGGGCTCTGACTGAGGTAAGAAAGTAATGAAATTGCCTGGAATCAGAACAGAAAATGATGGAGTAAGAGACAAAACTAAAAGGTAGAAAGAATAATGCTGACATCAACAACATAATTTGTCGTACATCACCCAGGTAGAGTAATGTTTCCAGGAGGCAAAGATGTATGTCAATGACTGAATAAAATTCAACCATCTCAAGGTTAGGATCATCTCAAGGTTAAGAATGAATAAATTTAGGAATGGTTGGACTCGATGATCCAGTGGGTCTCTTCCAAGCTGGTTATTCTATGATTCTATGGTAATACAAAGACTCAGTTACATGTGTTCCCTGTGTGATGATGCAGATTCAGTAATATGTTTGGTGTTGTATCTCAAGGCAAATTAAAGACAATTGTTAAATTACAAGGCCAAATTGTGATCTGGAAATCACTTCACCTGTGTGTGAGGACACTTGACAGCAAATAGAAATGCAGAGGGCACACCATAGTTTCTTCTGAATTCTAGCACACCCAAAAATCTCTAGAAAGGTTCTAGTACTGTCCCTCAAGAGTAGGAAGAAATGTTAAGTAAGCACAGATGCAGACAGTGGTGGGGGTAAAGTGGGAAACAGTCAACTTATTTCTCTGCAATTGATTTCTGATACTGATTGCTCTCACCCCAAGTCTAGAACACACATATACACAGTAATATGAGCAGACAGCAAATCAAACAGCCAATAATGTTCTTTTCAGCTTCTCCTACCTATATTATCATTGTAGTTCGCATCATTTCGCTGCAGCAATTGCAATTCCAGTAAGTGTTAAAGAAACAACCACTGTCTTCAATAACCATTTTGCAGCACTTATGTGGAAAACCTATTTCCCTACAGAGGAAGATGCACAATTTCAGATCATTCACAACCACCTTCTTAGACTGCTGTTTCCAAAACTGAGATGCCTTTTGCCAGAAAATGCCGATGAACTTCCAGTATGCTGCTCCTTCTTTTGCTGTTAAAAGTAACTTCAAGAGCCATTTCTCACTCTCAGTGAAATAAATAAAACATCAGACTGATGATAAAGCTGGAAACCGGAGCTTAAGATGTAAAGTATTATTAGTGGGTGTCAGTAAAGTATGGGCCAGTTAACAAACTTTTTCAAAGCAGGAATGTATGCTGGCCAAAACGGAAAGGTTTGTTTCCCATTTCAATGACTCTGCAATTCTGTATGCTAAGGCAGTAGGACTAAATCTGTGCTCTGACACGAAGTAGGAAAACGGTAACATTCTGTTTAAATTTTAATTGTCAGCACTTCTGCCTGGATTCTGCAAACAATTTGCTATCAGAGAATAATTCAACGGGCTGCCAACTCATTACATATTAAGTCAGAAAGGTAGAAGCACAACACATTTTGGGTGTTGCTAGCCAACAATACTAATGGCTTTTTTGATTATCAAAGAATTCCCTCTTCCACTTTCGGGAGTTTTTAAACAAACATGAGTCTGAAATATCTGGAAATATTTTTTCCTGCTTTTCTAATGCTTTAGCATTTAATGCATTCAGTGAAATCACACTCCAGAGCCTCAATTAAAAGCAACTAAGAGACCTTTCATAATATTGTATTTGTTTTTCTAAAAGAAAATCCTGTTTTATTTAAACATACTTAAACCTGGTATGTTTGAAGAACACACAGGACTGGATAGACTTTCACATCATATGAAAACCTTGTCTTCAGTATTTTCTTGTTTAAAGGAAATTTGGTTTTGAATTGCTAATTTTGATGATTTCTAAATATTTTGGTACAAATCCACCATACAGTCTATATATCCAAGTGCTTCATTGGAATACAAACAGAAGTCTCCCAAGTTCAGGTCAAATTCTCTGCATTACACTAGTTATAATAGAGCATTATGCAAAGTATGTACTGCACTATTGTGTTGTGAAATGCTCAGTCGGCATTGATTCCAATCCAAGTTTCCCAATACTTTAGTACTTTTTGTCCATACTGCCTACCACTGTTTTACACTTTCCAAAAACTGAAGCAACTTTTATTTATTTTCAATCTGAGTAGCTAAACCAAATGGTTATTGCTTTATCTAATACTGCATGTTGCAAACTACATTAAAAGGTACAATGTAGTCCTACTAAGCTGTTGTGATACCTCTACACGTTTTGCATCAGTGTATAAGACTGTCACTATCTTTCACTGATGGTCCTCTTTGTTCCAAGAAAGCCTTTCCTGCTACGTGCATCTCCCTACAGCTTTCCATTGCCTCAGATCAGTATTTCTCTCTCTCTCATGATTCCCATGCATCTCTTCACTTTTTTATGGAAGGAAGAGGAGAAGGCGACTACAACAAGAGACTAACACTCACACCACCATGCTGAGGGACAAGTGTCTGACAAAGTAGTCTTCCCAATTTAGCCTTTTCTTCTGCCAGCGCTACTGTGAAAACAGTCCCTATCCAACTAGTTAAAAAGTGTCAAAATTCATACTCTCTTGAGAAAGGTATTCAGTTATCGGCTGAATTCCTAGGCAGTGTGACTGTCTGACGTAAGCTTTCAAAGTTTCATTTGAGTTGCATGTATACTGCTGCTCTAGCAGAAAAAAGTGTATTTACATTCATTTTGCCAAACATTAGCATCTTCTGTCCAATCATTTGAATGTAGAAGTGTTAGAAGAAAACAGCTTAGAGAACAAGGGTTGACACATACAGTGTGAAATCTTAAGGTGCTTGAATGCAATGAGGGAGAAAGTGAGACAGAACCACATTTCATCTCCCTAACTGTGCTATAGTCCACATGAACTTTGTGACAGGTCTCTGTCTCTCAGCCACACTTCACTAGCTTCTGCTGACATTCAGCTGTCAGACAGCAACCCTTTACCATGCCCCTAACATGCTCTACAGCTTCACCCAATTAACTCTCTTTCACTTGACATTGCAGCAAAAAGCTTCATAATAGGTGGTCAAGGTGCATGGTGTCTGCTTGCCCTCTAACTGCTCATACACAGCAAAATTCTTAGTTACCTTCTTTTTTGTCTGTTTGCCCCAAAATGGAGCACCTACGACTTAGGCATTCTGCTACTAAAAAGGAAAAGGACAGCAGATCTTTGCCAGTGGCGCATTAATCTACCTTTTTACCAAAGACTAATTTTAATGCAGAATAGTAGAGCTAATCATCATAAACATTTTGGCAAAAAAGAAATTACATTGATTCGGTAAAATACTTCTGTTGTCTTATAATTAATAAAGATATACTGTATCAGCAACGTGGATGCAAAGAGAAAAGACAGTAAAAGTAATTATTTCTAATAGTAACATTCAAGAACATAAAGAAGAAAGGTCTAGGAACAATTAAAGTGTCTTCATGATTCAGCTTCCTTACATTAAAAATCTTTAGGCATTCAGAAGACTAATTTTTGCTACGCATTTCTGCAAAATAGGCAATATTTTTGAGGAACAATATTCACAAATATAAATCTATGTAGCTAACAAAACAAATTAACTATTTAAAAATGGAAATCAACACTTTAGGATTCTCCTGATAGCTTATGTAAAGACAAGAACAGACATGGAACTCACTGTTACTTTCCAGACAGATGTCTTGAGAATACTCCAGTTTGTTCACCACTAGTCTCACCTGTATTTGTCTCAAATACATGGAGTAGGTCAGAAAAGGCCTTTAAAAATCCAGTATGCAATAGGTACTGATGATGTTAAAGTACTCTTTGCTGAAAAGGCAACTGGTAACCAAGCATGAAAAAGTTTGGATGAGTACTGGTGTTTGAACAGCGGAACCAGGAGCATTGCTGTAGCAAACGCCTCCTAGTGCCCTTACGGTTTTCAGCTAATAGAACTGCAGACTCAAGACTATCCACAAAGCCCTTTCAGATTCTGGTGTTTGCTAAACTCCAGCAAGTTCACACATGTTATGTAACCTATTCGCTTTCCCAGCATATCTACAGGGACAAATCCCCTTGAAGTTCTCTCCAACACTGACAGGGTATTTTTTACACAAGAAATCTTGTTTTCATAAAGAGAAGCAGACATCCAGTTTGTACAAAGTGGAAGCTCAAGAGAAGCCATAAGCAAGAGGGAAGGAAATAAAAAAGGAAATATATTGATTGAGGTGTAAAGCAGACACCTGTCTCATCAGGAATTTATAGCAACGACACAGAACCAACTTATATTTACAAAAGGTGATGAAAAGATGCAAGTTGCAAGGACTTGGAACTTGCATAGCTCTGGTTGAAGTTGCTGATGCAAAAATGGGTAGTGTTGCAGCAATGAAAAAAAAGTAGGGAATATTTCTCTTGATTTCAAGTAAGAAAACAGTATTGCTTGGACTTAAAATGAAATGCCAGAGACACACAAGGTCTTTTAGTGCAGGATATTGTTGCAGATGTCTCAAAGAATCTTTAGGTGAACAAAAAGTGATATTGGTCCACTTGGTTGTGAGAACATATTCTACTGTTGTCCATAACCCTGAAGTGAGAAGGGAAATGCCAATCTTATTAATTGAAGACCTTTAGCGTCCTCTAACAAACAGATTGATGTTAGCTCCTAGGAGACAATAGAATTAGGATCATAAACTTGATACAGATCTGTTTTATGCAACCTATTTGAAAAACAGACTGATTGCAATGTTATACAAACACAAACACTTGCATGCTGAGTAATAACATCCGCATCTGCATTAGGCTATGGGCTAATCTAAGCCTCAGTTCATATAAATAACTGTATTAAACTGAGTAGCCTCTTAAAAAGATCTTTTAATGACAGAGCAAAAAATTACTGACTTATACCACAGGCTTAGAAGTGAACTGTTACTACTGTCAACTTCATTTCTCAAAATTAATGTCCGTTATTAAGATCATCAAGGTATTAGGAGGACAAAGGATTCCACTGTTTTAACACTGGCCAGTGCAGCGTATGTTTTCCTGGTTGTCCACTGTAGATGCGTAGCCTGCTACCTCCCAGCCAGAATCCTGATAATGGCTACATCTCCTTTCCCTATAAATTAGCTTAGAGGAAGGTTTTCTCGGAAGAGGTATACTTGGCTCCCTGTAGGTTTGGGATCATTTTCAAACTTTTCTTGGTTTATCCAAACCAAGCACTTTAATGTTCATTCATCCCCAGTAAAACTTAGCTGAAGTAACCTCAGGAAAGAATTACTCCTTCTCCCACAAATTGCATGCAGTATTTGAAGCAGTGTACATTCAACAGAGTTCTAAAGGGTAGTTTTACACCAGTCACAGTCAGGAAAAACAGCTGGCTTTCCAGCAGTATTGCTTATAAAATATCGGTTGATATCTGAATAGCCTAAAAAAAATATTTTAAGCTCTATTTCAGTTGATGGCTAACATGTAGGTCTTTTGTAAATGCAAGATCCAAATTACATTGACTGGGCAAGGAATCAAGCTTATCAGTTATAAACAACTTGAGTGTGGGTGAGCTAGGTTTACTGTCTCCCTTAGTTTTGGCTAAATTTATATATACAGTTATACCTCAGACTGAAATTATTATCAAATAATAATTACTGGAACAGAACTTTTTATACTTTATTAGATGCCTGAGTACAATCAGCCTTTAAGGACTGCTCTCAGCTCAGGTACTAGATCATCACTTTCTGTGAGGCTGAATACGCAGTTAGAGCGAGTCCACTAGGCAAATGGAACTATTATTTCCTGCATACCAATCATATTTTATGAAAATTAGCATTAAAAAATGCTAATGCAATTTCAACCTTTCAATTACACATGCCAAATGTGTGTTCTCAAAGCACACACACAAAGAATCCAAAAACCAGGACCCAGTACCACCACATAAAACACTACAAAATTTCATCAGACATGTAAAATTTTTATCAGAACAGTAAGGAACATAAAAGGAGAACTGGACAGAGGTTTCTTTAGCTTTTTCATTTGTAAAACAAGAAAGCTGTGAAAAAAACTTAAAAAATAGTTTTACACAGGGATGTTTCAGTAATTTGGTGTTCCTTGTACCAGAATGGCTCTTTAAATTCCTTTATCGAAAGTTCCTGCATAAATTATTCTCTTCTAAAAAAAAAATCCCATATTTGAAGTCTAGTAAACTTCAAGAAGTTATTAAATAAAACAAGAACTCCCTAGAGCCACAGGATGTTATGAGATGTACAAATCAAAACAAAATTACTTGCAACACCTAGATAGGACAAAAGGCTTTCAAAATATTGGTGAATACACGCAAATTTAAGAAAGGAAAGCATTGTCACGTCAGCATTATGGTGACACTAACTGAACTATGAGTTTATGGGTCGATTTCAGTTTAAGGTCAGTTCCAAGAATATGGCATCTTAAAGCAATGTGACTTTAAACTTTCCATGGGTCCCTCTCTAAAAAGGTGTAGAAATTATAGCAGTTAGACTGTCTGAAGAGGACTAAATGGAATCATTGCATCATCATAATGATACCACTTAGCTTTCCTAATGCCAACACATGCAGCAGAGAAACTCTGCTTATGATTAACCACACTATTGTTGCTTGTATTTTAATAAATTTTATTGCTTACTGTGCATTGTAAAGGTACCCTCCCTTCTACAAAAAAAAAAAAAGTCAATTGACTGTTCACTGAAAAGAGTTTCCACCCTTTCCAAAAGGTAGCACTTCTGAAGCAAGCCAATAAAACTCCAAATTTTTGTAAAATGGGAAAGAAAAGTTTTAGAAGCACATTTATTTCTAAATCTCTCTCTTTAACTGAACCATCACATAAACTGAAGAAAACAAAAATTATTTGAAAAATCAAGATTATTATTACATACTTGGCTTGAAACATAAAACCAAAAAAGGTATCAGAACAAGAAAACAATTACTTACAACCGTGTATTTTACAGGATCTAAATTTAAAATGTCAAGAAAATATCAGGAAGATGAAAATCTGGATTGTAGAGATTCATTCGCCATTTAAGTTATCTGAGCTAGACTCATTCAGGCACAGCTATGCTTTAATCCCCTCCGAAAATTTCTTAGCCAATTCACAGTCTTAGATCCCTTTATGTTTAGCCACAGTTTAGCAGGGAATAATAGAAGCTTCTCAGCTCTCTTTCTTGAAATAACTTCTTCAAAGGGGAGGAGGAAGCACCTTCTGGCCCGAGTAAAGTTTCCCTGAGTCTGGAAAGAAGTGAATTTGTCTCCTTTTCTTCTGTAAAGCCAGTAAAATTCTGTCCTCAGCTCTCTTCTTTTGTAAAAACTTTTTCCCAGGGTTAAATGTCCTGGTTTATAATATCCAGTTCTCAAAATAACAGCCTGTCTAGCACTGCCAATAATTTTATTTCTATTGCAGCATTTGTTGTATAAGTAATAACACACAGAAGTTTCTTTTAATGTGATGAGCTGAAAATGTCACTTTGAGAGGTGTGGGAAGAAACAGGACTGTGTAGAAAACATGAAGGAAACGTGGCTGGTGAATAAAACTCATCGCATTTCACCAGTGAAACACATTTTGAAAGATCATTGCAAAGATATCTACTAAGAAAAATGGCATCATGTGGCTGTCTTCCAACTCCTAGCTGCCCTCTACAGCAACTGGGGCTTGTAACATCCAGTTTCAGGAAACCCCACACACCACTTTGCAAAGAAAATATAAGTTCTTTCTAGTATTTCTCCTTCAGAAACTGAATAAAATGAAACATAGGCATTCACTTCCTTTTCCTCTGCTAATCTGCTGCAGGCAGAGAATTAATACCTAATGACTTCTACAGGGCAAACCAGAACCTATACTTTAGACTTGTTCCTTATCCAAACCATGAGTTTCTCTAAATCAACTTCCAGTTTGTTCCAACAGGAGATACAACTGTTGCATTGGCCAGAGCATTTGGGATAAGAGATTCACATAGCTTCAGGTCTGTTTTCAGTCCTGGGAACTGAGGTCCCTTGTTTGTGAACTGGTAGTTTCAGTACCTCACTAGAAACATTTCTAAAACCATAGAAATGCAAACCATAAAGGGAAAAAAGGGAAGGAGATTAGCTTCTTGAAAACATGACCCTCCTTTTTTGCAACTCAGCCAATGACTTGGAAGATGCACTTTGTGCTTAACATCGGAACAAAGTTGTGGTCGTTTAGGAACTTCATGGTTTCCATTAAATTGCACAGCATGGACATTTGGTATTTCAGGCAACTGCGAAGTCAGAATGTAGATCTTGCAGTTTCAAAGTAGAGGCCTCTGTCGAGTGCTAACACATGCACACACACATTCACTCACATTCCTTAGCCAATTCATGTCATTAAGGAGATTTTAAGAAGAGACAAAACAAGAAAAAGCCTAAAAAGAACCTCCAAAATACCACCACCACTTAAACCTCTTTCTTAAGCACCTGAAAGCAAAATACTACAAGTGGAAATGTAATGTTTAAATGCAGTGAATGCATTGTATCCTTCTATAGAGTTTATAGCATTAACTCTGTAAGTACGCTGAAAAGCTGAAGCATTGGAAACCATCTAATTACCTCTCTGCAGGTGTAAATACATGGACCTAATAAGCCTTCCCACTGTGAAAGCAGTTACTTAAATTATATTAAAATATTAAAAACAATTTAATGAGCTTTTTTCCCCTAAAGTAAATTGAGTGTGTGCCTTAACCTGCTTCAGGCAAAGGAAGTTTCAAACATATTGGTTTTGAAACTAGCCATTATTTCCCATGTTGCAAAAATGGCAATTTTATTTCCCAACAGCAAATGAAACTGTCAGGAAAATTTAGATGCAATAAAATTGTGTGGTTAAACCAACATGCTGGATTTGGAATAAAACTGAATTAAAGGAATTAAAATTAAGCATTATGTCAGTCAAACTTTAGATAAACTATTTGAAATCGGGGGCCGGGGGGGAGGTGGTGTCGGTGTGGGTTTTTTTGCAGAAGTTACATTTTGGACTTTGTGAAGTCCACCCATAACTACCCATTATATGTCCATCAACAGTGTCACATTTGAAATTTGCGCAATGAAAACTATTTTGCATAAAATGTGTTGCTTCTGGCAACACTTCTGCCTAAATAAAAAGTTGTCAGGCAGTGTGTGACTTTAGTGGTACAGAGTTTTAAAATGGTGGCTTCAGTCCAAGGCTAGCTAATAACGGCTGACATGCACTGGAATCTTGAGGCCTAAATCAACATTGTTTTCACAGCTGTAATTAAGCCACCTAATCAGAAGCACATTTTGACGGGACAGTTTCTGGAAGCCAGACATTACAATTTCTTATGCCTGGAGCGCAGTGGCTCATGAGAGGTCCTCATTTAATTTCAGGTTTCTTTAAATAAAAAAAAAAAAAAAGCCGTAAAATGAAAAAGACTATTAAAAAAAAGCAGTGTACGGTTGTTGAAATGAAGCAGGCCTATGTGTTCATGCCTTGACCAACCCTGCATCCCACCCTCCTTCGGCTCTCTGCCGAGTCCCCAGCTCTCAAGTGGCAGCTGCACACAGTGAGATTAAGGGCTGCAGCCAAAGTCAACAGATGAGCTGGTCTGAACTGGCTCTCTGTGTGTTCTGATTGTAAATTGTGCTGGTGATGATTAGAGAACTCTAACACAGGATGTCGACTCTTAAAACTGTCCAGAGAAAATAATTTTATTTTTTTTTAAGTTCAGGAAATTTTTTTAAACTTCTTTTGTGGCTTGGTACATAGTGTTGTGTCTGTAACTTTCAGATGATTCAAACATGAATTCACACGAATTAAGTAACTATATTATTAAAAAAATACACCATTACTTGCTCACAGCAAGATCCTTCATTTGGGGATGTTTATGCAGCAGTGTCAATTCTAAATGCAATTCCCTGACTCCAGCAGAGTCATGCACCCACCACCTGCCAGTGGAAGATACCCCTAAAATTCAGACTATCATCAGCTATTTTTGTTGTGTGACTATCACTTCAGGATGGTCTCATACCTGAAACAGCTAAGCTGTCTTGCTCTTTCTGGAGCACAGCTACATTAGTAACTTTAACATAAACTTTCAACCCCAGAGGCCACTGTAAAACTATCAATATGACGGCACCAGTCACTGGAGTCTGACTACATTTAGTTCTGCATTTTAATTACATATGGATTCTATTAACTGAACCTTTTGCCTTACAGGCAACATTTTAATCAAATTACTATAATTTTCAAATATGTTACAAAAGTCTGACAAGTTAAAAGTTCACATACCTAGAATACTGAGTATCAAAATTTTTTTGCATAGAAAAGGAAGTATTCTTTATGAAATAGAAAATGTGTTGTTGGATTACTGCATATGTTTTTTAACACCTTGCCCTAACTTAACTAATGTCATTTATAATGCTAGTTTAGTATTTTTCTTCACTGGTACTACATAATAAGGACATAGTTTAAACTACATTATTTTTACTCTATTTTTCACGACTATTACTTGCTTAAGTGGTATCACATGAAAAGATGACCATCTGCACGAGGATACTGGCACTCCTTGGCTACACAGTAAGCTTGGCAAATGACATCCAACTGCTCAAAATCAAGTAAGAAATGCAAATATTTCAGTAAAACAAATAGTTTCTGGATGATATTACTGCTTCATGGATTCAACTAATAAAGACTTCAAGTAAATGTTATGAAAATAGTTTGTTATTTTTGTCTATACTAATATTCCTGCTCTTTTAGGGCTATTATCATCTCAGTATTTGGGAACTTCTCCTTGTAGACCTGTCAGATTTTGTCTGACCTTAAGAACATTCATAGGTTTCACAGTAAATAAACCACACACTGGTATTTAACGGCTCTGAGCAACAGTTACAATTATTTGAGGTCCATATCTCACTTAATTCTGTCCTAGAAAATTTCCAAGAAAGCACTGCAAGACAGAGGGCAACCAAAAAAATAACAACTATGATTATTATTTGCAAGGCAAATTAAGAACTAGTATCTCCAAATCTTTCACAAAACTGGTTCAATTCTAAATCTTTCAAAAAAATCTTTTCAGTTCAACTGTGCATCAGGCTAGCACAAAGTAGTGGAAAAGCCAAGCAGAGTTTTTGTATGCTTCTTGCAACATCTGGGAAGAATTCGCCCTGCTACATCAGTCATTCCATGTCCTAACACAAGAGATATAGCTCTAGCCCATGAAAGACACTCTCTGACACTGAACATGACACCAATGGAGCAAGAGTCTTTCTCCTATGCAGCAAGTGAAAAGGTAAATGGATTTTCTTCTTCCTCTCCAGTTCCGTTATCATAATTCTAAATGTAAGAGATTACATCCCTGTGAGATGCAGGTCTCAGCTTCAAAATGCAGACTGAACTGGTGACAAGGAAACAAAAGGTATGGGAGAAAGATATGTAAAACCAACTGCCCTGACCAGCCTGGTTAAGAAAATGTCAGTGGTGGAGATAACTGCTAAGTTTGAGTTTTAAATGTTTTTCTCTTTCCCTCCCATGAAAAGGGTCCAAGTAGATCACGCGAAGTGAGAGGTGACTGCTCTGCTGAAGAAGAAAAGTGTACATTTTGCTTAACACAGTCCTTCAACACAAAAATATGAGAGCATATGCCAATTACTAGCACCTCAACAATAAACATCAGTTTTTTATGCATGAGATCATGCTACCTGCTTCTCTCACCTTACCAAATCTTACAATTCCTGTACTTCCTGTATTTTAGGTGATACTACCAAGAATTTTTAGAGAAAGAACAGACACAGCCACAACAAGAAAAAAAAAAAAATAAGGGTGATGCAAAGCCACATAAAGCAATACATAATTTCATTTTCAACCCCAGTTAGGAGAAACATCCAAGACAACAGTTATTTTTGTGGTTAGTTAGAGGGCTCTGCTCTTCTTACAGATTTTCATATCACCCCACCCACCCATGTGAAACTCACCTTCTCCCCTTTTGAGTTAAAGTCATCCTTTTGCCTCCCTAGATTTCCATTTCTCCAGTCCACACCAAGCTTTTCTCTCTTCATCATCTTTATAAACTATCATATTTTCCCCCTTTCTTTCTACTTCCCTTTGATTCTAAAGTGGAAGCAGATAAAGGAGGAAATATCACCAGATCAGCAGGACATTCAGTATCAGAGAAACACCTGAGCACTTGCAATGGCTTCATTCATTTGCCAAAACTCGTACCAGAGTACTTTAAATTCTTAAAATTCAGGCAGCAGTACTGACATTAGAGAAAAAAGTTCAGAGCTGAAAGCTATAAAAACACATTCTGAAGAAATTTTATAATTAACTGAATTGCCTGTTCCTTATATGTGTCATGTCTCGCCAGAAAATACATTGTCACTGCATCCACTCCCCACAACACTGAGCTTGTAGCAACAAACTCTTCCGCAGTACAGACACCATCGATTCATGTGCTTGCCTTGTGACTAATATAGTGCCACATGTTGCCCCACAGTACTCACAAAATAATTGCTTATCACTATACTACTGCACAGTATAGCACTTAAAAGCTCTCAGTTCAAAGCCTACTTATTACTGCTACTCTGAGCCGAAGTGCAAGTATAGTAATAAACTAATGCATCTGAAGAAGTAAAATGGTTCAAAGCAGCAGAATCCAGTACTGCTAAAGTAACTGGCAAGTGCTCATTTAGTAGAAAACTTTAGAGCACAGTCCAGATCATGGTGTTTGTATTACTAGATGCAGCTGAAGAAGAAATACACAGGAAAAAAGAAATACAAGGACGGTTTAACTGGTATCTTCTCTGCTTACATGCAGATCACGTGTACAGTTACTTACTATCAATGAAGTACTTCTACTAAAGCCATATTTTCGGCACATTAAGCTTTCCTAATGAAAATCCTAAGAAAGTATAAAGGCAGAGACACGTAAAGGGAAACATGAGGAAAAAATGGCACAGAGATAGCTGGACACTAATGAAGAGCACAGATACCTTCTGCTCTTGACTCCCCTTCAACCCACATGATTATTCTTGTTTGTAAGGAGTGTTTCCAGCATTCATTTCACCTCTATCCATCATAATCATACCCCTTTCTGTTCCTCTCTGTTGGCATTAGCAAGAGCACATACAGCAATCTCAGGATTTTGTCACTTTTGTCTAGAAGGAAAATGGTTGAACTAGAAGCAGACTAGAGTATGGAGACATCAACTCAGAGTCTTAGATAAAGTATGAAGAGTCCATCACTGATGTTGCATCATTTTTTGATGTTGCATCATTTGCTTTTACAATTATCAGCATAACACAAAGCAACAGAAGGGGAAAAAAGTGGTGTGAATAGAAAGAAAGGCAACATAGTTAGCAAATTTCAGTACAAGAAGGTCAATTAGAAATGCAATACCATCTGAACATGGGAAAACTCAGTACTGACGAATGGCCTAAACTTGGATGCAATGGGTTGTTGCAAAGGCAAGAACCCAACACAACTAGCATACAAGACATCAAGAGACAACCACAACATAGTGAGGTATAACTCAGCCTTAAAAGGTGATAGTCCGTACATGGTATACACTTGAAAGACTTTCAAAAAATGTGTTTCAGTGCTGAGCAGTAAGTTACTGTTCTAGGACCAAAAGCATACATCATATGATGACCTGCAGTTAATATAGTGCAAGTGCTGTGTTTGCCCCCTACGTGAAAAGTTTTGCCTTCAATGTTACTAGAACTGGATATCTGATTCAACACAGTGAATTGAAACCAATAAAGTGTGCACAATTCTGAAACCAGATGCTAAAGAAAAGTCATTACTCCTTTTCATTTAAAATAATCAAGCATAAAAATCTGTTATGTTTTTCAAATACAGAAAGAAATATAGTGTGAAACTTATTCCTCAAAATCAGAGCAGAACAGCTGTGATGCCTGAAGTTATTAAAAGACATGCTTGATGCAACTTTTTCAAATACTAGGGACAAGCTTTACAGAAACCCCACATACTATAAAATATACCACAACTTTCTTTTCCTTTTTTTCATGGAAACTTGAGAATCTATCTTTCTGAATTTTTTGCCTTTACATTAAAATTTTAAAACACTTGTTACTAACGTTTATGCTTAGGTACAAAATAAACTGCTTCTAAATGAAGAACTATTCTCCCCAGAAGACTGCACAAAAAACCAGCAGATTTTTGGGCCCACAGATAAAACTAGAATGTAAAAAGTATCATCTTTTACACTGATACTGTAGGCAGACACAAATTACTTTAACAGCACGGCAATTAATCACAGGCACTGGAAAGCTAGGAGGGCAATTTTTTTTTGTTTTTTTCCACTATAACATGTCAAGCCACTGCGTAGCCTTTCATAAACAGGACTAGCATAATCTTTGCTGAAAGAACTCTCTCAATCTAAATGAAAGCAAACCTCACTGAAGAAAGTTTGGCAGACTTCCCACTCCTCAGTACACAAGTGGTCATCCTGATTTAAACAACAAAAACAATCATAACAGGCAAAGGAGGAACCCAACTGAAGTGGGCATGGACTCAGCAGGACACATATAAAGCTAGTAGAAATAAAAAAAAAGCCTGGTTGGAGGAGAAAAGAAGCAATTTCAGTGAAGAAATTCCATTTAATTTCTTAGCAAGGTTGTGCAGTCACACAGTTTCCTTCAATGACCATCATCATCTCAAGACATTAAAATTGAAATTCAACATTGATAATATATTTTCTGTTCGCACTAATTTTCCATTGTACTGATCTAATTTAGAAGCAGGATAAGAAATTAATGCAATTCTGTTGGAAGCAACTAAAGCCACAGCTTTTGAATACCCATTTGCCATTGTGTTTATGTGAATTGCACTAGCGATGGCTTTCTTCTTTCATCTTCTTGAATCTTCTGTTTCAAAAAGAAAGATTAACAATCCTCCTAGTCTTTATGGTCCTTTGCTGATGTGAAAAAGTTAAGAAAAGTGGAGAAATACATCTAAGTGTATGTAAGTTGCATTCTAGACATACTTTGCTACATATTTATGACAGGTTACAGGTCCAGACCCCTGCCTGTGTGACATAAATACATCTGCATTAAATAATGCCCCTAGAGGGAGATCTCAGATCTGAAGAACCACCTTATTAGCCTTAAAAAAGTCCAAGTATCTTTGTGGGCAAGAACATTTTACACTAGAAATTATTTTTTAAATTTGATTTTAACTTTGCAAATTTAGTGAGTATTATTATTCGTAACAATAATTGTCTGGAAAAAAAATCATGTCTCATAATACACAATTCATTTACATGCAGACTTAATAATATTCTGTCTTAATATGGTGCTATATCTTTAGATGGTCAAATCCTGAAAATTCAAAATTCAACCGTTTACTCTAATGCCAAAACCAAACAAAGCACAATGTATAACTTTCCAGTGACAGCAGCAATGAACAGCTCCTGGAAGAAGATACAGTAGTAAAATTAATAGTTGTGTTAACTTCTACCACCCCCTTTCTCTCCTAGAAAAGTCTTCAAAGATTTCTGTTGACACTATTTTTATTACTTTAATATGTTTATAATGAAATATTACTGTATTTCCCTATAGAAACAATGCAGCATGCAGAGAGATGCAGGCTTAGGAAACCACATCCAAATGACAGAAACTACTTGAAAAGCAGACTTACCAACTGTGAGTTCTCACTTTCATGAAGACAAGCTGTTTGGAGCCTGCACTTTTGGACTGGTATTTGAAGCTGATGAGGTGCTGTTTCTCTCACTAACATATCAATTCTGGAACTTGCAAGTTGGTAGACATCCATAAAACTTTTAATCATGGCCTTTAAAAAGTAAAATAAATCATCAGTGCCAGGCGGGCTATATATAAGTCCCAAATAGCATACACCCAAATTCATTAGAGAAGTTCTACATTTTATTAATCAGAGAAATCAAACAAAGGTTGGAAGCCAGGCCAAATTTCAGTCTCAGTACTTACACATTAGAAGCCTAACATGGGATTTTGTTTTCCTTCTAAAGTCTTAAATATTAATAGCATTGAAGAGAAGCAAATGATATTGCACCCAAGTTTGAGAATGTTTTGATAAGGTGTTTTCAAACATGCAGTATTACAGCGAGCAGCTGACACCATTTTTCACTGTACTTTAAATACAAGACTCAGTGCAAGTCAAACTTCTGTTTACAAAGAATCACTACACAGTTTCAGGTAAATGTTCGTGCTTTCAAAATGAGTCAAGTTACTAATCCTTCCATTCTACTCTAGAAAAAAAAAATTAATTTAGCAGAAACAAAAGAAACACTATAAACTTACAGGCATCTGAAAGTTAATAATCTGATTACAATATAGCTGGGAAAATATAATTGTTTTCATGTATACAGTGGAAGAATGTCCCAACTGTGCAATATTGATCTAACTGATAATAAAGTTAGCAGCACAACACAGTACAAATGATTTGGCAGTACCAGTAACTTTATATCTACCCTAGTGCAACGCTATTGAGATTATTGGTCTTCTTTACAACTGGTTAATCACATTTTGTAAGTTATACTTCTCCCTTCTGAAATGACCTGTAGCAAGTTTCCACTGTAAGAACATATTACAGGTAATACAAAATTGGTCCTTTGAATGTAAGTCTGTGGTACAGGCAAAAATAAACTTAGTACTACAAACAGGCATTCACAAAAATTTTTACTGCTTTCCTTTCCTTGTTCTCACACTACTGCTTTTCAGAATAAAAGATAACATAGCTGAATTCAAGCAAGTTATTTCATGTGTGAAATGTAAAAAACAGCAGAGGCAAATTAACACCATCGCATCAGAAAGAATATCCAAAATGTTGTATGTACTATGGTGCTAATCCCAAAAGCGTATTCACATAGGCCTGTAAGTCTGCCACTGTTAGCTCTGATGCCACTTTTAAAATGTTTCATCCATATTTATCATGACTAAAATGCTGCAGCTCTTCACAAACAATACCAAGCAAGAATGTGGCTGTATCTCACACCCTATATAAAACTTTCTGAGAGTCTTCATACAGCAACTGCCCACATGCTAAAAATTAGACATATGTTTAAAAAAGTCAGTGGGCTGAGCCTGTGACTCATAAACAAGGATTACATCAATGCGTCATAACAAGCTGTGTCTCCAGTCTCACAGAAAAAAAAAAATCTTGTGTCCCTTTAAGTAATTCCCACATTATATTTAAAGGTATCACTGCACTAGAATGCATAGAAATGATTGCTTACCTTCTTCCCTTTACCTCTGCTACCACAAAATTAGTACAGCCACAAACCTATACAGCTTCATTCTACATCTCCAGACCTACACTAAGTCCACAGAGATATCGGAAACAGCAGTTATCAATTCCTTGCTGCTCAACTCAGCTATTTCATTTGTTCTCTTGCTTAAAGAGTTCAAAAATTTTCAGTCTAGGAAAAATGTATTCCATTCACAAGCTTTTATTTTCAGACATGGCAAGAATTTTTTTCTAAGTCATCGAGATTTTTTTTTCAGTCCAGAAGGAAGCAATTTATCAGCTATAAACCATTCATTACTGATGTGGAAGGTAGCATTTATGCATCCATAGGCACACACTCCTGCCAGTACATCCCAGCTCCCTAGCAAAGACTCAGGGTCAGCTCACATGTCTCTCATTCACTCCAGTGGGTGACACGGAACCCCTGATAACGAGTGTGCAAAATATTCATTCTAAATGCCATTTAGAAGAAGGCAAATACTTCGGGGTTTTACACATGCCATTGCAATGCACTCATTTATATATGAATTTACAGACCTCAAGTCAGACACATATTGAGTCACAGATCTGTTTTCCACAATACTGAAGTTTCACTTATTAGATAGTTTCCATGGGGAATGGGCATAGAATCTGGTCACAAACACATATCCAAAAGAGTTCAGAACTTCAATTTAGATTCTTACTTGTATGTTACAGACAGAATTGTATCTGTAGCTCTAGAAACTTTCATGATCAAAAGTCTGTTGACAGAACTTCAGACAAGGCACATCTAGTTCTGCAGAATTCTCTTCCTCTCCTAGGGAGGAATGTTTTCCTGTGTTTTTAAGCACACACAGCAGTAAGATGTACACATAGGGTTTAAGTATACGTAGCAATAAGATACTTCAGCAACCCTCCTGATTAATTTTTATAGCATAAAATTTGACATTCCTACACATCTGCAGGATCTGCGTTTAAGTAAGCCCTTCTGATTTTGAATGGGTTGGTGACAGTGACATGCAAACCATGCAACAACAAAAATTTGACTTCATTATAAATACAAATGTTTCAAAAATACACACAAATCACTTCCATTCAGAAAGGCCAGATGTAGTAGTCCCCAAATATGTTAGGAGTCAACATTGCTGCAACTTTTTAGAAGTTAAAGTCTCTTCAGACAGGTAAGTATTACAGGAAAGTAAGTAGGGAGAAGACTTAAACAAGGAGGCCACATCAATAGTGAGACTGAAAAATACTAATTTGAAACATGACTAAGCAGGGGGCTTGGACCAATGACATTCATAGGGCCATTCCAACCTCAATCAGTCTGCACTTCAGTGTTCACAAATTCTCCCTAAAGACAGAACACCATGCAAGTTAACAATAGCTAAAACTTACATAGGGCTGTCAATTTTAAGAGCTGAAAATGTAATTAGTTCCTGTGTGTTAATCAAAGAAAAAGACAAATTAATCAGGCAGCTGAATGGCTTTTTCCACTGACCTCTTCCCTTTCCTTTTACTCTACAAAATGACTTATTTTACAAAGGATTTCACTATTATTCAAAGTTCTACATCACTTGCTACTGATATGGCAGAAGCAAATTATAATGGTAGGAGTATTTTCCATGCCAAAAATGTCTTCAGTGTGAGAGGAGAGCCATGCTCCAACACTAAGTCAAGACACAGGCAGCTTCCTGAAAACAGGCACAATTTTCCTGGATAACTGGATGCAATTCACAGGATAAAAATATATTCATGAGGTTGGTATGAAGAAAGGATGCTTTTATGCCAAAGGTGACAGACTAAGCACAAATTTGCAAGAACGCCCAAGTCCCATTGTTAAATGTAACTTTCAATGCACAGGTTATTTTAGCCTAAGTAGTTCTAGGGATTTTTTTATGGGTGTTTATATATTTAAAGCGGTATCCTCATCTAGAAAATTCCTATGAGCACTTCAACTGTCCTTGAATTCAAAGAAAATGTGAAAATTCTGAAAAATTCAGGAAAGTAAACATTTCATCATCTGATAAAGGAGCAAAGTATTTCAAATTTTAGATCCTTGTTTATTTAGAAGAAAATCAGACTTTGAAGACTCTGATCATTGCATACATGGCCATTTTGTCTGCCTCTCCAACTTGAAAAACAAGGCCAGAAGACAGGAGCACCACAAACACATGTATGTACATAGCCAACTGCTATGCAACCAATGCTGCAATACCCTGAATATACACAGATATAAGCACATAAATAGATAAAAGAGAACATATAGAAAAATATGTTTTGTTTTAAGTGAAATTAACAGATGAGTTTTATTTTAAAACAGGCATAAGGGAGAAAGTTATTTTGACCTGTTCAAAGATGTATGCATAAAAACTTCTGGCTTAAGCTACAGGTGAAGCTGAGAAACTGAACTGAGAGCAAAAATGTGACATACTAATTTGATGCTGTTTATAAACTGCAAACCAGTGAACTGCAGAGCAAAACAGCAAAATTTAAGCTGTGCTTTCTTTTTTCCAGATTAATCTTTAAAAAGACTGAGAACACTTGACATTAGAGACAGCCTCCCAGATAACAACAGTAAAACCAATTTTTTCTAGTATTCCCTCTGAGTACTTTCAAAAAAGCAATCATTTCCTTGTTCTGTATACCACTTCTAGAACCAGTAATTTTAAGGTGCACAGTGCTAAAGATGCTTTAAACCAGATTTTGTGTGCATTACTGGCTATAAACTCACAAGACTTTAAGACTCCAGTCTTCAGGAGTACTTTATTTAAAATGAAAAATAGTTAACATTGACAAATTACATAACCTTTAAGGAATCTCAAAAATTAAAATAAACCTTTTTTTTTAAATTAATTTATGAAACTCAAAGGCTACTCAAGCTTCAGTTGTTCTCGATTCTGTTATCGTAGAAACATATAACAAGAAACATACAGATCAGCATATGCAAACTAGTGGAAGACTTCTCATCAAAGTTGTAATGTATTTATTATACATTATAGAATCAGCATTTCTAATTCCAAATTTAAATATGGTATGAGTTGTCTCCCTTGCTCTCGGTGCTTGGTTAATGAGAACAAAGAAAGTTCAAAACAATTTTTATTTGGATTATGGATTACAAATGATTGTGAACAGAATTTCCACTTAAAAGTTTTAGACTAATCTGAAGTCATAAATAAAATACCAATAATTAAGAATCAATTCATTTATTTTTATATCCATACTATATCATTACCTCAGGATCTTATTGGGCCTGCTATTACCATAGAACTTTATCTCTTGTTTAAAAGAAAGAAAACTAAAAGAAGGAAAACTTAAGTGAAATATTGCTTATTAAAAGCTATCAAACAGACTAACAGCCTGACAATACAAGCACTGATTTTGTAACATCACACAAAGCAGGAAGAATAAAAAGACCATCTAACTTTAAACAATGTGCTTTAAAAAAAAAGAAGTATAAAAAGTCAAAATTAACATCTGACTGCTAGGCTCTCCCTTCAGTAAATTTTTCAACTAAAAATAATGTTAGAAGGTAGCAAATTAACTAATATCAACACAAACAAAAAGATTAAAAAGAACAAGAGAAGGACTAACGAATGGATTTCAGAAGAATTAAAGATTAACTCTAGTATAAAAAAATGCTTAGATAAGAATCTGAAAAGACTGAGAATCTCATTTATGGTACGGAATTTGGCTGAAGTGCAGTTCAGGCAAACGCAGCTGGTGTGGAAACAAAACTCCATGAAGTGGAGTTCTGCATGCTTAATGGATAACCTATAGAATGCCTGTCATTACTGCCTTGCTTCAAACTGACACAAATAAGACTAGTTAAAAGAAGTCCAGAAAACAAAACATACGTCAATTAAATTTTTGTTTGCAGAACCAAGATTTAAGGCTATGTATTAAGACAGCCATATTTGGGGAAGAAAGGATTAAAACTCATTTCTCCCAAAAATTTTAGAAATTGAAAACCCATTCTGACTGCCTTGACCCATACTCCAAAACGTCTAGTGACAACATCAGTGGAGGATGTAAATAGAGCAACTTCTCAGACATCAGAAAAAGATCTCATGGGAAACAGCATTCAGCAAAATTGCACTTTTGCAGCTGTTTGGCACTTCTTTAATGATCTATTCCCCCTGTATCTCATTTTGACACTAAACTTTTTGTTGGGTTCCATTCAAGCATGGCATGCACAATTTAAATGTGCCAAAAAGCAGGTCAGCTCTGTTACAACTTTTTTTTCCCCAACGAAAGCTGACTCAGTGCCACACACGGGGCCCAACTCTATCCCCTTTGCTTCAATAACAATTACTTTACCCTGCAGGTCTCAGAGGACAGCCCAAGGGAATGAAGCTCTACATAAAAGGCTAGACTTTCTGCAAGAGGTAATGACACGACTTCCTACAAGAAAACTGAAAATGGAGTATTGAAATTGACAGAGACTGAATGGAAAGTGCTTCTACTAGAAACCACAGCAGATGGGCATAACAATTGCCATGAAAATTACCACAAAGCATAACAATTTCAAAAATAACACTGATCTTTTAGGTACTTATAAATTAACACTGAGGTGTTTGTTGGTATGATCAGGTAGAAAGCATCCTGAGAATTTCATACCAAAAGACCAAGCTGCAGCCTTGACTACTCAGGACACAGTTTTATTTAAAAAAGAGCAGTGTCCCATCACACATTAGGTCAAGAGGAGAAACAAGAGAGTAAACCTTCCCATCCAAATCCAGGTGAAATGTCAAGTGAAATTACAAGTTGTCTGCATCTGAATGATATTGCTTTTGGTCTGCTAGAGTGACACCTTAGAAGCAGAAAAGATGTACAAAAGCTGAAGTACAGAATCCTGTTCTCACAATGAAATGCAGAGATGTAAGATCAATTTCTGAAAAGTATATTCTTTCTTCTTTTTAAGGGACTCCTACATGCAGGTATGAGATATCCTATGTAAGCAAATCAATTTTTATATGCTACCTGAAAACTCTCTTGATTGTCTGAAATCTAAAGAATTAATTACAGGTGCATGTGTATGAGAACAATTTAAGGAGAGTACAGAGGCAGGCATTAATCTGTCACGTTACTAACTACGAAAGTCTGAAGCAACTTTATAAGGAAGATAAATGTGAAATCTTAAAATATCTTACGTTCTTCTGAAATGCTGTCAGCAAACTATCCAACATAACTTATTCAACTATTTGCCAATGTAGTCAAAACAATGACTTTAATGACCATTAAAGTATTTTTTCCCTATGGTTTTAAAGAGTGTTCTATTAACTAATAATAATTTCAATTACTTTTAGTAAAGACATATGCTTTATAGACAAAGAGATACTACTAAGGATTTTATGAATCTTTTCAGAAACTCATGAAAAACTACCAATTTCATTTTAGCCAGTGCAGAAAATATCTTGCTGACTCCAACAAAGAAAATTATCAACCCACAAAATCTGCATTCAGCGTGGATATTGCCTTAAAAATTTTGACTAGGGCAATGAAAGGATACAAATTATCCCTTTCCAGCAATAAGAAGCAGCTTTTAAATTTTAGATTTAAACATTTTCAAACTGAATTATTTAAAATATTTCCCACATGCTTAGAAGTGGGAAATGTGTCCACTTTGTATTTTCCATACGTGAAGATGAAGACTGTTCTGTGCCGTAGTTATCACTTACTGGGAGAGACAAAGGTCCTTACCACCAGGTTTAGTCAATATGACAACAGTGATTATCGTGGCTTGTGCATAAACAAACCTTACTGAGTCCTAATCTTCATATCAGGTTTTAGGTGAATGCTCAAGTCTAATGCAGCCTAGAGGCCGGAAAACTGCACAAATTTTTGTGAGATAATTAATTAATTTCCTTTGCTTTCCTTATGAAGTGCTCACGGTAGCACTGCACTTTGATTCAACTTAAATATCTCACCCTATATGAAGCAACATTTAATAGTTTTCTAAGGAAACTCTGAACCATACCTGTTAGGTTGAAAAGAAAAATTTTTTTTTCACCTTGGCTCCTCACCAAAACAGTTATGCGCACAAGCTCATGGTGCCAGCACAGAAAAAAAACCACCAATCAGGCTCTTATGCGAAAGCAATTATCCAGAAAAGCTGAACTGCACCCCCCAGGTAAATGGGTACACCCTTAATCTAACCTACGCTGCCACATACAGGATGGACAGGTGTTCTCCTTCCGTCCTCAGATGTTAGTAACGTAACTAGTTTGCTTCATGCATTCTTGAACTCTAAAAAAATAATTATTTTAAAAAAAAACAACATGCAAATGGCTACATTTTCAATCAGACTTATCTTCAAGACCTAATTTATGCCAGGAAAACATTTTATTAGAAATTTCAGGGAAAACAATTCTTGCTACAAAATCTAGAGTAAAAGCAAATGTAAAGAGCTCCCTACCATCGCTGAATACATACTCCTAGTAACAATGGCTATACAGCTGAAGAAAACCCTGTTGGTAAAAACTGATTCTGTTTTCCTGTCTTTTTGCCATTTGTAATAGAGAAGACAGATAAGTGCAACTCAGAAAGGTGTAAATCCCAATATGCACATGTTAAAAAACTAGTGGATCAGTGAGACTCCACAATACTGAAGCCTGGGACTCTTCTGTGCAACAGGTCAACAAGCTAAGTGAGAAAGCCATTCACTTGGAACAGCCTGAAAGACAAAGGGAAAACGACACAAACTTTTTCTGTTGGAAGAGCTTTGGTTGCCCTCATTCAGACCAGCAATTCAAAGATGTGTTGTTACCTCATGAGCTTTTTAGATAATTTTTGGAAGACACTGATTTTCCACTTTGCTTTCAGCAAAGATACCAACTATCTTCTCACTAAATGGAAACTTACGATCAGTTAGCAAAACAGGATTTGATTATTAGGTTGGGACCTGGCAAGTAAGGCTGTTTTGGTTCATTCCCCTCTCTGGCAAACAGTCAATAATTAGATACAATTCCTTGGAAGCATAACTGATAAAGTGACTTTCTGAATTCTGCTTATAAACCGGATGCTTATAGCAACACTGAAAGGAGAAAAGTAAGAGGGATAGGCACCGGTGAAATGAGTTTACCTAGAAAGCACAGAGTATTCTTCAACAATAGGGTCAAATAAAATACCCCATAGCTTTGTATATTGTAACTAGATTGAAAATGCCTTTTTAGTCCTTGTTTTTTACTGGATTTGGTAATGACTGCAGGTACCACAACATCATGTGCTTGAGTGGTGACCTTAATGATGGATCAACAAAAACAGTGGGTTCTTAACAAAAAATCCCAGGCTATCCTATCTTATAAACACTCTAGGAGAGAACATTTTCCAAACTACCTGAGATGTTAATTGGTTACTACTTCCACATCCATTTTTCCGAGCTGGGCCACTACTTTAAGTTAGGTCATTCACATTCAACTGTGCCTATGGATGTAGGTAACATAGAGCTATTACTTTCACAGCTTAACAGATCTAGAAACTACAGATGATTTCTAATGGTTATCACCTTCTTGTAGTTTGCAAATGAGGAAAGTAACCTGAAAAGAAACTACTACTGATGGAGTGCCAAAGAATGGGAGGCGATTATGACAGACAATGCCAAAGCATAAATAGTATAAAGAAGGTAAACTGTGCATATTTATTAGCATTAACATATTAACATTAAATGAAGTAGCAGAAACCATTTCCAAAACGAACATAGAAAACAAGTTATTCACAAAGTGTGTAGTTAAGCTGCGAAAGTCCTTTCCAGAAATCATGTGAATGCTTAACTTTACGTGGGTATAGAAAGCATTGGGACAATAAATGGCTGCTGAATACTAAAATACAAATTTTGCTTCAGGACATCCTTGAACTAAAATGGTGGAAGCTGGAGAAATGCTGCAGACATTTTAGTCCTGCTTCTTGTACTCTTCTTTTTTTACTTTCCCTTGTCCAACCTGTTTTTAAGCAGGGGCAATCAGCGTTACTGCTATTCTATGTGCCCCCTGGACATTAAATGTTTACTCAGTCCCACGGTCTGTTTCCCAAAGGGGTAAAATCTGCAGCAAGTCTCACATGAAATAAATGCAGAACAAATCAAGCATCTAGGATTGCGACCTTTGCCAAGGTTCAGACAAACATCACATTTTGACATGTAGGAGACTTGCTGCTCAAAACTCAGCCTTTGCAAGCATTTGTAAAAACTTCAGAATTTAAACTTCAGCTTGCAATCTTTAGCTGGTGCAATATTTAAGTAATTTCTGAAAAAAACTTATTGCTTTGAGAATGGGAAACTGAATAGAGAGAAAGCTTGGCACTATACATAGTGGCAACAGCATGACACTTTATGTTCTAATCTCTTCATTTAGTATTCATCAATTACAATATGATTGGGAAAAAGGGCACCTACAAATGGGTGTCAGTATTAGAAAAGAACATATAATCTTGCTCTGAACAGAGGGAAGTTAGAACTAAAATGCAGTCTTCAGGCATTAAATGGGCATTGCAAGTTTGCCCCACAGGTGGAACAGGTGATTCTTTCCTCATGATCTATACTTTAGAAGTGCACTTCAGTCAAAAAAGCTCATTATGTTGAAGCAATCCAAAGGAATAAAAGGATAAGCTCTATCAAGGTTCCAGGAGGATAAATACATGGCCACCATTGCATGGATATTATCTTTTTAAAAGCCTCAAACAACTCAACCCCTTTGCAGGTAAACTTTCCAGCATGCAGGCTGTGTAACCCTGTTATTCAGGTTTACAAAACAGTTCCACATTCACTCTCTTTCCACTACTTTAGGACCCTCCAGACGTCTCAAACTTCACTCTCTAATTTCTTACCACGTTTTTGCTTCTAGCAGGAAGAGAGCATAAGGAAGGGAAGGTTAAAGAAAACTTTAAAGACACTGGGGACTGCAACGACAAGTTATTTGTTAAAAGTAAGTGCCCTATTTCAAGCTGACTTGTTCTGGAACATCTGCAGCAATAGACCTTATCAATACTAAGGATTTATGCTTTTCACAGTTCAATGTAAGTGCTGGAACTTGTGACCTTAGGATTCTGGAAGAATATATCATTAGACTATCAATCAATTCAGTAACTGGAAAATCAAGACAACAGCTTCAAAGTAGTTCATTATGATTTCTGCAAGATCTCTGATTAAAAAATAAAACTTGCAGATAACAACGTGTATGAATTTGTGAGCCACAATTTACACGCCCCTCCCCCTCCAAAAAATAGAACAAAAAATTAGTTAGAACCCAAAATGAATTAGTGACAAATTGGTAGAATTTTGTGTAAAACAGTTTAACTCTCAGCCCTTTTAAAAGTCATCCTCTTTGAATTTCACTTCAGCGGTATACCACTCAGCATGCCATCCCAATCAATTTCTACAATGTAGGACAACTGTGGAATTCACAGAACAGCCTGTTTTATGCTCAGCTGTATATTCTGAAAGGTTTACTGTATTTTTCTTAAGCTTTAAGTTGCATATTCATCGCTATATTTTTGCCTAACTGCTGTCACTTATATTGTTATGCAGAAGGGCAAATCAGGGTCAGTTTATGTAAACGGCATCAATCTGAAAAACTTCATCGGTCTTTATTTCAAGGCATTACGCAAAGAAAGCTGACATTAAGAGAGCCTTAACTGACAGCAAATGAAATCAATCAGCAAATCACTAAGCCATAACAAACTCACTCAAGTTGTAGATAACCCTTCCTCTTCCAGGTCTTTAACTACAAGATCCACCAAATGCAACATCTGGACAGAAATGCCTCCCCTGATTCCATTACAAAATTCTTACACAAATACAGCACTTTTTTTTTCTTGTTCTGTAAGAGTAACAGATAGAGATATGTTTTATAATAACAGAACACTAAGCAGTTAAATGAAAAAAGGCTAAACAAAAGATTCAGCATTTGAAGAAGTTTCTTTTTTTAGTTTAAACACAATTAAGAGTAAAAATAGTTTGATTCTGTTTCTGCCATTAAGGTATTTGTGTATTGCCTTATTAACTCCTATTGCTCAGACTTACTTGCTCAGCATTTCTTCTTAGTTTTTGAAAAGAACCAGTACAAAAAATAAGGCTCCAGGCAATTTCTAATCTTGCATTGTATTCACTTCATGCAATCGTTTTGTAACCCACATGACTCTCAACAGTTTAATAGCTATGCTTCTGAATGGGCTTATCTGTGTTACGACAGTACACACAGTGGACAATATCAAACAATACAGTTATAGCCAAGCTACGCAGTGGATATTTGGTAAAATTACTACTATTCTGAAGATACGGTGCACAGATAATCCCATGCAGTTCTGGAAGACAGGATTCCTGAAGAAAGAAAAACTGCCTAACAAACAAGGTGCTGTAGAAACTATATTGGTTATTTTCTGTTACTGAACATGCTTGATTTTTGTAGTTACAGCATTTAGGAGTCTGCTCTTATTCACTGAGGCAGCTTTAGAATCATAGAATCATAGAATCATAGAATGACCAGGTTGGAAGAGACCCACTGGATCATCGAGTCCGACCATTCCTATCAAACACAAAACCATGCCCCTTAGCACATCGTCCACCCGTGCCTTAAACACCTCCAGGGAAGGTCAATCAACCACCTCCCTGGGCAGCCTGTTCCAGTGCCCAATGACCCTTCCTGTGAAGAATTTTTTCCTAATGTCCCCTGGCGGAGCTTGAGGCCATTCCCTCTTGTCCTGTCCCCTGTCACTTGGGAGAAGAGGCCATCACCCTCCTCTCTACAACCTCCTTTCAGGTAGTTACAGAGAGCAATGAGGTCTCCCCTCAGCTTCCTCTTCTCCAGGCTAAACAACCCCAGCTCTCTCAGCCTCTCCTCATAAGGCCTGTTCTCCAGCCCCTTCACCAGCTTTGTTGCTCTTCTCTGGACTCGCTCCAGAGCCTCAACATCCTTCTTGTGGTGACGGGCCCAGAACTGAACACAGGATTTGAGGAGCGGTCTCACCAGTGCCTAGTACAGAGGGAGAATAACCTCCCTGGACCTGCTGGTCACACCGTTTCTGATACAAGCCAAGAAGCCACTGGCCTTCTTGGCCACCTGGGCACACTGCTGGCTCGTGTTCTGTCAGCTGTCAACCAACACACCCAGGTCCCTCTCCTCCAGGCAGCTTTCTAGACAGACTTCTCCTAGTCTGTAGCACTGCACAGGGTTGTTGTGCCCCAAGTGCAAGTTTCTTTTAGGTACTTATTGAGATCATGTCTCTAGAGTAACAAAAGAATAGTGACTAGAAGTTCAGTAAAGATGCTTCCTGTTGGGACTTTATGCTATAAGGTGCAGCAGCAAAGTAACCAGCTGGAAAAAAAAATCAAAACATCCGAGGATTACAAGTAGAAGCAAAACTAAATAAACAAACTTGGTGAATTAAGTACACATTTTACACAATTCTGGAGCTTTCTTACATATCAGCACAGATAATTCATAAGAGGTGACCCACACACCACATACATAAATGTATGAAAAAGTCAAAATGGACAAAGGCAGACAGTTACATGACTGATTGGCAAGGTCAAGAAAGAAAATTTTCCATTAAGAAAGGTTACTGAAAGGTTAAATGATTATATAATAACTTTGCCTTTCAAGATAATCAGCAGCAGATCTTAACTGCAAAGTTCTTTTAAAACTAAATATGAAAGAAGCTGGACAAGAGTTAGTAGTTTCACAGGCATAAAGAGATAGCTTTCAGTAATTGATTAATTGGTGATTATGGATACTGACTTTGATATTTTTGGTCCCACAGTGCCAAAGATTTCTAACAGGGTTGGGGTGCAATCATTGCACCAGCTAACTACAAAGCCTTCTGAGACGGGTTCTTCATACAGTCTCTTATTTATTTATTAGAATGAAGAAAGCTGAAGGGAGAATGAAAAAAGTGAAAGGGTAGCCAAGGAAGTGAGAAAAAGCGCCTAATGATAAGGAGGAGGGAAATGAGGAAAGGAGATAGAGCAATAAAGAGTCCATAGAGGACAGGGAGAAAATGACTGCTAAAAGAAAAGCTGTAAGGAAGAGAGGAAGTTGGGAACACAGCCTGCAGAAAGAGGGGGTGTGACATTCAAACGATAAAAAGCGTATTTCCAACATCACCAGCATCTTGAAGATACCTCACTTTTTCTTTATAATTGTGTTTTGCTAACATACACTTATGTTTTAAAGAAATTTGTTTAAACAAATTATGCTAAAAAGACTTCTGGATATTTTTCATTATGATACAACCTATCTAGAGACATGACTCCAGACACCTGCTGCACACATGCAAGGAGATTAGAATTCTTCTTGTTATGTTTCTTCAATATGGTTATTCAGATTTTACATAGTTGTTAACTATTGTTTCTTAGGCCCCGCACCAACTTTATTTTTGACAAACTTATGTTTGCAAAAGGTCAGCATTGCAAGTGGTGTCATCCCACTAATGAGTTTAAAACACTTATTTATGAGTATTTCAACTCAAGGTGCGAGTACAAAGTATGATTATACTAAAAAAGAATCACTTCTCTCTTTAAACGGAATATTGGAAGGCAGGCTGGTGGTCAGTCCAGAAGCAGCACGTTTTAACACTAGATAAAAAAATTAGTCCTCTTTTGGAGAGGAGAAGAAAAGAGGAAGGGGGCATCCAAGATGCTGTTGATAGCAGCTGTTAAACTCCTTGAGAGTGAAGACTCAGCTTTACCCAACAGGAGGCAGCTGCCAAATCCCAGAGAAGGCAGAGTTCTGGCCTCAGTAATGGAATAGACCGTTTTTTCCATGGGTGAAATGGTGGAAGTAAAAAGAAAACACTAGAAGAGTGTGCATATTGGGTGTACATCTATATAAACACACTGACTTTAAGACTGTTTTTAAAAGGTTTCTACTTTCTAAAGTACTAAGAGGAAAAAAACCGCAATTAGCTCTTTTTAGTAGCTATGACACTTAAAAAAGTAAAGAAAAAGGCTCCAAAACAAAAGTACAAGATTTAACATATTAATAATTCAGTTTTCATGCAGCTACTCCACAATTAATCCATTCCATTAAGTCCTCATACCAAAAGTGATTTACGTTTAAAAGGCTTGCTCTATGTAGAGGATAAAATCTGATGACAGAATTATAATGTTACCTTTGAAATCACTTGCTTCCTCAATGTGGTAAGAACTTTTTTATTGACAAGTAAGCACAGGAATGAGAAAGTGTTTATTATTTTGAGAAGAATTACCAGCAGAATTATGCATATCTTTTAGCTTCTAATCTATCAAGCATAAATCTAAAATTAATAAACAAGTGAAAATAAATACAAATTAAAAAGATTCTAACACTTTAAACTACATTTATGTTTGCCCAATTAATTAAAAAAGTGGACCTACGACACAATCAGATAATGCATGAGTAAATCATACATGAATACATAATTTACATAAAATAAATGGGAAGAACTTATGCCTTCATAAATTTATAATGATTATACATTAACACTGAAGATATGTCAGTACTTCACTACATTACTACCACCACTACAAGCCCTTATGTTATTACTGCACTTTTCATTTCAAATTACCTCAAAAAAACTAAGAAACACAAAGAAGTACATGTAAATCTCATGGGAATTTCCTAAACCTGCCTGAACAGATGGACACATGCTAAAGACGGATAACAGAGGGAGCACAAGATGAGGGCAAGCAGGAAGCGAGGGAGGGAGAGATACAGAGGCTAAGGGACAGTGGGGACAGAATGACAGATAAAGGCAGAGCACGCCAGACAGAGCCAGAGTGGGAAAGACTGGGAGCACGAGAGAGGGGACAAGACAGAGACGGAGGCGCAGCAGCAGGCAGAGGCAGAATGAGGAGAAGCACAAGCAGCAAGTGCAGGCACGGCAGGGAGAACGGGAGCAGCAGAGCTGGTGGGTGCGAGGCAGCAGGCACGGAGATTGGGACAGAGAAGGCACAGTGAAACCCATCTGGAGGACAGGGGGCACACCACCAACATACAGTTGCTTTCATAATTAAATGAGAGCTTAGCAATGAAAAACGCAAATTTACCTACTCAAGTCCTTGGTTATAATAAACTAATTTTTTCTTTATATGTAAAGGATTTCCAACAGTCAGGTTAATACTGCATCTCTGGTAAACAGCAGCACACAAAGATATGCCTTCTCGTAACACCTAGAACTACTGACAAATACAGAAACAACTATGTGCATCCCTTTTACACCAGAAGCCTACCTAGGGTTTCACTCTCACATCTGCTTTTTCATACACCACATAAATGCATTAAATATTCACATCCTCATTAGAGTCACTCACAAAACTTGCCCATTTGGATCCTCTAATTCATACGAATCCTGTGAAATAACAACACAAGTTTACCTGTGAGTATCCGTTTTCTTCAAAACTTCATCAACCAGATATTTGAGGAGGAACAGGTCCTCCATGCCAAATACTGACCAAAAGCAACCAGTACAAATAAATACAGCCAACTAATAAAATACAGAAACGAAGACTTTGAAGACAGAGGTCAAGGTAGTTTCCATGACAAAAAAATGACAACCTTTTCTCCAATTCCAAATTTGTAGGCAGCTACCATTTGTGAACATAGAAGGCTGTTTGATCACACAGCCACATGCATGTCTTTCAGACACATAGCAGATGCAGTTCCGACAACCACAGCTAGTTTCTTGTAGCCACTGTTTTTCTCTGACAACGCTGAAAAAATCTGCTACTTCTATGTATTAAAACATCTTGGACATTCTCTACAAAGACAGTGCTCCTTTACTTGGTTTAAACAGCTCCTGTACCTCCTGTAAAACCAACTTGCAACTGCAGGTACAGAGCATAACCTGTATACACAGGGCAAAGCTACTGATTTGGATGTTGCTAGCCTTCCCCTGTTTGGGAACTAAGCACTAATATTCAAGTAGACATTTCATATCCTATTGCTATTGCAAAACTAGTCTGAGATACCTAAATGTGCTTCAAGAAGTTTCTTTCATATGAGTCCTTACCCTTCTGCATCTACCTCTCCAAAGAGAGGATGCCTGCACCTAGGTCAGGGCAATACCAAGCACAAATGCAGGCCAGGCAGAGAACGGATTGAGAGCAGCCCTGAAAAGAAGGACTTGGGGATGCTGGTGGATGAGAAGCTCAAAATGAGCTAGCAGCTGGCAATATGTGCTTGCAGCCCAGAAAGCCAACCATATCTCGGGCTGCATCAAAGGAAGTGTGACCAGCAGATCAAGGGAGGTGATTTTGCCCCTCTACTCTGCTCTTCTGAGACTCCACCTGCAGTACTGCTTTCAGTTCTGGAGTCCTCAGCACAGGAAGGACATGGATCTGTTAAAGAGAGTCCAGAGGAGGGCCACAAAGATGACCAGAGGGCTGGAGCACCTCCCATATGGGGACAGGCTGGGAAAGTTTGGCTTCTTTTGCCTAGAGAAAAGGCGGCTCCGGAGTAACCTTTTAGCAGCTTTCTAGTACTTAAGAGTGCCCTTCCCCAGCTTTCCTGTTGGTCCCCTTTATCAGGGAGTGCAGTGGTAAGATCAGGCACAATGGTTTTAAACTGAAAGAGGGTCGATTTAGACTAGATATTAGGAAGAAATTTCTGACTGTGAGGACGGTGAGGCATTGGAACAGGTTGCTGAGAGAAGTCGTGCATGCCCTATCCCAGGAGGTGTTGGACTAGGTTGTCAATCAAGACTAGGCTTGCTTTGAGCAACCTGATCGAGTGGAAGGTGTCCCTGTCTGTGGCAAGGCATTACAGCTAGATGTTCTGTCAGGTCCCTTCTAATCCAAATCATGCTATGATTCTATGATCTATTGGGAGAGTATATGAATGCTTAATTATTTATACATAAAAGTTTAAACCTTGTCTGGTTTATCTGGGGACTGTATGCATTGTTGTTTTAGGTCGAATTGCTTACCATGAGTACTACTTACGTACTTGACATAGAAGTGCTTGAGACAATTCAGAATGAAACTTCTGAATGACGACTAGTTCTGTAAGCCAATGTTTTTCAGAATAAAGAGCTGAGAGAGCACTATCCTCTTCCTAAAGGTGCAGGACAATCAACTTTGTGTTTTATAGTGTGTTGATAATCTTTACTGGTTAATTTAGTAATCTGCCAAGACTACTAGAATTAGGAATCCCATATTATGTCAGTTGCTCTTTTTCCCCCTATATCCTATATTTATTGGAGGTTTCACATACAGTTCCACCTTTTGTCTTCAGTGGGAATGTTCAGGCACGACCATAACACCATGACTTAAATGCTCACTGGTTCTGGGGGCTTCAAAATTATACTAAGTTTTCCAGTTTCAAACTTAACTTTAAATAAGAGTCCAACTTTGTGTCGCAAAATCCTTCACAACGATTAAACACTAAGAGTGTTTCCAAGCTATAGCAATCATATAATTTTACTCTTTGAGATATTGCACTTAACTATCTCTTAAAGTGACTTCTTCCAACTATTACAATAATTCTTGTTACAGCTTTCAAGAATTTAACAAATGCCTGTAAATTAAGTCATACTCTCACTACTCGCATGGGGCTTCAGAAAACATTCAGCACAAGGACATTTTTATTGAATAACTTACATTTCATTCTATTTTGTTGGTTTGCTATTCAAGAGCCACTACACGAAGCACGGGCTTTGGAGAAGATGCACAGAACTCTACATCCCAAATATTTAATTTCACTATATAAAGTTTATCACTAGGGTGCACAACACATTCTTTAAAAAGATGCACATCACTTCCTATACAGCTTAACAATTATTTCATTTGGGAATGACAAGGGTCTTATTTGTGTGTTTGATCAGCCCTGTAGGCATTCATGGTATTTGGAATGTTGAATCCATTTGCTAGTAAAAACAACCTTCAGGTTTTACAAGCTAACTAATTAAGTATGCCACAAAAAAGCAAATCTCCAATAGCTTAGTTCACATTCAAGGTACTCAGGTTCATTAAGCCAACCTTCTTTGCACTTGTCTCTTATTAAGAAAGAATATTTTTTCCAAAGAAACATTCTTATAGAGATAACAGCAATTTAAAAATTCCAAGACTTCCCATACTCCAAATCACAAGAAATACAGATCCTTAATGCTGCTAAGCCCATCAATTAAATGAAACACAGCAGATTTCATTCAAAATGTCTTTAAGACTCATTTACTTAAAAAAAAAGGAAGAAAAATAACCTACGTAGGTATGTATGCACATACAAATATGCTATCTTTTTTCCTTCCTCTGATATGGTGAAAAAGTGATAAAAACTGAACCAAGAGATATAAAATAAATTACTGATTCTAGCCACCTACTATGAATTGGATGCATGAATAATAAAAATAAAACAATGCAATCTTCTGTGAGTACTCAATAGTTCTGATAGCTAGTGCTTCATCCACATCATACAGCCTAATTTAGGTTCTTAATTTTTATGCAATTTTTTTAAAAGAAACCATCAAATATCAATAAATATAGACTAGGGGGAAAAACTCCTTATGTCTAACACTTGCAGATAAGGCCTTTAAGTGAAACATACTTATCAGAGACTAACTATAAAATACATGTAATAGTAGCTGTTACAGAGATCATGCATGTAAAGAATTCCACTTGGTTTAATAAGAAGTGTTCGTAAAGTGATTACTAACTGCTTACCTTATTCAAAAATGCAGGAGTGCCCTTTATACAGTTTTGCATACAGTGAAATTAAAATCAATACATTCAAATCAAAATCAGTTAGCTGACTTCCAGCTATAAAAGGGAAATTCTATAATAAAATCTCTATAGTGTACTCAGAAACTTATAAACAGGCACTTGTGTAACCAGAGGCAGAGAGAGGGGAAGGGAAAAGCAAGGAGAAAAGGCAAGGAGAAAAGGAACTGTACAGTGAGAGAGACTGTGAACCACTGATGCTGTTTGTGTTTGTACAGAGTAACCACATGTAATTGAAGCTGTCAGTAAAACAATAAGTATGTTTACAATACTGCACCACCACTAAGTTACCCAGCATATACATTGCTATGTGTTACTTATACCACAAGCACTCTGTACAAAAGTGCAATGCAACTTTTTATATTTCTGTTTCACTTAATCTTCTTAGAAAGAAGAAGGAAACAGGCTGTCTTGCAAATGCTTCCACAATCATTCTGAGATCAAAAATGAATGGGAAGTTGGGATGGGACAAAAAAAGGGCAGCTATCACCGAATACGCCACCGAATTAGAAGAGCAGGATTTAAAAGCTGGTGACTTCCATGACAGCTTCTTTGAAAAGATGCCACCTGTGGAACCTTTCACACAGCCTTAAAAAAATGATCATCGCTGTGCTGTGGAAACATTTGCAACTCTACCCTCTGCTAGACACATACAGCTGTGTTAACCAGAGTTCACAGGAATCTCAATGTGCTACATATTACTACTTTATTATGGAAACAATAATACCTACGTAATTTAAATCTTTATCATAGTAAAACGCATGCATGTAAGAGTGCAACAGTGACAAGTACCCAGCTTAGAATCTGCCTTCCTTGAATGTTTGACTTTGTGAGCCTGTTTCTGCAATTATATACTGCGTTAAATACTAGATAAAAAAAACCTACACTAAATTGTAAAGGATTTCTACAGAAATGTGCACACAGTATGCAATACTTGCATTGTCTGACTTCCTTGCACTTTACATGACTAGCTTTCTTCTCTCTGGTTTACAAAGAAGAGCACAATGAAAGAAGTATGCACTCATTCTGCCTTTCGTTCTCTCATTGAGAAAACAAAACGTTCTGCCTTTAGCAATAATGTGCCACAAGAACGAAGTCATTCCATGTAGCTATAAAGACTAAGGCATAGTCTATAAGAAAACATAACAAACTTAAAGCAATGAGAATGCATTGCAAAGAATCCATTTTCATAGCTGAAAGTATGTCCCTTTTCAGTTCATTTCTCTTTTTCCACAATGTTTCCTCCTAACAAAACTAGTATTTTGAAACATACAAGCCTTTAATCTTACATGAGCAAAACAGCTTCTATATTTAAGTATTCCAAAAAAAAGCAGTTTCTTTTAAATTAGGAATACTCAAAAATCACTATCACTTCTAAAAGTCTAATATGAAAAAAAAGCAGCATAAAAATCCTGACTTTTCCCCCATCATGTTATTTGTCTTGTGTAAATTAAGGAGCGGAAGAAAGAGGGATGGGATAAGGTTTTTCCATGCTCATATTGCTGTCAGTTATTCAACACTATAAGTACTAAATTAAAAGTTCATATCATCTCTGAAACACTACATTCAAGAATATATATGGAAATTATTTTTCTTTCAACTGCTGACTGTAATAGTTTCGAAGATTTTTGTTTTCCACACATTCTGAGCAGTCTAGCTTCTTGTCCTACCGCAGATGCGGAAAAAAAAGAAAAAATAGAAAAAAAAAAGAAGAAAAAGAAAAAAAGAAAATAAAAAGAAAAAAGAAACAGGATTATTTTAGACTCTAACCTGAAGTGCTACAACCTCTGGTCTGCCCTTCAGCCCTTCCACTGCAAAGGTCTCAAGGTGCAGTTTGGGTAGCTGCAGGGTGAAGTCATTCCTGGTTGCCGCAGCCTGTGACAGCAAGGTCTGATCTCTGACCTAAAGGGAAAAAACAGCATCAATGGTAATTCCCCTTCAGACACATTAACTGGGATGAACTGGGTCCCCCTGAGCCCACTGAGTGGACTTGCATTGATCGCTGGACCTGAAATCCATGAATAAATTTAGGACTAATTGATTTTTCGTTGCAAATAAATCTCTAATTCAGAGTGCTGGGAGAGAATGTTAAGAAGAAAAAGCATCTTCCCCTGGTCTGAAATGAGAAGGGAAAAGGAAAGAGTAAAGGCTCACAACCCCACCTGGTATGTGCAGAAAAAGAAGCAAACATCTAACAAAAGAAGCAAACATCGGCTACGAAATTAAAAAGTTTATGCGATCACACAGGGAAGAGTGAGTTTAGCCCCGCACGCTGAGGTTCGTTCATTATCATCCCGGGCAAACCCCGGTTTAAGGGAGTCACCCTCAAACAAAGCCAAACGACCCAACCCGTGTCTGTGCAATTGGCGGGGGGGAAGGCGACCCCGGCCGCAGCTCCTAATTGCGGGCTGGCGGCGGGCGCTTTGTGCAGCCTCACCCCGCGGCCGCCGCCGGGGCCACAGCGCCACCTGCTGGCGCGGCCGGGCGGCTCCGGGAAACCCAGCGCGGAGGCACCGGCGCTTTTGTCTGGAAACGCCACCGGGCTGCCGCGATTAGCCTTGTTATCGCTACGGAAAACAAGACGTTCTAACGCGCGTTACAAGGCGTAATCGGCGTGCATGCGAAATTACACGTATCTAACCCGTAATTTCCACGGACGCATCGCTTGCGCTCCTTTACCATACCCATTTTCATTCCATTTAACAGTAAAATTATCGTGTCCGCCTCCAGGAGATCCCAGGAGTCGGGCTGCGCTGAGATACAGACGGACAAACACACGCAGAGATGTATCTAGTACAAAAGGACAGATTAAATACGCTCGCTTGGCACGGGCTGTATCTGCTGAGGAGCAATATCTCATCCTGCAAAAACAATCTACCGTCTTTAACAATAATACACAGTCTGATGCCAAAACGTGTATTAAGTATCTACTAAATACAGATAAATTGATAGATACACCGTTTACTAAATACCACTTAAAATAAATTTCAGTTTTTCTTAAGAGCCTCCTTTCCCCGAAAAAAACTCGGCAAACGTGAATTAAAACATACATCCATTCATTTTAAATCCCAGACGACTTTTCCACAACCACTTACAAAATTAGATTTTCGTAAAATGCTGCATATAAGCGAACATATTTCAAATAATAGCACAGCCTTTGAAATCTGCTGTGATTGACAGAAGTATGCATGTGTAAATCTACTGATACAAAGAAGAAAAGATTTTATTTCATTCGTTGTTCTGTTCTGTGGGAATAGGGAGCCTTACATTTCCCAAGTTGACCTAAAGAATTCCTGTCAATACCTGTGGCTGCCAAACATATGCACTATGATGCAATTTTTATAACAGGAAAGGTCCTCTACACATTTTTTGCACACATAGTGCACCAGGTTCAGGATATACAGTCCTGTGGAACAAACATATTCTCTAGAGTGTTCTGTCAGCATGTGTAATTCCGGTCAGATGTTAACCTTGCTGAATATAACAAAATGCATTGCTTTAAATACACACACACACACACACACACTTGATTTACATTTTTATAGCTTATGTATCCCAACTTTTTGCTGCCAGTATGCACACAGATAAAAGAAAACATTAATGTGGATTAAGGTACTAAGAATTTATCAACATCAAACCACAAGTGTTTTGCCTTCTACCCTTCTGAACCATAGTCAATAGATCTAAATATTTTACTGCACCCTGGCCAATTCATTGTTTGATGTTTAAAAACTCACCCAGAATCAAAGAAAATTTATTAAATTTCAGCCCCCAAATGAGACACTATTAGCTTTGAAAGTCAAGTTTAACTGCGATATTGATGATTCTCTTTTTTCTGTGACAAAATTCACAAGGGAAATCCCTATGTCAAAGTACAAAAGCAGATTGCTAATACTAGGGGGAAAAAAACAATGTATAAGCAATGTAGGTATAATACACACACATTGCAGACAGTCGAAGTCCTTTTAACCCTATTAGTTTCAAACTCTCTATTTCAGTACTGGGGCCTGACACTCACCAAACAATAAAATTTTAAAAATACAAAATATTTTTTTTAAATGGCTGAACTGTGGTAAACATACACCATTAATAATACCACCCCAGATAAGTACGTATCAGCTCCTTATCCACATGCACACTGAGAAACAGAATGTGAAGCTAGAGTTTTCCTTGAAAAATGCTCACAAAGGTTCAGGAAAAATTCTAACAACAAAGTCTGGGTATATACTGTACTAATATCATAGCATTGTTTCAGTAAAAGCTAAAAGCCTTCAAGTTGGCTACCTGTTCAAGGAACTGAAAGCTATAATGGAATCAGGGTAGACAGGCCGTATCTACATGAAATCTTAGTGAAGAACTAATTTCATCACTTCCTGGTTATTTGTTTTTTGGAATCCAAAGATAACAACAGGAGTTAGGAGACTCATTCTCTAAGGAATTAAGAACAGAACTCACATAAACACACTGGAGAACTATCAAGCCAAGGTAAAATATGTCATTTTATTAAAAAAAAAAATTTGCTATACTGTAAAAAAAAAAACCCACCTCATCAGGCTTATTGCAATGATTAAAAAATACCTAAAACCAGTTCCACATCCCTGTACTCAAAAAGTAACAGAAAAAACATACATCTGTATCTATACCCAGTGCTAGTGAAGATTTTCTGATTTTGGTAACCATAATTTTGGCTGAGACTGTTGCCCGAGTGTTTTTCTATGGAGCATAAGTACTGAGACAGTGGGCTAAGTATGATTGTTCAGTTTAGCCTTACGTAGATACCATCGGAGAACAAGCAAAACTGAATCCACACCACTTCACTACAGTACTCAAAACATTTTAAAACAAAGGGGCATAGTGACTTATGACAGTGTTTAACTTTTTAATTAATTGAGAGCAACACAGAGAACACTACAGCCACCCAATTTGAAATCAATAAAGTACTGATGAATTCAGATCAAAGCTAGAACTGAATAATAAACTGAAGTTACCGTATTGACTGAATCAAGGTATAGAATTTGATGGGCTAATTCTACATGTCTAAAAATGGTATTAAAAATTCTCTGCTGATCAGAGATAACAATAATTTTGTCTACAGTCCACTTCTGTGTTCACTTCTTTGTCTTCCCTCTGCAGAGTCTGAGCTTGTATGCCTAGTTACACTAATAGAGACTTGGTACTAAATGCTGGCAAGCTGTAGATAGTATATGATCTGCTTACTCCTCCCTAACATTTTTGTCCTGTTACGGTCTAACTGGTACAACAAACCTGAGATATTAGCTCCTTATCTGGGGCCTAATTCAGTGTTTTCTTGCGGTGAAAAGAAAATAAGACCATTTGTGTTTATAAATTGTACTATGTCATAATACTTAGGATAACCTTTTAATAGATTTCACCAATTCTACATTAAAAAAAAGAACACCTAGAAAGTAAAAGACTTTGGGCTTATTTTACTTTCTTTTCCTACTCCTCTTTTTAACACAACTGCACATCAACTGCAATTTAGCAGTGCAACAAAAAATACAATGATGTAGTGATTTGGTGGTAAGTGAATAGGAAACAATGATTTACTCTGATTTTGAGATGATCATACTGCTAATAAAACAGAAACTACAACTATGATAGGCAAATAATTCTAAAAGAATATAAGTAAAATAATTTCTACTGGATCATCAACTATTCTACACATGACATATAATTAACAAAAATGTTTTCAGAATTTTTTAAAATAGAAGGAGGCAGACTGAATGCAAACCACATCTTAGCCTTAATCAGTCTTGTAAATATGTGGCTGATTTAGCTGCATAATGTCCATACCTCCAGGGCAGGATGTAGAATGAAGGCCATATTGCACAAATCAAGGACATACACATCAACAGGACACAGTCCTTCGCCCAGAAATAAGTTATGTAACTCATCTGAATGGGCAAGTTTTACAAAGGCACAAATGATCATGGAAGTGAGGAGAACAGTGAAAAAGGTATATACATTGGTGGACAGAATGAAACTTTAATGGCGGCTTCCTGATTTTTTTAATGTTTAATTATATACTGTTGATCTTCTTACACTATACTAAAAAAATACAAGTGAATATACATGAAGGAAGTTGCACCAGCAGCAGTACTGAATAAAATTGGTAACAGTAGTTCTTCAAGTAAGTTGCCAATACAGACAATCTAAGGATATACCCACTTATTGTAATTCCTGAGCATGGGCTCTGTAGTAAACAGTGATCACATCTGAAGTGTTAGTCCTTTAAAGCGAAGACAGACCCCAACAGATCTACTGAAGAACATGACACAGGTGACATCCAAAGAAGTATATACCACAGAACCCTGTCGGATCCAAGAGACTATTAATATCAGTTTCTCATAAACACTAGAGTCTGAGTTTTCCTAGGAAATAAGGAAATCACTCAAAAAGTGTATATTCATCCCATTGAATGAGGGCCTACATAATCATGGACACAGTGTTTTTCATTAGAATGTTTCAACAATCAAGGATCGCTCTGGAAGCAGAGAGGCAGCCTGTGACACAACTTCATTGCTTAAACTGAAGGCATTTTAAATCAAACATATGAAAACCTGTAGCCACAATTAGAGAGAGAAACAGGTGAGGAATGATGTTTGGAATCAATCAGTCAAATGAACTGCCAAAAAAAAAAATCCTCACACTCCTTTCTTTTTCCCCCCTTCTTTCCCAAGAAGGCCAAACCATACTACAGCAAATCAAAACATTTATCTTGCTTAGACAAAATAGTGCTTCCTAGCAGGGAAAAGGATAAAGAGATACAGAGACAGTTGAATGGATACTTTTTGTAAGGCCATCAAAATTAGGTTTGAGTATTCATTAAAGGCCAGCAGATTGCTGCATACTCTCATCAAAAGAAGGAATACATCCTCAAAATGAAGGGTTTGACTTCTGTTGATAGTGGATAGGGTGTTTGAAAATACCCTGCTGTAGGCAGCCAGACATGAACATAATTACATATACAAAATATTTCACTTAACTGAAAATGTACTAAAAATTTCTGAATTAGTATGTGGATTTAATGACTACTCTTTCTGATTACTGCCATGCAGATCTATTTAATTACAATACAAGCCATTTCATAGGTGGTTTTTAAAAGAACACTGATAACTGTGCAACAGCTTTTGTGTAAGGAGACACGTATCATAAAACTGGTATTTTTTTTTCCTTAAAAACTAGTCAAGATTCTGGAAATTAATTTTTAGGGTAGAATACCATCCCAGGCTTACCTGTAAGTTTAAATCAAGCTTTCTCATATTACTACACACACACACTATATGCTGTTGAATAAGATGTTAATTTGATACCGAGTTGTTTTTTGCAAACATTGACCACTGCACCTAAGCTTCACCGCAGTTGCAAGATGTGCACTATAATACATCCCTTATGAATGTATTTCAGTGACCTTGGGCTGAAAATGAACCTATATCTGGAGAAAATAACAGTTAATGTATTCAGTAATTCCACAGTTCTCCAAACAAGGATATTTCCTTACTGAATGAAACTAAACGAAAGTATTCAGGTATTCAGCCTTTAAAAAAAAACAAACAAACAAAAAAAATGCCAAAACCAAAAAAAAACCACAAACAACAAAAGACAAAGAAGACAAATGCACCCTGAAATTAGTTATTTAGATATATCTAGACTGAAAACAGTTAAGCACATGGATATGACATTTGGCAATGTCTTATCTTTAGTTTGTCAAGGTTTTTAAATCCCTCTTGAGCTGGAGTACCATTTTTAGCTTGGCTAGGTCAGAATGACACTGAACAATATGAGTGATGACACACTAGACAGCTATATGGACAGAGCTGTCATCAGTATGCCAGCTGTGCTAACACCTGTATGTCCTGCACAACTGATCTTTAGGAACAAGGATCAAGAAAGTCAGATTACTGGGCGGGGGGGGGAACAGAAGTAATTCATAAAACATTGACATGAAGAGGTACTAATTTCAGATGGAAGAGAAGAAAAAATATTTTTACTGCATTTTTGTCTAATCACAGAGAAATAATAGCTTGTTTCCTACCATAAACTTCCTACAGCAGTCATGTAGAATTTTAATATTCTAATTGAGTTTTCTTTGTAATATTATTACATGTACACATACTCACTCTTTCAAGAGACTTCTGATAGGATCAGTTTAGAACAGCTAAAAAACAGAGCAACAAAAAGACCTTGAGTACACTCACACAAAAGCAGGCTTCACACTGTTAATGTGTCTAAACACATAGAAGAACCAGGTCCAGGAGGGACATCAGGCCAGGGAAAATTTTCCAAGCTGACACCTCTAAAACAAGAGCTTTTCTGTAATTATTGAGATAACTAAACAATATGATAGACTATAGGTCCCAGATAACTCAGAGTAATCACCGAATGATAAAATGACTAGGTTGGAAAAGACCTTTGAGATCATCAAGCCCAACCGAACCTGTCTACTACTAAATCATATTGCATTACTAAATCATATCATTCACCTACATGCATTTTAAATACCTCCAAGGATGGTGACTAAATCACCTCCCTGGGTAGCCTGTTCCAGTGCCTGATAAACCTTCCAGCGAAGAAATTTTTCCTCATGTCCAAACTGAACATTGCTTGGTTCAGCTTGAAGCCATTCCCTCTTGTCCTATCACCTATCACTTGGAAGAGACCAATACTCACCCCTCTACAACCTCTCAGGCAGCTGCAGACAGTGATAAGGTCTCCCCTCAGCCTCCTCTTCTCCAGGCTAGACAGCCCCATTTTTCTCAGCTGCTCCTCGTAAGACTTGTTCTCCAGCCCCTTCATCAGCTTTGTCATCCTTCTCTGGACACACTCCAGGCCCTCAATGTCTTTCTTCAAGTGAGGAGCCCAAAACTGAACACAGTATCTGAGATGCGGCCTCGTTAATGCCAAGTACAAAGGCACAATTGCTTCCTTGGTCCTGCTGGCCATACCATTTCTGATAAAAGCCAAGATGCCATTGGCCTTCTTGGTCACCTAGGCACAGTGTTGGCTCATATTCAGCTAGCTGTCGACCAACATCCCCAGGTCCTTCTCCACTAGGCAGCTCTCTAGCCACTCTTCCCCAAACCTGTAGCTCTGCATGGAGGTTTTGTGTCCCAAGTGCAGGTCTCTGCACTTGGCCTTGTTAAACCTCTTCCCATTAATCCAGCCTGTTCAGATCCCTTTGTAGAGCACCCTATCCTTCAGCAGATCCACCTTTCCTACCGGCTTAGTGTCATCCGCAAAATTACTAAGGGTACATTCAATCCCCAGCCCATCCAGCCAGTCTTTACCAGACGGTACACACCTGTCCACGCCAGCGGAAGACAGTTTATCAAGCAGACAGCTGTGAGAAATGGTGTCAAAGCTTTACTGAAGTCCAAGTACACTACAAACACAGCCTTTCCCTCATCCATTAAGCAGGCCACCTTGTCATAGATGGAGATCAGGTTAGTTTGACATGACCTGCCTTTCATAAAACCCCGCTGACTAGGCCTGATCACCCGTTTGTCTTGCATATGTTGTGTGATAGCACCCAAGATGACCTGCTCCATGACTTTCCTGGCACTGAGGTCAGACTGACAAGCCTGTAGTTTACCAGATCCTCCCTCCAGCCCTTCTTGTAAATGGGTGTAACACCTGCTGCCTTCAGGCCAATGGAATTTCCCCAGTCAGACAAGACTGCTGGGAGATGATGGAAAGAGGTTTGGCAAGCACCTCCACCAGTTCCCTCAACACCCTTGGGTGGATCCCCTCCTTCCCCATAGACTTGTGAACATCTAATGGACCAAGCAGGTCTCTAACCATTTCCTTATGGATCGTGGGAGTTTTGTTCTGCTTTTCTCCCCATCTACTGGCTCATGAGGCTGAGTACCCAGGGAACATCTTCCCTTACTAATAAAGACTGAGGCAAAGAAGGCATCAAGTACCTCAGCCTTATCCTCATCCTTTGCCATTACTGTTCCCTGTGTCCAGTGAAGGACAGAGATTCTCCTCTGCCCTCCTTTTGTTGCTTATATATTTGTAGAAACATTCTTAATTACCTTTCAAAGAATTGGCCAATCTAAGTTCTAATCGGGCTTCAGCCCTCCTGATTTTCTCTCTACACGATCTCACTTCATCCCTGTAGTCCTCCCAACATGCCTGCCCCTTCGTCCAAAACTCATTTATCTTCCTCTTTTTTCTGACATCCACATAGACACCTCTGCTCAGCCAGGCTGCTTTTCTCCCCCATTGGCTCATTTTTCAGCACACAGGGATGGCCTGCTTTTGCACCACCAGGATTTCCTTCTAAAAGAGCACCTAGCCCTCATGGGCTCCTTTGCCCTCTAGGTTTGCCTTCCTAAGAACTTTATCAACCAGTCTTCTGAACAGACTGAAGCCTGCCCTCTGAAGTCCAAGGTGGCTGTTCTGCTGATGCCCCTCCTTACTTCTCCTAGAACTGAGAATTCTACCATCTCATTATTTCAGTGCCCCAGGTGTCCGCCAACCATCACAACCCTCACAAGGATGTCTCGGTTCATAAACAGCAGGTCCAGCAGGTCACCCTTCCTAGCTGGCTCACCCACCAGTTGTGTCAGGCTGATGTGGCTGATCAGTACACTTTAAGTATCAGGGCACATCTATTGAAGACTGATCATGGCATGTGGCCTCCTAACTGTTCTGGTTTTTTTTCAGGGCCTGATCAATTTGATGTCTCCTTGCTGAAAATAACAATTAATGGCACTTACACTGAGAGTTTTTACTGATGTAGTCACTTGTATATAGACTTAAACTTATTGTAAATTAGTTCCTTACAGGCTGTAGAACAATCATCACAAGGAGATGCATTTATGCATCAGAAGTAGCAACTAATGCTGCAAGATTACTCATTCTCAAGTCTTCAATGGTCTTACCCTCTCTCCAATTGTCTATTTGGCCTGTACTAAAAACATTGTTAAATTGGATAAAGAATTTTCTCTTTGCATTTTACAAGTATAACAGGATGGATCTTACAGTGATCAGACTTTTTTTCAACTGATAGAACTGTGGGGGTTGAAATCTCATGCATAGCGAGTTTAAGGGCATTTTGGAGAAGACAACAGAGGTGGAAGGGAAGAGGCAGTGAGGCAATGAAATGCAATAGTGTAAAGATTTCGAAGTACAACCACTGACTAGGGTGCCTGAAAGCTGTTCTGCCAGCTGGCATGTGAACCTGTCAATCAGCAGAAATGAAGTGCATTACAGAAGTGGATGAAGAAGAATTTTTCTAACTAAGTGCAAAAAGGAAAGGACAATGGATAGGTGCTTTGATCCCTGAAATGTCCCGAAGTGTCAGAATGCGTGGGTTGCTAGCCAGTATTGGGAAAAAGTTTTTTTTGGGGAAGGCTTTTATGTGTTTTTTACTGACTCATTATCACAGCTCATCAGCCTCACAGGGTGACAGTCCGAGCTTGTGAAGACATGGTGTTTTATTAACCTGTTAAAATGGCTAAATCCTAAGCAGATGAAGCTGGGACAGGCTGAAAACTCTGCCAGCCCACAAAGCTTGTCAGGACTTTAAAGAGTAGAAGAGGAAACAGAAACCATTTTCTGTCCCTGTACCAACAAATTCACTCAGATGACTTCCCGTGGTACTGATTTGCACAGGTGGAGTTTAGAAATCAGGGATTTAGGGAAGCTGAAGAAAAAGCAGTCACACCACTGCACTAGTTGTAGATGCCCAGGCTTTGGCAGCAGGGGCTACTGGGTGACCTCTGTGAGGAGACAGGAGCTGCCCTGTACTGGGCACAGCTAGCTCCAACCTACCCAACTGCAAGACACAGTTGACCCCCTGAGCCAAGCTGGTGGCCCCTCTGAAAACGTATACAGGAAAGAGCAAAAAAACCACATAGACAGAGCAGGAGGGAAGAAGAAGAGTGAGAAAAAGCCCTGCAAACACCAACATCAGAGAAGAAGCAAGGGACAGGGAGGAAGTGCTTGAGTCACCAGATCAGGTATTTCCCTGCAGCCCAGGGAGAGGTGTGCTGGAGCTTATGTCCACAGTGTAGAAGTCCATGGAAAGACTATGCTGGAGCAATGACAAAATATGTGCAGAAAGGAGTAGCAGAGATTTGTTATAAAACCCCTATCGCTCATCCCCCCTGCTCTTCAGGGCACAGGCAAAGGAGTCAGGAGTGAAGTTGAGCCTAAAAGGCAGGATGATGCTAATTTTTTGTGATTGTTTCTTACTATTCAAATCTATTTTAACAAATTAAAATAGTTTTCCCCCAGTCAACTCTGTTGTACCTGTGACAGTAACAAGCATGCAGCCTCCCCATTTATAATGTTAACATACAAGCTTTCTCATCCCATTTTGTCTCCCTGCCCTTTCGAGAGAGAGTGAGAAAGCAGCTGCGTGGGCATCTGGTTGCTGGCCAAGGGTAACCCACCAAACACTCAAATTGAGAAGCAATATGAAAGGGAAGGCTGAATATTATAGTAGAGAGCACGTAAAATTATTTCTTCCCATGATGGGATTACCATAATTAATAAAGTTTCCATCATCTTCCAACAGTCCTGGAAGACTGGGGAAGTCCCACTGGACAGGAGGCTGGCTGATGTTGTGCCCATCTACAGAAAGGGCCGCAGGGAGGACCCAGGAAACTACAGGCCTGTCAGTCTGACCTCAGTGCCAGGGAAAGTCATGGAGCAGGTGATCTTGAGTGCTATCATGAAGCACATGCAAGAGAACTGGGTGATCAGGCCCAGTCAACATGGGTTCACAAAAGGCAGGTCTTGCCAGACTAACCTGATCGCCTTCTATGACAAAGTGACTCGGCTGCTGGATGAGGGAAAGGCTGTGGATGTATCTTCCTGGACTTCAGCAAAGCCTTTGACACAGTTTCTCACAGCGTTCTGCTTGAGAAACTGTCAGCCTCTGGCCTGGACAGGCGCACACTCTCCTGGGTGCAAAACTGGTTGGATGGCCGGGCCCAGAGAGTGGTGGTAAATGGTGTTAACTCCATCTGGAGGCCAGTGACAAGTGGGGTTCCCCAGGGCTCGGTGCTGGGTCCAGCCCTGTTCAATGTCTTCATCAATGATCTGGATGAAGGCATCGAGTGCACCCTTAGCAAGTTTGCGGACAACACTAAGCTGGGTGGAAGTGTCGATCTGCTGGAGGGTAGAGAAGCTCTGCAAAGGGATCTGAACAGGCTGGACCGCTGGGCAGAGTCCAATGGCATGAGGTTTAACAAGGCCAAATGCCGGGTCCTGCACTTGGGGCACAACAACCCTATACAGTGCTACAGACTGGGAGAAGTCTGTCTAGAAAGCTGCCTGGAGGAGAGGGACCTGGGGGTGTTGGTTGACAACCGACTGAACATGAGCCAGCAGTGTGCCCAGGTGGCCAGGAAGGCCAATGGCATTTTGGCTTGTATCAGAAACGGCGTGACCAGCAGGTCCAGGGAGGTTATCCTCCCTCTGTACTCGGCACTGGTGAGACCGCTCCTTGAATCCTGTGTTCAGTTCTGGGCCCCTCACCATAAGAAGGATGTTGAGGCCCTGGAACGAGTCCAGAGAAGAGCAACAAAGCTGGTGAAGGGGCTGGAGAACAGGCCTTATGAGGAGCGGCTGAGAGAGCTGGGGTTGTTTAGCCTGGAGAAGAGGAGGCTGAGGGGTGACCTCATTGCTCTCCACAACTACCTGAAAGGAGGTTGTAGAGAGGAGGGTGCTGGCCTCTTCTTCCAAGTGACAGGGGACAGGACAAGAGGGAACGGCCTCAAACTCCGCCAGGGGAGGTTTAGGCTAGACGTTAGGAAAAAATTCTTTACAGAAAGGGTCACTGGGCACTGGAACAGGCTGCCCAGGGAGGTGGTTGAGTCACCTTCCCTGGAGGTGTTTAAGGCACGGGTAGATGAGGTGCTGAGGGATATGGCTTAGTGTTTGATGGGAACGGTTGGACTCGATGATCCGGTGGGTCTCTTCCAACCTGGTTATTCTGTGATTCTGTGAAATACATGTTGAAGTATCTAAAATGAAATGAAAAGATTTAATGTCTCTTACTCTATACAAACATGATTTTAATATAGAAGAAATTAATAATGAAGTAAAGCTTATCAACAAGTATAATAAAGGTGTATTTACAACAAAAATAACTTCAACTTATTTTTGAGAGGAAAGTGTTTCAAGAAATCATTTAATTTGCATATATAAAAAAGGACTGCAGATCTACAGACAGGGTTTAAAATAAGACATTTACTTAAACGCTTTCTCTCTTGATGAGAAGACCTTAGGAAAACTCTGTGTTTAAACTTAAAGCAGATAGAATTTCTTACAAGAACTCTTCCAGTAGAAATAAATATATTTCTGTAACCATTTTGTAAATTACATCAAGCTTTTTTTTTTTTTTAAAGGAACTGGTGAAGTCACGGACACGAGTTCTTTAACCAGCCAATATTTAAATCTGTTCTACTTTCTTAAGTTTTTCAGTTTAAGGCTATATAATAGATTCATGGGAAGAAAAGAACAAACAAAACAAACAAACAAACCCAAACCAAAACGCACAAAAAAACCCCCCACCATCACAAAAATCCAACTCTTGTCTGAACCTAGGTTTAAAAAAAAATCAGCTCTTGCCTTTTGGTCATCTTTAATCGCATAAGAAACTGAACCAAACTAAAATCTTCTTGAGGTTTTTTCCCCTCGGAGGTGGAGTTTTTCAAAGTTTGATAAAACATCCACTATGCACTTTGATATTTGTCTTTAATATTTAGATATTATAAATGCAAGAAAGATCTATTATTTTAATAGTACCAGACCTCTTGTGCAGCTCTAGGAGTCAGGTGACAACAGCTAGCATGATAAAACCCAAGATAAGACAAAAAAATTACCTTTTGAAGAATATCTTGCAGATTATGACAGATATGGCACTAGCTGCTAACAATATTTTCTCTTTTAACAAAGCACATGCTCGAGTTCTTCAACACTTACACTCCGTAAGTATTGATGATGACTTAAAACAGTGGCCCTGATATCATCTTAAAAGAATCAAGCATGCCCAAGCACTTATTGATAAAGCCAAATGTATGATACTACATTTTCCATCCAGTCAGATGGGACACAGTAAGCACTGTAAATGATCCCTTGTCTAAAGCTGTATAAGAAGTATGTACAGACATTGTTTCCCTCAGCTCTACTTCGTGTTGCTTTGTTTTCTGAATGTTACCTGAATGTTACAATCAAGCAGTCCCAAAGGCAGATGATCTAGTACCTACACTGCTACCTTCTGGAATACTTGTAGTGAAAGAATACCGAAAAGAATGAAGTCACTTTCATGGATATCAGTGTATACGATCTTATCCTGACTCTAAGATTACTAAGGATGACTGTAAAATCCCTCTGAGCTCTACAGGCAAAAATTTAGCCTTATACACTGATAACATAGATCCTGCAAGAGATGCAGTGGAATTCTGTAGATATTTGCTCATGAATACATCAACGTAGAAATATCACAATGTTCAATTTCAAACTCCCAGAGATATATCTGCATTTAACAGTAATACTTGTTAACTTCAGTCCATTCTGAGCGATACCCATTTTCTTTTGATTCCTTTTTTTAAAAAACAAAAGCAGCTCCCAGAATTTCTACGGGGGAAAAGACAGTCTTGTGGTTCCTTTCCTAGTACTTAATCTGCGTCATCATGTTCTTCACTCTGTGAGAAAATCTTTAACAACAGTGTAAACTTGATAGCTTACACATCAGCCGTGTTCATTAATGTTAGATAATTAGCTACCATTATGATGTAGGATTTACATTTCAGATATTTCCCAAACAAAGATCAATAATTTTTCCTTGTTCTTCTAGAAGAAATGATATGTCAAATTATGAGTGATTTACAATCAATTCTTTTTAGTTCTTGCTGAAAGGAGCATCCCAACATTTCTAATTCGTACATTTTCATGATTCATTAAGTTGACAAACCAGAAAGGATAAATTACTCTGCTACACAATAATAAGCTATTTAGGCCTAACAACTATCTATATCAACATCTAAGAAGCAGACGTGGCAACTAAAATTCTCAAAGAGAGATGGCAGTTTCTCTACCTAATTCATTGCATCAGGAAAATCAGTACAAAGCATATGACCTTCCCTATCACCTTTCCCCAAACATTTCAATCCTTGTGCATATATAGCACTGCTTTCTAAATCAAAATGTAAACTTACAATCCAGAACAAGAAATTCTCAAGTCCAAGGGCCTTACACGTGCACATGGTACTGTAAATATACAGCATTTTCTGCATGACAGATTTCCTAGGCTTAAAACAAGCCAGTATGAAGAGAATAGAGACAAAAAGCAAAGCACAGTCCGCTGCAGCTGAAACGGAGTTTAAGGCACTGTAACTTCTGTTGAGCATTAAAGGCAAGAGAAACTTGAAAAAGGTATCAGAAATTAAATTAACAGCAGTTTTGGTGGACACAGATACAAAGATAAGAAATAGACTCCCATGTTGCTGAGAATTCAAGATGTGATAAGGGAAATGAACACTGTGCGGTAATAAAACATTTCTTTTGCTCTGTGTTGCTCTGGACTAAAAACAGCTATAGAATAATCAGCCTCTAGAGCTACAGTTAAAAACAGTCCTTTTCCCCACATAATTAATATAGACAGCATCATTGGACCTTCAAAGAATACTATACCAGGGCAAAATAGCGCACATCAAAGAGACAACTCAAGATTATTACTCGATTTAAAAAGAAGACCATTCAAAAAGAAGATAATTCAAAATTTTTGTTACAGGTCAATACTTACTACCTTTTCCTTATTTTACTTATCATGTATCAAACATTAAAGTAGCATGCACACAGCCAAATGTCTTAACAGCCACTACATATGTGACCTCACCAGATGACCTCTGCCTTACTCAGCAGAGAGGAGTTAACTCAGCAACAATTACGAATTATTTTGATAATCATTAGTCTTCTACTAGGTAACCAGAAATAATGCTCAGTGACTGAGGGAAGGAAGGTGAATTTTGTTATCAGTTGAGGTTTTTTTAACTAAAACATGAAGTCCATGTACTACAAAACGTATTTTATTTCACTAATATGAATAATTTCAGAGCTGAAAGACGCTGACCACGGAAACTAACTCCTAAGGAAAGAAGTTGCTATACAACAACCTCCGTTCCTCTCTTTTCCTGATAATAAGCAGTTGTTAAACCTTAGTGTGTTTGGAAATACAAATGCAGAGGGAACAATTCCAATTCTTACCTTATGAAGAGTGGTTTCCACAGATTTCATATGACTAATAATCAATTCTTTGTCTCTATTACAAGAGAAAAAAACAGAGTAGTTAATAGAACTGAAGCCCTATTGATGTAGAAATTAATTTTCTGCTACTTTATAAACATCATGTATTTAATAATTGTTGATATCTCAAACTGTTATGTTTATATCTCGACATTTTAGATCTCCAGTAAAAACCCTGAAGTATAGTCCATGGCACATTTCCATATGTAAGATGCTTCTGTTGTGGATAAGCAATTAAACTAGCTGTATTTATAGGCATACCAATGAACAACTGCCCTGCTCTTGGAGAAGAAAACTGCAGTCTTGGATAAAAGGGCACGTTGAATGGAGTCCAGACTCTAGCAGGAAGAGAGATTATATTCTTGTACTGGAAAACACGGACAAATTGTCTGGTTTTCATCAACTACGTGGGCCTAACAACTATGTACTTATACACATGTAAGTCTTCCTGCCTTCTCTAAACCCGAACTTTCCACTGGTACTTTTCCAAAGTTAAGTCTGATCAAGGATCCTATCCCTATGAAACAGAAGTTTAGAGAATAAAATACTACTCTTGTGCCTTCTTGTAGATTGGATCTTTAGTAAAAAGATATCTTTGATTAGTTATGCTGCCACAAAAAAAAAACTTGGTCTAATCTGACGCATAGACAAAAAGGGAATTAAAGTTGCATAATGTCATGTGACTAAGGAGAAGAAGACAGCGTAACCAACAAAGCACACCAGGAAGTCAAATGCAATCTAAGCCAGAAAAGCTGACACACCTTAATATTCCAGGACTGATTTTTACTTTGTAAGCTATGTGAATATTTTGTTTGAGCACTTACAGTTCCTGTAAAAGAAGTCAAAAAATTGGACAGTCTCTGCTTGGAATGACTGCTGCTTCCTCATTCCTTGTTTTATACTATTGTAACAGTAAAAACAGGAAGGTGGCCAGAAAAGTAGGACTGGCTTTTACGCTCCTAGTAAAGCTGTTGCCTACATTTTTCTCTTTTCAGGATCCTGCCTTTCTTTATACTAGATTGACAAGGACATGCTGTTCACCTTCTGTGCTGGCCTCACTTACGTACCGTTTGTCTGGGTGAAGTCTCTTCTAGAAAGCCAGATAAACACTATTGACTTCTAAGCTGGTTACTGACACAGAAGTCAGTCTGTTTCTCGCATATTCTCAGGTGTTCATCATAAAAAGGAAAGTATCTTTAGATGAAATTTTGGAACCACGTTAGTAAGTGGTCCCTGGAATCTTATATTTTGTGAACACAAAGCTGTCTGACTATGGTTGATTTTTTTTTATCTTAAATAACTTCGTAAAACTAAAGTCTGGTAATATTTGTTTATAGCACCTACAAAAAAAAGTTTTAAAAATTAATCTATTGCACCTCTACATGCTAGGATCCATATTTCATTCAATCTTTATTTCATATATTCATCAAATCCTACAGGTGTAAGGAAAACTGGAACTGGATCTTAGAACTATTCTTGTTATCCAGATATGTAGTTCAGGCATGACAAACATACTTTACACTACCTTTCAAACAACAGCTAGGGTGAATTTTTTATAGAGATTTTCTATCTAGCAGAGGATGACCAAAAGGCTACTAAATTTCTGCCAAGTTCACACCTATCAGTTACATTTATTAATACTGCTTCCTGCTCTGGAGGAATGTGGAACAGAACTGCAAGAAAATCAAGATAGCCATTTTCAGACTAAGTCAGCCATCTTGCTATGCTTCGAAGCTGCACAAAAGATTAGGAAAGAACTTGAAAGGCACCTGTGCACTGCTTACAATCAGTCAGGTTATGAAAGAGGTATTAAACTTAGATTTCTTTCTGGACAAAATTACAGTCTTTTTCACCTACTTTGCATTTATGTTCCAAAGGTAAAAAAAGACATTTGTTATGAAGAATTGGTAGAACAATAAATAGTATGAGGGTTTTCTTTGTCAATATTCAACTGCTATATACAGACATAAAACCAATTTTAAAACCACTTCACGTTAAAATAACCTTTTCTGAATATAAGAAAGGCCACAGGGAATGGTCTTTACTAGAGTGCATAAAATAGGTTTGTGCAGGGTGAAAAGAGGCAAGCTTCCCAGAACAAATCCTTCTTCAGGTCTCGTCTGCTTTAATATACTCATACTAAACAACATTTGTCATTTTAATTAGCTTGTTAAACATTTCACTGATAACTGTATTAATTACATTATTTCACTTGTGCATAAAACCATTAAAGCTCCTAAGCTATTGTTCTTCATAGGTCAAACATATCCCGGGTATAATGAGAAATTTGAATTTTAAATTAAACGTTTTTTAAATCTTAGTCATGGACAAACACTACTTGAAGTACATACTACAAGAAGAGTAATAGATAAGAGTCTGCAAAGATTTCCCTTTTTCTCCAACTACGCGATTGTAAGAGGCTAGTAATAATCTCTTTTGAGTCAATGCAACACCTTTTGACTACCAATCTTTTCAAGACCGGTCCCTGAATGCTTCCTTCCAGGTTGCAGTATAAAATGGCATGGGTTTTATATCCAAATCCAAAATACTCTGAAATCAACGGAAACATCTGTCCTATTCCACATATACAGCTAAGTCCAAAATGGGTCTGAGCCCCCTTGGCAGCTATGATCTGTCACCTAGTTGACATTTCTGTATTTATTAGAAATATATTGTATCTCTCTATAAAAATATGGTAAGGAAATAGAGAAAACAATAAATCATTTCTTAAATAAACAGATTGTTAGGGATCTCCCAAAGAGATGTTGTCAAATTGGTAAAATAACTGGCAGGCAAAAATGCCCATGCTATTTCAGGGCCCAGATATTGAAGCACTGTTATGGGATAACTATGGAAAACGTATCATCTAGTATCTGGAACTAACAGATTTCTTTTTAGAAGACTATCACTGAATTTCAAAGAGAGACAGAGGTACTTTTGTTTTCTAGCATTATATTAGCCAGGGCTAAAACCCTGTGCATGAAAGTGAGAATTGATCTTTTGTCCGTTTTAAGTGATCTCCCCAAGGTCCCAGCACTCACTTCGCTGCCATGCAGAGGGCATTCTCTACATCATGGATGCTCTCTTTCAGTCGACGCTTGTCCTGCTCCAGCTGGGTAAGAAGTCTATTCAGCTGATGCAGAGATTGATCTTTTCTTCTCAGCTCCATCTTTGCCTCAGAGAGTCTCTGCAAGCAGACAGAAAGCAGAATTACTTGTCAGCCCAAATAATTAACTTCAATTTATGCCACAGGCTATTAAACAAAGTGGAAAACAGACTGACTGTGAAGTAGATGTGGACCATTACATTCTACGTTTTTGTGAATTCTCTAGCAAAAATATTACTAACTCAGAATGGTCCAGTTTTCAGCATACTGTCTATGTACAAATATGTTTTATAAATAAAGTGATTTGTTGATCAAACAGGTACATGTACTACTCTACAGGTACAACATTTACAAATACCAGATCTAAAAACTGTGGAAATAAGAGTATAGCATTAAAAATATTCTCAAAACTTCACTTAAAATGAACATTAAAGAATTCACAAATACAAGAAGAAATAAACAATGTAGCATCTATTTAAATATTCTGCATTATTCAGAAATTTCAGTATTTTAAAAAAATCAGAATCTAATATTCTCTGTCAGGGCATTCAGTACAGCTTTGCTGCAGTTCTTGCTAAAAAAATGAATCACTATTTTACAGTGCTTCACTATTTTAATATTAGGTTTCCAATATGTAAAACATTACACGGGTTTTTTTAATGTTTCTCTCTAGCTTAGAATTAACACAACATGCTTTAAATCGAGTCAGATTAATCCAAATAGCACACAGATAGATGACAAATAGCACACAGAACTAATTAATACAGAACCTGGCTAGTTGCTACTCCTTTCTGCTGGGATAAATCAATACTTTTATAGAGTGAGGTATTAACGTGGCTTCATAGTTTGCTAAATGTTACATTTTACTTACAGCTGTTAATTGCCTTTTTAGAACGAAATTATAATAGGCGGCTGTAAACATTCTTTTACAAATTGCATATTCCCTGACAGATTCTAAACCAATAAAGAAGGATAGAGAAGGCTGCAAAGATGCAAGACTGACCTCTTGCATCACATTTTCAAAATTTATGGATATGTTTTCTGCTTGAGTTCTAAGAAAGCTCTGCATAATTTGCACTCAGAAGTACTTGACCTGGACTGTGGAACCCAGAGAATATTTACTAAACTGTGGATATGTATTAAGGGCGTTATGTTCAAAAGGCTGATAAAAATTTGGAAGTCACTGAAAACTCAACTAATGTGAAAAAGCTTTAGAGCAGCCAAGAGTCAAAGGCACTTCAAAAAACAATATACTAAAGAAAATTTTTATGGAATAACTAAGCAGAGCACAAAACGGTGCAATCCAGCAAAATAAATTGAAATCCAAGTATTGTTTTAAGTGTTCTTCACACATTTGTCAAGGCAAAAAGCAACCAGTTGTTTCAGCAATGTATTTGGAAGGTACAGCACCACTACCTGAACTCTTTATTAAAAAATTTACAAAATCCATGCTGAGATAAATCATTGTTCTAAGAAAAAAAACCCAACAATTAGGAGTTTATATAAGAAACTCAAACCCCAGAAATGTTAATATTCATCTTGCTCAAATTACTGCAGAGTGAATAACTCTATTCTGCCTCTTACGTCACTGTTCACAATGAAAAGTGCTATTTTTCACTTAAAAAAAGACAAACACTGAGACTGAATTCTTCCACTCCATCATTAGCAGAAAAATATCCAAAATCAGAAGTGTTGCTTTCAGAAATTTTACCCTAATGCCACTGGCAGCTATCAAAGCCCTGTGTGAACAGCTGAATTTATTATTTTTTAGATTTTCAGAAAAGTTATTTCCAAGAAACCATATTGCGATTAGGAAGGATAAAAGGAACCCTCTTTAATTTAAGAACAAAGATCATTATCTCCTTCCATCTATTGTGTTTACTGTTTGTTTGTTTGTTGTAGACTAAGTCAGCACTGAGGAAACACCTCTGAAAACTGAGTCCATTCTCCACCCTCCCGTACTCTCATCTTCTGACAAAGAAAATGTATTGAACACAGAACTATGTCTCAGCTGCCAATGCTTTGTCCGTTCCACTTTCCAATCTGATTGAAAAACATGTTTTGAAGATGCATTTAAGATAATTCTACTAACATTTTGATGCAGGCAACTTTTGATGTAGGGGCTGCTGGAAGAGAAAGTGGGTCCAAGATGCTAGTAGTCTAAATGAGGGAAGAAAAACAGGATAACTGGAACATTATGCATATTTATTTAATCTTTATTGGATAGCTATCCTTCTACAGGGGCTGAAGAGTTGTCTGCTTCCACATAAAGCTTTCCTCACTGACCATAAATGGTGAAGAGATCCAGTAGGTGTCAAAATCTTCTGAGAGCTGCTAACTAATCTTGCTTACTACCAGGAAGCTCAGGCCTATTAATGAAGCAATAACAGGCATGAAAACATGAAGTCTAACTCTTTAAAAGGTACAGCCGGCGATCCACACAAGCTGGTGATGAAGCAATATAGAAATGATTAAATCAAATATCTCACTGATCAGTTGCTTTGTTACACTCAAAACTTTCACCATTGTTGACAGAAACCTCCAAAAGATTCAGATTTTACCTATCGATAATATGACAACTTTGAAGTAGAAAGTAAACTGATTTTAGTTCCAGCATTCACTTGATGCTCCTTGGCACTCTAGGTTAAAGTCAAGCCTTGGAAATTGCTCACATACAGTGTGGAGTATTCTAAAGTAATGGCTGCTAAGCCTCTCTTTTTTTTTTTTCCTTCTTCAGATTGATCTAATTAAAACCCTTGATAAACTTTATGGACTCTAATATTTCCAGCTGAGTGACTGAAACCAAGAGGGTGTGCCTCAAGGCAGCAAGGCAACAATGATAAGCAGCAGGTTAGCCACTAATTTCGCAGCCAGGGTAGATTGTGAAAGTGTGATGTTCTGATATCCAAGAAAGTGTTCAGGAGAGAATAGGATAAATCAAGTTTAATAACTCTGCTCCTAATTGTTCCCTCAATGCTCCACTCTAATTACTTGGAGAACTCTCCTGACTGTCACCTGATATTAAGTTGTTCGAGGCTGAGTGTGGAGCAGTGAGATAATCAATAAACATTTAGTGGGGAGAAGAATGAAGATCCTGTTAAGCAGTGGGAACCTGCAGCACCCAAAGCCCTTCTGCTCATGAGAAAACCTATGGGAGAGCCATGGTGATTGCAAAGCAATAATCCAAAGCACTGTTTTCAGGCCTTGAGGCCTTTAGGCAACAGTACATTGGAGAAAAAAAGGTTAACACGGTCACCCTAATTACAGCCCATTTTCACATTCTTCATATATAAGCGTAGACAAGCCAATTAGGTAGAAAGGAAGATAAGGGAAGTTTTATTTGTATACTAATTAAACCCCTGATGAAATTAAAGGAAAAACATACAGCTCTGTAATTGTGTCTGAGAAAGGTCACTTCAGGTTCAGTTATCAGAAAAGCACAGCCTTGAGATATTTCACTTAATCCACAATATAGCCCTTATTTTGCCCCCCAGGTCTTAGTATTTACAAAAATATGAAAATTTCAAAACCTGATAATGCATTTATCTTGAAATGTTTTCTGTGGACAATTACAATTGTTAGAAAGTTAAGGCTAAATATGATAAGAAGAATGAAGGTTTTAAAAACCTACTGTGTCTGCACATAGTTCTGGAAGATGCTGAGCTTTCACTTTCAAGCACAAGTGATTCTCAACCAACTTAGAAGCCAAACTCCAATTTACTGACATTCTGTAAAATGCCAGTTATCTGTTTAGTTCAGATATTTCAGCACTCAGGTGCTAATTCGGGCATCTCTGCACTCCCTCCTCTACAGTCCACCAAAATCTCAGATCAGCTGAGTCTTCATCAGAATCCATAGAAGAAGTTCCCTTTAGAGATAATTTAGACTTAAGCTTTGCCCCCCCCCCGCCCCCAAACTCAGCATGAAAACCACATTTGCTGGGGAGAACAGCATTAACTGATAGCACCAAAGAAAAATTTCATTGGTTGTCTGTCAGCTGGGTGCTTCTTCAAGTAGTTTTACCAGTCTTAGGCTTTGCAGTGTGGAATCTTTCTTCAAAAGTAGTTACAAAAATAAATCGAAGTTTAACACTGTCATTCTATACACACCAAAAAGCATTCTATTCAAAAGATAACAGATGAACAATCATGCTAGACAATGACAGTCATACAGTTTAAATTCATGCAAAGCATGTGTGACACATTAATACTGAGAGAATATTTTCCAAGATCAACTAAAACCAGATCAAACTGCTTCCTAAATTAGATTTAAATTACACAGACACAACGCAGCACTACAAGATATGCAAATATACTGCAGTATGTGTATGATGAACTAATTCATGAAAGTTAAGATTTTGTCTTCAGGTTGAATTTTTATACGTACGTTTCCCATTTAGATGCAAAATGTTACTTTCTAAAAGACCTGCACGCTGAATACATCCTGCAAACTGTCCTATACACATAACTAATAAAATTCCATAATGAAAAAATCACAAGATTTAGCCAGTATCCATTCTTCCACCATACTTCCCTGTTATCCCTGTTGGCAACTGGCATCTTCAGGATTGTCTGAGTGCCCCATAAAGGACAATACACAGATAACCTAGAAAAAAATCTAAGACATAAAAAAAAATCTAAGACATACATTTAGATCTACGTCAACAAACAAGATGGATTTACACTTCTCAAATGAAAACTAAGTGTGAGTATCAACATGCTACATCTGGATTCACTGTGTGTTTCATAGTGGCTGCTGTGTCTTAAACAGTTGGAACTGAACTCCATGTGGCTGTTGTGCTTTTGCAAAGCAGAGCTAACCTGAGGCTAACCACTCATGACATCCCTTCAATAACAAATGCTTTCACATGCCCTTTAAACTTCTCTAAGGAAAGGAATATGAGTACTCGAAAGGACATTTGAATGATCTGTATCTGCTTTGCAGAAAAAAACAGTGATTTTTTTAACCTCTTTGCTACTGGTTCCTTAAACTGACAGCAACAATCTTTTCATATCCTGGCATTCTGAGAAAGGACATATCTGATGACTCTTCTCTGAAGTACGTGATGTAGTATGGAATCAGTTAAACATAGTTCATCTAACCATGTGCGAAAGGGCTCTTCATATCTTTCAAAGTGCCATGTGTGATGAGGTCACAGAGAATGAGTGTGTCCATTAAGTATATAGTAATACCAATCAGCATAATGATATTAATAAAAAAACCCCAAAACACTGGTGAATGGACTGATACTTTCAGGCATGTTTGCACATTTCTGACACAATGTCAAATACAATTGCTTGTGATTGTGAGGAACACTTACAATATTTGAGCACAAACAATGATAACAGCAGAAAGCTTCAGCCAAATCAGCACCTTAGAAGTCAAGCAATCCTATTACAACCCACATAAAGGCACAGGTAGCTTAAAATCAGCTTTGATATACAGTTACAATACAAGATGAAGGACCCATGTATTAAGAAACATTTCAATAAAAATGTATTCAAGAGTCATTCAATGGATTGGATGGGGATAATGCACACGTCTTCACCTTGCAAGAGATTTTTCTTACTAAAGTAATTTGAAAAAGTGGGAGCTCACACTGTGAAAGCAAATGGCATTGTCTATGTGTGTCTAGACCAAGGTCCAGTTATTGACTGATGCATAGCTCTGAGACATCCAAGAAAATTTAGGTGCCTCAAGTATTTTACCTGCAGTGGTTCAGGCTGGATTACAGAGCCTCAAAGACTTAAAGCTAGATTTAGTATCTCTCTGCTACAATTCAGACCTATTTCTCAAGAGAAAATCTATTCTGATCTACAAGAAAGGAATGCATTTTTCAATTGCATTAACTCAAAATGTTTAGCAAAGGATGACTGAAAATGCTTTATGAAGTCACTAAGTTATGTATGCTTTAAAGTTACTGTTAATTAAAAGACCTTATTAATTTAAACACAGTAGTTATTACTGAAAAATTTCAAATAATAACACTTCTTCCAGAAGAAACACCCTATGTTCACGTCACTCAGCTTCAAAGTAAGTAAAACTAAACAAAAGTTTCTAAGTTTTTACATTAAGTATTCAAAAAATACAAACCGTCTACACGTAAGTTAGATCCTTATGGACTGTTAATATTATCAAACAAAAGCATCAGTGTAAAAACGTGTTAGATAGGTACATTGCTGTATTTGAAGAGAAACGGAAGTTGAAAAGACATCCTTTTGAACACCAAGATGAACTGGGCCTTCCAGACATTCACTAATCCAATCAGATAATAGTTAAGGCCCACTTTTAAACAATGTTTTGGACAATGTTGAAATACATAACAAAAATTATGTACATGATAATCAAGACTTTTTATCACCTTCAGTTAGCATTACTGGAAAGCTGTAGAGAAGGATTATACCACCATAATGGAACAAAGACAATTTTAGACAAGCTCAGGTTTTATCACTGTGTATTTTAAGTGTATTAGAAAAAAATGTGATGTTAAGTGGGAATAAATTTTTTTAATCACATGCATGGTGGCATGATTACATGGTCATTAAAACTTCATTCACTTCTGACCTGGCACCTCAGGACTGATGGTTTTATTTCTCCCCAGAAAAGTAAATTCCTTTTTGAGGGGATGACAGAAAGGGGGAGGGCAACAGAAATGTCAGGGAGGGGCAACAAAAATGGAAGGGAGGGGCAACAAAAATGGAAGGGAGGGGCAACAAAAATGGAAGGGAGGGGCAACAGAAATGGATGGGAGGGGACAGAAGGGGGGGAGTGGCGAAACAATGCGGGTGGGGTAAGTTGGGAGGGGGAGACAGAAAGTGGGGGAGACAGAAGGCAGCATGAAAGACAGGGGACAAGACAGAAAAAGGGGGGATGACAGAAAAGGGGGAGAAGAAAGACAGAAGGAGGGGAGGAGTTGGGAAGAACGACAGAAAGGGAGAGTGGGGAATCAGAGGAAGGAAGGATCATGTCCTACTGGTCTTAATGACCTGCATTACCAGTGATGTTTCTAAGCCCAGGAACATACTGTCTGAAGTTCTCCGAACAGTATTCTTCCATTGGATCTGCATCACTCACTTTGTTAGGAATAATTCTAAATCATAACAGTTAAGATAATTCAGAGAGTAAAAGAAAAAACATCAATAGAATTATTAACAATGACAATGTCATTCCTATTGTTTATTTTAAAAACGATACACTTTGAAGTCAGTGGGAATCTGAACAGACTAAGAAGTCACCAGGGAGACGTCAAATCACACAGCATCCTGCTTCAGAACTAAAATTAAGAACTAAGTATTATGGTACACTGGCTACGTGTCTTTTCTTCAGATACTGATTAAAAACAGGAATCCTAAGAATTTTCAGAATAATTTCAAAACATTTTCTAAACAAAACTTCAGCTTCAGCTCTGAGTAAGAAAATATACTGTCCATGACCTCCATACGCTGGTTGTCTCAGTTAAGTTATTTTAGTGCTGCAGGTCATTCTTGCAACAGTTTCTCGGAAGAGGCTGCTGCAAAATTCAGAACACTAATGCAAGTTATGGACAGTGCCATGTATTACAATTTATGCTAGCTAAAGTTTTGATCTTGTTTCATCAAGAGTTTTTAATTTCTTTCATTAATGAATTTGACAAATCTTTTTTTAATGTGGCACTAACAGATTAGGATTTCAGGACTTCAGCAGATTTATCACTTTACACAGTCTACATTCCAAAACTGAGTTCTCCTTCAGAAGAGTTCTGACCAAACCAAACATTTGTATTCAGGTGTATGTGTTTCACAGACAGGCCCAAATGCTGTTCAGTGTATGCATATTTTATTTTAATATTATGCAAGCCACATTCTGCTGCATGAAGTATCTGCTAGGGGAAAACACACATACATACATACATGATTCTCTTTATCCCTTTTACTCTTTAAAACTCAACAAAATAAAAATGAATTGGTAAATACGTATTTTCATTGTAAAAGGTCCATTCTTTTATACAGGTCACTCCTATCCTTCCTTCCCTAAAAACAGGAGAATAGTCATCTTAACAGAAAGAACAGACATAGTAAAATAAAATGTTAACTAAAATAAAAGATAACTTCTAAATCATTCTGCTGAAAAAAGTATCGAAGATATATTACATCCCAATATTCTGCAAAGCGATCAAAGTGCTATGAAGCCATATTGATTGGATGTCTCCCTCCCCTCTGGGAATGCTTTGTGGCATACCAAGTGCCAACCAAAAGCACAAACCTTAACAAGGAAGATGTTCTTCTGAGCATGGTACACACAGATCCTGAAGCAGACGCAGTAAACACTGACAGTGATAAATCACTGCACCTGTTAAAATGAATTATGATTCACATTTGTCACTTTTGGTATGTTTCCTCAGTGTAAGACAAAATGGCACCATGATGGTGCAGAACTTGAAAAATTACCTGCTTCACTCACCTATAAAAACAGCAGTAATAAATACACCTTGCTATTGAAACCATTGGGTGATACCACACAACCAATTATTTTTGCTAACTATCTTTTGAGGGGTTGGGTTGGTTTTTTTTTTAAGAACACTTATTTCTTCATTCACACAACTGAGAAATTGTCTTTTACAGCAGCGAAGTACTATTTATAAATAAATCTTGGGACTGTTACTTAGAATTGAGAACATTAAATTCATAAATTTTAAACTTAATTAATTCTTACATAATTCACAGACAAAAACGGAAACCTAACTAACAATTAAGGTGACTTTACCTCAGATAGAAAGCTTTAAAGTAAAAGCTTTTTACAAAGTCCTAACTGAGACAGTAAAAAGTTGTGTAACAATAAGAACGTCAGTGGATTTTTCATATATTCATATTGTAAAAGTGAACACAGAAATTCAGGCAACAAAAAATTAATTTCTGTTTTGACTTCGTTACCCTGCTACAATCTCAAAGACTTCCCATGCTTTTCCTGATAAAAAGATAGTTATAGATTTTGGAAGCCTAAAGTGGTATAAATTTTGAAAAAACGTGCCTTAGAAAATCATCAAATACCTAACAAAAACAGAGTGCTGAATTTAATTCAAAACCCAAATTACTTTAAAGACAGGCATGTCTGCTGCCATGCCATGTAGCCAAGAAAGGAGAACAAAGTGCAAAAGAACGAGCACCTTCCTTTAGCCTTAAGTCATTTAGATACATACATAATTATACTCCAAAATATTATATTCCAGTAGGTATTTAAGTTAGTTATTCATGGATTCAGAAGAAGACATAAAGATCTTCACAGAGTTAACTTCACACAAATAGAAATGGAGATCATGGGAAAACCTGACTAAGGTGAAAAAAATGATGGTTCCCAAGATATCCTAGTTAAACAATAGCAAGAAGCAAATCTATGTATAAAGGACTTGTATACCAAGAACCTGTATAGTAGAAAGTTCAACACATTGATATCTAAACTACTAGGAAAAATGGGCTTTAGAACACATCTTTAAAAACATCACATGCTGTTTTAAAGATCTATTGATCCCCTCTGCAAATCCCAAGGTAACAAAGTTACTTTGTAGTTGACCCAATACAATAACAAAGATCTCCCAGGCACTGGATTTAACAAGAAGCCTTTCTATATTTTGGAGTGAAAACTGAAACGTAGTTGAAGGTCTTGAAATAACAGGGATAAAAAGTATGTAAGTACATATGCTTAATAGCTACACATTGTAATTACACAATAATCCCATATTTCTTCCAAATTACATGTCAATAAATCTTTCTCACTGCACTACAAATTCCAAGGTCACGGACAGAGGCATTTATTAGTATAATTACAATGCAGCAATAAAACCACTAAGCTTTTGGATCCCAGTATTGTTCCATTTGTTCTCCCCTCCCCTCAAGGGAGGCAAATAGTTCCTACAAATGAAAAATTAAAATGATACTGGAAATTACTTTTGAAAGACTACAGAAATGCTCTGGTTCATGCAACTACTTCGTTGAAGTTTTCCTTTTTCTTTATTCCTTGACAGAATATCAGAATTGTTTTTAATAGCATAGCACAGCAAACAGACTCAATGTGAAAAATATTCTCTGAAAGAGGGAAGGTTACTACACTAAAGTTACAAATAAAGCATTCTAGATTTCACTGTGTGCCAGTTATTAATATATTAGACCAATAAAATCAAGGTCTTAGCCATCTGTTGAGAAGTAAGTTGCAGTCCAAATTACTGACTCTTGTTTCTACATCAGTTTCCTTATTCCTGACTACAATTCTCCCTGTCTTGGCTACTTGCCTTCCTGCACAAACTACCAGAAGGGCACTTAAGTGCATAATTAGTAGAACGACTGTTGAAACCAGACTACTGCATCAGACTAGCATGATCAAACTTATTCAGTAATTTTCTACAGAAAGGAAAACCTATTCTTACTTGGAAATTAACTCCTGGCTATAATTAGCTTTCAAAGATTAACTGAAGTGATATTGTGCAATCATGACTTAATCCAGTGTTCTGTCTCACTGCCTAAATGGCACCCAAATTGTTATAACAGTGAGAGCATCCTCCTCAGTTATCTTAAACTCTTTGACTCATTAAAAAAAAATATGAATTCTTCTAACACAGGGACACCTTTTCTTATTATTATGTTTACAACTGACAAGACTGACCATAAATGTAATAAACTGACAATTCCTTTCACTCTAACCTTAATATAAAGTACAAGCAATTTTGGAGATTATTTTATTATTTTCTTACTATACCAAGACCGTGAACCAGCCTGAATGATATAATATTAATATTAACCAATAAAATATTTTGTAGTAAGATAATTTTTAAAAAAATAACAAAATGTGTTCACCTGGTATGAATACGTGCTCAACTTCAGCGTAAAATCCTAACACTGCTCAAACTAAAATGAAGCATTACTGAGATTCGACTTTCAAAACTGGACAAGAGGAACAGCAGAGGAATGAAACAGTAAAAAAAAAATGTAACACCAACATCCTTTCAATATAATAGCTTCTAATTAAATTATGTTTGTGTGACTCATACCACAAAAATTGAATTTGTTTACTGAACATCATGTTAATGCAAACACATAACTAGCTCATAACTATAAATTTTAACTTTATTCTTTCTCCTATCCTGCCCATTACTTACATATTTTCCAGAAAGCCTGACTCAGGAAAGTTATGGCAGACCTTCAACAACTTGGTGGCTAGCTGCTTGGTTGCTTCATAGATGACTATGGAACAAATGCAATACTTCTCTAAAGGCCACATACTGACCTCAGTCCCTCCAGGCTACTCATGCTGATACTGATGAATGTTCTAGGCACAGAACAAAGGAAATACAGAGACATAACAATCTGGCTGGAAATATTAGTTCAGCAAGGAAACGAAATGCAGGGATCAATAGTCCTAATGAGGTGACGCTCAAAGTGAAAAAAGAATCTTGTGATTCTAAAAAATTAAGATAAAATAGCAGAGAGTAAAACAATAGAACAAACAGACTTCCTGGACAAACCATAGAAGAGAGAAATTTAAGGTGAAGTTTAAGTTTAGATATCTGAAGTACAGATTGGGTAACAGAATGCAGGCATTGTCACAGTCATGTTCTCTTTCCTCCTGTGAACAGAAGCTCTCAATTCCAGCACAGAACAGGATGCTCTCCATGTGTCTCTCCTATTATGTGAAAACACCAGCTGCTAGAAGTAAGTCTGGGAAGACTATCACTTCCCATATAACTACATACCACGTACAGTGCATTGCTATCTTTAAACAAGAAAACATATAGGACATGCTGCAGTTGTCTTCAGTTGAACTAACTCTTTGAAGACTTCCTGTCTAAGCATTTATCAGTAGTTGAAGTTACATAACAGAAGGAGAATGAGCAGGCTTGCTTATTTTATAAATAGTGTTAATGCAAACAGAAGTACATGCAAAACTCTTTAACCTGCAATTTACTGTAATAAAGAAACATAGGACCTCTTTTGACTAAGAACAGGGCAGACAGCAATGCTAATCTTACTTTACAAATTATTTAGGTGTTCAGAACATACAGAGTATGAAAACTAAAAAAACCCACTTAATTAATGAATTACAAATTTTCCTTTCTAATCCACTCAAGGGGAGCTTCTTTCTCTTTAACATGCTAGACTTGATAAATACAAATTCACTATTAAGTCGGATGCTTATGGTAATCAGCTATAGTGCTTTTTTTAAAGAATAACCTTTAATTTAGCTGGATAATACACAGAAATCCTGTTTCTTGGCCAAATAAAAAAAAAGATTTCTGGGAATCAAAAGTATCCCACGGTGCACCCAAATACGAACAGTCCTTCCAACATAAGATGTTCAAGAATTAAAAAAAAAAAAATCCAAAACCTATTTCTGTTATTACAGTGACTATAATCATTGCTGTTCTATTTTAGAAGCATGAAAATCACTTGGTCTTTCTCATATAAGTTGGATCGTTTAACCTTTCTGGAAGCTGGAATACAGCATCATTTGCAGAAATAGCTAACAACAAAAATGACTTGCAATTTGCGCAAAATGGTATTAATAGAAGACATTCATTAAATAATTGAAATGATCTTTCAGGGAACATATGTGGCAATACATGTATGTAGAGGAAAAGCAATAAAAACTAGTGAATTGTGTACCACCCTCACATGAAATCCACATCAATAACACAGAGCCTGCTCAGGGAAAACATCCATTTCTAACAAACACAGAAAGTGCAATCTCCATCAGAATCTAATTAATTTGGATGTGTCTATTTAGCAAAGAACACCACACTTTCAGACCACAAAATATGTAAATAATGATTTAAATTAAATAGCTGATGAAAAGAAACACTCCAAACCTTCCCAGCAGAAAACATTTCTGTGAATGTTATCAATGCATTTGGATGAGATTCTTTAGTCATTTAAGCTGTCGCAAATCAATGTCAGCTTCGCTAAACTCAGTAGAGTAAATAAGCCCAAAATTTAGGGTATCATCTTCTAAAACATGTATTAAAGACTATTTTGAGGCAGATCACTAGCAAGCTACACAACGTAACACATATTGCACTCGAAATGCACAGAGTTATTTGTTAACTATTTATAGGACATGCTCTATAAATAAAACCTTAAAAGGACAGTTTTTATTACAGGTACTACCATACCTACAAGGAAGTAAATACATACATAGTGTTTGTCAACAGAAGAAAAAGTATTTTTACAGGAATCGAGACATGCTCGTATAAGGAGTAAAAATTATGACTGCTATAGATGTCTGCTAAGCATTTGTGTAGAAGTCTCTCTTGAAAGACAGGGGAATCAGAGCTACCGATTCACCTCATCTAATAAAACAGTAGCGTAAAAGAGTTAGTTACAGCTGACCTTGAATGTAATTGGCTACCTTGGATGTCTCTATGGTATATGCCATTAAGAAGATAAAAACATACAGGATTAAAATCTGAACCGATAAAGCTAAGAAATTAAGTATTACTCCTTTAATAACCTACTTTATGAAAGTATGTGAATACCAAAATACCTCCTTATTGACTGCTGTTGAAGTGTGAAAAGTTTAAAAACAAGTTATCAAAAGTAAGAAGTATCTAACGCTTTTTCTCCTTCTTACCTTTTAAAAACTATGAATAAACAATTCAAAGCAAGGTTTTTTTCACTCCATTATACTCTACTCCATCCAAAAACACTTACACCACTACACTCTCCAACTTTTTATTTATACTTAATCTAGACCTATAAATTATTTTGTATCTTAAGATAAAGATTGAGGCCTATTTTTTCTATTTTATTTTTTCAGAGCAACAGTTCTCTTGCATACTTCTGGACTATTTAATACTTTAAATGCTTACACAATTCCAAGAACAGTGTTTTACAAGGTCAGGGTTATTACAGAAATGACATTGTTCCACTATACTGTAAAACAAAGGCTACAGAAAACCAATCAGCCAAGAGCAAAAAGGTCTGTCAGTTCAAACACCAGGGAAAAAGCAGACTATTTCTGACTGCCATGAATAAAGTCATGAATAAAGTGGGATTGTGGTGAAGTGTATAGGGAAAAAAGCTTATAAAAGACATTTTCTCAAATTTCAAAAACAAACATATAGAGCTTAAAATTAATAAAAAGCCCTTTTGTCCCATGGTATTAAAGTAGTTTGTGTCAGATTGCTACTTGAATTTAGGAAGTACAGGTTTGGAACTGCAAATAATGATAAAAACCAAAGGCAAGATGATGATGTGGGAAGTATACATTATCAAATAATATACGCGTGATTAAAGAAAACTAATCAAGAAATGAACACGTATTGACATGTTATCACAAGTGTTTTTTATGTTTTCTTCATAAATACAGGCCGTTACAACCACAATGCAATTTTGTGCTAACTACAGTAGTAAAAATCATGAATGAATTAAAAGACATGAATTAACCTTCTGGTATTTAAACAGAAGTTCAGGAACAGCAGACAGCATCAAGTCTGTATCTTAAATTTGGCTCAAAAACTCCATCCTGGAAAACACTGAGAATTATGGAGCAATATACTCCATAATATATACACGACTACACTATATACTACGTAACATATACACTACTCTCTCAATAAAACTGTATCTAGCCTTAAATTAATAAAAAACAGAAGTTGTTAAATCTAATTCAGTATCAAATAATCCACATAATAGATTTGTTTAAAACACTATCTTCTATTTTAAATGCCTACCATTAACTTCTGGTTGCATTTCCTCTGAACGAATGTAAAGGTATGTTTTACATAGTGAAATAACATGCATTACTGTATGAAGAATAGACCCTAATGAAGACTTCAAATAACAGATGTCTTCTGTTCTTTCCCTTCTTTATTATCCTGATAACCATTTAAAAATCTTGAATTAAGTATTTCCCAGGAAATCAAACACAAGTCTAGTAGCATGTATCTAATGAAGCTATATCAGAAACAAGAAAGCAACAGTATTAACAAGCACCCTGACTTAAACATTAAGCAAGTTTATTCTTACACTGAAATCAAACACTCACATCTGGAGGACTGGGAGGGAGAAAATACATGAAGACCAGTGGTAAACTGGAAATGTCATTGTCTTTCACCCCCAGTGAGGTAAGACATTTTTAATAAGTAATACTGCTAATGAAAATCCTTACTAAATTTAACAACAACCTTCAGCTTCCTCCAAACTTACATCATTTCAACTCTGCTGCAAGTCATTCTCCTTGACATCCATTTTCACTGTTACATTTTCAACAATGGTTTCTGGCATTTCTACTAGTTTTGTAGCTTGTATCTTTTTGGTTCTCCTCCTGCCTCTAGTCATTTCTTACCACTTCCTCCCTAAATCCTCCTCAGTATCACAAGTGCTTCTTTTTCTCAAAACATCAGTGAAGCAGTCTCTTTCACTCAGCTATCAATTCACAGAAGAATATTGAGAGGTGGAAAGACAGAGGTAGGGCTGAAAAGCAGACAGAAGCAGCAAAGCTTGCTTAAGATAAAAAATAAATAAAAGCCGCAGGGCTCAGGTCACCACACATTACTCACCTGCCATCACAAGGCTTCTTCTCTTCCCATGTTACATATCCACCTGGTTTCAAACTTTTTATTCTCTGTCTCCAACTTGATTTGCTATGAGAGACTCTGGTAACATCTTTTCCCTCGTTACTCTTTCTGTCCAGTAAAAATTCTAAAACCTGATGAAAAACGATCTTTCTCTACTCTCTCCTTGCATATTTCAAATAGGTAAATGCATTTTCTACCCTAGAATTAGCTGTAGGAAACAGCTAATCCAGGTTTTAAAATATTCTCATGATGTCTACCAAAAAAATCAAAATATTTCTATATTTCTTCCATCATTTTTCCTTTACCCTGCAGAAAACTCATGATAGGCAGAACTGCTGCCTCTTATATACCATGTAAAATCCAGAGACTTCACAGATTACAGATATTGGTGTACACCAACCAGTCATGAAAGCAGAAAAGGCAAGTTAAACCTTGAGTTTCATTTTAAAATGTTTTCTGAGTGGCCTGAATTTCCAGTGGAGTGAGTACTATGTATGTGTGTTTACTCCTGTAATTCTAATTGCACAAGAACGGTAAGCATTGGCTTATTCACCAGAAGCTAAACTGCTGGTGCCTATTTCGGAACAATAATCATGTTACCTTTACAGTTTCATTTAAGATTTGGTTTTCATCTGCTTCTTCACTGGACTGCAATTCTAGATGCTTATTTAACTCCTGTGGCTGTAGCGTCTGTTCTTTCAAAAGCATTGGTGCCTGATGCTTCCGAATATATCCATTATTTAATTCTTCACATGAACTTTCAAATCTCTCAAGGGTGATCAATTTCTGGTAAGAGAAACAAATCACGTTTGCTGGTATAACTGTATTTAGTGTTTACATGCTTTACTTCCAGAGTTCCACTTGTAACACCATCAAATTCTAAACCAAAAGCATGCTAAAGATGAATGTTTAGATTTTGTAACATAAAGATCATCAAACAATAAAATGGCAGACAACTACATTCATGGTATTTTTTTCAAAAAAGCACCAATGGTACTGTAACACACGTTCATTATTCTATTCAAATTAGCACCCCAGGTTGTAAAGAAGCAATGTTTAGAAGCAAATATGCAGATCAATGTCCCGTATTTCAGTTCATATCTTATTAACCCTTGTAAACGTCTTCCTGGACTCTTCCTCCCCTCCCTAAAATGTTCTGGAAAGATAAGATAATTCTTCAAGGAAAATGATCATCAATAAACTATAAAGAAAGTAAAACCCATTAAGAACAAAACTGAATGACTGAATATAATCTTGTCCATATGAGTAAGAAGTCTATTTTATCAGTTAAGAACAGGAAGGAGAACAGGTGTGAAATCATCTATCAAATACTCTCTGTCTGGAAGTGTTTTGATTGGGACACACTGACAGGTCTGCCAACCAGGCTACAAGATTAACACTGGGCACAGCTATCGTAAATGCTGCTCATTCTGTAACACGACTATTTCAGTTACACTGTGCATCCATAAAGAACATAAAACCCTTATTCATAATAAGCACAGGAGGAAAGATGCTCAGTGCATCTCCAGCATGCTAAATTTTCTGGCCCTCCAATAAGACACAGATCCATGAGTATGACAGGGAACAAGCCAACAACTTACAAAATGTCATCAATCACTCAAATGTCATGTCCATTACCCACTATACTGTGGCTTCAGGTGATTAAGAAACCTTTTTTGTCTCTTCTAATTCCTGTCAGACAGCGATATTTACAGTTTAGTGAACAAATAATATTTAAGCATATCCATCGGTGATAGTAAAGGGTCAGAGGAATTTGGCGCATATACACTACTGAGATGTAGAAGAGGGCTTTTTCTTCTTAACTTGACATAACTTACTCCTTCAAGAAAGCAGACACACTAAGATGTGCACTGATTAGCTCAGGATATAACCCACAGTCAAAAGCACAGGAAAATGTCTATTGCAGTATTCAGCAATATCCATACAAAGTTTAAAATACTACATTTATGCTTTGTGAACTTCTCATGAACGTACTTACGGGATACTCTCATTCCGGCTGACTTTACTCTGCTGAAGTGAAATCTACAGACCCTTCTAAGATATGTAAAGCACACCATTTTCAACAACTGGAAGAAAACCTGGGTTGCTAAAGACCAAATGTAATTTACACAGAATACCTCATTTTACAATCAAAGAGAAAGTCCTGTGGAAAGGAGATACTTCTAAACACACCTGACAGTTTGGTGACATTTACAAGGCAAGTATTCTACAATATTCTGTTAACAGTAGATGAATTTTATACTTGTTTTTCAAAAGAACACAAATCAAAAATGCGTAAGAAAGAGGATCTCCTGTAAGCCGTTTCCTCTAGATCACATATACTTACAGATCGCTTAAATATATCTAATTGCTTTTGTAGGCTCTGGGCTTTGTCAGCTTCTTTTTTCATCTCACTGAAGTTCCATTTAAATTCTGCAAGTTTTAAGCGCAGAGAGCGGCGTTCCACCTCTGCTGTATGAAGTCTTTGTGTAAATTCAAATACTTGCTTCTGCAAGAATGCTATGCTTTCCTGTTAGTAAACAAAAACAAATTCATCTGGAATAAAATCTGTTATCTTAGCAATAAAATCAGTTACACTTAATACACAAGTATGGGTACCACAAAGCTGTCAGTTTGCCCCCATCTCTAAAAGACACACAGGAGTGGAAAAACATAAATCTATTTCACCTACTGTTGAGGGTTACTGAAAATTCTGTTTTCAAGCAAGTACCTGTTTTCACGTAAGGCCCACAACAGAAGACAGATTACGTGAGAAACAGTTTTATCTTTTAATTTTGATTAAAGGGAGGAAGTCTATATTTGCTAAAAAAAGAGAAAATTAAGCAGGAGGAAAAAAAAGGAAAAAAAAAGAACTTAAACATTTTAACATTCAGTTAATGGCAAAAGCAAATTTGTTCTTATAAAGCAAACAGAATTTTGATAGAACTTCAAAAAAATCTTTTTCTTGGACACATCAAATCTCTTCTTTAAATGTTTCGGCAATAAAAGATCTATTCACGCCCTAATGCTTTTAGGTGTTCCAAATAATCTTCGGATTCTCTACATAGTAAACTTCAACACAACAGACTCATAAACCATCTGAAACAAAATTAACAGTAGTATCAAGAAAGCTTCACTGTAACACTTATGCTGTGAACCTACTGTTTACATGATATAAATATGCATACCATAATGGGAAGTCTGTCACACAATCCAGCTTCCAGGGCCTGGTTGTTTATTTTATTAAGTCCACGAGCCAGCCTCTGTACCAAGGAGTCTTTCTCCAGATAAGTAATGCTCCTGCTGCTGTCTAGTGGAACACTCTCCATTATTACATTCAGCTTGTCCATAAGTTTTGAAAAGGAGCTCCTGGCTGCACTTACAAGTAAGTGTCCAGAAAGCCAGGGCTTTGGATCTTTCAGAAATAAACAACAGAAAAGAAACATTGAGGTTATTAGTTTTCTGGGGAGGACGGGGTCGGGGAGGTCAGTGAAAAAAAGTAGGAGCACACAGGAGTATCTCAGAGAGACTCTGGGACAAATTCTGTATTTAGTAATGAAAATTCGTATCAGTCTTTGGATGGAGGGTCATGATAGAATTCTAGAGAACGGGATTTGTTTGTCAATGAATAATTTTCCAGTTGTTTTTACAATACTATAATTTTAAAGTCTTTCTTGGTCATTCCAATTTCCTAATTCAGAAAATGCATAGGACGGAGGTAAAAAAATGCAAGTGTGGTCAAATATGTCAGATGCGACAGTACAGGATAAACCACTTTATTGTGATATTTACAATGAAAATTTCTGAAGGTTTCCTGACTTCTTTTCCCTCCTCTCTATACATGTCTAAATCATTTGCTGTTCAAAATTAGTGAGGCTTGGTACCTTAATGCCATACTATTTATATTCTGAGACAAGAGAATATAATTTACCTTATTCTAAGGCAATTAAAATTTTACAGCTACAATTACTTATTTCCCCACAGGATTTTGGTAATCATCCTTCTCATATAATGGACTTAAGGCCCCAGCACACCCAACATGTCCTGCTTACTGCTAGATTCGTCAGGTCTGTAATTAATAATTGTGTTTAATGTTGATAAATAAAATTGTCAGTGCTCCTTCCACTAATTGGTATTCCAGATAACAGTTAATAGGTTTATTTATGCCTTAATAAAAGTCTTGTAATTTAGTTTTCCCTCTGCTAGGCAGGTCTTAATCTGTCATTACTTGTCTTATGATACTATCAGTGTAAGATGACAAGCATGGAAGAGCTTATTTACATTCAGTAGTACAGCAGATCTCCTATTGCTGCAGTGAATTAAAGTATTTAGTTACGAGTATAAACAGAAAAAAAATCATCTTAGCTTTTTAAGTTAAAGAATTTCTCTGTGAGGATGAAGTCAAAGGCTCAAGGCAAACAAAACATGAATATTGGTATTTTAGACTATGACTCACAGCACAAATAATTTATCATTTACACATAGAATGAAATTAATCTGTATCTAAACAAAAAAAGAGCACATGATAAAGTCAAATGCTCTTTTTTTCAGAGCAATTCTCCTGCTTGGTTTCAAAATACCACCATTCCATCTATTCCAGTGCTTAACTGGAGTAACATTTTTTAGTACATGCTCTGCATAACGCCAGCTAATAGTAAATCTCTTTTTTTCCTTCACTTCTAAGACAACATTTTCCTAGTCATCTTTAAAGCTAAAAATCTTAACCAGCATTTCTATCTTGCACTTCAACAAAACATTTTTTGAAAATACAAAAACAGTATTTTTCTCATACCCAGAAGAAACTGCTATTATAATGCTCTGTCTACTTTGTCCAAGACTCACCTCTTTTCCTTATGTTGGTCCTCCTATTACTCATCACATTAAAGATAAGCTATCTCATCATTTCAACACTTATCAGATTACCATGTCCTACCTTTCAGTCTCAAACACCACCTCTTTTCTACAGTCATGATGCCGTCATTAATTTGACTGTTTAGTAATATTAACCTAAAATTAAACCTAAAACATATGTACTGCCTTCCTTCTGAAAAAGGTATCCCCTGCCGTGATTTTTAGCAAATATCAAAACAAGAGCACTACCTGTTATTCTGTACTGTTCAGCATCCACAACCTAAACCACTTTCTTGGGATGTGGGATAAAAAGGCAAATAATCTCCTCTGTTCTTTTTTTAGTTTTGAGCAAATGCACAGAAATATGTTGATGCCAGTTACTGATTGCTTTGAAAAATGTGAGAATATAATGTAATTCCAAAAGGAACTGTATGTATAATTGTTGGGAAGAAAATATACAGTTTAAGTTTATACCCTTTAAATACCTGTCCAGGAAGAATCAAGGAATTACAATAAAAGCACATTATTAACTTAATTATTAGCACAAATCATTAAATTAGTAACAGAAATACAGGTATATCAGAAAGAGTAATTAAGCCTTATATTATGCAAATAAAGAAAAACTATAATGAAAAGTTACAAATCTTAACTGACAGGTGAAGAAAGAATTCATGTTAATAATGTTCTGCAGAAACAGAACAAGCAACAGAATGAACTTGGTAGTACTACACAAGATCAAAATGTTCATGCTAAGCCGCAAAAGCTTTGTGTATGTAACAGTTGACAATACCTGTATTCAAAAACCCTGGACCTTTGCTTTCTCTGGATTATCACAGTCCAGATTCTAGTCAAACGAACCTATAAAACTAACCTTACAAAAAAAAACCCAAGCCAAAACAAAACAAAACAAATAAAACCAAGAAAACACAACATTTCAATGCATTTGTATTCAAGATTGAAGCCAAGAGACATGCTGGAATGAGAACAGAACTAATGAACAGTGTGAAGGGAAATGATGACTGTCAAACCCAAACCACTTTTTTAAAAAGTTAAAAGCTCAAAAAACATGCCTCGAATCATCAGAGTATACAAGTCCAAAAGTTCCATTGTTATCTGAGTGATCTGGATTTGGATTCTTTCAGCTGCCTCAGATCATTACTCAGAACATACTCATCTTTAAAAGCAATTTTTAAGACACTGAACCATGCCATGTCATAGATGCACGTAGCACCTTCTTGTGCCTATTCTCTCCTGTGATGCACAGTCTAATCTGGAATTGTCATTATTTCAAGATCCAGAGAGAGCAAATGCCTCTCAGATTGCCTGTTTACATCAAGAAAAACAAATATCAAAATAATTTGCCAGTTTGAAGCTTTAAACCCTATTTAAAATACAATTTATAGAACATAAAATAATTTCATAAGTATGCAAGCTTTCTTTCAGATTCCTTCAGAGCCTGACCACCTGGATACTTCTAGAAATTTCATGTCCATCTTTAAATTATTTGCTCTTATTTCTTGAACCAAAGGCTCTTGGGAGACTTTTGAACTCACAAACAACAGAATTCCAAGTAATACACAAGCAATTAGCTCTTGAAGTTCTATGAAAATAACTTCAAATAGAGATAAGCTAAGAAATAATCACCAAACTGACCATGGCCATAACATTCCCAACATGGCTTTTCCTAAATCTCAAAATCAAAACTGTCTTGAATGCAGAGATATCAAGTAAGTAGAGTCCACCAGAATTCTCATATACTTCTATACCAGCAAGGTATTGAAGATATTGTTAAGGTTTAGAGTATTTAGCAGATCTATGCTGCTGTAAAGCTTCTCTAAATGCTTTTCAATTCGCTGTTCTTACTACACACTGTATACACATTATAGATTTTCACTATAAATCCTGAAATATTCTGAAACACAATTCAAACTTTGTGTCGTGAGAATGTAAATTTAAGTTACTGAGAAAAGGATGATCAAAGAAGAGAGCATCTGAAAACGAATCAAAATACTTTTGATTCAATGGCTGACTTCTGGTACCAGCTCACTAATCACCTTCTCTCTATCCTGCTGTTACCCTTTATTCATGTAAATTATCTGTCCTTTAATATCCTTTATTTTGTGAGAGAATTTTGGGGATTTTGAAACTACCAAGTATCAAAGAACTACAGATGACAGCAATACAGAGGAATAAAGCGAGACATTGTGCCAGTCTTCACTGCAATGAATTTAAGGAAGATAGTTAACAGCTGGGAATTAAGAGGCCATATTTCCAAAGACTGGCACTAAAATTTTCCATAATCATGGTAGAGTCCTATACAAGAAGACACATAGAAAAGCAGAGAATCTAGACGCAAAACTAATTAAGTTAAGCATATACTTGGAGAGGGAACACAGGGGGAACAGTAGAACAGTAGAACAGTAGAGACATAAAACAAGGATTGCTATATATTGTGTAAATTGAGAGCATTTTATTTCTCTTCCAAAAAAACACACGACAGCAAGTAAACCAGGTGAAAATAGTACCCATAGAATTAAACTGTCTTCCTGGTGCCAGCAAATTGAAAATTCTAGATTCATATCGTATAAAATATTGTAGGAAATAATTCTCATTCAGTCAGCAGCGGAAATGTCCTAGGTTGAATTTGTACCAGTTTTAGGGCCTGTATTTAACAAATACACAGACCAAACAGGCAGAAATTACATAGATGTTCTCTGTGAAAAAAAAATTACATTGATCTTCGTAAAACATGTTTAAAATATTAGAACAGTGGAACAAGATAACTAGAAAGCTTGTCAATTTTACTTCACAGGAGGAGTTTAAGAAGAGGCTAGCCAAATATCTGCTGGCACGGTGTAGGTGGGTATTTTTTCTATCTCACAGCCAAGCAGACAAAACTGTTCATATGCTTTCTAGAAGCACTCTCCAGCCTGTTGTTTCCATGACTTCATAAACCAAATTGACAAAGTATCATATCACTAATTAAAGAAAATTAACCTATTTCAACAATACAGCTCTCCAGATACTTGATCTAGAATAGTTTAGATAAAATCCTAAAAATGGAAATGATATAACCATCCTGTTTGTTCTTTTTTATCTTCTACTACAAGAACATACTTTTAAAATTACCTGTTTTGTTAACAACATCTTGTAATTCAGTGACAGAACTGATTATTGCAGCAAGGAGGTTAGAACTAGTAAACCAGCTGAGTGCTTCAACACAGCGATTTTCTTCGTCTTCACAGCCTGTGAAACAGAATTGTAGCTAGGAATAAAACTGAATAATTTAGATAAGGCACACTACTATATTCTGCTTCCAGAAATTAATCCAACCCAAGTTTATAAGGCACAGACTAATTCTTCTTTCAAGTGAATTTAAGTTGTATTAAATATGTTTCCAAAACTGTTAAAACAGAAAATAGATGAAACTTCTAGCTTGGGAAACATTTTTAATATCATTTATCATTGCAGGGGGAAGCATGAGCTGGTCCAGTAACAGAAAGGAACAGGAAGACTACATAAATACTAAAGAAAAATTTACTACCTACTACTCTAAAGAAAAATCCTATACTAATATTTTACCTGCGTCAGAAAGCAACTTTTTGCATTTTTAGCAGGAAATATATATTAAAAGTGATGAATAAAGAAACAGGAAATGTGTCTTCAAAAATATGTTGATGGTCAATCATTTAGGAACATTACAAGGAAATTACTACAGAGATGATTATGGTAGCACCTAGTTCTGAAATTTCCGTAACACAAATGTCAAGTATATCAAATATGTGTACTTGTAACTACTGTCAATGCTTAACAGTGAAAGCATTTCCTTTTAGGGGAAATCACATTTGTCAAGAAACCCAGAAATCACAAATCCAGAAATTACATTTGTCAAAATGTCACTGAATTTGTGTTTACACTCTATTAATAACAACGTTATTTGTTATTCATTAACCACATAATTTGACATAGCACTTATAAAAGAAGAAAACAATTAGCTTACTTGACAGATTACATTTGCCTTTGGAGTCTCCTACAGAAACTAGAATTCCAACACCTTCTTTGAAGCCATTTATCCAGGAGAAGAGGGAACTAGAAGACTGGGCTAAAACTTTAAGTCTGTTAGCAGCCAAGATTGCAATCACACTTCTTCGGAACACCCAAATAAGGCCACTGAATTTTTTTTTCTTCAGTTTTGCTTCATCTTCATTGTTTTCCTCTACATCAGAGAGAGCATGAACTAGGGTCCTAATCTCCTGGTTCACTAATTCATAACTGTTGACCTGATCCTGGAGAAGGTCTCTTTGGCAAGACATAACACATGATCGGCCATAGAGAGGATACAGGGCACCCGCCAACAGTGCGCAGGCTGCCAAGAGAGATGAATGCTCCTCCTGAACCTGTTTCAACTTCTTTTTCACAGAAACATTTTCAACAGCCAATTTCTCCCATCTTTTCTCAAGGACATAAATTTTTTCTTTGTTTTTCTCTGCTGTTTCTTGGTATTCCTGGGACAAAGAGGGGAAGGAGGGACAAACAAAACCATAAGAAATATTGACTACAAAAAACTTCTTAAATTAAATACATCATTTTTATTTAGACAAAAGCTAAAAGAAAATTAGCATTCTTTTCAGATTCAAATAACACATTAAATGAACAAAAGATATTAGCAATGACTATCAAAGTATCTCTCCTAGGAAGTAGTTACAGAACCAGATATATGAAAGCAAATCAATTGTACGAGGAAAATTTGCCATCTTCAGCTACAGACAGACTTGAGATTACTGACAATAATCCACCAGAACTGCAACATCCCATAGAAAGTCCAGCAACAACTAGTCATTCATCATACATTTTGATGAGGTGGCTTAACAATAGCAATTGGATGCTCCAAATTCAGATAGAACATTGCTCTTCAAAGCAGAAAAGAAAGACAGTGTAAGAGAAAGGAAAGAAAGAAGGAAGGAAAACTCTGGAAGATAAACCTAGACAGATTGGCAGCAGCTGGGGAAGGGGAAGTAAAGGTGATCTCTTAATTACTTTGTAATCAACCCCCTACTTATATATTCACAGATTAATTAGGTCTCATACAGAACTGAGTTTTCAAAAGAACATTGTAAAACAGACATTTGTATTTTGGCTAGTGCCATTACTGAGTTTTTCAACTTGCAGAACATTTTTTATTTTCCTCTATATGCCCTCAAATAAGTAAAGAGAAAGATTTTAAAAAGAAAATAAGTGTAGAAAAATGAAGACACTAACAACCCAGGGAATACCAGGACTAAGGTTAGACCACTCAGACTCATTGCTTTGGATAACGTGCAGTTCTTTTGCTGCAATCAAGACACTACTAGCAGATGTCAGAGGCTTAGACTGGCTCCTTGACACATGACAGTTCTCTGTGATTGGAACAACTGAAGGCTACATTCAAACGGGATGCAGTCATGTAAGGAGATAAAATTTAGGCACTGTTCACAAAGATTCCACAGGGACAAGTTAAATCCTTACACTCCAGTTGCAATATACAGTCACAAAAAGGTAAATATGAATGGAGTGACAAGTCAGTATGATGAAGAATAGAGGATTACGCTAAGCTTCAGCTACCTCTCTTAGAGCAATACATAATTTCATTAAAAATGGAGTAAGGTTTTTCCTGCTAACAGTGGCCAGAAAGAAGCAAAAAGGTGTCATCCAGCCACACTCCCATGTGTTCTATTTGACACAGGTCCCAAGCAAGTGGTGAGGGGAGTACCCTGTTCTTCTCCCTCCTCCATTCCTGCAAGCACAAAAGGGGGAAAAAAACAATGTATTTCTATCCCTAGAATGGAAATAAAAGATTTCATGCCTCTACAGAGATGTAACCTAGTCAGTTCAAAATGTCTTTGACCAAATAAACATTTTTTCTTTTTAAAAAAAAGCAAGAATCTGTAGTGTTATCAAAATACTTTCAGTGATACGAAAATAGAGTGGGCAATTAAAAGATTTAATTACAAATGCAATTTGTAGGCCACATATGTCACTCTGCTACTCTAAAATTAGGTATGAACATGTACAGTACTTTCAGTGCTATTGCATTATTTAGCGTGTTTGATTTTTATAGGAAAAAAACCCTGATAGTATGACTGGAAGGAACTGAAAAGGTAAGCTGAATTTATAAAACAACTTATGGTTTCTGGCCACCACAGGTGAAAGGCCAATATCTGAGTAAACATACTGCAATCCCTACAGGGCTGTTGGGTAGCAATACTAACATTCAGTGTCCTGGCTAATTAAAGCTTATTTTTTTAAAAAAAGCTTGGTGCTTTTATGCTTATACTTGTACTGCAGCATTCAAAAGTGAACAAGACAATCTCTGACTACAGAATTGTAGAAGTTTTGTAAGGCAATATACCTTCTTGTTTTTACTGGCTAATAATTGTTTTTGTCCTACCCCACACTGTTTCTAGTGTTTTCTTTAAAGTTTAAAAGCACAGTTTTTGAAAGAGACACAGGATTATCCTCCTAAACACTGGCAAGCTGGATTTCTTCAATGTGTGAGCTTTGAGGGACACCTGAATGATTTGCAGAGTTTGGTGGTTCTAAGAAACCTTAGCAAAAAATTAGGTGCTACTAACAACACTATTTTATCCTACTTCCTACTAGGTCCTTAGCCTTTATTCTGTCATGAAAACAACTGGAAACTAGAAATATAATGGCATTATGATTTTAAAAGTTTTTTTCTGCTGTTTTCAGCTGGTTTTGTTTTCTAAATATATAAATTCATATAACTAAATAAAGAATACCAACACCACTGTTCTACATTTATTTCCTATGTTTGAAGTACATGCACCAGACATGTCCAAAGAGACCCTATAGGACAGGAACAGTACAGTTACATGTACTTTTCCTTCTGCAGTGATCGCACTGTCTTTCCATACAATCACAAGATACCACAGCCCTTATTAGCTAGTTCACCTGCATTGCTGTGAAAGTAAGCCTTCTAAACAAACAAACACAAAAAGTCAGCAAAAGAGAAGACCTTTCTTTCTCCCTAGATGACTATTCCCCTTTCCTCTTTAGCAAATCTTTTTTTCTTCTGTTGGAATAACATTTTTTCAAGTAGTTACAGGATTTTTCTCTTACAACATATTTTTGCCTATCATAAAAACCCTTCTATTTTAAAAGGCTGCCACAAAAAAGGGGGACAGATTAATAAATGTCTACATAATAAACAAATTAAACAACTGATAGTTAAAATTCAGAGGGTGTATTCTACGAGACTGTGCACAGGCTGAATAAATAATTTGTGTGAGGCTAAGAAACAGGCATAGTAACATATTCAAAATGGCACACTATCAAAGCAAGGGGACTTCATTCCTGCTACAAAAAGCAAGGAAAAAGGATATTCATTTTAAGCTCCACTGACTGTCCAAACATGGAGACCACAGACAAAGAAGAGTGGTATTTACAGAATGCCTTGTTTATTGCTGATTTGTGGTAAGGTCACTCTAGGAATTCCTGCCCTACAGAAAAACAGTGAAACTGCTTTCTGATTACAACATCCATTTGACCTACAGTAACAGCTATGAAGTATTACCAATTAACATCCACAGATCCTATGATGGAGTTGGGGGACCCTGAACAGCACTTGCTGGGGACAGCAGCAGTGGCAGGTGTCATTGCCACTAAAACCTCCAGATTCTGCAGTTTTAAACATAAGGAGACTGTCCTGAAAAAACCTCTCTGCTGCAGTTCTAAGAAACCAAAACAATTATTTCCAAGACACATTACTCATATTGCTGTTGCAGTTAGGAGGTCTCAATTAACTTCCGACAGTCTGAAATGACAGTCTTCAGTTTGCCTTTGCACATGTACCAACAACTGGAAAAATTAAAGAAGTCTCAACCCAGGAGTTCTGAAAAGAAAATGTCTAGAAGATTGCTTAGACCACTAGTTGAAGACGAAGTTAAAAATAAAAGGGTGCATCCTATGACACACCACTAGCTTGATGAAGGACAGCAAAAATCTCTTGTCTTTCCTTTCCAGAAATGAAATAACACCTGCAAGGGACTAGTTCATTAAACCACTTGCATTTAATACTCAGATCTTTTGGATGGAAAAAACAGCAAAGTGCCACAGCTTCCTTGTAGTGCTAGAATAAATGTCATAGTGTGACGAGACCCACAGTTCTATAATGAAATACTGAATACCAGCAAACTATTTTCCACTTACATTGATTATATGTTTCCTATAAAATTTAATAAAACCTGTTGAAATAATTAAATTTATACCTTGCATTCTGCATCTTTATGCATATATATAAATATGCAATATGAGTACGCAATATATACACAATGGCACTCATTAGTATCTCAAATACCCTTTAAAGACATTCAGTACACACATTCTGCTGTGCCTCCTGTGGAAATAAGGCTACAACATTAGTCTGTGTGCACATCCCTGATGCAGCACAGCAGTAACTAAAATCGTCAAAATGCAATAACTAGGAGACAGTCAAGTCTTACAAAAAACAAGCAATCAGGATTAGTACAGCCCTAACAGCAGACATCCATGGATTCCAGAAAGGGAAACACTTAATCTGGTATTTGCAGGTCCAAAAACAGTCACAGATTGGAAATCCAGAAGAAATTAGACTTTCTTCTTCCCTGTTTGACACTGAATGATAAGGGAGACAAACTGGATCATGGGATGAAAAATAGACGAGACAAAGTTTTGATGAACCATCTAAGTGAACATACAGACACTGCCCTGCCCAGATTAACAACACTACCAGCTTCTATTCAACACTACATAACTTACGTTAGAAAAAAAGCCCACCATATAGTTCTAAGGGAAAGCATTTCTCTTCTAGAAACCTAGTAGTCCTATACAGCAAGGTGACAGATAAAGTCTTGTCCAGAGACATGCGTAATGCATGCTCCACAAAAATAGAGTCATGTTTTCAGTACATATTCTGCTTGTTGTCTACACAATTCATCTGAGAAGACTGACAGATTCAGCACCATCCCAAATAATGATGCAGTATGGCACAGCACCAATCATCCACAACAGATCAGAGTTTGAAAGAGATGACTCAGATCTTTCTTCTGTGCAGCATTCATAAGAGGTAGAATTTAAATTACATAACTCCACTTTTCCTTTAGGAGGGAAAAGACATTGTTTAAATTAAAATTAAGCTTCCTCATTTCCTCATTCTTTTTCTTGGCAATGATTTCATAAGATGAAACTACTTGGGGAAACTTAACAGAAGTCTGGATCCACATGTAGGGATATTTTTATCATTGCCAATATCCAATGTGAAATGTAAATATCAGGCAAAAAATACATAGAATCATAGAATAACCAGGTTGGATGAGACCCACCGGATCATCGAGTCCAACCATTCCTATCAAATAGTCCAACCATTCCTATCAAAAGGAAGATATTAACATGCAAGATATTAACTTATTCCCAAGAAATTACCATAAACTGCTCTGTCATAAGCATTTTTTTCAGAGTGCAAAGAGTTCAAAGCCCCAAATCTGAGTCAAATACAGCATTCTTCTGAGTAAGTAAGATTTCAGATGGCAGTCACAAATAACAAAGTAGATGTTATTTCCTATACTTGACAACATTTTCAACTGAAACACATGTAAAATTATGTGACCTGAAAGACAATTAATTGTAGTTGTAGAATAACAGGGGAAAATTTAGACTGCAAATAACTTTACTAAATCACTGACAACAGTTTTGAACCACACCCCACTGTAGTATCTGCAAAACAAAGTCCTTTAATACTTCTGAAATCTACCGTTGTAACTGGTAAGTGGCTGTCGGGGTCAAAATGTATGTAAATAAATTTATCGCCAGGTGACACCACGCTATTGTTACTCAGTCTTTGAAAACATGGCATTAAAAAAGTAACTGTTGGTCCTTTTCATTCTTAAAATAATCAATTTAAATCTTACAGCTTTAACATTCTCAAAAAAAAATCACTAGCAGCTGCTGAACCAAATTAATCCATTAATTTCTGGAATGTTTTAAGAGACATTCATTTTTATAAATTAATTTAATACTAGCACAGTGATTGGGGGGGTTTTTTTGTTTTAAAGATACACTAAAAGTCATGGAGAACCTTAAACTGGTTAGAAACTTAAACTACTGAAATAATTTATTAAATATTTACAAGAAAAAAAAAATCAGAAGTTCACAGCATCATACCTGTGCCCTTGCATGAACTTCCCCAAGGAGACCCAAGTACTGCTGTTCCAGATACTTTTTTTGTTTCTGCCAACAGCTTTCCTGTGCTTTCATCTGTTCAGTCATTTTGCTAAAAGCATCCTCCTGGCTCTGCTGAAGCTCCATCATAGTATCGGACTTATTCTTACAAATGTATTCTAGGTGAGATATCTGTGTGACAAGCATTTAAAGATAAATCCTTTTACCCATCAAAACACTTTTTAACTTTAATTTTACATACTAATTTAAGCACAAAGTATTCCAACATAAAATCTAAATTGTAATTTCTTCAATGTATTTATTAAAGCTAAGTAAAAGCCTTTCAAGACATATAACTTATTTGATTCTTCCAACAAAACTGAGATATATTTTGGAATAATGCATTTTCCTCAGTTTCAGTTTTGCCATCCTTATACCACCTTGCATCTCCCTGTTGCTTTCTTTGTGGGAAACCCAAACTGGAAACTTCCCATATTTTTTTTAAAAAAATGCATTAAGTCTCATGCTGCTAAATTGGCAACCCAAGTACACCAGTCCTTTAGCAGTCTGCAAGGACTGCAAGTAGTAACGAAAAAAAAGAAAAATCAAACCAAAAAGCCCTTAATTTCACTTTTTGTTTTATTGGAAAGCTAAGGCTTCCCTACGTATTAAAACACTTACAGGAAATTTTTAGTGCGCAGAACGTTTTCTCACAAGTAACTCATTAGTTTATGATGGTTTTGCAGCAAGAATGAAGGGATTCACTCTGTGGTCTAACTTTGCAGCTCCCAGCCAAACTAAATGGAGTAATGAATCAAGCTAACAATGACCTCTAAATACATATGCCTACACTTTGTTACTAGAGAATACCAGCAAGATACTTTCCAAGTACAGCACACAAAACCGCAGAAAATTTTTGTTCTTGGAAAGCAGGTACAACATGGGTAATAACAGTGACCCAAACCCCTAAAAGGCTGGTAAATACATGAAAAAGAGCTCTAGAGATCGCACGGTCAGTCTCAATAATCATACTAAATTGAAAAAAAAAAAACCAAAAACCAAACAAGAAACAGTAAGACACAGTAAGGCACAACTCTCCCAAATACTAGCAAAAACAGTCGCTTCTTTCCCTTCCACTGCCTTTCCTCCTTTACTTCAAAAGTGCAAACAGAAATAGAAATGTACACCAAATCTGCATAATCCAGAATTTATTTTATACTATCCCCCTTTAGTAATTTTCATTGATTACTGCAGTGTTTAGTAAATGGTAAGTCAAAACGAATTCGGTGTAACCAGCCCTGTCCCTTACTTGCGCCACAAGAGGGGTCACAATTCCAGTAGGTAAGAAACATCCCGAAGAGGTTTGCCTTTCCTGTGCCTCAAGAACAAAATGTCAGGGCAGCCTAGATCTGGAGTCACTCTACTAGACTGTAGGACTAGCCTGATGAATGAAGCTAAAACACAAACTGAATATTCTAAAGAGTGGCAAATGTTAGTCAGTGAAGCCAGTTTATATTATTTTAAAAGAGGTCTTTTCTTTCCTAAAAATGCAGGGATTTCTAGGGAGAAAGGGCATGTAAGCTTTTTCACATTAAAATAATTCAGAAAAATACAGTTTCTCCCTTAAACAAATATTCACGTTTTAAAAAAAATGTATTTTCTATTGTATTTCTGAAAAAATTTCACGTTCCCGAAATTACAATTAAACCAAAAAAAACCATACTGACATTTTTTCAGACAGTACTCTGAATCATAAACATATTATTTAAAGATGACGATCCTGGACTAAGAGCATTTTGTTTCTGTTTTATGCTAAAATAAAGACTTGCTTTATTAGTGTAAATGACTAAGTTCTTTGAATTGCTTCATCAGTAAGATTAATTTATTTTCTTTTAATTAGGTCCCTGTGGCTAATATTGGCTAGTACTATTAGCATGTCCTGCACAGAAAGTGGAGCTTAGAGACTTCATACAGACTTCAGTCACATTTACATGCCCACAGCAATGGCATCAAACTGAGTTGTAGACAAGCCATAATTAATGGTATTGAATTATTAACGTCCAAATTCTTTTTGAAATAAGATGAATGTCAGTCCTTTTTAATGATACTGTGATATGGACAAATGTCACTGAATTTAATAGAGGTAGCTAGTGCCTAAGGACACTTACCTTCTCATTAGCGCTGTTGAGGTCTAAGATCAGGGCATCAACATTCTCCTGCAAGACTGCACAAAGCTCAGACCAAGAGAATCTATCTAAGATGCCTTCTGGTTGTTTTATAAGCACACAGCCTGCTACCAAATGCTGGTATAAGCTGTGGAGGAAGGTTAACTTCTCCTGAGACAAAAACAAAAATTAACTGTTGAAGCTGAACAGTGTTAGAATCCAAAGAGATGCACATATGTGTTGTAATGTAAGCTGCAAGCAGCTGAAAAAATACTCAAAAGCTCATTCCCAAACCTTTTCAAAAGCAATATTGTTGACATTTACAGTTATGCTTATTACAGCCAGAGTAAGAAAAGAGCTTTCACCAAATTTGCCTGATTAGACTTAGTATACAAATTATTAATAAACTCCAGTCCTGTAACAGTCACAACCACGACCTGAAACAGATAAAAACTTCCATGCTATTAGTGATGCAATCTAATAATTTATGTTAAAACATTCAGGTACATTCAAACAGTAACCAATTTCAACATCTGCACAGCATACAGCAAATGGTCTGATTTGCATGGCAGCACAACACACTGCTCATAAACTATCACTCTGAAGTCTTCAAAAAATCGTTTTTCTGTGGATTATGTATGACTAAAAGCTAGACAAAATAGGCTTATGGCTTCATCAGTTACATTCCACAAGCCATGCCTCATTTATTTACACTGATTTTAGTCAGTACTATAATAAATTGATCCAAGTTATAAATAAACTTTAGCAGCAATAGCATACAACACAAAGTCCAGCATTCATCATCTTAGTACACACATTCAACTTAGTAATTTTGATTAAGACAACAACAGAAAGCTGTACTTCAACAGCCACAAGAAAAAGAACCTTTATTCAGTCAGAAAACCATTGCAAAGGCTCCTATTGTTTTTTAGGGGCCTTGGTTGAGGCTTTACATCAAAAAATTGCGGATGACTGAGATAGAGAACTTTTTTTCTGAGTCCTTTCCATTATACTTAGGTGCATTTTCTCACAATTATTTCATAGTATTTTAGCCAACAAAAAATGTAGTTTTGTTTAACTTTGTTCCTAGCAGATCTTTTAATTCCCCAAGGAAAATCCTGTGTGCCACCATCATAACAATTTTGCTTGAGCTGTGATAAACCAAGGATGATAATTATCCATTTAGCGTGAAAAAAAGGGATTCCAAGAGCCAAAATTAATTCAGACATGTTGAATGCAACCACAGTGTTGTAGACATGCTGACTTTACAATACAGTCAGGCTTCTAGTTTCCCTCACTCTAATCATTATCTGATGTGTATAACAATTCCAGCTGCTTCATGTGGACACTGTTTAAATACCAGGCTGTAAAAGAGGTGGAAAGTATGTCTCCTTTTTACTTAGTTGGCACACATGTCCAAATTTGTAGAAGTAATGAGCTCAATATGCGTAACAACTATGGTAAAGAATATCACCGCTATCGCTAGTAGAGAACCACTTTACCAGGGGGAAAAAATAACAGAAACCAGCATCTGTAAACAAATATAAGGAGAGAGATAACAGTTTTGAAATATTGCTTTGTCAAGCAATTCTCACATACAGCACACTACAATGAGCTCAGAGGTCACAAGTAAGAATGTCTAGGTTTTTCAGTATGCAGGCAAAACTAACTCTGTTTCACATTACCTATCTATCAATTGCCACACAGCAGTTCAAAAACTCCAATTACTGGAAGGGTTAAGCTATTAGTTCTGATATAGAAGGAAGGAGAACCAATATGTCCTTTGATCTTGCAGATATTAAATATGTATTTCAAAATACGTATCTTAAAATCATATTTTGGGGATAAATCTGATAAGACTTAAAAGTAACCATCTGATGTATGTAAATGCATAAAGCTGAGATTAAACAAAGACTCCTTTTGACAGTCATCTTGTCTCTGGTAATACCTCCATATCCTTCTGGTAAGCCCTGGTAAGCTTCTGGATTTCTTTTTCAGATTCTGTGGCATGTACTTTCTCCTTCTCCCAGCACTGCTGCACATTCTGTAGATCCATTTTTAAAGTTTCTATTAAAGTCTCTCTGCCGGCACACTGAGCATGCAGATAATTTAACTCCTTCTTGGTATCAGCCAGGTTATCCTGAGCTTGCTGAAGAACAGGAGCATGGGACAGAAAGGTTGGTAAGAAATTACTCTCAAATTTTACCTTAGTCCAGTGCTTAGAATCTGAGGAAGTAAACAGTCACATAGCCACATGTATTCAAAGGACTCCAGGCTAAGCTGACTGCATCTTGTCAATGACAGAATTTCAAGACTGACTATAGCCCTTCTCCACAGCTTGTAACTAGATGGGCATCAGAAATCGATGTCTGAGAGAACTTCCATGATGTAGCAACCTTCAGAATCTCCTCCATCCCCACAACTGAGATGCAGAATGCATAGATGCAAGTTTACCTCTTCAGAGTGGAAACCTCTGAGAGCTAGCGAAAAGATACATTACTCTTTGTAAGTAAATCTCTGATCAGCCAGAGCTGAGGCTGTGGGCAACACAGGCTACTGCTGTTACCCACTGTACTCTTCATAAGCATGATAAAAAAATCTGAGGACCATCTTTGGAGGTTTGACCATGTGAAGAAACTTAAAATCAGAAATTATCATAAATTATTACTTTAGAAAAACAAATCTCACAAGGTAACTAAGAACTTAATACACTACCCTTTTTCAGCCAAAAAACCCGCTGAGATTGTTTGGACAGATATATATGCTTTTCTCGCCTATAAGCACTGGACTTCCAGCATGGCTAAAGTGTGCTAAAGGTCAAACTGAGAGCACTGGTTGTTTTTAAAAAAATCATAGCTGCTCATACAGGAAATGTAGTAGGAAAGATACTTCCAAAAATCAACACACAATGAGAATTTTTATTCTTCTTAATGAAAATATTCAAAAATTAAAGCAATGTTAAATTTCTAACACAAATGTTTTCAGAGTGGACCTAGATTTCACTCATATATGCCATTTTATTACGAAAAAAATTAAAGAAATCAGAAACTGGTGTACTGCACAAAAACCAGCTCCATCAATGTGTAGCATGTGTAGCATTCCCAGGAAGAAAAGAAGTATCAGTTACAATCGGTTGCAAAAATTTTAGGTACCTTATCAAGGTGCTGCAGCAGAAGCAAAAGTGCTAAGACTTCTGAACACAAATTAGTAAATAAAGTTGAGATGAGATGACAGGAGATCATGTGCAAGTATTAATTAACATGAAGATTCTATGAGTGTCATGGAAATATCTGTGACTAAACCAAAGGGATAAACTAGCATATCCCCAGCAAAAGAATCTGAGAATCACTGGGACTAGAGACATTCTATTTTGGTAGTAATATAATACATTGCCAGTTGAGAAATTTAAGTTTAATCATGGTTTCAGGACTTCCTCACTCCATTTGCCACTGATGTAGGCAGACAGGACATTACAAAAGTCATGCCGGCAGCCAAAAAGAGACCAAAAAAAATCTTGTTGAGAAACTAAAGAAAAGAGTTCTCAGGTGTTTTTATCAGTTCCCAGGTAGATTTCACTTTAAGAAATTCTGGACTCCACATTCTACACCTCTTCAGGATGACCTTATGTTTCATAGATGCATTAGTATGTCTGACAAATACAAACAAAAAATCATCAAAGGAATAAACACCCTTAATACAATGTGCCCTCCTGAGAAAAACAATTGAGAGAAAAAACATTACTCATGTTGATTTCAATATAAACCAATATTTTGCAAATTGATAAATCTACTTCAAATTATCTCAGAAGTGCAATCATTGAAATGATCAGCTAGGTAGTGTAAGGTGGTAAGCAGAATAAAGCACATGGCTTCACACAAGCTTGTAGGGTAAACTAGTCTTTCCAACAATGATAGAGACTTATTCTGAAAAAAAGAAAAGATACCTTAAATCCAGAAGGATACTTTGAGGACTTTGAAATTTTATGTTAAGTTCATAAAACCATACCTTAAGGTCTTTACTAAAAGCACACATTTTCTCTTTGGATATCTCAAGTTCTTTTGTCATCTTTTCACACAAAGCCTTCATTTTCCCAAGCTGTGAAAAATAAGGAGGTCAAACACGCTCTTAGAGAAAGGCTACATAATCTCTTGAAATATAGGAAGAACTTTGTATACAAATGTAAAAAAAAATATAGCTTTCAATTCCTTTGACAGTATTTAGACACCATACAATCTAAATAATGTGCCATTACAGAAGCACTAATTAACACTCTTATAATGATTTAAGATAAATAGCAGTGGCAGAATCCTAAACTGAGTCCACCATTAACTTTCCCATTACCTCTCAAAATATCTAACAAGAAAACAGACTTTGAAATGCATTGGAAAATGTAAATAAAAATTCAGATTATGATCTGAGAAATGGTTTGAGAAAACAAGTTTTCAGAGACAGAGGCCAGTTGCAGAAACTGTCCAGCTACAAACATGGTCACTAGTTTTTACTGAGCCCTGGACAGTACTTACACATCTGTAAAATGTAGCAATATTTCTGAGAGGCATGGTGACTTAGTGAACTGCTTTCAGTTTTACAAGCAACAAGCTTAGAGGTAGCTTGTGACCATAACGTGTACTAGCTTCAAAACTCCAGTTTCAAAAAATTAACAACAAATCTTTATTATCTGTATCTATGGTTACTTGATGATGAGGTTAGCAATACAAACGTCTGAAAGAAAGGACTGAACAGAAATATAGTGCAAGTGACTGCACTTGACCACCAAGGAGTAACTCAGAAGTAAAATATCTCTTCTATAAAATTTACAAATTACTTCAGAAATAGTATTTCTGTTTGATGTCAAATCAGGACACCAAGCAGAACCCTTAGAAATAATTACAGCAGATTACAGAATGCTACTGGAATATTTTTAATCTTTTTGTTGGTTAACTAGCCTTCTCTCTTTCCCCAAACATATTCTAGCCTCTGTATTATACACAAAGTCAAAACTTTGTGATCAGTCAAAACCAAAACTTATACACTTTTCAGTCACACAAATTAACTAGATCATTTAATCTAACGTTCAACACAGTAAGTTAAAGGTGACACATGACAAATTCACCAGCATATTTCACATACACATACAGGTGTACACATATATTAATAACTTTGTCAATATGTGTGGTCTTGTTGAAAATCTCTCTTTAAAAAGAACCACTACATAATTACTCAATACTAAACCATTACTGCTGCGTATTAAAACATCCTGTTTTTATTGCACAGTGCCCTTCATAGTTCCTTTGTGCATTATTGTATTATTAAAAAGTTTTATTACTAAACCTATCTAACATACAAAAAGCCAAAAGCACTGTTATCTATGGGGGTGGGGATAATCAAAAAGGACAGAGCACTGCCCGTTTCGTGCACCATGAAATGCTCAGTGATCTCTGGCTCCATATGACAACTTCAGGGTCAGTCACACGCAGTCCTACTGGGAAGTCTTGTGGCAGGTCATCAGTTGGTCCTGCTCTGCTTGCCATTTATTTTCCTTGACAGTTCATTCTTCTTTCTGTCAGAATACTCTCTTTCCTTTCTTAGCAGCCACCCCCTTGGTCTCCCCACTGCTGTCTCTGGCACAGTTTCACAACAAAGCACATTGCTAAGCCAAAGCCTGCTGAGTCGACTTTTCAACTGTGCTGCCTATCACGTGACATTCCTCCTCCCAAATCACAATTCACTGTGGGTAACATGTTCCGAGTTACTCTGCAGCTTCTAGACTTGGGTCTCGGAAGAGTTTCATAATGACTATACACATCGGTTCTCTTATCTCACTAGAAGTGACCTAACAGTGCTCGTTGTTTACAAAATTATAATTGTTGCCATGGTCACTTCTTTTTGCGCCCACTGAACAAACTCAAAGGAGACAATTGCAGGAGAGAATTCTTTTCCAAATGAAAGGAGTAAAGCTGATACACTTTTCTTCTGTTTTTTCTCTCTTTTTTTCTAAAAATGTTGTGAGTGACTAGATACAACTATACATTTGTCAAAACAAAAAGACAAAACCTAGAAATGAAAATACAGTACTGACATTTCTGTACTCTTATCACATCTTGTCCTTCTCCATTTCCCAATTTTATCCAAAGATAAGCTAGTTACAAGTCTGTACAGAAAGCTTTAACAGTGCAGCTAACTTCTCTCTACAGCCTTTAAAGCCACAAATTCATAAAACATTTACACACAAGAGGATTAATTTAATCGCATAGGCAGTACAAATGAGAAAATAAACACAAGATTGTGACTTGCTGGTCAGTGAAATGAAAGGACATTGCATGGAAAACAGCTGATTTTTTTAAAGGGTAAGACTTCCAAAGCTGAGAGTGGTGCTAAATGGCATTAAATCCAGCTGGAGGCCAGTGACAAGTGGTGTTCCCCAGAGCTCAGTGCTGGGTCCAGCCCTGTTCAATGTCTTTATCAATGACCTGGATGAAGGCATTGAGGGCACCCTTAGCAAGTTTGCAGGTGATACTAAGCTGGGTGGAAGCGTGGATCTGCTGGAGGGTAGGGAGGCTCTGCAAAGGGATCTGAACAGGCTGGACCACTGGGCTGAGACCAATGGCATGAGGTTTAACAAGGCCAAATGCCAGGTCCTGCACTTGGGGCACAACAACCCTGTGCAGTGCTACAGACTGGGAGAAGTCTGTCTAGAAAGCTGCCTGGAGGAGAAGGACCTGGGGGTGTTGGTTGACAGCTGACTGAACATGAGCCAGCAGTGTGCCCAGGTGGCCAAGAAGGCCAATGGCATTTTGGCTTGTATCAGAAACGGCGTGACCAGCAGGTCCAGGGAGGTTATTCTCCCTCTGTACTCGGCACTGGTGAGACCGCTCCTCAAATACTGTGTTCAGTTCTGGGCCCCTCACCACAAGAAGGATGTTGAGGCTCTGGAGCGAGTCCAGAGAAGGGCAACAAAGCTGGTGAAGGGGCTGCAGAACAGGCCTTATGAGGAACAGCTGAGAGAGCTGGGGTTGTTTAGCCTGGGGAAGAGGAGGCTGAGGGGAGACCTTATTGCTTTCTATGACTACCTGAAAGGAAGCTGTGGAGAGGAGGGAGCTGGCCTCTTCTCCCAAGTGACAGGGGACAGGACAAGAGGAAATGGCCTCAAGCTCCACCAAGGGAGGTTCAGGCTAGACATTAGGAAAGAATTTTTCATGGAAAGTGTCATTGGGCACTGGCAGAGACTGACCAGGGAGATGGTTGATTCACCTTCCCTGGAGGTGTTTATGGGACGGGTAGACAAGGCGCTGAGGGCCATGGTTTAGTATTTGATACGAATGGTTGGACTCGATGATCCGATGGGTCTTTTCCAAGCTGGTGATTCTATGATTCTATTATTATATGATTCTATAACTCACACCAATGACTGCTAAGACTCAAATGTTATTTATTTAGGAATACTGCGGTATACACTGCTCAACTTTTAAATCATCATCTTTTAACTGAAATCCTAGATATGAACGGCTAGTTTTCCTGCATGTTTACTGAATAAAAAAAACCAGGTTTAATAAGAAAACAAAACCAAATTAAACTAAAGACTACCTTTCCTTATCACCCCACATGCAAGCAAAACTTCACGCTAGGGTACGCTTACAGAAATAGCAGTGACAGAGATTATTTCTTTGGGTATACATGGAGCTGTCAATTCAACGTTCTCACTCTTCTGACCTTTTTTACGAGCAAAGCATATGTATTGCTGCAGGCCGAAGGCAATACATATGGAGCCAAACAGTGCAAGTGTTACCTCATTAGATGTATCTTCCAGCTTGTTCTGGTAAGCTGTCAAGGTACACCTCAAAGTCTCAAGCACAGAGCTGCTGGGAGATTTACCTTTGTCCTTACAAGTGCCTGAAGAAAAATGCGGAACAAAAATTAAGCCTTAAAGCCACAGAGAGAAAACTACTCACCTTGGACGAGAGATATTAAAATTAGTTGGGGCTTCAGTGACAACATAAAACACTGAAAAGGAGCCTTGTTTGCCACAAGAGATGCAGCTAAATAGCCATACTTTCACAGCAAATACAGCTGAAAGACATTTGTATAAAAGCTTTAATACAAGATACAGAACTGTAAATTCTGGATTACATTTCTACCTAATGTATTTGGTATGCAGTCTCGCATATATTTTCTTCTGTGGTCAAGCCTGTGTCATTCAGTCAGACCAGCCATCTTTAAAACCACACAATAAGACACTCTGAAAAACATTTTGCCTGAAAGTTAAGTATATTACACTTTTCCTGACATTATTTTGCTGTTATGACTAAGCATGCATATTATAATGTAGTACTTCATTTATTCAAAGCTTTACAGAGCCAAAGATCACATGACAATGTTGTGCTTGGAGAGGTCTTAAAAACCTCTCAAATGATCTTGAATTTCAGTCCAAAGGAAATAATTAAAAAAATGTATTATCTGTCTGCACAGTCCTACATAATGTTTCAATTATAAATCTTAGAGCTGATATACCCATTATATACACACTACACGTATTTATTAAACCTTTAGATGGAGACTTACAACCTGGTTGCCTTAATTAGGGACATATGAACAAATCTGAGCATTCCAAAGCCCCTAGTACAATGTGCTAAGAAACCAAAACAACACTGCATTGATCAGAAGGTCACAAGATGTCGTCTGATACTAAATTTCCAAGAACGAACTATTCATTTTTTTCTGGTGTTACAGCAAAATGCCAGGTTATTGACAGATTATTCTTCTCGGAATTATTTATATTAGTATGCAGCATTTATAAAATTATTTTGTAACAAACAGTAGTATCAACTTTTCCACAAATCTTAACATGTTCTATAAGCAAAATTAAATTTAACAAGGCTAACAGCATCCTTAGTTTGTAAAACAAATCTGTGGAATTTGAATTCCAGAGAGGCTAAAAAATTATAAATCACAGCGGAACTAAATGATGATACAGGTGTTTAACATCTCTAAAAGGTCAGTGTCACTTAGCAATTTACATAGGGTGGCTCATAGAGTCAAATCAGATACTGAACTCTAAGACTTTCTTTGGCTCTCCATAAAAGTTTGTCAGATAGAGGAGATGTACTTACAGACTTGCAGGTTGGCTGTTTTTAAGAATCCTCTGGTTAATATTATCTGATAAGTATGATATTCTGCTCAAAGCATCATACAAAAATGATGGATTTGTCCTATAAGCTATACATAATGCACCAATGGAAGTCAGTGAAAACTCAGACATATGCACAGGTCAGAAAGTACTGCCAACAGCCATCCTGAAAGTTTTTTTCAATTAGCCCTCTTCTCTCCCAACCCTTTGATAATACCAGAGAGCATAGAGTATTATTCAGATTCAACATTAACTTTTCACTTTTACTTGCTAGCCAACTAGCAAGTCACATCTAGTCAAACCAATGCAGGTTTACAAGATTGCTCTCAGTGAAAGCAGCAAGATCTACTACATAGCATACCAGTGAATTTAAAACAAATGCACATCCTAGTGACAGTCTTCTGTTCTGTTGTATCAGACACTCCAGCAAACAGTTTCTAAAGGTCTACGGAGTCAAGGAAAAGCAGTCTCCTTAATGAGACAGCAATGCCCTTAACCAAACCTCTGAGTCATAGGAATTGTCCCATACAGCAATGTTACACCTAGAATCAACGTAGAATCAATCCATAAAATCTAACCTTTTGTTAGGAGCTTACTTAGATTTCACAGAAACAGAGTAATAACATCTTACCATCGTAAGTAATAAAATTACTTAACCACAGATATAGTTAAGGATGTACAAGACTCCAGTCCAGTCTTCTCAATTACTAGAGTGACTTCTCAATACTATCTGTTGTAGGATTTTGCAATGATCTTGTTGCACAGAAAACCAGAAAGTGCTATTCTTCCATACCTCTAGCTCTAGAGAAGTTTTAACAGTTTAAAATAATACCTATTAAGTCAATCTAGGGGTTGTCTTCCATCCCATAGTTTTCATCAAGTTGTGTTAATAGTGTATCTTCATTTCTGAAGTCCGAAACTGCAATGCTGTCACTGAACCTTGCCTCTGAACTACCTTAAATTACCATCATGTTTGCCAAAACCAGATTTTTGCCAGTAAGCTTTCCATGCTGGTATTTCTTGCCTTTGCTGCAGCTCTGCTTTCTACGCAGCCCAGTCTGCCAACAGAAATACTAGATTCCACCTTACTGCACCAGTAAGATACTGAAAACAAGCCAATGGCCTTTAATACTGGCTAAATGTCATCTGTCTTCATACAGCTATGCAGGAGACACGCAACACAATCCAAATGGCACTCTCCTGCTGGAGAGGCCCTACTTCAGAAACGAGGGGTAAAAACACAGTACTTGAAGCGTTTGTCCAGTATCACCTAAGAATCTGGGAGGAGAAATTCAGGAAAATGCTAGGCTCGATAGGAGTGTGACAGAAGGAATACAAGCAAATAAACTCTTAAACCTGCTGCTTCAGACTTTCTACTAACAGTACTGGGCCTGGCTAAGATGGAGTTAATTTTCTTCATAGTGGCTCATATGGTGCTGGTTTGGATTTTTGACTAAAACAGTGCGGGTGGACAGCCCTGAACAGGGACACTAACTCAAAGCAGCTAACAGTCTTAGCACTTCACACTCAGTTCACTTTTTTTTTTACTTCAGATTACTACAACCACCAAATTTTTTTTTCCTGAAACGAAGACAAAGTTCCCTGAGCACATGTCATGTTGTTGAATAACTGCAAAATATAATAAGGACAAACCAAAATAATTCAAATTGCCCAAAAAGCATAATAATGCTGTGGAAATTTATAAAGGTCACTTAAAAATGACATGATGTGGACTTAAGCTTGTTATTTTGGAATGTATAAAGAAGAAGAAATACTTTTTAAAATACCTCAGTTCTTAATCTTTAAAAATTATTATTGTTCCTGTATAGCCTAATAAGCACTTAAATGAAGGGGAAAGACCTTTAATGTTGACACATTTTTAAGAAGATCTCTCAAACATTTGAGTCAAAAATTATTAAAAAAAAAAAAAACAAGAAAGAAAGACTGCCCAGCCAGCTGTGGCTCATGTAGCCCCTCGTGTGCTAATTAGACCACCAAGACTTAAAAATTTTATTTTATCTGGCACCTAGGCACTCCCATTTCAAATATGATTACATTAAATATTTTCTTGAAAGTCTAAAGAAATACTGTTATGTAATAAATTTGTAAGTACAACACAGTAAGGCAATAGCATTAAAAATTTAAATTTCACACTTACAAGTGTAGTAAATATGTAAAACAAATGTCTTAGTCAAATTTAGTTCTGCAGTGTATTAAGTCTTTATGGCTAATATTAAAATGGACATTGACTTCCTGCCTCAACTGAGCCTCTGCAGAAATGCTGAAGTTTAAAAAAAAAAAATCTCTTTAAGTAAGAACTCTCAACATTTATCTTAAACAAAGCAAATACTGAAGTTACTGCTACTGAATCCCTAATATTACAGGAACAGATCAAAGTTGCTCTCTGCAAGGTTTACTACTACAAAGAATGGAAAACCTACCCAAAATACAATTACTGCTTTGGAAACTGCACTTTGGCAGCAGCATCAAGCTCCCCCCAGAACTGCTGAAGCCCCTCTGGGCATGGGGAACTTTGCAAGACTGAGCAAAACACACAGTTTTGAAAAGCTTTTCAGTCTGACGTTATCTACAGTAAACCTACAAGTATTACCCACAGGAATTACATTTATAATTACAGAATAAAACTGACACCAGTTACCAAATAAAAAAAAATAAATCACACAGCCCATGTGAGAAAATCAATGCATCACAGACTCAAAGCTAGGCTTTCAAGTAGAACATAAATCTCAAGAAGTGCCTTTATTCAATTTCAACATTACTAGGCCCTAAAAAACAAATCTTTTCGTGAAGATTCAAAAAAATGCATGTTCATTTAAAGCTGTTATACAACCCGTTCATGCCTACAGTCGCTAAAAACTGCAGAAATATGTCATCATAATTTATATAAAATAAATCTTTAAGCAACATTTTGCCTGTTTATATCCAGTTTACTTGCCATTTAAGTTGGAAGCATTTTCTGTCTAGTACGTGATTTTTTAACAACAACCACATGGCCAAAACTTTTTTTAAAAATTCTTTATTTAAAGCTATCTGTAAGTGTACTATTTTTGTTTTTTATAAATTATTAACTTTGCTGTTAAAGTTCAGTTTGTTTACATTAGCTACTATATCAAATGTTTAAGCAGCAGCAGTTAGTTGAGTTTGATACAATAATCACATATAAACCTAGGTAGCAGAGTGGCAACCACCAACTTAGAATTAAATGTAATGAAAACAGAGAAGTATTTGTCCTGTATTAGATCAAATGAAAGCAATAAAGTACTAGTCCACAATCAACATTAAAAAGTACTGTGGTATATAATGTGTCCTACACAACCTTTGTGAATATATGACCTTTAAGTTGTTGAAGGTTGCCTCAAAATTTGGCTCAGTTCAGGCAAAACATCTGTTCCCTTTGCAGGTATACTGTAAGGACTTTTTTCTCAGTTGGATTTAGAGCACAGCAAGTAAGCCCTTTTCTGACCGATCATATACACCCCAGCATTTGTAAATCAAGCTCTGGGCTGACAACAGCAGGTCCACATTCCGTCACCCTTTCTCAGCTAGCAAGGCCATTTGACTGCTGTGAGAACTGCTCTTATCATGTCATCAAATCAAAGCATGTTGAGAAGAGGGAATGCAAGAGGCATCTGCAGAATTCCCACAATGTAGTGACTTTGGAACATTGACAGATGCATCTGTCATTTCATACCTTCAACTAACCTGCTGTCCGCTGGCCTGACATAGCAAAGCTGTCCAAGAGTAACTCCAGCTCTCTCATGTTGTTTTCATACGTCTCTGTTAAAAAGACCTGGTGTTTCTTGGCCTTTATTTGACAGGAGATACAGACAGGACAAGAGTGGAGAAAAAAGAAACCCATTAAAAAAGTAAACAGAAGAAATACAGATCACAATAGTATTTCTGTTGCCGGCTACATTTCTTATTACTCCCTTTCTTTAGCCAAGAGACATAACATGGTATCACAAATACATAACAGAAAACCCTGACACTTAGAACTAAAGGCTTCAGATCATTAAAGAAAATCAGTTTCTTTAAAACCACCTTAATGAACATCAATTAACTGCTACCCACCTATGCAAGCAATGAAATCTATTGTTATACCCTACAAGGGCATCGAGAAAGACGCCAAACTACTGGCAGACAGGCTAGAAATTCACAATTTGGCACTCAGTCAAATCCCACACCTATTCTCAAATATGCCTACTTTAATTGTTTTTAGCTTCCACACTTGATACTGATTTTTGCAATATCAAAAACCCCTCCTTATGCATGGAACATAAAGCAGCAGAGTCCTTCAGCCCCCATCACTGAATTTTCTTAAAGAAAGCTGTTCACTAAGTGCAGCCTATTGTTCAAATCAAGACACTGGCTGTACTCTGAAGGTAGAATGGCATATAGCAGATTTTCTTAATCACTACAATAGAAAGGCTATAACAAATCAATCCTTCAATTTATATTTGATACTAAAACTTGCAATTTTCAAAGACATGCATCTGTAATTCCAGACAAGAGCAAGGCTCTCTTGGACATACATAGCTCTAACTTCTCAAAGAAATGTACAATTTTAGCAGCTGACTGACAGAAAGTAATATTATCTCAGCGGTTCAGGAAAAAAAAACCAAAAACAAAAAAAAACCCAAAATAGCAAACAAAAAACCCCCACAACAACCACTTCCCCCAAATCAAGAGAAAACTAGATCTAAGTAAATTCACAATTTTCTTATGACAAAGATTATGCTCAAAGACGTCTCATTATTTTTACCTGATTATTCTAAATTCTAACACCTATTTGAGTACTTTCTATTTTTACTTGGTGATGGAAGGTTACCCTTTTTATATGGGAAAAATTGTACTGTTTTGAATCATATCTATAAACTATTACTTTAGCTATGCTTCACTGCATGTGTGAGGATCTAGCCAATTTCTCAAGTGTGGGAAACATCCTCCCCAGGAAAACAGCTACATACTGGTAGCATGTAACTGTCAGGCTAAAAAAACAAGAAATGCATTTAATTCTCTGCAGTGTTCTTCACTATTCAGTTTAAATATTTTATAAATTTGCTTTACTCTTTCAATTTTAATTACATGTACTGTATATCAACTAATATATTATTCATATGTGTATTTCAATGTTAGGTCCCCTGTAGCATTTACACGCCTTTCTTTGTGTGAGAGTTTGTACTACACTTCATAAAGAATTTCCAAACCACTTCCATACGCTAAAAAATGATCAAGTTTTAATTCCTCTACTACAAAATTATCGATATAAATAGCTTATAATTGCTGAGCTACAATAAAAAAAATGTGGGATGCAAACACATTAAAATAATTTACTCTTATGTACTGATATCTCAAAGATCTCACACATTACAAATAAGAAAACATAACAATATGATCAGCTTCACAACAAAATAATCTTTTTATATAAACCACTCCAGCATAGACAAGGTCAGACTAAATCTTCCAAGTAAACCTTTCCCCGTGGAAAAGTCAAACATGAGAATTTTTTTCAACCTCCTCATCCAAATTTTTCATTTGGTTTAGTTTTTACCAATATTTAGTCAGTATATTCCAGCCTATACAGCCTCCACCACAACTCTGTCCTTTATTTGCTAACTGCATCTAAACTCCCTAAGACAATTTCAGTCTTTTTCAACAGCAGTAAGGGTCAGAAGGTAATTCCTTAGACTAACCAGTTTCTCTACAATTAAGCTGCGAACTATGAAGTATCATTCCTTTCTAACCACCAGTTTCAATCACCATCCCCATTATCAGACATTGAAGAAAAATAACTGTAAACTTACAGTGCCAGAAATCCAAGCACAGGTTAAGAGTCCAAAAGGGTCTGAACATATTGATCTAGTCTCTTATGTCTCACTGACAGGTATCTAGTAAGAATGTGCAGAGCCACAAAATCAAGGAATAATTTAAGTTGACAGGATCTCTGGAGGTCATCTGGTCCTACTCCCCACTCAAAGCAGGGCCACGCCTGAAGTCAGGTTAAGCTGCTCAGAGCCTTGTCCAGTCAAGTTTTGAGTATCCTCACGGATGAAGTTTCAACAAGCCCTCCAGGCAACCAGCTCCAATTTCTCATAGTCTTCACTGTGAAGTGGGTTCTTTTCTCCCACCCTTACAGGTAATCAGAATTTCCCTTTCTAAAAATTCTGTTTTCTCTCATACTTTCACTGCATAGTTATAAGGAGATTGTTGCTCCATCTTCTCCATAAGCACCCATTTGACAGTTTGTGGCAGCAGCTGTAACTCCCTTAGTCTTCTTCAGTCTGAACAAACACAGCAGATATAAGTAACTCTTTACATTGAAAACAAAAAAGGAGTCCTCAAGTGTGTAAGTCAAATATAATCAATCGCAAGTGCCAAAAGATATCTTCTGCTAGATCCAGCTATTGTAGGACATGAGATTACTCCCCTACCAGAAACTCCATGCACCATCACACTGGCGTTAGAGGATGCCATTCTGTAGAACTACAGTAAAGGTACTAGTATGAGTGCTGACTAGACTACTTCAAAAGAGAAATCAGATGACAAAATACTGAAGTCTTTATTTGAAGACAGCTTGCTTCCCAGACCACATCAACAGAAACAGGTAAAAGAACATTTGTAAAGTAAGCCTTTTGCTGACTCTGCCTGACTTACTGCATATTGGGATGGACTACTCTTGACCTTGGATGTGATCCTTGAGAATGTCCCTGAAAATCAAAGGCAGCAGGAGGCCTTTATGGATGCACAAGGAGTTCCTGACTAAATTCAGATATTAATAGGAAGCATAAAGAAGCAGGCACAGGTGATCTGGAAGAAACAGCGACTCTGTCCCAACAACAGAGGGATAATGTCTGAGAAAGCCAAAATCCACCTAAAGCTGAATCTGGCAAGGTATGTGAAGGGCAAAAAGAATGGTTTCCTGAAGTACATCACCAGCAAAAGAAGACTACACAAAATGTGGGCCCACTGAGGAATGGAGCAGTGGATCTGGTAACCAGGATGCAGAAAAAGCCTTTTTCACCTCATTCTTCACTGGCAGAATCTGCCTTCAAGAACCCTGGGTCCCCAAGACCAGTGGTAAAGCCTTGCTGTGAAGTTGGCACAAACACTTGAGAATTTAAGATTCTCTAAATAAATTAGGAGTATTTCCTGCATCCCCAGATACAATTCCCTCCCTCACAAAGTATTCAGAATCAGAGGCTAGAAACCAAACAATTTAGGAGCAAAGTCATAGTTTCTGAACCCTGAATATATGCTGAATTGTAGCATAAAAAATTCTTCCCTAAGTCAAACCATATCATTAAGAAGGCTCCTGTTATCACAAAACATCCCTTGAGGATCAAAGAATTTTTGGTAGAAAAATGTGTTTGACAACATATTTACTTAACTATCAATTTTAAAACACAAACACTTTCTAAGAAATAAATAAAAGCTAAGTATTTTTCATTACAAGTACTGTAGCCTCCAACCAGAAGAAAAATCTTTTTTTCCAAATGCTTTGCATCGTTACCTCTAAGGATAACTAGAATTATTAGGCTTATAGAAGTTACTTATATACTTATAGAAGTTACTCTACTGGACATCAAAATTATGCTTATTTTCCAGAAGTAGGGTAATTGCATTTATCTGAGCAACTCACTACTACCTTTGTTGCAGAGGTATTTTCCATAACTACCAGTATTTGATTTTGGTATCACCCCAACATTTGTTCCAGGACAGAAATTAAGTTCCATTCATTTTTTAGCACTTTCCAAATGCCACTGTTGAATAAAATAAATGTGAACTCTATGCACACTTACAGAATAGCCCACATGACCTGATGCTGAAAATGAGCACCTGTATCTTAAGTTCAATAACATTTAAAAAACCCCATGTAGGCAGGAGTTTAAAGCATTTTCAGAATTAACTTGTCAAAACCCCACTAATATTAGGCAGGGAACTGGGGTCCAGTCCTGCAATGAACTACCACTACTCCAAAAGCAGTTTTCTCTGCTTTGTCTTGCATATGGACTAATTCACCCACTTGGTCTGCAGTACAAATCCCATCTGGTTATGACAGAGCACACTCCTAAACCACAGCTACCCACACAGCCACCGAAAAGCAGTAGGTTCAGGTATTCCTTGGAAAACATTTGGGTAAATTCTTTGCAAAAGCATCAGAATGTTTATCAAGCATGACCTCAGAGGAAACAAATCAAAGCATTTATAGAAACAGGCTCCAAATGTCTCCTCCATAGCTAAAAAAAAATGGGTTTTACTTGAGCGATGCAATATAGAGCAGAATAGTAGCACAAATTTCAAGCACTATAAATTGCAGTATAAAAAAACAAAATTAAACCCTCACTGACAATCTCCCTCCTTAGGCTACTATTTATTTTTGCTCAAGTTAGGCAAGTATTGAATACTTAAGAGTATCTTTATTTTCTCATGTCAGCTAGAGTTTTCCAAAGACACTCCCCCAATAGAGGGGTCCTTAAAAAGTATTTAGCCATATATAAATTAAACACAATTTCTCAAGTAATTCAGTGTCTCAGTTTTAATCATCTTGAATAAAATTAATTAAAAGTGTTGAAGTTCTACATACAACATGATTTGGGTTTTTTTTTACTCAGAAATTTTTTCAAGAACTGTCAACTATAAAATCATTTTTTAGATGCCTGTCTTCAAACACTGGAACATCACAGCTTGAGTGACCTCTTCACTTCCAGAATAAATTACAAAATAGTTTTCTTTGTAGAAGATCATTTAAGCACATGCTTCAGACTGACTAGTCTTCTTAAATTATTAGGTCAGTAAGAGAAGTAGCATCTGGGTAGGAACACTCCCCCTCTGATTTAAGGCAAGCAAAACAAGAATCAAGGTAACATAGCATTTAACAATCATTACCACAAAATTAATAAAAGCTGTGTCTCATTCTTTTTACACTGAAAGAAAAAGCTCTGTTTACAATAAATCATCTAGATGAGATTTATCTTTGCCATTAAGTACCGGATTCTACTTCATAGAATTTGTAGAGCAGAATCACAATCTTCAGGTTGTTTCATTGTCTGTTCAGTCAATACTTTTAGACACTCTGTTAAAGAAAAACAGCTAATACCTATGCCCAGGAACTAGATTCTCAAACACCTCTGTTCTGACTTTTAGCTCATGATAAACTACATGGCTATCACAAACAGCTGAGATGTATACAGTGCATGACGGCATGTGCGGCTGTAAACAAAAAGATTTATATGCCACATGGAAAAAAGACAGTTCCAGGTGTAATCTATTACACTACTTGCACAGTAATTATACTACTCCTGACAGTATCTATACAAAGAGAGGAAATGAATACACAGTTCTTCCAAATTAAAATTTATAGTAAAATACAGTAATTCTAATTACTTCAGTTTCCTAATATGCATTTGAGTGAACTGGCAAGTTCCCCAGATTTCAAGGTACATTTCTAATAAAATAAAGGTTCAACATCTCCTGCATGTCCAGCACTAAGAATTAAGGATCATTCAACTAGGTACCAGAAACTTAAATATCCTGAGTAATTTTTAAAAGTATTAATGACACCTCCTATTCTTTCCATTGGGCAGTAATACAGCTAGGGCTGTTCTATTTTAAAACAAGCTCCTAATCAGAACAGCTATTCTTACAAATTCCTGTACCTCAAGCTAAAAATTTCTAAAAACCCTAGCTGGAAATAATGACAACCTTGAGACCAATTTCCTCAGAAAAACATAATGGAAATCTTAAGAGCCTGCTCATGCTGAACATTCATAAACAGTTTTCTTTGATACTAACAGATCCTATCACATTTGATCCATGCAAATTTCTGGCAAACTTCTGCCACATGCTGATATTTAAAATTAAAAGCAGCATAACTACTTTAGTATACATTTAACTGAGCCATAAAAAAAAAAATGTTCTTTCTCATATAAAATTTCTAAAGAATGTATTGTGCCCTTGCTTAAGTCTGCTTTTCTAAAAACAAACAGTCTTCACTGGTTTCGGTATATTTCCCAAATATTTCACAAACAAAAAGTAACTTGTATTATAGCAGTACCAATATAAGATTTTCAGACTGGAGTGAAATAGGACATCTAAAACCAGTATAAAATAGAAGAAAGTAATGAAAGACCAAAAAAGCAGGAGGGGAAATGAAGGGAAGAGGAGAGAAAACAATGCCATTTTCACATAATTTTAGTATGGGTATAGAGAAGCCTAGTAACAGTATACAAAATGTAATCTATACTTCTTTCTGTTTCTCCTTTTTTCATTTTGGGAAGAAAAATAACAAAAAACTGTCCGGATTGGGTAAACAAGACCACACACAATCAGTCCTGCTTTCCAAACAAATACAAAAGTCTTCAGGAGCAATACAAAGCCATCCAAGGTGATAAAAATCTAATCCCACTGGGAACCACTAATACAACTCCTCAGAAAATGAGTATTTTTATTACCTGTTCAAGACAGTCTTGTGGTTTGAAACAGTTTCAACAAAACAATTAAAACAACCAGCTCTAAGAATAAGACAGTTCTTCTAACTGAGACAATCTATTCTGCTTTTTACCTTTCAGTAATGTAATGTCCACTGTTAATAGACCATCTAATACCACTGCCATTACCAAAAACCTTGATCATCAACAGAATTTTGTCCTGAATTCTCATCACATATAACATACATTTTATTAAGGAACACAAAATCCAAAGGAAAACTCATATTGCAGAGAGAGCTAGCAAGCACTCAAGGTTCCTAGCAGAAATTTTCCATCTTGCAATTGTATTTTATATTAATGACGGTTACTGACAGGGAGACAGGAAGACAATTGCTTTTGTCTCCTCATATTCTTTTTTCGCCTGATAAGATGACTTTTTCAGGTTAACTAGCCCCACAAATGCCTTTTAATATATTAACGCTTGCATGGAAGAAGTTGTAATTGTCCCAGATTTTGATTTTATTTTTCTTCAATTTATTAGTTAACAATCTGTCTGGGAAGTGAACAACACTAAGACAATGTATGTAGTAACTCCATCAACTGAACAGACGAGACCAACAAGTATGAGGATCCACTGATGCAGGTCTCTGCTCCTGGCTCACTCATTAGCACAATGCCTGTCAGCAGCAGGGAAAAGACCACATTTAACTTCTACACTCACAGCTCTAAGAAAGAGGACAAATTTGCAAGACAGGAGCAATAAAGTTTACATTGGCTAAGTATTGAAATACTGCAATTGCTCCTACACAATGGAAGGAAAGAAGTGTTTCTAGATATCCCAAGATCTTTGCTTTGTCCCTGCTGCTATGAGAAGGATGATGAAATTGTTCTTCACAGTTGAGGTGCAGAGAGACAGTGCAAAAGCCCCAGTTGGTCATGTAACAAGAGAAAGATTACAGAAGTTAATCCAGGAAAATACATCTAACGTTTCTTATCCACAAGAAAACAACAACAAAAAAAATCTCTCTGCCTTGTCACCTTCAAACAAGCAACATTAAAGCAATTTTTACAGTCAAATGCTTGCGCTAAAACCAAAATGCTATGTGAAATGGAAATAAAGCAGTCTACAACGGTGGCTACTACAGCTTGGAGAATTAAAATGCTTGGGTGGAAACAACATTCTCCAAAAGTGACCATATCCATATCTACAAATTGCCTTCTTTGTCAGGAAGGCAAACACAAGTTATTCTCTAGTTATAGCCATACTTTTAAAACAGTTTTTTTCTGCAAATAACTCTTTAGTTAAGCACATAGCCTATCACTTAAAATGCAGTCTTTAACTAGCTTCTCCAGCATATTACAATAATTATATTTACTCATGTTTTACAAAACAAAGTAATGTAATTAAAATCAGAGTAACACAATGGCAGAGTCTTCCACAACTCTGCACAGCAAATGCAGATTATATTCACAGTATGTTTAAAAATTTCTAAACAATGAACATCACATGCTTTTTGTCTTACCACTGTAAGCTCTTCTCGTAATTCTCTGCAGGTTTTCTCGCTATTCTCTAGTCTCTCAGAGAGGTCTTTAATTACCTTCTTATTTTCCACAATCTTCTCATTCATTTGCTTGTTTGTGGAGAAACACTCTCTTTCTAACCTGGAATTCAACATTAAAACATTTTTATCAAAAATAGTTTTGTCAAGTATGTACTTTTAAAGATTATCCTTTGATATGGCACATATCATGTTAGCACTTCATATAGTTTCTGAAGTTGCCTTTTTTTTTAACTGACGTTCATAAGAAAGGCTTTTGAAGAAGTGACTATGTTCTTTTCAGCTACAAATGCTTGTGTTAGGCTTCCAGTCACAAATTTATTTGGTCATTTGTATATGGCCTCCATCTTATATCTTGCATCATTAACCCTGATTTCAAATACGAAGCTTGCTCCTGAAGTTTCCACATAACTCACTACATTGCACTCAGAACACCATGACACTCAGAATGTCTCACACAACTGGTTAAGTGAGCCAACAAGGGAAGGTGCCCTCCTGGACCTGCTGTTTGTGAACAGAGAAGACCTTGTAGGGGATGTGACGGTTGGAGGACAGCTGGGACAAAGCAATCATGAGATGGTAGAATTATCAGTTCTAGGTGAGGTGAAGAGGTGGATTAGCAGAAGAGTAACATTAAACTTCCAGAGGGCAGTCTTTGGATTGTTCAGAAGGCTGGTTGACAAAGTCCCCTGGGAGACAGTCTTTAATGGCAAGGGAGCCCACGAGGGCTGGGCGCTCTTCAAAAAGGAAATCCTAGCAGCTCAGGAGAAAGCCATCCCCATGTGCTAGAAAATGAGCTGGGTGGGGAGGGAAACAGCTTGTTTGAGTAGGGAGATCTTGAGGGACATCAAAAAGAAGAGGAATGTCTATGAGGTTTGGAAGAAAGGACAGGTGTCTTGGGTGGACTACAGGGAAGAAGTGAGATTGTGCAGACTAAAAATAAGGAGGGCTAAGGCCCAACTAGAGCTCAGATTGGCCAAGTTAGTGAAAGATAACAAAAAATCTTTCTATAAATACATTAACAATAAAAGCAGGACCAGGGAAAATATTCAGTCCCTACTGCATGCAAAGCGAAAAACTGTGACAAAGGATGAGGACAAGGCTGAAGTACTTAATGCCTTCTTTGCCTCAGTCTTTAATAGTAAACAAAGTTGTTCACTCTGTGTACACACCTAGGAGTCAGAGGAGCAGAACAAAGCTCCCATAATCCAAGAGGAGGTGGTTAAAGATTTGCTTGCCCAGCTAGACACCCACAAGTCTATGGAGCCGGATGGGATCCATCCAAGGGTATTGAAGGAGCTGGCGGATGTGCTGGCCAACCCCCTTTCCATCATCTTCCAGCAGTCCTGGAAGACTGGGGAAATTCTGCTGGACTGGAGGCTGGCTGACGTTGTACCTATCGACAAGAAGGGTCGCAGGGAGGATCCAGGGAACTACAGGCCTGTCAGTCTGACCCCTGTACCAGGAAAAGTCATGGAACAGGTGATCTTGAGTGCTATCATGAAGCACATGCAAGAGAACCAGGTGATCAGGCCCAGACAACACAGGTTCACGACAGGCAGGTCTTGCCAAACTAACCTGATCGCCTTCTGTGACAAAGTGACTCGGCTGCTGGATGAGGGAAAGGCTGTGAATGTATCTTCTTGGACTTCAGTAAAGCCTTTGACACAGCTTCTTACAGCATTCTGCTTAGGGAACTGTCAGCCTCTGGACTGAACAGGCGCACACTCTCCTGGGTGGAAAACTGGTTGGATGGCCGGGCCCGGAGAGTGGTGCTAAATGGCATTAAATTCAGCTGGAGGCCAGTGACAAGCGGCGTCCCCCAGGGCTCAGTGCTGGGTCCAGCCCTGTTCAATGTCTTTATCAATGACCTGGATGAAGGCATTGAGTCCACCTTTAGCAAGTTTGCAGGTGATACTAAGCTGGGTGGAAGCGTGGATCTGCTGGAGGGTAGGGAGGCTCTGCAAAGGGATCTGAACAGGCTGGACCAATGGGCTGAGACCAATGGCATGAGGTTTAGTAAGGCCAAATGCCGGGTCCTGCACTTGGGGCACAACAACCCTATGCAGTGCTACAGACTAGGAGAAGTCTGTCTAGAAAGCTGCCTGGAGGAGAAGGACCTGGGGGTGTTGGCTGACAGCCGACTGAACATGAGCCAGCAGTGTGCCCAGGTGGCCAAGAAGGCCAATGGCATCTTGGCTTGTATCAGAAACGGCGTGACCAGCAGGTCCAGGGTGGTTATTCTCCCCATGTACTTGGAAGCGGTGAGACCACACCTTGAATACCGTGGTCAGGTCTGGGCCTGACTCACACAGTATTCTTAGAGCCAATCTATGACTTCAGTCTAGATGTGAGCTACATTGATAAAAAAAAATTTGACGGTAAAGTTCAGATGGTAGTGGGTGGCAACAAGTGGAATACTGTAGTAGTCTGTATTAGAAGCTGTTTAATCTCTTTATCCATCAACTGGACCAGGCCAAGAATGCAATCTCACCAAATTTGCAGGTAATAAACTGGGTGGAGGTAGGTCATAGCACAATTTATATACTCAAGAGAAGGGCTGTCATTCCCTAAATCTAGCCAGTGAGGGGGAACACGCTAGCATGAACTTTCTGAGATCCAACAATAACATGTGCAAAGATCTGAATTTAGGAAGCAAAAGCCCCCTGAAGTGACATGGCTGGTAACTGGATAGGAAGCAGCTAAGCTCAAAAGAGACATGGTAATCTTGGTAGACAGCAAGCTAGCCAGAAATAAGCATCATGATATACAAGTAGGGACAGCTAACAGCATCCTGGGCTGTATTAGTAGCGGTATAGCCAGAATATCAATGAAGTGACTAATCAACTTTTATTTGGCACTCATTACAACACATCTAGGATAATAATCAGTTTTATGCACATACGTCCCCCTTAATACAAGAGAAAACTTGGAGTAAGCTCACAGGAGGATCAACAACATGGTTGACCCTTGGGGGCTGAAGTTCATAGAACTGAGTGAAATTTCTCTTGTCAGGATGGAGAAGAGATAACCTCAAGATGCGTAGCTGGCCCCCCAGTATCTAAAGGGAGGTTATCAAGATGTAGTCAGTCACTTTCCAGAGGTGTAGAGGTATAGAGGCATGGCTAGAGGACAAGAGACAACAGTCATAAATCAAATCCAAAGATTTTCGGAGAAGGAGAAACTTTTTCCACCTTAACGACAGTCGAACAGCGTAACAGGTTCCTAGAGAGGCCGCCTGTTCTCCATTCTTGGAGGTTTTCAAGACCTACTAGATGAAGCCCTGAGCAACGTGATCTCACTGCTGATGCTGGTTTGAACAGAAGGTTGAACTACAGATTTCCCACAATCCTTTTTTCCAATCTGAATTGGTCTTTGATGTAACTTTTAGCAGCAGGAACATCGCAGTGCCTCATTTCTTTATCTCTTCTCCCACCACTTGTGTCCCTAGAACTGAAAGTAAGGAAATGGGCTCAAAGTTCTTCCAACTCTGAAACTTCTGAGTCAATACAGTCACTTCCTGATTTTGACTTATTTCTTATAGATCAGTGTACCTTTTTAGCTGACAAAGTACTTAATCAGTCCTCCAGATAACAACATGCTCCTGCTGGGTTGTTTTTTTTCTTTTAGTTGTAGATAGTTACTGCTTATTCTAAAAGAAGGAAGTTGCTGGTTTCTGTCCCCCACAGTAGCTTCTACTCCCATAGCTTTCAGAAGCACGGCAAAAGCAGTACCAATTTATTCTATGTCACACTCCCACTCTTCAATAAAAGTAAATTCACATAGAGACTCAAATCCCACGTCGCTTCCAATTCGCACAGTGCTACTGAGTTCAGAGCTAATTAATAAATTATGCAACCTAGAAAATCCTGTTTGCTTGGTTTCAGTTACTACAACCCCCCTTTTCTAAGAAAACAAATTCTCACAGTTTGCACAGCTTCCAAATTTGAGATCATTTATCCTACATCAAGTTCAGTTAAAAAGACATACAAATGTTTTAGCAAAATAAACAAAAGTCTCCAACATTTTCCAAAGACCGAGGCTTAAAGATAAACTCCTGGGACTTCTCCAGAAAAAGGAAAAGTATGTTAGGATGCCAAATCATGGTTTAAAAGAAAAAGCCATGCTCCTGACATTGCCTGGAGTCCAAGGACCACAGCCTTCAAAGGTAAGTAGATCAAAGGCTCTTGTATTCTCTCTGAAGGGATCCGGTGAAAGCAATCACTGATATTCACCAATGTTACCAATACCTGTATGCTTCAAAGAACAAAAAAGGCACAGGAAACAGATGAGGCAGTGCACACCCACACCATGTAATCTCCTCAAGGGAATCAAGTATACTGATGTTCATCTGAGATAAAGCTTGACCTTCACTATCAATCTCTATGGAGCTCTGGAAATTTAGGTGTTTGGACTAACAAAATTGTAAGGATAGGCTGTTATTGTTTCTTCAATTCTATTAACACAACCACCAAACCTTTTAACTGTGATAACTTTCATGTAAAGTCCTGCATTCTCTGAAATCACAGAAGATAATCTGGATGTTTTAAAAAAAATCAGTTGGCAGAAGCTGCAACTTAATTAACTGCCTGAATCAACAGATGATTGCATGTAGTGAAAAGCACTGTTTGGCTATCAGACCGAGTTCATTCTGATACACAATTAGAGTCATAGAATCACAGAATCACTAGGTTGGAAAAGGCCTCCAGGATCATCGAGTCCAACCATTCCCACCAGTCATTAAACCATGCCCCTCAGCACCTCATCCACCTGTCTTTTAAACATCTCCAGGGATGGTGACTCAACCACCTCCTTGGGCAGCCTCTTCCAGTGCCCAATGACCCTTTCCGTGAAATATTTTTTCCTGATGTCAAGGTTTTCAACTACGTTAGTAAAAACACCTGTACAACCATCCTTACAGAAATAATCTCTCAGGCCCTCAAACTTTCCTACATGTAGGAAAACCTGTTTCTTTTTTCTCCACTATTGCTCATGTGAACAAATCAACATAAACATCTACATGTACATACCTATACAATCCTAGACTGAGATACCACCTCCTTTTCCAACCCAGTCTACTACCTTGAGTCTCTTCCCACACCCCTACGGTGCACCACTCACTTAAAGTCTTCTTAAGCCTCCTCTTTCCCTAAAATTCACCCACTACTATCCTTTATTTCACCTACTCCTCAGTTCTCTGTTTTCCAACACCATTTTTCTTTCAGACATTTTCTCACTCCAGCACATACTTGTTTTAGATAGGGAAAAACACATGGTACTGTGCATCCTGTATCTGCATGGGAAATAAAAAAACAAAGTTCTTCTTCCAAAAACTGTCTGTTAGACACAGCAGATTGTGCTGAGCAGGAAAGGAATTCCAAGTGATTTTGTCTGGTCTTACACACTTCATCCTTTTTTCTATTTTTTTTGTTACTAAGTTAAAACTTTTCCACAACTGATCAAAAGCTGAAAATTAAGATTATCCACTATAAACTATACACAACTTCTAGACACGAGTCTTAAAGATTCATCTGGCACCCTGAAAATCAATATTTTCATAATAATGTAAATGCAAAAAACCTCCCACAGACATTTTCCTAAAGCCCTCCCAAAGACTACAGGAGACAGGACCTCATAGTAACTATTAACATTTGTCAAATAATCTGTAGCAGATCAGTTATTTCCCCACCTACCCATAACCGTATGGCTACTGATATGGACCTGTTATTAATGGAATGTCAGGTTCTGAACATTGTCTTGGTTTAGCAAATTGCATCAGAATGTGTCATCTTCTAGTGACTGAAAACTATAGAGAACGTAAAGTACTTAAGCTACCTACTGCCATGGTGAAATGAATTGAAAAGGTAACTTACATATTGAGTTTTTCCAAGTTCTCTTGGGCATTGTGTTTTTCTCTCTCATATGCATTTTCTACCTCTTTGAACTCTTTCTTGATCATTTCTAAATCTGAAAGAGCTTCTGCTTGGCCAGCTTTTTCCACTTGCAAAGCTCCTTCAAGGTCTCTAATTCTTAACTACAAAGTGACAGAAAACAATTAAAGCAAGTTATGAAAAACTATCACGATCTTTAACGCTGTTCTATGTTTTGTTCTGCTTTACAGGTTACTTTATTCGATCAATTCTACATGGAAGTATGTACATAGAAAGCACTGAACACATGTAAAAATGTATTAACATATACAGTTCAAAATGGAGACAAGGAGACATGCTCATCAAAACCACCTTTCATTCTCTCTAATTGGTAGTATCTGGATGTTCCCTTTTTCAGTTATTACTAAAGTTTTCCAGAAGAATTCTAATTTTTGAGTAGACTCACGAAAGCACAGGATTAACAGTAAAGGCTACACTTCTACTCAGCACAAAGCACACTTCAAGCCTGTGCATGCATATGAACGAGGAAGAAAACCTTACCAGTAATTCACCCATTAAAGACAAGTTTCTAACTTAAAGGAATGTTACCCTCCCAGTTCCTCTGTGTACGGGAAAAGTAGAAAGAGGAAATTAATAAAATTAAATCTTTCCTTTCTACTAGTTTAATCAGATCTTTAAAAGATTTAAGTGCCTGTACATAGAAAAGATCATGTGAATGAGAAAATAACTGAATGAAGAATGGCGGTACTTATTTTTGTTTCTCAGAAAGTAAGAAAAAAGAGACAACAAATTCTGGGGTTTTCCTTATCTTTTGAAAAAGTCCAGTGTGAAGGGCTTGGTTTTTTAGTTAGTATGAGATTACTAAGGAGTCATCATAGCTTTTTCTCACTTGCTTTTCAAAAAAAAACAGTAACTGCCTTATAGGTTCAAACCCCATGTGATAAAGTTTAATACAAAGAATTAATATTCAAGCATACATACTACTTTTTTCATATAATGAACCTTTACTAGTAACCGCAGATATGATAACTTTAAATGAAGCTGAAATGTACTCTGAATAATTATATTTAGAACTACAGTTTCAGGATGCATTAGGCTTTCACTCCTAGACAAATTGGATGTAGCCACTGTATGTCTAAATACAAAAGACAAAGGGCAGTACATTTCAACAGCAGTGCAGTGTTTAACTACTGTGAAACATTTTACCTCACTGTTTAAATGCAAGTAGGAATTCTCACACTTACCCATGTGTTTTACTTTATTATTTATTCAATAACTGCAACATTCCCTGAAAAGTAGCTATTTTTCTATTCTCTCCTAAAGCAAGTAAATGGTCCTAATATTTTTGAAAGATTGCTATTTTTACAACTTCATCAAATGTTTTACTGTAAACTTCTACAAACTATTTCATAAAAAGTTTACCTGGATGATCTCTGAATTGAATTTGGATTCCATATGTGCTGCTCTCTCTGCTTCAATGTTTTCTTCTAGTTTCTTTATTCTCACCATAGCAGCCTAAAAGTACATTTTGAAGAAATTTTAGTCCAGAGAGGTGCTAAACAAGACACAGACTATTCTATTCATTCAGTATATTAGGACTCCTGATGTACCTGAACTACTTCTACTTTGGAACTATGAAAACTCATACCCAGAAATACACGTAAAAATAATATTTACATATCTAGACTATTTAATTATTATTTTCTATTTAGTTACAGAAACCGATGTAGCACTCTGTTATTGCTGTATTTTCTACAATCAAGAAAACTGCAGCTAAAGTGAGAGAACAGAAAGCCCAAACTGAATATACTATCTATTCCCTTATGATTTGCTTTTTCACCAAAGCTGTCATCTGAGGCAACATAACCACATCCTGTATGTTCCAAAATACAACGAAGTATCAAGGAAGTATCTAGAGTTTCAGTGAACAGGCAGATGAAGCACAGAGAAGATACAGAATTCATCAAAAATGTTGGCTGTGGCACCTAATTTCCAATTAAGGTGCTCAGAAGAGATTGCTTTGCAGCCCTAGACTAGTCATAGTTTTAGTACAACAAAAATCTGTAACTTCAGTAATGCTTTAAAGCACTAACCTAGTATTTTTTTACATTGCATTCCTTGAACTGTAAATATTCAGTTACATTTTTGTCTAGCAATTATCAGTACGTTCACGATATCTTTTAACAAATACACTTCACTACTTTAGTCAGTTACTAAATCTCATCACACAGAAGAAAAACTATACATGCATGTATAGTTTAAGCAAAATGGGATTCTCTGAATTCAACTGTTGCATGTTTCTCATCTGTTCTTCCAACATTTAGAAAAGCACAAAATGCACAATGCTAAGAATGGAATTGGAAATTTGGATTGCCTACAAAAAGTCAAAGATTAGTCCTTATTTTTACTAACCTTGGGGTTTTCCAAGCTGAAAATATTTCTTTCAAGTTACAATAAATAGAAAAACAATCACCAGGTAACTATGTCCAGATAAAGGCCTGGACACAGAACTTCAGCTGGAAGAAGCACCAAAGGCAGTAATTAAAGATCCACTATAATGGAAATTCACACGCAATTTTAACTATACTATTTGCTATCAAAAAGGTCTTTTCACTCTGACTGATAACTGAATTTAAAAGAAAAATTCATCCCAAAAGTCTCTTAGCTTCCAGTTAAATAAAGGAGATCAAGAAGTAGGAATTAATATTAAAAAGTAATTTAATATAAGCATATTTAAGGTTACATAAATATAATCAAAGTTATTGATTTTGGAAAACTAAAACAAAGTAGCACGTACGTGAGACTGCATCTTGATTCTGAATAATTAAGAGAGAGAAACATTAACAGCTGTTAAAATAAAAGTTCTTAGCAATAAATTTAACTCTGTATAGCCACCCACACACATAAAAGGAAAGACTTTTGAAATTGATGTCCACAGAAGGCCTAATAAAGAGAAAAGGAGCAACAGCACAGAGCTTACCAAACCTACTCCACAGTACGGTCTGTCAAAAGGCTTAAACTCTGCCTCTTCCAAAAAGTTTTAACTGGTTATACTTAGAAAAAAAACCAAATCTACATATCCTGAACAAACACTCACACTGTACTTCTATATTGCTAGAAATATTCTTTAAAATAGCTTGATTTAGACTCTTTACAGTATTACTCCCCTTTGCCCTTAACAGAGAATTAGAAAACTACTTCCTGGTTTGTTTTGTAAGGACTCCTTAGCATCCTCCATAACACTGACCAGCAGGTCAACAGACGTCAACAGGATGGTTTTACACAAGCATAACGCCAGTCTAGTAAATGTAGTAAATGAACAACTGTAGGTGATGTAGATTTCATTTCTTTTCCAATAACATTTTAAAAGTAAGCCTGAAAATAATTCTCTTCTAAGTTTGAGAAGAAAAGCAAAGGAAACAGTGAGGATGGTACCTACCACAACATTTACAGGTTTTTTTTTAAGAAATAAATTGAAGTAACAAACTTCACTGAGAATATGTCACTGCATACCCTTCAAGAAAAAGAATGCTTTTCTGTCTTTGGCTGGTTTTCTCCCAGCAAACACTGAAACGGGAAAAAGAAAATAAGTGATTCTGCAAATAAAGTTTTTCAGAATAACTTACTAGTTCTCAAGCTCTGTCCTGCATTTGACTTCTAAGCCTTATTTCCTGAGCATCAGTTCAAAGCAGAGCTATGCCTTCATTTCAGTCTCTCTTCAGCTACCAAAATGGCTAAATTAACCTCTCAAATGGATGTCCCTAGAACTGCTAGATTTCATCAATCTCAAGAAGAAAACTAGAACCAGAAGGAATAAATAATACCTTGAGTGAGGGCATCCGCACGAATGAAAAACTGCAGCAATCACATTCCCCAGACAGAGCATGTAAGTGTGAGTTCTTAGTATAGTTCTTTAAAAGTAGAGTCTATCTCCTTGAGCATACATGATGAACGCTAATTACAAGGACAAGAGACAGAGTCCAAAGGAACTGCAAACTTCCAGAAAAATAAAAACTTCAGTCATAAGAAAATCGTGGGACAACAAGGGAAGACAGGAAGGAGCAAGCAGACACCTTTAAGAGTACTTTTGCATATCTTTGCTGTCTGAATAAGAGCAATTCCATTTAAAATCAAGACATATTTTTAGATGGTTCAGTTGCCTGAGTTGTCACAAGTCACTGAAGTATTAACTTCTAGAATTAGCATGCCTATGAAGAGAAGGACCAGGAAAATTAGTGTTTCAGCTACAGAGATTACTGATAATCTCTGGATTGTGAGAAACAGGCTTCTAATTGCAAACAGAACAGTGTGCCTAGCCTACTGTAAAAGAGGTATGAACCCTAGGCACCAACCAAAGAAAAGCTAGATGTACCTGAAAGGTGTGTAATGGAAAGTATTCAAAGAGAGTCAAGACAGTACATACAATGAAATTAAATTAGAAACTTGAAATCAAAGTGTCTGACAGAAGCATCATCTCACAGACCATATCCCCATATGACAGCATAAGAAAATTGATTTGTTCAAAACTGAAGTTTCTTCACAAGGTTAGGAATCTCAGCTCCTGCTCCATTCCTGTTAGAGTTTGATTTGTTAAAGCTTTGCTTCATAGCACTAGCTTGTTACAACTTTCATTTTTAAAATCTTATTTAAATTAGTTCACTGGACCTTTCAGAAAACCTACGGAGAAAAATAAAATGTATTTTTACTCAAGACAAGACACTGTCAGTGACCTGCCAGGAACTGCCACTAATTTCTTGTACTGCTAGAAGCTGAAGAGTGAACTATGTTCTCCTCAAAAGTCTCAGGTTACCCAGGTAAACCTTAATCTTCGCTTAACACCATAGGCACCTGACACCCCCTACGAGAGATTTAGATGCTTAAATGATCTTGCAGGAAAAGTACAGCAAGCCATGTAGATGTTGTCTGTGTCTGGTGGAGCAATGAATATTCTTTTTCCTGGATTCTATGATTTGATCACTGAAGCTTATGGTTCACCATACATCTAGCAAATTCTAACAAAGTCCTTCCTAAGAGATATCTAACCAGCCAAATGCACATAAGCCTTAGTAAGCAGTACAGGGTGATTAAAAATAAAGAAATTCAGATTTGCTTAGATTGCTCTAAGGAAAAAAATCTTGGAATCGTTCTTTATTTAAGTGAACATCAGTCTGAAGTTTTATTTCAGAAGAACACAGCTGCAAAAAAAATCCCGCTATATAGAAAATCTGAGTACATTTTCCTAGTGAAGGTTCAAACAGGCTGTACTGATACTTAATACACACTTGCACTCACAGTGAGAAGGTGCGTGTTCTATCAGTGAGAAGAATCCATTACACACTATGGGAGGGAATTAAAGAAAAAAATGTCAGGGGCAAGTCTAACTTGTAATAACCTACTAACAATTCCAAAGAGAGAAGTGGGATGAGGAGAGGAATTCTGTGTTCCTGTCTTAACGAACAGAAATACACTGCTACCAGAATCATGTTAGAAAACATGAGAATCAGTATCATTACTGAACTGTGTGTGTCTGAAAACTTTACACAATGCCTTTCTAGAAAGAAGAAACTGTGTAAACACAAACAAGTTTTAGATAAAGGTTGCAGCCACAGACATCCAGACTAGAGTCTCTCAACTGGGAGTCAAACTGAAATACTTTCTGGTTTAGCCTGGTAAGCTTCTTTCCACGTCCAAGTCACAGAGATGGATCTCAAGACTGGATCTAAAAAAGTGGGTTTTCCGGTGGTTACAAAGCATTTGCTTATCCAAGACTAAAAACCTTGGCTATTCAATGAGATGCAGTCACTTGTTACTTCCACGTGCACCTAACAGGATACATGGAAGGTACAGATCTTAAAATAAGATGCCACACACAAACCCATTCAAGATACTCATATAGTCAAGCTGAGTCAACTTCAGTCTTAATTTTAAGAACAAAGATATCTGGCATCTGTTCCCATGATATCACAGACAGAACTTTGAATTTTGAGAAGCAGCAAATGAAAATTACTAAAAACCTTCAATGCCAGCCTTAGAATTTGTGGGCAACCATGCTATATGTTTACTCTAATCTGTTAAGGTTCAGTCACCTTTACCCCATGTCCTGTTGCATGTCAATGCTAACGTGATTTCTAGGAGACATTTTCTGCATACGAACAGTTTGCAGTATCACCTTCCAAAGTGGCCTCTGTGGCTTCCACATTTCTCAGTAATGTGGCTTCTCATTTCTCAACAGAACTTTCTGTTCTAAGTACTGCAATATTCATGAATACCAGAGCACTCTTTATTAAAAGAGTAATTCAGTATCCTATGTTTGTGCTATGCCACAGCCACAAAAATGTCACATCTGACATTTGCATTTACATCAAAATACTCTTCAGATAAGAAACATTGGAAACAATAGGAAAGAGAGAAAAGTACACCTACAACAGTTATGAAGTTTAGATAAGGTAGTAAAAGTAATATTCCTTTTCTCTGGTTCTATTTAGACCACTTATATATGAATTTTCAGTCTCGTTTTACTAAGAGATTGTTGGTATACTTACACTTCCCCACTGCTGAGGTCCAATCCTTAGGTAAAACACTCAGCCAAGACAAAGTTTTAAGTAAAAAGGACACACATGTATCTCATATCTGGATCATCATCTATACACTACATTTGTGTGCTTCCATATTCAGATTAAGATCTTTCTTCTTCCTACTCAAAAGCATTTCCCTATGCTTTTTCCCTACTCATAACTCAAATCAGGCCTTAACACATCTTTGGGATGTGTGCTGGCCACTTCCACCTGGTGTTAGAAATGCTGACGCCTCTTGAACATGGTAAGGTGGAGCCATCTCCTGTCCAGATAATAAACAATCTTTTAGTAACTGTGAAGTCACTTAACTACTGAATTAAATGTTCTTCCAGCTTGACAGAGTGCGGTCAGCCCCCAGTAAAACATTTCCTGTATACGAGGCCTAGAGTACCAAATCTTATTGACAGAGGAGCCATACTTGACCAGCACAACATTGGATAAATAGCTACACTGGCAAGGGGGCTACACAATAAACTGTCCACTTGGTTTTACGTTAAAAAAAAAAAAGTGAAAACAGTTAGCACTGCCAATCTGATACAGATTGGTTGTCTTTGGATAAAGTCCAAGTCCATTCCAATCTGCAACTGAATTGCAGGTGGAGAATCCATTTGAACTTCTCTCCCTTTCTGCAGTACTTTGAAGGTAAAAAGACGTCCCTTCCAGTTCTCATGCTTAGTAGCTGGTAAATCCCACAACAGTACATGAACTGACATTGTTACTTTCTACATACACATAGACACGATTTAAGTGTGACATGTAGCTATCTCCTGGTGCCTACTTAAGACAGTATTCAAACAACTTCAGTCTAATAGCAAGGTGAGAGTGAACTGCCTTCAAAGTGGCACACATAGGAGTGAACAAGAAGAAGCTCCTCTCAGATAAGAAGTCCATTATGCCAGTAGGCCTGTCACTGGTGAAACATGAACTTCGGAGCCACCACAGAGATACCACTATGAAAACTGCAGTGCTTAGAGGTGGCAGTAGCTAGAATTCCTCGATACCCGTTGTGCATTGTGGAGACACCAGCAGTGCATTGTGGAGACACCAGAAAATAGAGGATTAAATAACGGTAAGCCATCAAGAAGTATGTAGTCATTGAAGTCAAGAAGTAGTTTAAAGTTTAACCAGTCGCACTGTTAACTGGCTGAGGAATGTGTTCTCTCTCACACTGCCTGGAAGGGTCTTACCTAACACTGCAGTTCATGGTGAAATGAGTAAAAACAAAGAAAAAAAAAGAAAAAATAAAAAAAAAGAAGCGGTTTGGTGGGTGGGGGGGATTTCTTTTGTTTTTAGCTGGAACCTGAATTTCATGCTTCACTGACTTAGAAGCAGTAAGAAATTTCATACACGCCTAGCCTCAAACTACTGCATGCACATATACATATCACCATGCATACCTTCTGCAGATATAGAGATGAAGCATCACTCAAGTATTCTTTGCAGTCTCCCCAACATAGCAAAATTACCAAGCTAATACAAAATGACACATTTAGCAGAACATGAAAAGGTCAATATATTTAGAGGCAGAGGAGAAGGAAGAGCACAGTGAAAGCTAAAGGGATGGTCATTAAGTAGCAACCCAAAGTCTCAGAAATATGGCAATATATTCAGCCTCAGAAATAAAACAGACCAAGTTATCAGACATTTTTCAGGCCACATGAGAAAGGCTTTAAAACTCTGAGAGACCTTGAGCTCCAGCTGAGTAAGAGTTGGCAGCCTCAAACACATAAAACAAACAATAGAACATCACTACATTTCTGTGAACAAGACAAAGAGTGAAATTTATGAACTAATAATTCTGTTTCTCATGGTAAATTCCACATTCCTCCCCTTTCCTCCACTGTTCGTCAGCATTCCGACCCAGCTTTTTGGCAGCCAGACACACTGTAAGACATACTATTTTTATATAAAAACTGCTTTGTGTTTCCCAGGAATTCATCTTTCCAGAGCAATGGAGCTAAAGGCTTAAATAAAAGACACTCATTCCAGGAAACTGATTAGCATATCCTTATCATGTATCAAAAAGTAGCACATAACAAAAGATTATGAGATTACCTTTTAACTGGAATTACAGTACTTGTCACACAAATCATTTTAAGAAGTTTGCTGCCATCATCAAGAACCAAATGTCCCTTAACACAAGATAATCTGCACAGAAACTGGAATAAGACATATCATATCTCCTATGTCCATCTTGTCACAAAAATTTTAATCTATAAGATAAAAACTCCACAAAGAGAGATAAAGAAATGTAGGGCTATTTCATGAAAAAATGTAGGCCACTCTGTCTGAGGTGTACTACTTCAAGGCTTCTATATCTGAACAGGAATCCATCTCAAACATTGACATCATAAACAAAAATAAGAGTTGTATTTAACCACAGCTGGTTATCAGAACTCTATGAACGTTTCTAACATGGGTAATACATATTCCCATACACTGAGGAGTTTTAAATTCATAGCTAGAACACCACAGAACTAGGTGAGAGTAATACCAAATGGGCAGAAACACTGGGAAACCTTGCCACTTCGGCACACTGTGAAAACTATTGTGCAGGTTCTAATGCCCTTCTTCAATACCTCTTCAACAATGCATGGGAAGAATCTGGTAACTTATGAAAGTGACCCACAGAAGCTAGTATGCCAGTGAGGCAGCCATTAAGGCAGAGACGAGAAAATTCTACTGACAACAACACGCTTAACTCCCAAGCAACTCCAGGCTTCACAGAAGTACTTCCTTCCACTAGAGAACACAGCAAGCCCTTTCAAAAAGATACAGACCTTTTTTTCAAACACAATTAGAAAGGAAGACTGTGCTCATTTCCTCTCTTTATGCAAAAAGTCTGACCTTGAACACTCTCCCCCATTTCCTTCCCTTACAGCCTCCAAGTCCAAAGTTCCAATAACTGAGCTACAGAGGTGAAGAGCAGCTTCTCTGGTCCCAGTGGTAGAGGTCTTTTCACTCTTCCAGTGTGAAGGACAGAGAACACCCTTGCCTAATTGAGGTCCAGAACATAAGAGATGAAGAGCAATGACATAAATAAATCATAGAAAGGCTGCAATTAGATTTCAAACTAATCCTCAGTATATAATTTTTTAAGATTATGGGTAAGAAAGCAACTTAAAATAGATTTTATTAGCCCAGATTTCGAATTTCAGAATGCTTGCAGCCTTCCACGACCACAGATAAGGCAGAAAGAATTTTGTTCCACAAATGGTGATGCACTTGTAAGATGCAAATGATGCTGCTGTCAAATACTCTGGAGTTCAAGTCCACTATCCAGTACGAAGTCTATAGAAATCAATACCGTCTACAATAATCAACATTGAAAGCTTAAAATATCTAGTGCTTTTGCTTCTTAAAGAATAAATGTATCTTCAGAGATGCTCATTCATTAACCTCTCTTTCACTTCAAGTGTAGAATGGTTATTACTGCAGGCCCTTTCAGACACTTACACGCAACTTCTTTTGACATGGTAAAGTGAGATGCAAGATAACTAAATGCATTTTAGTCTAACTTAAACCTTTTTTTTTATTTTTTTTTTTTAATTCACAGGGATTTGAGCTTATTTGCTTAAAATGTTGAATGTAAGAGTCTTCATCACATACTTCTCTCAATCACTGCTTAATCATAGAATGGTTTGGGTTGGAAGGGATCTTAAAGATCATCCAGTTCCAACACCCCTGCCACAGGCTGGGACACTTCTCACTAGATCAGGCTGCTCAAGGCCCCATCCAACCTGGCCTTGAATGCTGCTAGGGATGGAGCATCCACAACTTCCCTGGGCAACCTGTGGCGGTGCCCCAATATTCTCATCGTGAAGAATTTCTTCCTAATGTCTAATTTAAACCTTCCCCCTTCCAATGTAAAGCCCTTTCCCCTAGTCCTGTCACTACCCGCCCTCGTAAAAAGTCCCTCCTCAGCTTTCCTGTAGGCCCCCTTCAGGTTCTAGAAGGTCGCTATAAGGTCTCCATGGAGCCTTCTCTTCTCCAGACTGAACCACCCCAACTCTTTCAGCCTATCAAACTGCTGTACTTACAGGTACCACAAGACTGATTTTTCTGTACTCTGAATACATTGTTTTCTCACAGCATTATTAAAATATTCAATGAGTTAAAAGTATTTAATAAAAATTGCAGTGAAAGTATCTTAGCTGACTGTGGTTAATAGGTAGCATTCCCTGATAAAATCACCTCCAGGGCATAGCAGTTACACATTCTGAAGGAGCTGAGTGCTTCCCTTTCATGTTTACAGATGGTGAGTACATTCAATGAAAATATTTAGAAAGATGAATAATTTGCTGCCTTGCTCCTCCTCCTTTCAGCTCATGACTCCTATGTCAATAAAAACCATGAAGTCACAAAAAATCCTTTGTTCAAGTACTTTGAAGCAAAACCCCTTGTTTTATAAAAAGGGCTCACAGAACATAGCACTTTCCAACTGAACTTTCCATTTTCTGTCTTGGCCAATACGTGCAGCTTAGAACACCTGACAGTAGATTTCTTATAGATCTCTTTGAGGGCACAAAAGTCTAGCCTGCTGTCAATAAGTCAGTGTTTTCAGTTGATGAGCTTTGATCTTCCCTGTAGGAATTTTCTTTTGTACTTCATCTTTAATGCAGGGCTCTACCTACCTAGCAATCAATGCTTTAAACACTTTGTTTGCCTTTGGGGGAAAAATAAAGAGAACAAACACAGCTGAAAACTGTATGACACTTACTCCTTTACTGGCTCCCAATATCCTGCAAGTGCCAATTCTTTAAAATTTATTGAAAAAAGTATTTAAAGATGCCTTTGGTAGAAAACTTACACAAGGATAAAGAATCATCTGGTCACCACAATTTTCTGCAGAGACAAACATGCTACCAAGAAAGTCTTGGTCCAGACTATACATAACAGATAACAGATAACACAGTCACTACAACACCTATTCATGGACAAACAACATGTTAGGAGAGAACCACCAGTTTAATCACAGGAACACGTTCACAAGATATTAACGACTTGAGACTTCTTAGCAAAGGCTGTCACTCAACAGACAAGCAAACTAAAACTATCTGTAACATTTAAGTCTAACTAGGAAGAGGGTGCCATAACATCGTTGTGATGTTCCAGTGTATTGTTCTCTCCGTCTAGCACAACATCTGTAGATTCTCCATTGTGAATTCACTGATTCTCAAAATGTGTTCTTATGCCAAAAAGATAGGCAGATAGACAAACTAAGAGGCTAGGAAAAACATACAGATTTCCTAAAATAAAGTCAACCTTGCCTTCATGCTTATGTAAATCTTTTTTCATCTGCTATTCAAATACCAGTTTCAAACCAGGCATACAATGTAAGCAGCACTCACCTGTTCAGCGAAACAGATGTTCAACATTTTGTAATCCAGTAGATGGAATTCAGCCTAACTGGGAGGTTCCATGCCTCAAAAATAAAATTGCTCAAAGTACTAGTGCTAACAGCAATAGTCAAAAATGCTTACTTCAAGTTCTTTTTTGAGTCGCTCCTCCCGTTTAGAGCTGTTTTCAAGTTCACTGGCCTGGTGCCTCAGCAGCTCAGCACAGCCATTGTGTTCCACCTGCATATCTTTCATTTTCTTGTGCATATTTTGCAGTGCATTATTCTGCTCCTAAAAAAAATGAAGCATTAAGAGATACTTTTACTAAGACACAGCATCACAGCAAAGAGTTCAATGGAGACCACATTAGAATACAGTATCAAAACCTAACATGTTAGCACATCAATGGAACCAACTCAATCAGCGGGACAGGGCAGCAGACACGGTAAGTGCTGCAGCCAGGCACTAGACCCAGGCAGAAAACATGCTCTGTGGAGTGAAGAACATCCCCAGCAGGGAGCAAGAGGCAGGCAGCTCCTGGCTCTTGGTCACAGCAGCTGCCATGTGGTGGCTGACCCAAGGGTGCGGTCCTGGAAGCAGCCACGAGATTTAAACAGCACCCAAGGAGCGCTGTGCCCGGAGTACTGCAAACAGGAGCATGCAAATAGGGTCTTAGCAGTTAGTGAGAGCAGTTCATGCAGGGAGGACACAGTCTCCATTCTCAGTAGGCAAGTTCAGACGGTGAGAGGGAGCCCAGCCATGGTGTCCACCCAGCAGGAGGCTGCATCCTCTGCACCTGCCAGAAGGGACACATCAGCCCAGAGTGAGCCCCCAGAAAAACACACAGCCATCCAGGTCTCAGGCTGCAGGGAGGGCCACCAGCTCGCACTGTAAACAGAGGACAGCAGGGGCAAGCAGTGTAAGATGTTACAAGATCTCCTCAGCCTGGTGGCAGAGCTGTGAGAGGAAGTAGAGAGGCTAAGGAGCAGCAGGGAGTCTGAGCAAGAGATAGACTGGAGGAACCACATACTGAGCTCCCTGACACTGAAGCAGACACCAGGAAAGCCCCTGATGGAAGAGTTCTGGTATCCTCCCGTCAACGGGAGGTAGGCAGGGACTTAAAGGGATGTAGTGAGCAGAAGCAAGTCCACCAATGGGGCACAAAACAAACTTCCTCCTTGCCCACACCTTACCAGGTGCCTCTGCACAACAGATACAAGGCTCTAGCTATGGAAGACATGTGCAGGACAGGGAGTTGACTCAGGACAACCAGCATGGCTTCGCCATGGTCCTGTATGACCAACCTAGTGGCTTTCTGTGATGCGGTAACCACAGCAGTGGACTTGAGAAAACCAACAGATGTGATCTGTCTGGATATTTGCAAAGCCTTTGACACAGTCCCCCACAACATCCTTTTCTCTAAATTGGAGGGCTATGGAATTGATGGGTGGACTGTTTAGTGGGTTAGAAATTGGTTGGTTGGTTGGTCATACTCAGAAAGTAGTGGTCAATGGCTCAAAGCCCAGATGAAGATCCATGACAAGCGGTGTCCCTCAGGGGTCTGTACTGGGACCAATGCTGTTTAATATCTTCATCAATGACAGCAAGATCAAGTGCACCCTCACCAAGTTTGCAGATGACACCAAGCTGAGTGGTGCAGTTGTCACACCAGAAGGATAGGATGTCATCCAAAGGGACCTGGACAGGCTGGAGAAGTGGCCTGTGTGAACCTCATGACATTCAACAAGGTCAAAGTACAAGGTCCTACACCTGGGCTGGAGCAATCCACAGTTTCAATACAGCATGAGGGATGGTATGACTGAGAGCAGTCCTGAGGAGAAGGACTTCGGGGTTGTCATTGATGAGAAGCTCGACATTAATCAGCAGTGTGCACTCGCAGCCCAGAAGGGCAACCATGACCTCAGCTGTATCAAAAGAAGTGTGGCCAACAGGTTGAGGGAGCTGATTCTGCCCCTCTATTCCACTCCTGTGAGACCTCATCTGGAGTACTGTGTCCAGTTCTGGAATCCTCAACATAAGAAGGATATGGAACTGTTGGAACAGGTCCCCCGGAGGGTCATGGAGAGGATCACAAGGCTGGAGCACCTCCCATATGAGGACAGGCTGAGAGAGCTGGGGTTGTTCAGCCTGGAGAAGAGAAGGCTTGGAGGAGATCTTACAGCAACCTTCTAGTGTCTGAAAGGGGCCTACAAGAAAGCTGGAGAGGGACTTGTAGTGATAGGACTTGGGGAAACGGTGATAAATTGGAGGCGGGGAAGATTTAGAGTAGACATAAGGAGAAAATTCTTTATGATGAGGGTGTTGAGGCACTGGCACAGGTTGCCCAGGCAAGCTGATGATGCCCCATCCTTGGAGGTGTTCAAGGCCAGGTTGGATGAGACCTTGAGCAGTCTTATCTAGTGGGAGGTGTTCCTGCCCATGGCATGAGGGTTGGAACAGGATGATCTTTAAGGCCCCTTCCAACTCAAACCATTCAATGATCCTATGGTTTACCCAACGGCAGACATGCTCTTTGTTGCCCACTAGGTAATATCTGTTCATTCAAAAATCACTATGAATATGGTTTTCTGCGGCAATACTGAAATCAGACCCGATTCCTCACAGGAAATCTTACTCTAAAGAGTACAAGACTGTTTTTGTGATCTCTTTTCTTTCCCAGCTCAATGGCAATGATGGAGATGGAAACAGCTAAGTGCGTTTGATGAAATGATACATAGGGACAAAAGTTCTATTTTGTTTTGGTTTTAATTGTTAGAACTAGAAATTAAATCAGACATTTTTAGAAAGAGTACAGAATAGACTAAATAATCTTCGTTTCTGTTATGCTGAGAAAGACTTTCTTCTGACTAGAAACCAAATTACTTGAAAAAATTATGTACATGAACATTAAGTTCTCAGTAGAATAAGACAACCAAGCTCTTCCCCGCTTCAATTTCTGCATTCAGAAGTTGAACCAAGCTACAGTCTGGGATAATTACTAACACTACTGGACTCAGCAGCTCTGTGGAGTCACTGTTATAAAATCCACATTCACACCACAGCAGACTTGGCAGAAAGGAGTCAAATAATGAACACCCAGTAGTCCAGCACATACTTAAGCTGGAGATCCCAAAAGTCTCAAAAAGAATAGCTTCTGTCTTGTGGACAGGAACAAGCTTTTCTGTAACTAGCATCAGAAACAAGCGATAAATCCAGTGATTTAGTTGAAGGACCTTTTGAGACCCAATTTGTTAAAATGACTTTCTGTGCAAAACACAGGAAGATTACATTAAGCCCTCCTGTTCATTTACTCCTATTCAATATCATGGCAAGAGATATTTTGTGAAAATAAACCCGTTGGTCTGCAAATTCTGCAATTACCTTTACATCACATAATTTTGTTCCTAGAAATTACTAATCATAAGGCATCTGCAGACCAGAGAGGAAGAGGAGGAGAAAATGAATTATTCATGCAGAATGATTCTTCAGAAGATTTAAGTCTGACAGAACCATGTTTATACATGAAGATCAAAGAAATATGAGTCTTTCAAGAAGTTTGGAAACAGTTTTTAGAAGTTCCTCCAGACTGAAGGTAGAAAGTTTTGGCCATGCAAACACAGCAATAAGGAAATCGCAACTCTTCTGAAGTGCTAGCTAAGTGTCTCCAATTAGTAACTGAAAAAAAATTGAGTTTATTTTCTCTCTTTAATGAGCAGGCACTATAGCATGACTTTGGGGCATCCTCTGAAAAAATTACAAGGAGCGTGGATGTGAAACACCTGTGAAGAAAAATATGGGAAGCCCAATATATTACAATACTGCAAAAATAGTACTCCTGGATATGGACTAAATTTAAGTTAATCCTGTACCTTTGCCTGTTATATCAAACCAATGCACAGGTTTCTTCCTGTCAGCATACTAAAACAAATTTTAACCATTTTTATAGAAACATACAATTACTCCCACTCTCTCCACACTGGAAATACGTAGATATTTATCTTTTCAGATCTGTCTTCCACACGTTAACAAAAGAAAGCTGCAAAAAGCCTGCATGAAATACATAATACATGGTTTGCTGCAAAATATTTCATCAACACTTAAAAACAATTTACGCTGCATATGTAAACAACATTAATCAGACTAAAACTGACATGAATACATCAAGCTCGCTATAGAAGTCAACACGCATTGTAGGATTTCAAAATCTTAAGGAAGCCTCCAAACTTTTTAGACTCTGTATGAAACTGTGCAAGGCTATCCCATCAGGCACTTGCACTTAGAAGGTTCAAAGAGAAACATAGTTTCATGTATACACATACACCTGCATGTCATATACACACTTACTAAATATATCTGCTTATAAAAGAAATGGTCGATTTATTTTTTTTAAGTGTGAATAAACAACATGATTTCACAAGTAGTCTGAGGAAAACTGTTTCTGTTTCAGAATATTATATTACGACTAACCACAAGGTGATGCTATTGCACTTACTATTAACTCCAACACTATTTATTATGAATCAGGTGGCATGGTAAGCACACCCAATAGAGCACACTACAAACGTGCTTGAAAGTAGGGTTAATTTCCCCCCATATCTTAGAAACACATTTCAATTCAACATGCTGACTTCATGTCTATGCCTACCTCAGCATCTTCATAGCCAAGTTCAGAATTACAGTTCATCAACCGCAGCTTTTACAAACAGGATTTGCATATGTGCACAGAATCTCATTTCTATGTATATTTTGACTAAAATTAAATCCAGTTTATTTCAGCTTCTATTTCATAACTCAGAATAACTACAGAAGTATTTAAAACAGGCCTGTAAATACATTACACAAAAGACTGGAATACATTTGAAGTCATCATTTATAAACCTAGATCCTTCTGATATTTATCTTCTGAGTTTAAATCAAATTAAGTTTTCAAGCAACAGCCAAGTCAGTCAAGTTCATACTTAAAATATATTTATCTAATTTTTATTCGCTGCAATTTTATAACTATACATAGAACTTGTAACTAGGGCTATAGGCAGGGCAAGAGCTACAAAAGCAAAATAGGAAAACAATGATTTTACTATTGTAAGCAGGGCAGGAGTTTACACCGAATAGTGAATCACATTTACCTTAGACATGAACAATCTTCTAGCTTTAACATATTTACCAACCAAACATCTGCCTCTGCAGATCACCTTTACTTCTGACTATACATCCATTCACAGAGAACAAAATGCCCCAAGAAATCCACTAATCCTTCTGATTTGAGACTTGAGAGATTATACCTCTCCAATGTTATTCTTTGTATATAATATTAAACTAACTGATTGCGGCTCCTATAAAACACCGTACAGAGCAGAAGACAAGTCTATTCCAAATTCTCCTCAACCTAACTCAGCCTTCTGTTAGCCATAACTCGGAGCCAAAGCTCCACTGCTAGTCTGTTTACCTGACAACTTAAAAAAGAAAACTGTATTTGTTCATAGCCTATACCTAACCTTACTTTTTGAAACATCAACTTTGAATGGAAACTGAATCAAGCTTCTGTTGGTTTGAGAAGGACACTGGGGTGTCATCTGTCAATCAACTCATGTTTTTGTCACAAACTTTCTCTTCCCTTGGCTTTCTCTTCTCTTTTTTCTTTTTCAAACTATTCCTTCATGGTTCTCCTAATTGTTCCTTCAAAGCACTGTTCAACATACCAACAAAATTAATGGGGAGAGGGAAGAGGAGGGAACTTCCTTTTTCTGCTTCATTTAGAGAAAATTCAGTACAGTCAGATCCTTCTCCACTATCAGGCCTCTTCGTCATTACGGTAACAACAGAGCACAACTTCTGCATCTCATGCACAGAAACACCACATACTCACACACTATCTGATTTCTACTTTAGGTCTCATTATTACACCTCTCTATCCAAATCTTGCCTTTAAACAAACAGCTGAGGAGTCAGTACACAGAACTTTTAGAATACGTGTAATTAACGAATCCTCTCTGCCTTATTTTTTTAAGAGTTGCTCCTGCAGGTGCCATACAGAAGCTGACTAACAGCATCATAACATAGTACAACAGGTAGGTTTGCTGTCAGAACCAGGCTATCAAGTTGCTAGGTAAGGGTTGTTCTATACCATTTATGAAGACTGTTTGGCACTGTTTCAGGCTTGGAGCTGACTGGGTGGGAAAAAAAGCAGGACTCGTTTTCTACTACTTAACCAATGCCCAGACCAACTGAGACAAATCTGCCACGTTGTAAAGGGAGGTATAAAAGAAGAAAATAGGAATTTAAAAAAGAAAATGTTTGACTGAATAAAAGAGAGTGAATATCTAAGTAGTAATGTGTTCCCTGCATACATCATGCAAGAGCAAATGGCTATCAGCTTTAACAAAGCCTCTGCACTACACTTTTTTAAAAGCATAAGCTTTTAACTACAGCTGAATACATTCTTGGCCTTTCTCAGAAGCTATTATTACATTGCTGAAATACAAGGTAATTCAATAGTCTATTTAAAAAATTATTAAATTACAGTTGTATAATTTTTTGTGTCCCTGTAGAACAGTAAAATTTGAGTATGTTAACTCAGCATGCCCACGCCATAATAGTACTATATTTCTTTGAAACTTAAGTCATTTTTAAACAGCTTGGCTGTACAAAAAAAAGTATTTAAAAGTTCATATTCTCATTATTTTTTAGATATTTAATATCTAAGGGATTTATGCATACCAGTGCAACTCAGAACTACTTTTTTCATTAAACACAATTAAAGCAATTATCTGAAGAATGAACTTCACGGTGTAAAACAGATAATTCCATCCCTTAGTATTAAATTACCTTTTTCTAACCAAGCTGTCACGTTTCCAAAAATGGTTGGTTTCTGCATGTGACACGGAGTAAATAATGTACAATGCACACCTGAAAACCCATCATCACTGAGACTGTGTAGGTTCTGTACTATACAAATTATTTTAATGTTCACAAGCTATTAGATGTCCGACTGGGGCAGCTAACGGGGAAATGGAATCAGAATCTAGGTGTTGGGTGTCCCCGATTTTACTCAGCTTTGCACAGCTGTGCACATGCGCCATAACTGCAACTATGCACTGGTAACACAGTTAAGGTGTTTGCCAAGAAAATCAGTCACAACACATTCCATCAAAGCAAGACTGTGACACTATAACTGTAATGCTATAAAGCTATATTCTTCATAAATATTCTGCAGTACTTAGTTATTCAGGAGATTTTTTTTCCCTAAACCGGAAAAACTCCAACCCACCACACACTTCACACCAAAAAAGTTCCAGCCATCATCTCATGCAACTTTCCAACTATGAGCACATCATACCTGCAAAACATTTTCTAGCTTGGTTCTTTCCTTAAGGAACAATTCATATTCACTGTTGTAAGTTCTACGGATTTCATCCTTCTCGCTTGCAAGTCTTTGCTGTTGCTCTTTCCACTTCTGCTGAGCAATATGGTGCGTCTTCTCAGTCTCTGCCACTTTCTGCAGAAGTTCTTCATTCAACACTTAGTTAAGAGAAAAAGAGAAAAACCAGTAGCACTGCAAGGCATGTTCATTAAAAAAAAGTATAATGATCTTCTGCATATTACGACATCCTATGGAACATTGGATCACTTAACACTTCCAGCACCAGAAAGCATCACCTTCACCACAAAGAATCAAGTTGTTCCAACAGCATCTTTTACACAAGGAGATAGGAATGCTTTAGACTTTCATGAATTAAAACTCTTCTCCTCTTGGAAAAGAATAAAAAATAGAGATCACTCTTTCAAGTTCAGGTTTCTATGGGATGGAGGATATAATTTCAGATTTTTAAAACATTTGGCCAGCCTATTTCCAAAAGTCTATTTGATGTAGATATTACTCTACATCAATTAACTCTGAGCTCAGTTTAAGTGACGGTAAAGATAGGCACCTGGCCCATGAAAGGGACTACAGGAAAAGATAAGGTACATTAGGTTAGCAAGCAAAGGCTTAGCTTTTCCAAGGAAGTTTATTGCTGCTCAAGAGGCTGAAATCTTCAGACCAGCAAACCTCCTGAGATAAGGAAACAGTGTATATACTCTTCTGCAAAACCTTAAAATGCCACAGAAACCTTCATTACCTATGCCTATTTATTTATGCAGTCTGTTTAGGAAATTTGCTTTATTTTACAACCTGGCTTTGATGAAAGTACTTTGAATCAACTTTTCATTTTGCCAAACACAACTAACTACATTGGCATTTAAAGGATCACCACTTTCTAACATTTTTATTTCAATTTTATCTCAGTTTTCTGAAGTTTCTTCCAAGTTGGGGAAGGATAAAACAAACAGAAGAAGCATATTAAGAGGATATAGAGAATCAGTGGGCACAATGATAGGAATGGACTGTCAAGACAGCAGAAAGTCAAACCTCACTGAGGGCAAAACAATTTGGGGTGGGGGGGAAGGGGGAGAAATACTGAAGAAGAAAAGCCACAAACGAGGCCTTCTGTCCAAGGAACTATGTTAGGGTCACATCAAGGCATCAAATGATGTGAGGAAGGTTCCAAGTCACCAGAGAAAACAAAAGGCAAGTTACAAACAGTGAAAGAATTGAGAAGCAACACCTCGATGCTTTGACTTCTTTGGCACATGTCACAGGGAAAAAAAAAAAAAAGAACAACAGTTTTTCAGAAAAAAAAAACACAAAACCTCTTCTACCCTCTTTTTGCTCTCCAGTCCCCTCATCGCATGTTAGCCCAGTCCCTTCAAGTAGGTGACAAGCAGCACAGCAGACTGGGATCACTGTGCTGTGGTTCCTCTATCAGCCACAGTCCCTTTTTGAGGTCTTCATCTTGGTGCCTGCATGAGTGGTCACTATTTTGACCCCAGCCCCTGCCCAGGTTGCTGCTCTGCTCCTGTCTCTCCTGCTGATTCATATTTTTTCTCATCTTTTTCCCTTCCTCTTCGCATTTATCAACCCTTTCGGAAACACGTTTTGGCAGAAGCACCACACATTCATTTGGCACATGGTGGTGGATGAGTTTGCCTGTCACAGAGCTGGCCAGGACCAACCCCAGGCAGACCTAGACCCCTTTCCTCCTGCACAGGTTGACCTGCAGATCCACACCCACCAGCAACAGCTGCCAGCTGCGACTGATAACAGCAGCCAATGAGTTTTCTATATCACAAAGTAAATCAGAAAATGAGATTTAAAGTACTTTAAAACACACAACACTACTTACTTCTAAAGAGGCAAGCAAACTAGCACTAAAATGACCATGCATGCACAGAAACACAGCCTTTCTGTAAGTGAGAAGTGTGTGTGTGACACCTGCTACTTTCAGTATTTGCCAGTTTCCCTGTCTCTTTCCATTCCTGGAAAGATAAAATCTCTGTAAGGAGTGCTCTAAACTCTTCACGGAACACCAAAGGTTCAGCAAGCTCCCAAATGTATGTCCTGTACCAGATTAAAAAGGTATTATACTTAATTCAGGTAATTAAAAAGGTACCTCACTTACAAGTAGGAACGAGAAATCTCTCTCCCTGTTGAGAAGGATCAATGAAATCTGAGTTTTTGGAGTATATAACTAGTAGGAAAAAAGCATCTAGGCAAAAAGCTTCCACATACTATTACAACATACATGTTCCATTACCTAAAAAAGGATGACTAAAAGAAATAAGACATGAGCAATTAAAAGGCTTGAAACCTTTGAAATGAAGAACGAACAAAGCAATTTTATGAGAACTTCTCAAAAAAACATGTTGAAAACAGTGCAAATAAATTAACATGAATTGATTTTTTTCTCTTCTTCCTCTGAAATGGAAAAGAAAGAACTGCTAGATATAGTGATAATCAGGACACGGAGACAGGCACCATGACTACAACTCTGTACAAGGACAGTAATGAAGGAGAGAACAGAAGGTAAGGGGCAAGAGGAAAATATGCTGATAGGCTTAGCAGGTTAGTTTTAATTCACACACGAGACAACAAGAGTGTAGTAAACTCTTGTTTGAGTTTACAAAAGCAGACGGGTAAGAGATGGGAAAGATAAAAGAGATCCAAGAAAAACAGCAATAAGTAGAAAATCTAATTAAGTCATTGTTTCTCATTTGACTTCCTGCCTTGAAAATGACTTAGACTTTGTTCTGTATTTGCTTTCTCGAAACTTACCCTGCAGTTCCACAAGTTTGGTTTTTGCTTCACTTAACTGCTCTTCTGCAGCACATATTTTCAGCCGAGCATCTTTTCTGGCAACTACCAATTCATACTCCAGATTTTGTCGAATAGCTTCTCCTTTCTCAACTTCCAACCGTAATTTGACTATCTGGCATTCACAGCTGGACAGCTAGAAAATTAATTTGTTTCAGAAAACTAGCAACAATGCCCCTTTGAAAAAAGACAACGCATTACAGAAATACACATACAGAATATTTTTTTAAGATATCCTGAATTGCATTCACAGCTGACTTTTTATTCCAATTGAATCTGAAAGTCTTGCAAATGCATATTTATGCGGATTTTAAGTATTTTTACTGGGGTTTTTTTTTATGCAAAATTATCCTACCGCTAGAAGAATTTCATGTACCTTAAATATATCCCTCTTTTTTCCCAAAAAACAGTATCTTAAGAAAATTAACGTAATAATACTGTCACCTTCCTTGCACCTCAAAGGAAAAACTGCAGCAACAGAGATATTATACTCCACTGCCTATTTTCTGTTGACTTTTAACACTTAGAACAGTCATGTTGGGATGTTAGACTATCAGACATTTAATAACTCACAAGTGTATGTATTAACATAAAATTCAGTCCAATAACGTTCAGTAGTCAAACAGAATGCTATTAAATCTAACAAATGACAAACTAAGAATGGAAAAATGCTTCAAAAAGTGATATTATTCAGATTAAGAAACACAGCTTTGTCACTGTTGCCAAACACTGAGTCCAGAAAATCAGGTCCAAGCCACTTCACACAAAAAGGTGGAAAGTAAAATACGCGTTTCTTCAGAACGTCTATAAAGAAGCCCCTTCACTTCATAATAAATATCTTGTGTAGGTAACTTGAGCATTTGCATTATCTGTAATTATACAGTAAATGGATCAGGGAAAAAAAGCAAACAAACAATATCTCAAGTGGTTTATTTACCTAAAATGCAACCTGAATTTGACTACAACAGTAAAATGGTGCAGATCCCTGTGCACACTCAGCTTTCAAATTCTCAATTTCAGAAGCAGTTTGCTTTTTTTAAATTCAGACAATTCCAGGGATCCATTTTATAAAACCAGCCAACAGTTGATGGAGTAATGGGAAAATAATAAATTAGCTGCACCACAAGAACAAGTCCTTGTGGGAAAAGCAGGAGTCTTTGTTTGGGTACACACCCCGATAATAAATGGTTACTGGACAGCAAACTTGGTTTATTGGCTGGACTTAGCCAAAACAGATGAATGAGCACTGCCCCTAGCAAATCACTAAGAGCAGAATTTTTATCCATAGCAATAGCAATATTTCTGCACCAGCACAGTGTAAACCAGGACACCAGCTGTCAGACTGGCACTCATTAGCAAGCCCAGCAACTGTTCCTATTAGCAACAAATCTGAAGCCAATTACAACTAGTGCTGTACTCACTGCCCCTCTTGACTTACGTATACCACTGTGATAGCTGATATTCAAGCTAAAGAAAAGATTAATTAAGTATTTTCTTATTACTACTTCGTCTCAATACTAGTTTGTTATAACAGCATCAGGGAAAACCCTTATAACGTGGCAAATTATTTCCCTGTGAATGAAGTTCTCATACGTTCATCAGTAAATTCATACTTGTATATCACATCTGTGCATTACACTGTCAGTCACTGAAAACTGCAAGTTCGCCCAAGCTGAGGCATTGTAAGACCACTGAAGAATATCCTAGCTGGATTTAGCGCACGTACACAGAAAAATACTGTACGAGGTTTCAAACAATTGCTGCAGAAATAAGATCTTTTCATGAGGCTAGACTCAAGCTGTGAGTTTTATTTATTTGTGTCACCAGGCAATTATATCTAACAAACTGGTGGTAGCAGCAATGACTCCTTTTCCTGCACTCTGCCTCGTGCAACTTTAACCATTACCAACGCCAGAAGAAGTGTCAAGAGTTCCTATGAACAGGTATGAAAGGTCTGTACAAAGTCATCTTCCTTGTTCATTTTCAGCCCTTCACTGGGCTTTTGATACACTATGCCAGAGTATCATTTTAATGAAACAAGACTGCATTTATTCTAAGAGTAAAATAAAGCAAACAAAAAAAGTCCATACCTCTTCATTGTGTTTAATGGTTAACTCTAATTTTTCTTTTCTAGCTTGACAGAGTTGCTTCCTCAGATCTTCAGCAGTGTACAATTCTGATTCACTGCTGTTCTGTAGTAACTGTGATTCACACTCAGCATTATGTGAGCTGCAAAATACGTTTCCAAAACACATTAGTATTCCCTTTAAGCTTTAATGCTCCTTTTTTTAATTATCAGATTGTGAACACAGAGTTCTAAACATTCACTTACATAAAATTATGCCATGCAGTCGTCATCACACTCTCTTTGAAAAAACGGGTTATATAGAATTGCTTCTTGTGCAAGATATGAAATGTGGGAGCAGGAAATTAAAATTAAAATAGGTATGCACTTCACATTTCCTAAACCTGACTTAAACATAACACGTTGGGGGGGGTATATTTTTCATTATCTTTATTATTGACTCTATAAACTTTCTGTATGCTTAAAATCATCATTCCAATCTCTTGCATTAAAATTACTACCAAGATTTTTCATTGTCTTTGATTGAGCAATAAGGCTTGTTTTTTAAGGTGGATTACCATGTCAGAACCACATCTGCCATTAAACAAATGCACATATGCACAAAAATCACTTCTCCATATTTTTTTCTTCAAAAATGTACACATCTAAACTACATACAAGTAATTGATCACAAGCCCAATACAAATGAAAAGTCTGGTCCTCTAAACTACCCCGTATCTTCATTTAGACCATTTCAGTGAAATCTACTAGGCAGTTAGCAGGATCAGCCATGGAGCACCACAAACAACATTAAAGTAATCAAAAGAAGCTTTTATACACAGAACGAAAAAATAAAATAAAAATACATGTTTAGCTAAAATAAACTAGTGACATAATCTTATGTGAATTACTGTAACTTCAAACTGAACAACTCTTAAATTATTTCAGAAGTTAAAAATCAGTTTTCATATTATTTTATTTATGTAAGACTGGCTGCAACAACTAGGTGCTCCACACAGAACCATAAGTTGTCAGAAACACTAAATATGAAATATATTTTAAAGGGAAATATGATTAAATTAACCACAAAGCTGGCATCATAACATCATTTCAAACAGAACTGAAAATGTTAAAATATCTTACCATTGTCTACATGAAGTCTTAATTACAGAAATGAGAGTCCACCTGGATTTAATTATTTGCTTTTACTAAATAAAAAAATGACCACTTTATCCCTAGGTTTGCGTACAGGCACCATTAACATTTTCCATGACTGAGAACTCTACCTGATCATATGTTTCCTCACATAAGTTAACAAGCAAAATCCCTCAACAATGAGGGGAAATGTAATTTAGATTAAGTGTTGCCTTTAAAGATCTTTCTAATAACAAAGGATGAAATTTCACTTTTTTAGCTACAAAGGGTGGAACACATTTTATATATTTACTAAATGTCCAAGACAGGGAACATTAAAACCTGCAGTTACTGAAAGAAAACCACAGACATACCGGGTATTACCTTTCAGTTTTTACTATGGGAGCCATATCCAAAGAAAGCAAGATGACTAAAGGTCAGATGATCAGCAACAAGGTAAAGAAAATCACATATCATTATCTTATGCAAATCAAAAGTCCTGCAATAAGAAGCTATGGTGGCAAGTCAAGCAGGATATATAAATGACCTTAACAGTTAGAGCATCTGTAAACTCCATACAAGCTTGTTTGTGGACATCATATAATAGGTATGAGAAACCTTTATTTTTCTGTGGCTGTGGAAGACAGAGATGAGAGAAAGTCAAGTCATCTTAATTAGAAGTGAGGCTAAAATTATCCACCTCAACTGAAAACAACTGAAGGCCAGATAGTACCACAGTTCACAAAGCACAATTTAGGGAGAAAAATATAATCCGACTTGAAAACTGCAAAGGACTAGATCAAAGAAACAAGGGTTATGGAAAGTGTAACTATTTTGTTAGTTTGCACGCCACTGGCAGGTTGGTTTGTTTCTTTAAACCTGGCAGTATTTAATACTAACTGCATGCAGAACACACTGAATGCAAGCAAGGGAATGAGTACTTCATGTAAAGTAAATTAAAAAATACCTTCATACCTTTAAGTTCATTACATTGGTTTGTATGGCAATCAACTCTCAAGAAAACTGTCTCTTCTAACTCTTCTGTTAATTTTCCAGGAAAAAAAAAAGCACGATGGAGATGTCTACACAATAAAACTTATTGAGTGGAAAATTTAATTATGTGACTAAGAGTTTTTCTTAACTGGACCAGTGGAAAAAACCAAAACACCCAAAGGAGTTATAAAACATAACAAGCAATAGTACATTAGGAACTTCACAGGAACAAAAAAATGTGCATAAGTGCATTAACACACCAAACAACAAAAGTAGCTACTTGGAAAAAAAAAGCATTACACATCTTTTTTAAATAGCGTTTTATGCACAGCTTCTAAACTCACTATGTCGTTACTGAAAAATTAAAAAAAAAACCAGAAAGCCCTATTTTTGTCCTTAGAACAGAACTGACAAAACAAGAACAAAAAAAAACAAAAACCAGAAAAAAACCAAGGGAATAACTTCATTATTTTATTTGTCTACTTAAACATTTTCAATTAAAATAGACATTGGCTTTAAGAACTTTTCTATCTATGATATTTTCTTTAACCACGACAGCATCCTCTAAACATGCAGTACTTAACAAAAGCTTCCTACCACCTATTGTAGGAGATTTTTCCTTAAATATTCATGTTACAAGTAGACGCACTACAAGTATAAAGGTCACGGAAGCTTCATTTAAAGACAAAACACAGAAAATCCCTGGGAAGTTTCATAGCATGTATGGAATTCTGCTGTTCCTATATGTAATTGGCAGTTTTGTATAATCAGACTAAATAGTGACAAATAGCTCTCACAGCCTAAGACAAAGAGGATGACCTAAAGCTTACTTTAATTGCACCAAAGAACAAACATGTATCCGTTTATAAAAAGTAAGCGCCATATACAAAACTTAAAGCCAACCTCCACCATCTCAGCCAATACAGAAAACCATTTTCCTATAGACCAGGTCAGCATTCCTAACTGCAGACAGAAACTCCCTCTAGCTCTAAGTTACATCTCCCACAGCTGTGTGAGAATTCTTGCAAATCAGATAGCCAGTATGCACACCTTCGACATAACTTTAGGGATCTAGAAAATGAACCATAAGAACCATATTACTAGACTTAAAAAACAGAAGTGGAGCTCACCATCTAGCTTGTGTGGCTGCACAGCTGACTGGAGATGACAAACTCATGACACCCAATATGGAGCTTTTTAAGTCTATTACTTCTGGAGTATGAACATCACCTTCGATGACAAATACTTTTACTTGACAAGCTTCAAAGATTACTCTCTTCTATACCATAAAAACATTAAAACCTGTAACAGAGACATGCTTTAGTTTACTTAGCAACACAACAACAGAATCTCTTGTTAACATTCAAGGTTACCAGTGTTACTACTACATCATGTAAACAACTACTACCAACGGTAATTCAACATCAGTTTTAGCCAGCAAAGCAAACTGCTTCTGTAAGCGTGAATATTGCTGACAAAAAAGAAAACATATTTTGTAGAATATCCACTGCCAGGGTTTTCAGAAAGATATCAATCCCAAATGTTATGTTTGTGTAGATCCGCTACACTCTCTATTCTCCTAAAAGGATTACAAACTCCATTTCTCTTCAAAATAATTCTAAGGGATATAAACGTATGTACTAAGATTTTTTTTAAGTAAGTCAATATCCAAGGTTTGCTGTCTAATAGCAGCCGTTAACACAGCAAGTCTTCTAGCCATTTCATAAACCTGGAATTTTCTACCTTAACAGAGTTTTGTTGTATTAGATGTATCAGCAATACTTAGGGATTCACGACATGAATACTGGATAGAACTGTAATTCTGCTCACCTTTAGAAGAAATTCACTATTTTAGTGTTACTGATAAAAACAAATCAATACAGAAAACATTTACAACACAGCCCCTGAAAAAAACTCCAAGATTTATTTCAAGTTGAATAGCTAACTTGTAATTGAGTTCCTGCCATTATTTAAAGCAAATTAACATGAAGAATAAGCTGCATTAAGACTAACAAGCCATGAACATTGCTTTTTTTACAGCACAGCAGATGGATACCTATAAAGTCCAAAACAAGAAACTGGCCTGGACTCCACCTTTAGTACCTGTGGCTTGCAGCCACATTTATCACAATCTACAGTCCGACTGAACACAGAAGTAGTCGGTGCAATACATTAAGCATAAAGTGATTTTTACTAGTTCATTCCAGGAGTTAATAATCTGCACTAAAAATATGGAAAAGGAAAAAAAATGCATTTTCTGTTAAAAGAACATGCAGAAGTAATTGGTTTATTCTCGCTAGGATTTTTTTTTTCTACAGAAAAGCATAACAACTGGTGCCCAGAGTCACTGTACTGCTTTTTGTTTGAACACAATTATTCTTAAGTGTCTTCAAAATCAATTGGAAGTGAAGTACAACAAGGGTTAACACTCTGCTTCAGCTTCTTCATAAAGAATATCTGGATGTATAATTTGTGATTCTTAAGATCCGACCCTCAGAATTCACCAAGCCACGTATCTGTCATTCACACTCCTAGAGAAAGCAACACAGTTTTCTTCCCATCCGAATTGAGAAAATAGTTGAAAAACCTCATTTTCGAAGCACAGATGAGTCTGTCATGCAACTGCTTGGCAGGTTAAAGCTCACTGAAGTTATAAGTAACTTGCAAAGTAAAGACTTCCACTGCATGTGAGAGATGAACAATCTGTCTGACAGAGTATTTGTAGGACTGTACTCAAAGATCAATTGCTTGGATAAAAATAAATAGTTACATTAACAAAAATACTTTCTCATAAGTCTGTTTTTTTCACTTCAGGAACATAATTCAGTGACTCCACTCAAAAAGCCAGTTGCTGCAGTGAAATAAAATCTTGTCTCAAAACATAATCCAAGTGTATGGTTGCATCAACACATTTTTCAGTTTCAAAACTTTCTTAAGCTACTTAGAGAAAAAAAAATCTAATCAACACTTAAAAGGAATGCTAACGATTTTGAATATGCCACCTTCCTCTGTTAAAAGATGTATCAATAGCCAGGTTATTAGCATACAAATAAATGTAGTTTAAATATCAAGTGGCATGTACGGGCTCAGCTCAGAGGAGCCCCAGAAGTAGAGTGGAAGTGTTTGAGTAGTTACTAAGCTTGATGGGTGTTATCTACAAAAAGCCTGTGTCAGCCTCCTCGTTAACTCCTCAAAACGCTCAAGCGAGGCCATCGATCGTGATTCGATACAAGCGAGGGCGGCGGGGCACGGGAACGGGCTAGAACTGGGGGCGTTCGCGGACAGGCTGGACAGGGATTTGAGCAGGACGTGAGGACTCGAAGGCCCTTCCAGCGCAAGCCATTCCACGGTTGAAACCACTCAAAACAAGCCTAACCGCGTCCTTAGAACGTGCTGCTTTCAGACGCACAAAGCCAGGCCTAAGAAAGGCACCTGCGCTGGAGCCTGCGAAAACTCACCAGCAGTTGTTTCAGCTGAAAGAACCACTAGATTGTCATTAACGTCGACCGGGGTCGTTTGTTTTTTTTTGGTTTTTTTTAACGCAAGCGAACACCCGAGGCGCAGGGGGCCCGAGAGGCGAGTCCGCCCCGTAGCCGCCGCCGCTGCCCGGACCGAAGCGCGCGCGGACGGCCAGGAGCAGCGCCGCCCCCCGCTCCCCGCCCCCCGCAGCTTCGCCCCCAGCGGGCACTTCCGGCTCCGCTTGGGCGCGCGGAGCTGCCTTCCCCCGCCTCCGGCAGCGCCCGCGGGGCACGGGGCGGGCGGGCCGCCGCGCATGCGTAGAGCGCGCGCGGGGGGGGGGTGGAGGAGGGGAGTGTGCGCGCGCGCGTGTGCAGCTGGGAGATGCGAGGTTGTTGTTAGGGATGCTCAGAGCCTGGACTAGATAACGGGGAATCGTAGGATAATAGCGTAACAGGAAATTGAAAGGACCAACTACGGTGAAGTCCTGGGATGTAAACAGTGCTTTCTGTAACTACCTGAAGGGAGGTTAGAGAGACGTGGGTGCTGGCCTCTTCTCCCAAGCAATGGACTTACAGGACAAGGGACAATGGCATCAAGCTGCACCAGGGGAGGTTCAGACTGCATATCAGGAAAAAAAAATTTCACAGAAAGGGTCATTGGGCACTGGAACAGGCTGGCCAGGGTGGTGGTTGAGTCACCATCCCTGGAGGTGTTTAAATGATGGGTAGACAAGGTGCTCGGGAGGTGCTGGAGAACAAGCCTTACGAGGAGCGGCTGAGAGAGCTGGGGTTGTTTAGCCTGGAGAAGAGGAGGCTGAGGGGAGACTTCATTGCTCTCTACAACTACCTGAAAGGAGGTTGTAGAGAGGAGGGTGCTGGTCTCTTCTCCCAAGTGACAGGGGACAGGATGAGAGGGAATGGCCTCAAGCTCCGCCAGGGGAGGTTTAAGCTGGACATTAGGAAAAATATTTTCATGGAAAGGGTCATTGGGCACTGGAACAGGCTGCCCAGGGAGGTGGTTGATTCAGCTGCCCTAGAGGCGTTTAAGGGACGGGTGGACGAGGCGCTGAGGGGCATGGTTTAGTGTTTGATAGGAATGGTTGGACTTGATGATCCGGTGGGTCTTTTCCAAGCTGGTGTTTCTATGATTCAGGGACATGGTTTAGTGGCAGATAGGAATGGTTGGACTCGATCCAAGAGGGCTTTTCTGACCTAGTGAGTCTATGATTCTATGATTCCAGTTGCACCAGGGGAGGTTCAGATTAGACATCGGGAAAAAATTCTTCATCAAAAGGATTATCTGGCAGTGGAACAGGGTGGTGGTTGAGACACCATCCCTGGAGGTATTTAAAAGACAGGTATACAGGTACTGAAAGACATGGTTTAGTGGCAGATAGGGACGGTTGGACTCAGCGATCTAAGAAGTCTTTTCCAACCTAGTGATTCTATGATTCTATGAAATACCGGGCCACTCCTCGTTCATGCAAATGATGAAGAAAAACCAAACAGGTGATGGTGATGTGATGAAAGATGGGGCAGAGTCACAGCAGGGTCAAGGGAGAGACAGGTAACAAGGTTGCTGCTCCCACCCTGTTGGTCTCCTACCAGCACAAATGGAAAGTTATTGTGAAATCTCTCCTTGCCGGAGGGATTTCAGGCTGCAGATGTAAGCGTGGGTGATCATAGAATCATAGAATAGTTCTGGTTTGAAGGGACCTTAAAGATCATCCCGTTCCAACCCCCCTGAGATGGGCAGGGACACCTCCCACTAGATCAGGCTGCCCAAACAACAAACACAGCACAAACAATAGCACAGGAGGCTGAATAAAGTCCACCCAATAACATCCTAAAAAAGCTGACAGTGTGTTCTCCTGGAAAGTGCATCACAGGCTGAAGGGAATTAAACCAATTTTAAGTTAATATGTTCAGTAACTACCACTGACATTATCATAAGTAGCTACACATTAAGATGTCAGTGACAAGTAATTTGAAAAGTACTTTTTATACATACTCTTTTATTATTGATTCGTGACCTGAATTTCCACAGGCCATGAGATACCTGTGTCCTCTTGCATGAGGAACATCGTATTAGAACTATCACAAACTGCACTTGGAAAAGCATCAGTAGGAGTCTTCTAAAAGAACATTGGCCTGCATCTGAACAAGAAAAAAGTATCCTGATGTTGAGAGATTGCCATGTTATCTAGGATAATACATAATCCACAAATGATTGGGTTAATCTTATGAAATACAGGGTCCAAAAATTACCAGGTTATTTGAGAACACAGTCCAGAAGATGAACAAGTCACTTAGGAGACGATAACATGCTGATGGATAGTGCACAGAATGGGTACACATGGAAACACACAAAAAAATAATATTCTGTGGGAAATTCAATCATCTTTGTCTATAGAAAGGATAACAAAATTTAATCAGAGTTGACTGCAATTAATAGCATAGGTGGGGACATGTGAAGATTGGATATATAAGAGCTTGCACAACTCAAGAGAGTGCTGCGTTTCTTCAGCACTGGGTATGTAGCACCTGTCATTCTGACAGGCTGCATGTACTGTACTGCTGCTTATGTAAGTGCTGTTTTTCTGTCACAATGCGGAGCTGTCTTGTACTATCTAGTCTCAGGTTTTCTAGATTTTATGCTGTCTGGCAACCAACCCTCTCCAGACCTTTGGCACAACTGTTTAATCTGAATGCAACAACAGGTAACAAGCAGAATGTAGTCTTAACCGTTCTATAATTCAGAGTTCTGCATCTAAAGGCCTCAGATTTTATAAGTAAAAAAACTACAGAGAAATGCTATTAGCAATTTAAATTAAAACATAGTTTATATTTATTTGTATTTATTTATATTAACACATAAAAATCATTGGGGTTTTTCTTCTATTTGGAATTCCCCAACAGGAGCAGAATTACACCAAAGATAGTTATTTATGAAGCTTATATTAACTACAGAGCTACATTTGGTCCTCACACAGGAGAACACTCATACTGAATTCCAAGTACAGCTAATGGCTTTGGTTCATGGGTCAGCATGACTTACCTCATGACTGCAAATACTGCCATGGCACTTATAGTGCACTATGTCTTTTTATTCCAAAGTTGTTTCCTGTTGTTGGCAACTGCAAAAATACCCCTTTGTGCTAAGATTTTCTAAGATAAGTGGTGCAGTAGAGCCTGATACTGATAGCTTTCAAAGTACAGATTGAGGTTCCAATTGGAAGAGACAAAAAGCTTCACAATATCCTACACTCCCTGAGATAAGTCTCAAAACTTCATTTCTACTTTTTTACCTGATCTGTAAAATTAGCTTTTAGCTGTGTTTTTGCTACTTCCACATTATGCAGTTATTTTAAGTATCTTGTGCCAAATCAAGGATGTTCTTTGCCCAGGTTCAACAAATAGAAGATTTAATTATGTTGCAATTTTCTTAATAAGAGCGCATCTTTTTTTCTGACAGTCAAAAATACAACCATGAATAAGTCTTCCTATCTGTTCTTGCCTGATGAGCATTCAAAATTTGAACATGAGAAAAAATGGCCTTGGCTAATGAAGAAATACAAATTATAGCATAATATGGAGAGAGTAACAGAGATATTGCACCACATCTGCACATTCTGATAGGTTTTGGCACCATAATAGCTCACCAGGAACTGAACCAATAAGATGAGTTTACCCGCCCTAAATAACACAATTAATTTTTTACCTTGATTCACAAAAATTACTTTAGACACAGTACTGCTGCTGCATGCATGCATCTGAACAACTCGCTTGCCTTCCTGACACACTGAAGCATATATCTCATATATATGCTGTCTTGGGCATTTCTTCACAGTTCAAAATGTATTTTGGTGTAAAACCTACATTGCTCTCTCCAACTCCCTGAAAGGAGGTTGTGGAGAGGAAGGAGCTGGCCTCTTCTCCCAAGTGACAGGGGACAGGACGAGAGGGAGTGGCCTCAAGCTGTACCAGAGGAGTTTTAGGCTGGACATCAGGAAAAAATTTTTCACGGCAAGGGTCACTAGGCAGTGGCAGAGGCTGCCCAGGGAGGGGGTTGAGTCACCTTCCCTGGAGGGGTTTAAGGGACCGGTGGACGAGGCGCTGAGGGACATGGGTTAGTGATTGATAAGAATGGTTGGACTCGATGATCTGGTGGGTCTTTTCCAACCTGGTGATTCTATGATTCTATATTAAGGATATATGAGTCTTTTTGGGGAAGGTGGAAACAAATCAGAGTTGTATCACACATGGAATTAAACATTAAATAATTTCTTGTTCTTCAGAGAGACTTGTTCATGATTTGTTTAGAAAAAGTGCTAGATGTTCAGGAGACAGAAGAGAAGATGGTGCTTCAGTGTGGGTCCAACTTCGGCAGAGCAAGAAGCAACTGTGTCACTTGCAGACAGGATACCAGTGTGCTGCTTTGCAGTGCGACCTGACCTACACCCGCAGGAAATCAGTTGGACGGTTGTTTCAGAAAGGAAAGCTCAAGACATACAGCTCACAGGAAGAACTTTTTCACCTCCAAAATTAATTCATTGCTCATAACAACTTCATGCCTATCATTGTGCTTACCTCTTACTTGAGCATCAAGTACTACCATCTGGCTGAAGCTCTACAGATTCTGTCACTCAGAATAAAGCTGTTTGCTAAAAAATGCTTATATGATCCATAAAGTTTAACAGCGTCAGAATGGCATGTTACTTTCAAATGCAAAGTCTAGATGGCAAAATACGCATTTTTCCCTCTTGTTGTCTCTGTACTTGAACAGTTCTTCAATGTTACATTTACTTAATATCTACAAATGAGCCCAATTACACACAAGATATAACTTGCTCAAACAATTTTATTTTTCACCTTTGAAATAAAATTTTACTTTGTTTTCCTTACCTTTATAAAATGCTTTAATTGCATTAATCTCTTTTGAAGACTACTCTGCCTTGGTATGAAATCCAGTCATCCTGAATTGCTTCATAAATTAGGAAAAGGAGTATTTTCAGTTGCTCTTCTCTGATTTTAATACAAGGGGAAAGGCTGATGATTCCTGATAAATGTCAGATTCAAAAGACTCTTTCCAAAGGCTGAGGAAAGTATAATGTCCTTAAGACATTCCTAGAGCATCGCTTCAAAACTAAAATATGAAGTCATTTAATCTGAGATGAAAGATAAATGTAACTATATGATTAAACAGAACAGTGACTTAGCTAAGGGAATCTTTGCGGAATGTCAGTTCCTGCGTAACAAAACATTAATATACATAGGTTTTGCAATACTCAACACTTAAACATTTAGGAAAAAATGTAAAACTTTATGTATTGCTGAAATAGGAAGGGTTACAGCCAATGAAATAAAGAGTTACTTATCTGCTAATGCAGATACAGTTTCTGCCACTGTCAAACTTTTATCTTCGTCTTATTTTTTGTCTTATTTTTTTACAACAATTTTTGCCCCAAGTGGGGCATTTGTACATGGGAAGAAAGTTTTTTTCCTGTCTAATACACTGATTATCTATTTGCTGAAGAGGCCTTGCCTAAGCCTGTAGGAACTTGATTTTTTTGTCAGAGACATGAGCTTCAACACCTCCAAGACAATCAACCCAATTTTACCAGTTTAAGCCATTGAAAAACTGGAGTCTGTTCCTGCCCAACACAGATGGAGTGAAGTTTTACAGTTAAAGTTCATAAACGACCACTTTGCATTTGAGGAGAAGAGCGTCTATAACAAAGCACAACTTTCTCTGTGGCAACCACAGTGCGCGTCTTGGGCCTGACTTGAGTTTCAGGATCAAAACTGAAAGCAGTTAAGATGACTCTTCTCACAAGGGTTTACCTTTGTGTAAGCAGCATGGAAGACAGCTGACAGAAGACTGGTCCGTAAAATTTGTGCAGCTGGTTAAATGCCGAGGATGAGCACTCAAGCCCAAAATGGTGAGGTCTGCCTGGGTGAGACCATGTAATTGTGTAAGAAGGAACTTTTTTGCGCCACTACTTTTACAGCTTTTTTGCTGGTTTTGATAACCATGTTAGGACAGAGATACAGTAGTAACTTGCTGTGAGCAGCAAAGCCACAGAGAGCTGACAGGCTAGCCAATGTTTGACACAGAGGGAGAACTAAACCCAGACCTAATAGGGCAGGCAGGCAGAGAAAAAGAAGCTGTTTGAGTCAAAATATGGAGTGGATGTCTTCTATTTTAAGAAAGATATTTGTGGGGGAAAGCGTGGGGAGGCAGGAGGTGCCTGATGCACTCAGCAAGGAGACTATCTAGAGGGTGCAGAGGCTGTAATGCTGGGAGAGGAGCGTGCGGCGATGAACGAGACGCAGACCTCGCAGTTCTCTCAGACTATATTCCTTTTATCAGCACAGCATACACAAGTCACATTTAGAAAGTACAACTACTGCTTCTACTGTCTTCTCTCATTCAGGCATTCTTTATACAGTTTCTCGGTTTTCCACCTTTCAGACAAACAGGACGGTTTTGGTTTTGTCTATTTCACACTCTTGTGACTGTTCTCAGTCCTATCCCCAGTTCACTTATTCCCAGGCATTTTTTTCCAGCCTGGCCTTCTCACACATTGAAGATTCATTATGCTGTGTGTTGAGCTTGGAACACCTGATCTTTCTAACAATGTTTATTCTAATGTACTTGGTAACAGCTTCATGCTTTATCTAAGTCCCAATTAATCTTCCATGTTCTTGGCGCTGCTTCCACAGAGCGAGTGTAATTCTGGCAGGTAAGTGGGCCAGGACAGGGTAGATACGGAGAAGGAGAGTAATGCAAAATCCGAATTAACAGTAATCCCAGTAAAACCCAAACAAACAAAACCCCCCAAAAAACAAACGAAACTGGATGTAACGGCTACTAAATTGTGGGCAAGAACTCTATGGAGTAGAGAGGCGCCGAGGGGGCGGGAAAAAGGGACGCGGAGGACGGCGATGGGCGCTGCTCCCGCGCTCCTGGGCTGCATCCCCAGTGGCGACCGCCGGGGTGGGGGGTGGGGGCGGAGGCAGGAGGGGAGGTGGCACCGCGCCCCCGCCCCCCCGCGCCAGCGCCGCGCCGCCCCGCCCCGGCGGAACGAGCCACTTCCACGGCTTGGGGGGAGGGTGTCTGTGAGGCTCGCTCGCTTCCTCCCTCCCTCCCTGCCCTGAGGTGGGCGTGCGGCTTCTTCTCCCGCCTGGCTCTTTCTCTCTCAGTCGCAGAAGCGAGATCCGCGCTGTGTGTTTTCGGCGGGGCATGCGCACCCACCCCGCCTCTGCCTTCTTCCCCCGACCCCCCCCTCCCCGGTTGGTACCGCCCTCGCGGCGCAAGGAGGGCGCGCGACCGTGGGTCGCGTCGCGCGGGCGGGGAGCGCGGCCGGAGCTTCGCCTGGGCGCCATCGCACCTTGCGGAGCGCGGTGCGGGGGGGGCGGGCTGAGACGCCGCCGAGGTCCCACCCGCGTCGCCCTCATCCCCGCGTTTATCCCCGCGTTTATCCCCGCAGCCGGAGCGCGGGCGGCCGCAGCGCCTCGGCGGCGGGGCTGGAGGCGCGCACCCTGCCCGCGGCGTCGCGCATCGAGGGAAGATGAGCCGAGATTTCAAACCCGGGGACCTGATCTTCGCCAAGATGAAGGGGTATCCCCACTGGCCCGCCAGGGTAAGGCCACCCCCCCAACAGCCCTGCACCTCAGAAGCCACCTCCGAGTCGCGGTGCGGGTCCCCTGCTGCTGCCTCGTGCCCGCGGCTGCTGTGAAGAGCAGCCCTCGCTTGTCGCCCTCGGTGGCCCTGACTTATGCAGATGTGCTTGTAGAATCCAAGACCGCTGCGTGGTGGGACGGCTCTGGAGCTGTGCGAGCGCTGAGCTCTGCCGAAAGTACCGTTCCCAGTGCTTTCTTGCGTTCTCCCTGCTCCCTTGCAGGTGTGCAGCTGCTCTGGGTCATTTGACTGCGGTGGGAAAGTAGATTAAAGACCAGTTACGAGGATGATTCTACCCCTCTGTTCCTCTCTTGTGAGACCTCATCTGGAGTTTTGTGCCCAGTTCTCGAATTCTCAACATAAGAAGTGCATGGAGATGTTGGAACGGGCCCAGAAGAGGCTACAAAGACGATCAGAGGGCTGGAGCACCTCCCGTACGAGGACAGGCTGAGAGAGTTGGGCTTGTTCACCCTGGAGAAGAGAAGGTTCCAAGGAGACCTTAGAGCGACCGTCCAGTGCCTGCAGGGGTCCACAAGAAAGCCGGGGGGTGACTGTTCACAAAAGGTTGTAGTGATAGGACGAGGGGGAGCGGGTATAAACTGGAGGGGGGCAGATTCAGGCTTGATTTAAGGAAGGATTTTTTCACCATGACAGTGGTGAGGCACCGGCACAGGCTGCCCGGGGAAGTTGTGGCTGCCCCATCCCTGGAGGTGTTTAGGGCCAGGCTGGATGGGGCCTTGGGCTGCCTGATGTAGTGGGGTGTCCCTGCCCCTGGCATGGTGGTTGGAACTAGATCATCTTTAAGGTTCCTTCCAGCCCCAACTATTCTATGATTCTGTGATACAGTTGGCTAAGATGCTGGCTTCAGAATTGTTTTTTTCTGAAGTTCACTCACCTTTACTTTTTGTAGCACTTGATATTTTGGCTTGGGCAAGTTAACAGGTCAGCGTAAGGGTAGGAAGTCTTGCTGTTCCCGGTGCTGCAGGAGGGATGGTACCCAGATGATTTTGAGTTGTGCTTTTTACCTGTAGCGTGTCATGTCTCTCCTTTTAAAGAGGCTGATCTTGTGAAAGGGAATGCTGTAACACCAGATGTGTTGTCACTTCCTATTCTTGCTAGTAACTCTTTGATTCTGCTGTATTTTTTCACATATTTAAAAAGAGAGACTGAGGCCTGCTTTACCTCTCTGTGGCCTTTTTTTTCCTTTCTTTTTTAATGCTTTCACTTATCTCCCTAAAGACTGTTCTCAACTGTTGCTTGTCTTTAATTGTAGTCTATCTTTTTCTTAGGTGGATGAAGTTCCTGATGGAGCAGTAAAGCCTCCTACAAATAAAATGCCTATTTTCTTTTTTGGCACCCATGAGACGTAAGTCCTTTGAATTTAACAGTCACAGGTTTTTGTTGTTGTTGTAGAATGCAGTGACAAGAAGTTAACAGCTTGTCTGAATGTAGTGTATTTTAAGACATATAACTCAGTAGCAGACCAACTCTTCCTAAACTAATCTCTTTTGACAAGATGTGCTTTTCTAGTATTTTCTTAAGCTATTCTAGAGAATGGTAGACCATAACCATGTCATGTACTCTTTTCTTGTAGGAAGCAGAAAAAAACAAATCCTACCCACAGTGACTGGTAGGCTTTTGTTCTTCATTAATAGACTTTAATTATAGTCCTGTATATTCTTAAAATTCTCAACAGCATATTTTCAAAAGAAGTGAAATAAGGCTGAAAGTAGTGAAGTGGACAATGCTTGAGAACCAGACAAATAATCATGTATTGGTTTTTGTTTTTTTTTTCCTGGAGAGGTTTGATGTTGTGGTGCAGAGCTTTTAGGCTGGAGAGAAAAATGAGAGAGTACAATTAGCTGTATACCTGTCAAAATACTCACCTTTGGGTACTGTCAGCTATGCTAGCATTTTAGAATCACACAACACTTGCTTGCAGGGACAGTATTTTTTCCACATTTAAACTTGCTTGTAAATATGTTGGGTTTATATGGTTCTGCTTTTTGAAAATTATCCCATTACTTTATAGCATGACTGGTTGTCCTAGTGTAGCTATTCTAAGACTTTGAATTCAATGCTGTAGCTGTTGTTGGATTTCTGTTTAACAAAACAAAAATTCCCAACACCTCTGGTAGTGTTTTTTTTTTAATTCTTCTGTTTCTCTTCATAAAACGGCAAACTGTGTAAGCGGGTCAGAGATACAAGTTGCATCTATAAGTACTCTGTTTCTTGAGTTTTGTGGAAAGGTCTTGGGTTTTTCTTCATCTTACTAAATACTTATTTTAATCTGGTACTTCACATCTGTCTTTTAGTAAGACAAGGTACATTGCCCTGTTGAATAAAACAGTAGCATCCCTATATGCTTGGCTCAATACCCCTTTCAATTGTTCTCATCTTTCATGAGGTCTTTCAGTGGCTCAGTTATTGTTTTGGGTTTGGGCTTCTTTTGTGTGTGTGTAGCTTTGTGGGTAAAGACAGGTTCTTGGAATTTGATTCAAGGTTGCAGGGTCCCCGTTTTTAAGGAAAATTTTAAACAATACAGCAGGTTACCTTTTTTTCTTAATTGCCCTCCAGCTTATTTTTTTTTAAAAATAGATAAAAATACAATATTCCTTTGATCCTGCCCTTGGCAATGTTTGTCATTCTGGATTGCACTGGGCTTTTGTACAGTTGTAAATTTAAGTGCGGGGATGCGGGTTGACTATAAGGGAGACAGAAATAACTCCTTATCTAAAGCTTTAAAAATACCTTTGCAAATTTTGAGGAGCATCATGGCCAATTCTAAATTTAGCTTGAGCTTCAGGAGATGGTTAGGTTTGGAAGGGGTGTTTTGTAGTTTATGTGGGTAAATTTGAAATATCTGTTCTTCACTCTTATCTTGTTGATACTCTTACGAAATAAAGTTTTATTGTGATCTGGTTTTTGTTAAGCTGTAGGTTCAGGGTTACCCAGTTTCCGAGATCCATACAGTACAAGTGAAACTTCTTGCCCCTGCTTCATACACATTGCAAAGTACAGGGTGTTAATGACCCAGCTGTGGTGTTTGTTCTTTAAGCATGTTACTTCCATTGTGCTCCTTAGAGTGGCAACAGGTGAAACTCCTGTGCTTCTTGATCGTACTTGTTGCTTACTGTAGATACCTGCAAGTAAGAGTAGGAAGGAGCAGATCAGTTAAAAAAGGAGAATGGTATTCCATGGCATATAATCTTACTTAGTTTTGTAGCTGTAAATAGTGACTTAGTGATCCATCAGGAATTAGGTAGAGATAACATTTTTCTGTACTTTTTCATGGGAATCAAAATGAGTTGGGTAAACTTGGATGTCCAGTTTGGATCTCACATTTTGAGTGTTGCCCATGCAAAGTCAGACACTGTGCATCTCCAGCATGTTGGTAGTCCTGTACCTGATGCAAGAAGTAGTTGTTTCTGTAAAAAGTGGAATACTCTGGTTTAAGCTGAAGTGTAAGCTGCTTTCGGACTTCAGCTAAGTCTTAAGTAGCCGCATGTTTTGAAAGTTACAGAATGTACCTCTGATAGCATGTTTTTTTTCAGTGTTTTCCCAGGCATTGGTCTCTTGAGAAATGATAATGTCTTGTGTAAAGTATGATATGCGCTGAACATACGTGCTTTCTGTAATCATCTTTGTTTATAGTCTCTATGTAAAGAATGTAAGGTCAGACAGAGAACCGGTATTGTCCCAGTTGGCGGGCTTGTGGCTGTTATGGAGTACATAATAACATTAAAATTAGTCCTTGGAAAGTAAAAGCATGAAATTCCTGGGAAGTGCTATACATATGCATGTAGATGGGAAATATAGTCTGTACCCAGCTCTTGTCTTGCTACGCATAATTGGTGGAATTATTGTTCCATGTGTCCGGTGGTGTAATAAAGAGTGCTTGCTTTCTAAAACCCCAGAGTGAGCAATAGAGTTGATTTGCTGGCATTTTCAGTATCATACCTATACAACCTGCCTTAGTGTAAGTAGTGGCAACTCCAAAAATCCAGATAATTTCTTCATTAATGGAGTTTAATTGTAGTCCTGTATATCATCAGAATTCTTAACAATATACTTCAAAAAGAAAGTGAAATAAGGCTGACAATAATGAAATAGGCAGCATTTGAGAAACGGGTAAATAATCATGTGTTGGTTTTCATTTGTTTGTTTGTGTTTTCCTGGAGAGGTTTGATGTTGAGCTTAACTACACCAAAAAAACCTTCTGTATAAAGCATGGTGTTTTCTGGGTGCTTGGACACTTGCAGTAGGAAAGATAAAGAAGAGCTATAAGGAAAAACAAAACCAAGACTAGCTTCGGAGTAATTATTACTTGAATTTTAGGAAAAATTAATTCAATTTTGCAGCTTAGTATAAGCAAATATGAACTCACACTTTGATTGCTGTTGACTTTCTCTAAATTTTGTCAAAACACAACTAAGTGTATTGCTTCCTGTGTGCAGTGAACAGATACATGCTTCTTAAAATACACTTCAGGAATTCATTTGAGGTACGTTTTGCTTATTTCCGTGCTTTCTTAATGCAGCAATAGTACCCTTTCCTAAAAGAGAGTAATAAAATAGATACTATTCTAATAAAAGCTTTATTTGGATCTGTTGCCAGTAAATGACATCATTCAAAAGTAAGTTGCTCACAGACGAACAGAAGGAGCTTACAAATTGGGGTACTCTCTCTTCATTCATTTTTCTTCCTTTTTCTTTTTGGTACATGGGGTTTTAATTACAGCAACACACTAAGCTACATGACCTTGTCACAGTAGATGGTTCCTGGTGTTTTTCAGAGCCTGTGCAATATGGGTAGAAGCTGACAGACCTTGAGAAAATGCTTCCCTTTGGGAGACAGGGAAAAAAAGGGGGCAATGTTTCCTATTTGTGGCTCTCCCAATTTCTGTTTGTCTCCCTCCCCATCGTTTTAGCCTTGTTAAGTAGGCTTTGCAGGTGCATGTTTCCCACACTGGCTGAACCTTCTCTATACATGTCTTGCAGAGAGGTAGGTGATACCATCTAATCTGTCAGGGTGGCTTATTTAATACTGCGTACACGTGGATGTTTTACTGCTGATATAGAAAATGCTTATGCTTTCTAGATGATTATATGGGGTTTTTTTTTCATTTAGTAGGGTGTAAGTGTCAAGTAGTTCTTTTTAAAGGTGAAGAAAATAGAGTGGAGCTTAGAAGTCTGTGTTTAACTTTTCCATGAGCTCATACTTCAGGAACCAAGAACTTGCTGCTGCTTTAGAAATAGTGGTATCTGGCATCTATACAATCTAACAAATCTGTGTCTAGGCATAGAGTAAAGTAAGAATGTGCCACCAAAGTCTTGTATTTTTCTGTTAGCCACGCATGGGTTGCCGCAGCAGAATGGTAATTTTAAAGTTTATGAAAGTAGAGAAGGATTTAAACAGTCTTTGTTCTTCAGCATAAACCAGGATATTGTTTCTCAGTAATGTGTTAGCGTGTTTTCCCAAGTCCAGTTTAGAGAAGCTAGTAGCGTGGATAGTGTGACTTTGACATATGAGAAAAACAACTAGGCTAAAGGCCTTGGTTGTTCAGCTCACAGTAGGAGTAATGCTGTGCAGCCTGTTGTTTCTTTGTCTGACAATGACATGCAGGCTATGTTAAGACCACTACAACTAGAGTATAGCTCAAATAAAAATCAAATATATTTTGTTTGCTTCATCAAGAAAAGGATTGTAGGAGGAACTTAAAATAAGGAACCGTTTAAGGTTTTTATTAGTTCAGGGGTCTTTATTCTTAACACTTAATCGTGTTTGGTTTTTTTTTTCCTAAGGAAGCTATCACTCTTTCTATTTGTTTGCAAGATACTCAGGTTTTATTTTTGCTTCTTTGCAGTAGTTCGCTGTCCTGTCTTAGGATGCAGCATCATCTTTTCCTTGCACAGACACTCAATACCCAGGGAAGGAAAGGGTCCGTATGTATGGAGGCAGTAATGAAAAACTTGGGCTATTCAAGGCTAAAGTTGAGAAAACTAAAGGCATTAATATAGCAGAATTAGTTGTTGCAGCAGTAGTAATGAATTTCGCATCTTGGTAACATTTGATGTTTACTTCTCCTTTGAAAAGACTAACCATTTGAAATGTAAAATTTTGTTCTTTGTTTTTTTTTTCTTTCTCTCCTTAAGGGCATTTTTGGGACCAAAGGACATATTCCCTTACTCTGAAAATAAAGATAAATATGGCAAACCAAATAAAAGAAAGGGGTTTAATGAAGGGTTGTGGGAAATCGACAACAATCCTAAAGTGAAGTTCTCTCATCAGCAGGTGGGTTATGCAAAATCTGCAAATCTTCATTGCTGTACTACTGAGGGGGGAAAAAAGGCCATGAGTATTTCCCAACTGTAGGATAATGAGTTATTACAACCATACATATTTATTTATACTTATAACTGTATACATTCGTAAGTTACTTACCTTTGGAATTGTATGATTATGCTTGATGAGTGGTAGGTTTTTGGCCTCTCGGTTGCTTTACTTCTTCCTGCCCTCTACTCCCAAGTGCTTTTCTCCACAGGTGTCCTTGTAAGATTTCAGTACATGCTTTCTCAGCTTACGGTATTTTCCTTCTAGTGATTGGAAGCAATGCTATGCTTGCCTTTTGGCCCCAAACTGTGACATGACTTGCTTGATTCAGTTTTTGTTCATCAGTAATTTCTGGTTTCTTGCCCTCTTGGTAAATCTTCCAGGCTTAAACTGGAGCTATGCGGTGCTACCCATAAAAAGACCCAAATTTAATCTAAAGACAAAGAAACTGTCTTGGTCACTTTGTCTTTGGCTACCTGCTCTGAACATTCTGCAGCCTCTTGATGTCACTGTTTGCACTGGACCCTGATCACATACTGGGGCTTCTAGACAATGCTACAGTAATTGTAAGGATTGATATCTTCTGTTATTAACTTGCTGCTCTTACACAACATGCCAGATTGCTGCTTCAGCACCAGTTAATCCCTGCTTCGTAATATATCCCAAATTACTGTGTTTCTAGTTTGAAGGAGAATGAGGACGAAGAGTTAAGGGAGTTCTCTGAAGTGAAGAGATGAGATGATGTACTCCAGATGTACACTTTTTCTGCTCCAGGATATGGGAGGACACTAATCCCCTCATCGCAGTCAGAAAGCCTGCCTTAATGAGGCACAGATGCTCTCTGCTACTGTAAAATGAGTTGGTATACTTTCTCACCATTTTTTGTGATAGTTCAGGAGAGATGCTGTGTGGATGGCTGAGGCAGTTGTGAACCATGAGTTGTATGTTACCAGTCATCCTAACAAGGTGAAAATCTGGGTATAAACAATCAACAGTTACAAGCTGGTCTAGTATTTTGTTTCACAGCAGGAATCAGTGACTTGAATTAAGCAGTGCTCTGCATTGCTTTTGTAGCATTTCAGATACTGCTAAATATATTTTCAATTGGAAATACCCAAACATGTTGCCAAGGGACTTGTACAGATTGTAGAGTCTAGCAGCTTTTCTGTAGGATAATCCTTTCCACCTTTTGAGTTTCATTCAAATGCTTCACTTCATTTTTGATGACGGCTCTTTGTTCTGGTTTGAGCTAAAGCAGAACCAATTTTCTAACTTCTCAGCTAAGCCTCATCTAAGTGACATCATTTTTTGAAAGTTAACTATATGTTTTCAGACTATCTCTGTCTATAGAAGTGATAATGCTTAACATTTATGATTATCACCAGTGTGGTAGGTCATTGGTATGCAGAAAGGCTGTTGCTTTTATTTATCCCTGTGGAGGTGAAGGTCGTCCTCAAGTTGTTGGAATGCTTCAAGTGAAAGGCGCTGTGAAGGGTCACAGCTGCAGGGAGGAGTGGACAGGAGAGGTGACCCAAAACTGATCAGCGACATTATACAGAGTATAAACCGGAAGGATCACAAGGACCAAGCCTGCTTCTTTCATGGTCAGCATCTAATACTGACATCGTCCATCTTTTTGCCCCTGATCCTGGATTCATGTGTTGTTGAATCCAGTTCTCAGGTTCAGCTCTTATCTGCCACTGACTCCAGCCCAGGACCTTTCCCTGTGTCTGCTCTGCAGCATCAGTGGTGACGTACAGATGTTGGTTGGGGTCCAGTGTTAATGCATTTGTATATATTTTGATTATTACTAATAGTATTTTGATTATTACTATTATTGTTTTATTAAAACTGTTTTAGTATTCATTTCCAAGACACAAATTGCTCTCGTTTCCCTTTCCCTGTGTGTGTGGGGATTGTATCCATGAACTGCACAAATTTAGCTGCTGATAAAGCAGGTGCTGAGGCCAACCTAGTGACTCTATGGTTCTTCCCCAGGCTCTTTCTGTGAACTTGAATCAGATTACATCCCGAGCCACTGGGTGGTTCTTAGCCACTTTTTTTCCCCACTAGTCATTTATTTAAAAATAAAATGAAATATTTTATTTCCACAAGTCATATTTAAAATATGTTCCTGCAAGTAAGGCTTAAAAATACTAGAAGAATAAACTTTTCTTAGTAAGGATGTTTTAATTGGAGTACTGTGTCCAGTTCTGGGCTGCTTGGCTGAGAGGGACATGGACATACTGGAGAGAGTAAGTCCTGTGAAGGGCCATGAAAATAAGACTGGAGCATCTCTTCTGTGAGGAAAGGCTGAGAGAGCTGGAACTGTTCAGCCCCAGAAGACTCAGGGGTGACCTTGTCAGTGTGTACAAATACTTGAAGTGAGGATGCAATGACACAGAGCCAAGCTTTTTCAGTGCCTCTAGTCCAGTCATGCCAATGGGCATCAACACATGAAGTTCCCTCTGGACATCAGGATGCACTTTTTATTCACTGTGAGGGTGACCAAGTAGTGGCACAGGTTGCCCAGGGATGTGTGGAGTCTCCATCTTTGGAGATATTGAGAAGCTGTCTGGACATGGGTCCTGGTGAGCCAGCTCTGCACGCCTCTGCTTAAGTGGGGGAGGGTTGGACCAGGTTGAATTCTGGAATGAATGAAGTATTACAGCAGACTTGAACACTGAATTTTCATGTTATCTTTAGAAAGTATTTATTTTCCTAGCTTTCTCTTTCTACCCTGTGCTGCACATTGTCAAAAGCAAGTTTTACTTGGAGCAAATCGGGCCCTTAGGATTTTTCCCAGCTCTTGGTTTTACTGGTGGGCAGTTCTTGATGATGCTAAAGGAGTGCATCCACAAATGCCTGAATATATTTGACATTGTGTGAAATAAATCAGGATGTAAATGAGGCAGAGCAAGCGTTCCTTGATCTCAAGTAAAACTGACAGTAAGGGTCTACTTCAGAGATTCTTTGAGCATCTTTGGCGATATCAGGTGAATCAGTCGTGGATCTTGTATGTTTTCTCACAAAGCACTGCTGTTTGGGTTTAATTCTTAGAGTTGAAATATGTCACTATTCTGCCAGAGATTATAGAGAGGATGGAACATCCTGCTTCTCCAAGACTAGAAACTTGTCATGTGGTATTTGGGGTTAGTTTTGCTTGTTTCAGCTTATGTGCTGAAATGAACTTTTATTTCTTCAGTACCTGCAGGATAACACAGTTCACAGTGATGATACTTCAGAGGTACCTTATGTCATGAATTAGTTCCCTTGGTGTTTGTTCTGTGGCTTTCATGTTCATAAGGATGTTACTGTAGCATCCTATTCTCAAGGCTGGAGAAACAAGTAAGTAATTTCTCCCTCCTAGCGATCAGGGAAGGATGCTTATCTGTTTGGTAATGGTCTGTGGCTGTCTTAATTAACAGCTAAGGATTTTTTGGGGTTAGGGCTTCTGGATATAATTGGGAAAGGAAGCTTAAGAGTGCTTGATGTATGTATTTAGACAGTTTTATTAGCAGTTTGTGGAGAAGCTTGTAGCTGACCTAATGGTATTGGAGTGGTTGAAATCAGCTTCTGAAGGCCCACCTTCCTATCTTTGCCAAAGAGGAGTATGGCACACAGAACAAAGCACTCATATCGGAGAATCTTGTGCAATTTAGCCAATTCACATAAGCTTTTTATTACCGATTCTAGTAATAAGAAATGAAGACAAGTGAGCACTTCAAGAAACATGCCTCGGCTTCCCTCTAGCCACCTCTGCTGCCCTGTTGCTGGTCTCCAGCCCCATCACCATCCATTGCAGTCAGTCCCTTGGCTGAGGTGATGGTGGTGCAGGATACCAGGGCTAGTGTAGTGGTTACTCTGCTTTTGAGGTTCCTGGCTGCCTACCTCAGTAGCTTGGGTGTGAGCTCTCCCACAGGCTGCCGTCCCCTCAGAGCTGTCCCTTTTTCTGACCTTCACTGTCCCTGCTCAGACAATTCCTCTGGGCTGGAGCCTGGCTTGGGCCACTCTGTGTGTGCTGTCTCTATCCATTGCCTCCTCTGTTTGGGCATCCCTTTAGCTTCGGTGTCCCTCGTGCCAAGCACAGGAGTGATGTCTGTGGGTGCACATTGCTGATGCACAGCATCTCCTGTTTTCCCAGGCGGCATTTGGGGGTGCTCCCTGGCAGGCATGGCAGCCCCATTGGCTGTGGCAGGGCTGGCTGGAGGAAGCTGATGAGTGATGGGTTTTGGAGGCAGGGAGGAAAGGTAACACCAGGATGCTGCTTGGGGAAGATGCTGTTCTCCCAGTGCTGTTGTGAAGCAGGATGGTGTGTTGACGTGTGTGAATGCGCTGCAGTGCTGGTGCACAGGCAGATGTGTCAGCTGAGGTGTTGGAGACAAATGAATGTGCCTATAAATTCTCCTTGGGCTCTGTATTTGATCCATGTGCAGTTTCTTGATTTTAAAGATTATTTGAGTTCAGTGGAGTGCAGTTACTGGGTGGTAGCAGGGAAGACAGTTTAATAGTTTAATTGTCAGGGCCTGAGTACTGAGCATGAGCAGGTAATTTTGTGCAGGCGGTGTACAACAGCTAAGTTCAGGAGGCAGAAAATCATGTGGAGATGGTGGCAACATTGAGCTTGGAGGTGATACTAGAGTGACAGACTTGTCAGATATTTGTACACAGGGATTCTCTTTCCTTTTTCTTTTCCCCCCGCCCGTCCTTTTTTTTTATTATTAATTTTTGTCGTTTTACTGGACCCATGTTGCCTTGGTGATTCTTGAGTGCCACACTTTCTGCGTAACTGCCAGAACTTGATGGAATGTTCTGAAAGCAGTATTTGAACTTTGCAGATGTTGCTTGTAACTGCTAGTAAGGGAGGTGGAGGGCAGAAGGGAGCTTGTGGTTTGGGCTTAAATCCAAAGCCACTTCCATAGTTGGGGATAAATTAAAGAGTCAGGGGAGTTCTGCCAGCTTTGTTTGGAAGAACTAATGTTAAGAGTGAGAGTGCTATCCACAGTGCAATGGAATATAAAAAGTAATTTTAGCCTCTCTCTTTCTGTATTTTTAACTTAATACTTTAGCCTTCATTATAATTACTTACTTTTTTTTCTGCTCATGTTTTCATGAACAGCTGGTTGGCTCACTTAGGGCTGATAGCTTATTTAAAAGTGCACTTCTTGGCAGTAGTACCACAAGTTGTATTTGACCAAAACCATGTTTATTTGTAATCATACATAAGATAAACCTTGCATTGCAGTATTATTAGTATTATAAGTTGTCAAACTTTCAATCACTAATGCAGTAATAATGAAAATGCGTTTTGAACTGAAAAGTGTAGAAATTAATGAAATAAGAATAATATTCTTATAGTACTAATAAGGGATTCCTTACGATGATACTTCCTTCAGTAATGTACATGTGTCAGAATACCTCTAAGTATCATTATTCTGTAGTTTAGGAAGGATTTGAGGTCTCATGATTGTTTTTATATTAAAGTCCCATCCAGCCATTAACACTCCTATCAAAGAAACCATTCAGGAAGACAGGCAGGAGCATGCTGAGGGGAGTGAAGAAAAAGCAGGAGCCAAAAGAAGAAAATCATCTATCCCAAAAGTAAGTAACTGGATTAGTGTTTTGTTCTACCAGAAAAGATTTTAAGTCAAAACTGTGTTGCAAATCTTTTACTTACATACTTCAATAGTGCTTTTCTATTGTAACTGCCTTGCCTTTGCTGCTTTTCAGGCATGCATACAGTAATGTTCTTGTCTTTGTGTATCCCTTAAAGGTGCTACATGTTTTTGAAAATTATTTTTGTTACCAGTGTATTTCTGGGTCATAGTAGAATGTGAAAAGCTGTGCAGATAGGATTAATATATTGAAATTCTAACAACTATCTGCTTTAAAAGGGGATTTCACAAAAGATGCTTTTAAATAGGACAAGGTAATAGTATAAAAGCTAAGAGAATGTACTGAAGATCTATACAACATACACATACATAGGCTGTAAGGAAATGATTATTTTCAAGTAAATTTTAACAAATCCTTGATTTTTCAGGTCTTAGCTGCTCACCTAAACTGGAAACTAATATTTTAAGGTTTAAAAAAAAAAGAAAGCAAAAAAGGGAAAAAAGGCATAGATTAGATAGTACCAATTATGAGTAATTACTGTCTCACACATGATAAAACATTCTGTGGTCTGTTTACTACACTTAAGTCTTTGTTTAGTAGAGTTGTACTGTGATGAATGTGGTCTGTGACTTGGAAATTCATCTGTATAGATGAAGAGTAATCTAAATGAATCTTGAATATTGGCATCAGCACTTAGAAGTACTTATGTAATAGTGACATGATGAGAAAGTGTAGTTATGTTACCATGAACACAAAGTGGAATTGAAGTTCCACGGTATGTCTGTTGCTGTATTTTGACCAGTTCTGACAACCATCTGCAGTTCTGTACTGGAGAAAGTTGTCCTGCTGTGGGCTTTTAATGTGTACCTAAGAAAGTAGTGTATCTACTGAATAGCTGTTCAAAGTAAAAAGCAGCTTAATGGCTATTAGTGTATTCTCTTCTCGCTGTGAAATACTTCTTCACGCCTTTTTTTTAACTCTGTTGACTCCCTTTGCAGTTATCCCCTAAAGGGGATAATAACTTACCTACAGAAGCTGAAGCAGAAGAAAAGGAGATGGATACTTCAAAGGAAGATGATCTGCCTTCTGAAAAAAACAGCAAAGAAGTATGTCAAAGCTATTTCTTTGTACCAGAGGATGTTTTATTATGTTGATTGATTCAAGTCTGTTACTGAGTACTAAGTAACTACTGTCACTATTGCTGTGACAGTGTCAGGAGCTGTTCAGTTATACAAAACTTCCTATGTGTTCACTCATGTTCATACTGACGCTTTCATCAGGCAGGAAACTTCCAGTCTGGCTTGTCTGTAAGTTCAATTGAAGCTGGTATCACAGTGTGCACTTGGAATGTCATGTTCAGTTTTGGACCCCTCTCCAAGAGAAGACTGTTGAAGTGCTGGAGCATGTGCAAAGAAGTGAAATTAGTGAATAGTCTGGAGCACAATTCTTACAAAAGGTGGCTGAGGGAACTGTGGGGTTGTTTAGTGTGAAGAAAAGGAGTCTGAGGGGAGACCTTATCGCACTGTACAGCTACCTGAAAGGAGGTTGTAGTGAGGTGGGTGTTAATCTCTTCTCCCAAGTAACAAGTGATGGGATGAGAGGAAATGGCCTCAGGTTGTGCCAGAGGAGGTTTAGATTGGATATTAGGAAATATTATTTCACTGAAAGGGTTGTCAAGCCTTGGAACAGGCAGCCCAGGGAAGTGGTGGAGTTGCCATTCCTGGAGGTATGTAAAAAATGTGTAGATACAGTGCTTCCGAGAAACATGGTTTACGGGTGGACTTGATGAACCTAAGGGTCTTTTCTAACTAAATGATTCTGACTCTGTGTGATTTTTAACAATCTGTATTTCAGAAGTATTTATTGTATCTCTTTTCTAGTTCTTTAAGCAGACTAAAACATGACTACGTAACTTTATTTAAAACAGAATATTATTTAGTGCTTGCTTTCTTACTTTTCAGAAAAAAATCCTGATTATCATATAATCAGGATTTTAATAATGTAAAAGCAATAATATATAATGTGCCCAAGGCTTAAGTTGTGGAAAAAAACTCAATAATTTGTTTTGTTAAGACTCTAATCACCATTTTTAATCTTCACAGAATACGGTGAAAACAAATGAGGCTTCTATTCCTAAAGTTGCTAGAAGAGGAAGAAAAAGAAAGGTAACAATCTATTTAGTTACTTGATCTTACTGGAATTTTTGGATACGATGATACTGGTTATTATTTTCTTTAATCGCAGATCATGCATAAGTTGAAGTGCTTGACAATCTCTTCCCTCTTTTCGAAATGCTTGAAAGATCTGTAGGAATGAAAAGTTTGAGTATGTTTTAGAAATGATGATTCTGTTTGAACTTAATGCAATGCAGGGAGTTCTTGTCTTTTCCCAAAGGGTCCATTGCAAATAAGAAAAACTAAGGTGTAAGCTATTTCCAGACAACTAATAAAGTAGTCTGGTTTGAGACTCTGAAGAATTTCTTCTAACATCTTCATCACACTGAACTAACCTGAAATACTCCACCTTTTAATGAGACTGTGATTTTGTGGTCTCTTCAACCTGGGGAAAATGTGACTTACCTTGAAAGAGGCAGTTCCAGATGCGTACTCAGCATGTTCTAGCCTTAGTGTTCATATGGTCACACAGCAAACCAGATCAGGGCACCGACCCAACTGAAAAATAGATAAAAGCGGGGCAAAGTTTATTTTGAATTTAAAACCACTTAACTTGTAACATTAGTGCTCACAGCAGGGATGGGATAAGTGCGAAGTGACTGTGACCTTGGTATTATTACAGATAAGGAACATGCTGAGTACCATTTGCTTCACAAACAAGAAAGATATGTGTTTGGATGCTTGTACAAAAATAACTTGAATGTATAAAAAAAAATCTGAAAAATATTTTAAAAAAACTTACAAAAGTTAAGCTACAATAAAATTCTCTTGAACAAAGTACTAAGATAAATATGTACTTGCCCATAATTTTGCTGTTGCTGCTAGCTCATGCTGCTGCATCCAGGACACTAAATTCTGTGGTTATGTTCTCTAATTGGATTTTTCTCAATTCTTTTTGTCTGTGTGTATGGTCTGCGGGGAGATATGTATCCTTTCATCAAGGTGTTTTCTTGTCATAAGTTCTGTCTGTCTTTACAACCCAACCCCCCTAAAATGGCTATGTAGAGAAAGGTCATTATGTCCAGTTAGTGCAGGTCAGCATACCATTTTTCACTGTGAGTGACTGGCTGTAGAACTGGAAGCAGGTGTTTTCCGGATAGCTCCATCTATGGGCCTGATACTTAGGTGGAGCAAGGGGAGATGACTGCATGTAAAAGAAGAGTATTTGTATATGAGGGGGAAGTGATCTTACCTGCTTTAAACTGGGGTTTGGCATGCTGTTTTGGTGATTCTAAAAATACAGATAACCTTTTCCCTTTGTCATACCAGGATAGCTTATAGTTCTAAAGATGAATGGGCTTGTTGAAATGATACAAAACATTACTATATAAGGTAGTGATGGTATGACAAGGATGAAATTATTGATATATAGATGCAGTCTGTTTCTAAATTTGGAAACTTTTTTTTCATGTGTAGAAGCAATAGCATAATAATACACTTCTAGACGTTTAAAACTATTTGTTGATAAGAAGTTAGTGTCCTGCATTTTTTCACTTTTGAAATTCATCCTTTTAATTAGGCTGAAAAACAAGCAGAAGCTGAGGAAGCAGAGGCTCCTGTGCCAGTGTCTCCAAAAGTAAGCCCCAAAAGAGGAAGACCAGCAGGTAACTTTGAAAGATTTTTTTTTTTCTTTTCTCCACTTCATTAATACTTTACTAAAGTTAGTCAGGGAGCTGCCTCTTTCCCCTAAAGTGCTACAGAGTATTTTCTCACACTAAAGGCAGTAGCTGCTGAGAGATTATAGTGCAAAGACACCTTGTCTCAAACTGAAGAATTCAGGACATAAATGGATTTAAATTATTAGCGTTAATGCTCAGCTCTCTAAATAAGACTTATTTTGGGTACAAGTATCACCTTTAGAAAAGCTTTTTACATTGAAGGCTGCTGAGCTCTACAAAATAAGAGCTCTTCTTGTATTGTTGCTCCATGGAGGCCTATATTCATTAAAGGTCTATAAAATACTTGAATTGTGTTATAATACCCATGAAATGCAAGGAAGATAACTAGGGAGGACACAGAGCCTATAGGTGGAGCTAAGAGGACAGTAAAACAGAGAGCTGGAAAGATTTGTTTAAAAAGATGTTTAAGGCAGTTGGTGTAGATTGATAGACAAATGTAAAGAAGATAGAACTGTTTTTTTCAAAAATGTATGATTGGAAATGTTTGGTGATAATTCTGCAATGCTTGTTTCTTTCAAAGTAGCAGTGTTGTAACTAATTCAGATTTTTGTGGTAGGCTGGCGAATAATCTTGAGTTGATCATTAACTTCTACATTGGAAAACAGTTCTTGCAGCAGTTAAGTACATTGTATGAGCATCTATTCTGGAAGCATAATTCATACTTACCAGTATCTGCTGACAATACGAAAATAACTTTTAGAAAGTACAACCAGAATTCGCTAGATATAATTACTTTTGCCTTAGAAGCTGTGAGGAAATTATGTATTACTTCAGTTCCACTCTCCTTCTCCCACTTTAAATACCTGTACTAAATGTACAGTTTCAATATTTGCATGTGTTCTTATCTTCACAATTTTGTTTGTTTTACCAACTACTGTCTGTAAGAGCAGGAAAGGATCTGTAAGAGATGCTTTCACCACCTGTATAAAATGCCTCTTTATAAGACGTACAATGCAGCCTTTTCTGATTTTGATATAATGTTTGCACCTATTGCTTAAACAGAGCTCCATGCTGACACCAACAGGAGTTTAAATGCTGAGTGTTTGATTTCCTAGCACGTATTTACTATGATATTGGACAAGTATTTGAAGGATCTTAGTGCCAGGCAGGCAGATAGACTATCTTATTCCTGATAATATATGAATCTTGGGAAATGTGAAGTTTTGCTCTGTACTGTAGTAGTTATTGATGACAAACCACTGTCAAGAAAAGTGATGGTAGCGCCATGATACATCTAAAAATACTGTCTGCATAAATCTGAACAGTAAATGGCATCTTTCTAGTATTTCCGTTCAGGCTTTCTCATTCCCTAATTTCAGACTCGTTCATATTAGTTCGGCAATGTGTAAAACAAATTTGAACTGCATTGAGTGCCAAAAACCCACAAGAACTGGTAGTTGAAACCTGTGGCTAAAAACCCACTTAATTTACCAATTAGCTAAAAATGCTGTCAGCGCTATTTCAAAGACATCTTGATTAAAGTTTAGTACTTGCTTAACACTTGGATTTTTTTTATAATAATAAAGTTAGGGTATATATTTTGATTTAAGTGTGGCTTTTCTCTGCTCAGTGAGAATCTTTTTTTCATAATCAAGGAGCAGATAACGGTTGTGAACTAACCTGTTATTTCTAGCTTCTGAAGTAAAAATTCCAAAACCAAGAGGGAGACCCAAGTTGGTGAAACCACCTTGTCTTTCAGAGAGTGACTGGTGAGTTGTTCTGTTGTTTCTTTTTCGTTCATATAGTGCTGCTTCATTGTAAACCATGTTGTTGCTTATGTTAAGACTTCATAGCACAGAGTTCCTGGCAGTTTTTTTCCCCTTTTGTGTTCAGTGTGAGTTACTGTATGCCATGATGTTATTTCCAGCTCACGTGTTTAATACATAGTAACTCAGGGTGGGACATGTCTGGAACAAGAGACAGACGATCCTAACCTTCGTAGCTTGTAGAATCTGTGCAAAATTCTTTATATAAAAGTATTCTAGGTGAAAAGGAAAAGGTATTTATTAAGAGAAAAGACAAGATCATGCAAAACCAAAACACTGCATTGTCTTCTAGTTTTTTGGGGGTTTTTTTCCAGAAATCTCTTCTGATAGAATTGCAGCACTGTTTGTTACCTACATTTTGTTTCTACCCGCTTCAGTTCTTGCGTTAAGTCCTTAGTGGTTCCAGACACTAAAGGAAAAAACATTAGCATGGTTTTTTTATAGATTAGCATATGCACAGTTTCAGTATATGTACACCTTAGGAAAGTATACTTTACTGTAAACTAGTTTACAGTGCGTTCTTGGTCCTGCAGAGGCATCAGTGTGTGGAGAACTGAGTACTAACTTTTTGATGCTGGATTCATGTGCATGTATTAAACAGTAGGTTTATTATGGCCTCCATACAATTGTTAATTTCCTTTTTGCAAAGGTCATGGGCGATAATGTGAGAAGAGTAGTTTTTGAAGACAAATTAAGTGAACTGTGAGTCAATTAACTTCATTTTGAATATTCTGTTGTAAAAAACAAACAAATGAACAAATCAACTTTCTGAGTCAGAAGAATGTGATTCTTTAAAGTCACTGTAGATAATTGATATAATACCGAAGTACTGTTCATGTTTCAGTGTTAATGAGGAGGAGAAGGCAAAGAAAAAAGGTACAGAAGAAAAGCCTAAAAAGCAAGGGAAGAAAGATGAGGATAGTCAGAAGGAAGAGGAGAAATCAAAAAGGGAATTTGACAAAAAGGAAGGCAAGAAGGAGGCCGAACCAAAAAGGAAAAATTCTGCAAAAGTGGGTTCTGCATCAGCTTCTGATTCTGAAGATGACGGAGAAGAACAAGAAGGTGACAAGGTAAAATTTTGCTTTTCTTGCATTTTTATTATAGAGGAAAGTAGTGTCACCAAAGGCCTTTTTTTTAAGTTAATGGCACATTTTATTAAAAGTTGGAGCCCTGTAGCTGACTAGGATAGACAAAAAGAACACAAGTTGCAGAGCATTATTTTGTCAAATAATTCTTTCAGGAACCTTGAAATTAAGAAAAAAATCTTTCTAAGACATTTCCCTTTTTAACAAAGGATTTAAATGTAGGGGTTATTTTGTCAGAAGGCTTTTTCTATCTGTCTTCTGGGAACACAGACTTTTTTTTCCTTGAGTACATGTAAGAGAATATTTGGCTTGAAATCAAGTTTTTGAAAGGTACAAAGATGTCCCTAGCTGGTCACTTATGTCTTCATTTTCCAGTGCTTAGGATATTTGCCTTCTCTTAGAAATCAAAAGAGAGAGAAAAAGGACTAAATAAATTCAGAACTTATTGACATATAGAGGTCTTGTGTTTAGTTGCAGGGGAAGCCAGCTCTTGTCAGGTTGCTCATGGAGCAGAGTTGTTTCAAAGATACTTAGTGTATCTTAATTACGCTTACCTCTTTACAGAAATAGCAGTTTGTCAGCTGTCTTGCTTTTCAGTAATCTAAAGACTCTTTTCTATTTACTATCCTAAAATCCAAAATAAAAACAGAAGAAAAAAGGGGGAAGAAGCTTTCAGGCGGCTCATAGAAGAAACATTGTAAGAGGCCAACATGACAGAGAAGTAACAGAAAGAAAGCGTAAGCAAGAGGAACAAGCAGATTCTGAATTGTGAGTATGTTTTAATGTGATGTCTGCAAGTTGTAGGAGTATGTTTAAACTAGCAGGAGGAGAAAGTATCTCGAAAAATTCCAAACTGGTTTGTGCTTTGTCGTGTTGTTCTGTTCGCGATGCTTTTTATTGTCTATTTTAACTTCTCCAATGGTGAATAAAAACCCTCTCTATACCAGTATGACATTGCTTAGTTTCTAGGTTCAATTATTCCCATCCTGCCACAGTAGAACCACCTTCCAGTGACTTAGAATCTCTAGCCAGAGACAACGAGTGGGTTCTGTTTAGAAGTAAGGCACAAATATCCATGTGAAAGGGAGTCAGTGTGGAAAGTGTTTCAGGACAGCTGTGTATTTTTCTTTGTTTTGAATGCATTAGACTGATAACTGGTAGGATGGCTGTGGATTTTTGATCAGGTTTTCGAATGTATAGGGTTTCCTGGAAAGCATTTCCTTCTCTGTCTGGCAGCTGGAGCACACACCATCAGACAGAAAAAGGAAAAAAATAAGAACTATTCTACTTCAGCACTGTACAGCCAGTTTGGTGATACCAAGAGCAGTCTGCATTCAGAAGATAAATTATCACAAATGAGTCAAGCATAAAGGTGGAGAGAAGATCCTTCCAGAAACTCGGGGGGTGGGAAAGTAGGAAGAAATCTGACTCATTCTGAAGAGCTGTTCTGCAAGTGGTTGAAGAAGCCACCACCTCGAGTGATGTTCCCATTTCCAGACTTGGTTGGCGGGTAGAAAAAAGGTGAACAGGTAAAAATTCAGAGAAGGAGGAGGATAATGGTCCCCTTCACCTGTAAAAACAAAATTCTACCTTTTTTGCATTGAGTTTGTTTGGGGTTTTTTAATCCTCTATCGCTTTCTTCTCTGGAAACTTAAAACATAATTATTGTACTTCCTTGTAGCAAACCTAAGTATTTTCAACTCCAGTTATACTAAATGGTCCTTAGCCCCTTTGTAACTTTTAATATTTTGCTACTTAAATCTGACGTATGCTGACTGATTTCTGCAATCAAACAGTCATATATTGATTTGGTTATAATAATCAAATCTCTGCTTTTAAATAGCTATCATGTTTTATATGTTGGAGGGTAGACTCATAGAATGGTTTGGATTGGAAAGGAACTTAAAAATCATCCAGTTCCAACACCTCCCACCAGACTAGGCTGCCCAAGGCCCCATCCAACCTGACCTGGGACATTTCCAGGGATGGGGCATCCACAGCTTCCCTGGGTAGATTGTTCCAGTGTCTCACCACTCTCATAGTGAAGAAATTCATCCTTACGTCTAGTCTAAATCTTCCTCTCTCCAACTTATAGCCATTGCCCCTCGTCCTATCACTACAGGCCTTTATAAACAGTCCCTGCCCCGCTTTCTTGTACTGGAAGATCGCTCTGAGGGCTTCTTGGAGCCTTCTGTTCTCCAGGCTCTCTCAGCCTGTCCTCGTGTGGGAGGTGCTCCAGCCGTCTGCCCATCTTTATAGCCCTCCTCTGGACCTTCTCCAGCTTCTCCATATCCTTCTTATGCTGGGGACTCCAGAACTGAAAGCAGTAGTCTAGATGAGGTCTCACAAGCGAGGAAGAGGGGGGCAGAATTGCCTCCCTCAACTTGCTGACCACACTTCTTTTTATGGATATGGTTGGCCTTCTGGGATGTGGGCACACATTGCCAGTTCATGTTGAGCTTCTCATCAGCCAGCACTCCAAAGTCCTTCTCCTCAGGGCTGCTCGCAATCACATCATCCTGCAGCCTGTATTGAAACCACAGATTGCCCCGACCCAGGTGCAGGACCTTGCACTTGGCCTTGTTGAACCTTATGAGGTTCACACCTTGATTCTGCTTGGTGCTGAGGGTGCACTCAATCTTGCTGTCTGTGTCATTGAGGAAGGTGCTCCCGGTATGGACCCCTGAGGGACACCGCTTGTCACAGATCTCCATCTTGACATCAAGCCATTGACCACTACTCTGAATGCGACAATCCAACCAATTTCTAACCCACTAAACAGTCCACCCATCAATTCCATAGCCCTCCAATTTAGAGAGAAGTATGTGGGAGACTGTGTCAGGGGCTTTACAGAAGTCCAGATAGATAGTGGGTTTTACTGTGTCCACTGCTGTGGTTACCCTATCATAGAAGGCCACTAGACTGTTCAGACAGAACCTGCCTTTGGTGGTGCTGTGCTGGCTGCCGCTAATGACCTCTCCATCCTCCCTGTAATTTAGCATAGCTTCCGGGAGGATCTGTTCCATGATATTCCCAGGCACAGAGGTGAGGCGGGTAGAGGGTAGGTAGAGATTTGTTTCAGTAAGATAAAGGAGTAATAGTTAATGAATGCATAATGAATTTAATTAGAGCTGATGACTAAGACCACAAAACTCAGTTAAAAGTAAACGGACTTCTTTCTCTGCTGTCTTCACATTCCCTTACTAGTACGCTGAATGTAGGCTGATAACTTTTTTGTTAGTTTTCTCATCTGTACAGTTTCCATTTTCTGGTCTTTATAGCTAGTTGGTTAATATTTATTTAAGTCTAATAGGGATACTTTGTTTACAGTTCTGTGCGTACACAGAGTTTACATCTATTGTTTAGATGGTGTGATCTTGTGCTATCAGTTAAAGTAGCTCTGTATGCTTGAAAACGGTTCATTCTGTAATTGGATCAAATATGAAGGGAGCACAGAAGATAAGATACGCAGGCCTGGATGTTTTACATGTGCATATTATTATGATAAGAAGGGAAGTCACAGAATATCTTGTCATGATGTGCTGAAATACACAAATTCTAAATGAGACTTCGAAATCCTTCAGGGAAGACAGGAATTGCTAAACAGGTTCATGGTATCTCTGAGTAGAGTTCAGACGCATGTTTGAAAGACTTCTGTCTGTCTTCATCCTGTAACTGAGATGAGGACAAGTTTTCTGGTTTCTTTTTCTTGAGTCCCACCTTTATTTTTAGTGATACAATTAGAGGAGGAGCCAGGAGATTTCAATAAATTTTTCCTTTATTACTATTTGTTTCAAGAATATTTCAATTATCACTGATACACTTATGGTCAGTTGTAGGATACTTGCACTGTTACAGTTAATTTTATGAGAAAACAAGCCACGTAGGGGTTGACTATGAGTAATTGATGTCTCCATAACTCCCTGTGGTAATGTTAAATAGTTTTACTCTTTTTGTCGTCATAATGATTTATTTCTTCTTACGGTCTGTACAATGACATTTCATCAATTTGTACATGCAACCAAAACAAAATATGGTTTAGAAATGTGACTTGTTTATAAAAACATTTAATTTGCTGCTTCTAGGGAAAACCATCTGTCAGTGTTGAGGATTTATCAGCAGTATCTCAGCCAACTGATTTTGTTAATTTATTTCAGTCTCCAAAAACTAGGGCTTGACACTTTGTGGGTTTTGTATCTTGATGTGTTTTACTGAGATAATACCTTAAAACATTGCATGTTATCTAAAAATTAAGGGGGGGGAAAAAAAGACTGAAAATCTGATTTTACAACCTTGTAAAAACACTTTAACATTTTTGATAGGCAGAGTAAAGAAGAAGGCAAGAAAACAGAAGTTAAGAAGATGGAGAAAAAGAGAGGTTAGTTTAAATAAGCTAAATAGTACTTCTGTCTGCCTGGATAAGGTAATTTACTGCCAAGGATGGCTTTAGGGTTTCAGTCCCAGGATGTTTGATCCATGACTGATTCCTTCAGATGTGTGAAAAAGTACATTCTTGTTCTTCTGTGGTCTTTCTTTCTTCCATGCATTGGAACAGATCCTCACTGTTCCCTTTACTGTCATTTGAGCTTTTAAACCTCAGTGATGCCTTTGGTTTGTGAACAAGAAACAAAAGCTCTTACTCTTGCATCAAATCAGTTTAGTTCTTCCCTTTATTTTTTCCCTTCTGTCTTCTCATAACATAATAATCTGAGGGACCTCTTGAAAGTATTTAGATACTACCTCATACTAAGCAAGAGGCTTGCTAAGCAAGAGGCTTAGATTCAGATTACTGTGGCCTTGTCTACTAACCCAGACTTGCAAACTGACCGTCATAGAGATAAGTCGTTCCTTTTTTAGTACTCCCATCTTTAAGGGTAATCCAAACCACTGGCTGTAATTTCTAGTATAGTACGTATCCAGTGGCATGGACTCCAACCAACCCAGTGCTGGCAGAGGGAAGGAAAAAAGCATCCAAACCCATACAATATGGACTGAAGGGAAGCTCTTTGCTTGCAGTATTGTTCAGAATACATACGACTTCCGTTTAAATATTTTCATACATGCATTCATCATGCAAATTGGAGACAGACACGTTCATTCATCTTGCATGCTTGTTGGAGCATGTGTGCTGTTAACATTTTATTTGTATGGATTTGGACTGTAACTTGAATCATGTCCAGTTTACTGAAAACATCTGGGTGTCCTGTCATTAAAGGTTTCCCAGCTTTGTAACTCCTAGGATTCACTGAATCTTCCTTTTAACCTGGCCCACAAGCAGAAGGTCACCACTGCGTATTGAAAGAGAATATGGTTTTCAGTTTGTATTTCCTAAGGAGAAAACTGTAGGTTGCTAATACTGTCCAGTTTCAAAAGGCTGTATAGTTTATTTTTCTCAGTAAGCCCTGTGGTGTATTTATATGTGCGCCTGCATAGTTATTGGATGTAGTGTGCCTGTCCATACTTTTCTGTGTTCTTTATTTGTAGATCTGTTTAGATTTCTCAAAAGGTTTCTGTCAAAACAAACCTCATGTGATTATCAAATGTTAATACATACTATTTTCAATCTTCAGAAACATCAATGGATTCTAGGCTTCAAAGGATACATGCAGAAATTAAGAACTCCCTGAAAATTGATAATCTTGTAAGTATTTGTGTTTACCTTATTTATGTGTATAATTCCTTTAGGACATACTTGGTGTGCATGTTTGTTTTTCATAAATATTTTGAGAAGGGATTTTTTTTCAGATTGAAAAGGTGCTGGCTGACTTGGTTAAAAAGCTTTAATCTAGGAATGGTAATGAAGGGGTAAGTGAGGAAGTTGTGGAGCAGGGTGGTAATCAAACAGTGCAGGATGATGTAGACAGAATTGACGTTGTAATCAACAGAGTTCCTCAGTAGAACAGGACTAAAGTGGCACTACCAGAAGCATATGCACAGAATTTAGGAAGTGCTGGCAGCACAGCATTATGAGGAAAGCTCTCTTAGTTGTTCTAGAAAGTCAGCACAACTGGGTGCCTCTCTGGAATGTCTGTATGCTAATGCATACAGTGTGGAGAACAGTCCAGCCTGGAGAACTGGGTATCTCTCTGAAGTTGCAGGGCTATGGTTTCATTTACATCACAGAGATTTGGTGATGTAGTTCATAGGATGGAGTGTACAGTATTGCCATGTATGTATACTGTATACAGGCTTTTTGGTGAGAGTGGGTGGTGGGAAGACAAGATGTGAGAACTGTGTGAAGAGAGCAGTGGGAATGTGGACCTCTGCATTGGGACAGAGCTCAGCCAACTGAGAGCTTACATTTCAGGATTATTGGGTAGATTAATAGAGGTGACATAGTGAGGATACCTACTGCAGATCACCTGATCAGGCAGAAGTAAGGAATGAAGTCATCTTGAGGCAATTTGGAACACTTCCACTTGAAAGGCCCTGGTCCTCACTGGAGGCTTGAACCATCCCAGTATCTACTGAAGGGACAACGAGGAAGCTTCTGGAGTGTGACTTCCTAACACAGGTTATCAGGCAGCTGACAGGGGATGCCCTGTCAGACCTGATTATTATAAACCAGTCAGGGATGTGAAGTTTGTGGGTGACCTTGGCTGCAGTGACTGCGACAGTGATGTTCAGGATTCTGCGAGGAAGGAGCAGGGTAAAATAGATCACAGCCCTGGAAGCAGGACAGCAGACTTTGGACTCTACAGGAAGCCAAGGCTAATCCACCGCTGTGCTGAATATGAATCATTAATTTTCATTGTGGTCCATTTTTCAGTTATTTTAAGTCTATGCCCATGCTTTGTCTAAAAAACTAGTTGGCCTTAAATTTAGAAAGCTTTTACTTTACAGCTTAATGGTTTGGCTTATATATTCTGAGCCAGATCGTAAATTCACCTTATATAATAAGTGAAAAATACCAGAATCACTGTACCCTACCAAACCTCTGATTCAGAGTTGTAATGGACCAAATATCTTACAGTACTGGGAAAAACATTGGTTGTAGAACTACAGCAAGGACACTTAGTTTATTATAACTGTATTTATCACGTAAAGATGATAAGAATTCTGCTGAGCATTGTCCCAGTATATTTGTTCTGCTTTTTAATAATGATTTCCCTTGAGGACAAGAGCTACAACTTCATACAAGATGCAGAACGTGGTTATAACCTGTGCAGGAGGGGAATCTTGAGTTCTAAATATAGGAATTAAAATAAGCAAGAGTAGCTGAAGATAAGGAAGCCTAGAACTAAGCATTACAGGAAGAAGACTTTAGTGGTTCTTAGAACAGTGGTTCTTAGAAATGGATCAGAAGCTCCCATCATTACATCTGGGTGTCCTGCATAGCATGTCATTCATCAGACTGTTAACTGAAAAATCCATGAAGATACAGTTCTGTATATCAACTGTAGTCCACTCCAGATACTTTGCTACCTCCTCAGTGGCAACTCACTTGGGAAGAATAGTGTATGGAAAAGGCTTACTAAGGAGAACAGCTTCAAGCACAAAAGTACTAGGAATGTGAAAGTAGCATAAAGCTTGTGTTTGTATTTTGAAAGTATGAAATTATATTCAAAAAATGTACATTTTTCAAATAGAGTCTGCCTTTCATTATGGAAGTAGCTGAAAGGCAACTACTAATAATTTTCATTTGAAAGTTTGACTATGTAAATTGTTCTAAAATGAAGTGCATAGTCAAATCAAGAGTATTATAGGAAGATATCGCTGAGCATGGAAATTAATTTAGTATGGCTACTTAAGGTTCATTGACATGTGAGTTAAGTCTTCAAATTAATTTCTTGTTCATACACAGGACGTGAACAGATGTATTGAGGCTCTTGATGAGCTTGCTTCCCTTCAAGTCACAATGCAACAAGCTCAGAAACACACAGAGATGATTCTGACTCTAAAGAAGGTGAGATTTGCAATGTTAATCAAAGTAACCTTTGTGTTTTCTTAAATTGGTATCAACATTATTTACTACTGGCTTATTGTATCCAGTTCTGATCATTACAGTTCAAGAATTATGTGGACAGACTGTAGAGGGTCCAATGAAAGGCCGTGTAGGTAATTAAGAGGATGGAGAACCTACTGTATAAGGAAAAAATGAAGGGGTTAGGTCTTTTTTATTCTGAAGAAGTCTTGAAGGGGACATACAGCTTATCACAGTATTCCAGCACTTCAAAGGGCATCTGCAAAGAGGACGGAGGCTGTCCCCTCACAAGAAGCAATGTAGAGAAAACAAGGGGCAATGGGTGCAAGTTGCACCAGGAGAGGTTTCATCTCAATATAAAAAAAAAACCCAAACTTTTCTGCGATAAGAAAAATCACTCTCTAAACTCTCCAGGGATGTGGTGGAGTCCCCATCACAGGATGCTTGATAATCTTATGCAGGCTCCCTTTCCCATGAAGGCTTGGACCAGATGATCTTTGAAGGTCCCTTCCAACCTGGGTTGTTTTGTGATTCTGTGATACTTCGAGGAGTGTAGAAGGGTTTTTCTCATTTTGTGTTAAATTAAGAATTTTATGTAAGCACTTTATGAAATTACGTAGGTATTTAAATACTTCAGTGGGGCTTATTTTATTACTTTGATTTCAGATACGGAAATTCAAAGTTAGCCAAGTTATTATGGAGAAATCTACAATGCTATATAACAAGTTCAAGACCATGTTCCTGGTTGGGGAAGGAGATTCTGTTCTTTCTCAAGTACTAAATAAATCACTTGCTGAGCAGAAGCAGCATGAGGAAGCCAACAAAACCAAAGAACAGTGGAAGAAAGGAACAAACAAAAAAATGGAGAAGGAAAAGGACCAAACAAGTAAGTCATGTTTTCAGTTTCTTGTCATGTAAAAGACTAAGTTTCCATCAGTTTCTAAGCCAGCTTCAAAAAGCCCTTGATGCAGAAATTCTGTCCCTCTACTAAAACCTTTACATATCTGGAAGAGCCATGGATAACACTGCTCTAACTTAGTTTCAAATTCAGGCGTTTTCCACTTGACCTTTATTACCTGAAGGAAAGGATTTTTGCAGGAATAGAGTTTTAACATTTTTCACTTTATTACCTTCTGGAATAAAAACATTACACATAAGGTAGGATAACATACTACCTCTGTTCCTGAAGTAGCCTTTTGGTACCTAGACTCACCTATGCTTTAACTGTTTCATCTCCTTCGCTAGCCTCTTCCTGTTATCATCCATCCTACTGTCTGTAGCAGCAACTTTTAACTGCTTCTGTGATGCAGTTTCAGTAGTTCAGTCACAGAATTAGGGAAGAAAATGCCTTTATGCTCCTAGTAGTGCTATTCCTTATTAATCATGAATGCTTGCTTGTACATGTACAGCATGATACTGAAAGCTTTCCATAGTAATGATGCTCTACAGTAAGTGAGGTCGGTTATTAAAACGTGAAAGAAATGTAATTAAATAGATACTTGCATTTCTTTTACATAGAGGAACAAAATGAGGCAGAGACATTGGAAAGCCGTGTTTCAAATGAATTTAAACCCCTGAAGATGCCCTAAATCTAAAATTACTTAGATCCTCAGATCTCTGTAACCACTGAAGAGAAATTATATTTACTTTGAACTTTAATCTGGGAACAAAACAGTTTCAGAAATCTGTTTGGAAGTTATATCATCTGGATCTGGAATAAACAAGTTACTGGAACCAAGGTGATCGGGAGTGCCCCGCATTCAGAATAACTGTACTTAAAATGCCACTGTATTTGTAACTGCTAAGAAAGCAAGGGTAATGTTAAAATTCAGCCATTTTACAGTGAGAAAATGATGTATTTGAGACAGAACCTTCCCAAGCCCAGAGATCACCCAGTGATCAGCAGAGACCATAATATTCTAAAAGAGAATCTAAACTAAAAGACTTCCTACACATGGAGTGGTCTGATTAAGCAAGCCACTCCAGATAAGGTCAACAAGAGAATTACACAGAACACACAGAAATACCATATTGTCGCACATTCAAATGGAGAATTGTAAGTTATATCAGAGTAGGGAGGTGTTTCATGGAAGTGGCTTTTTTTAAAATTTTTTTTGGTACAAAGAAATTCTAGTTCCTTACTGATTCTGAGCAAGTCTAGACTAGAATGTAAATCTTGTCTGCTTTTTAGCATCTCTTAGCCTGCAGATGTTCTGATGAGTAACATCTTGTACTTTTTTTCATGCTGTAGCACAGTAGTTTAATAGAAGAGGTTTTGTAACTTCAAATAAAATGCACTGTTAGTTCTGACTTAGTGACATTCATCAACAATTCACTCAAAATTCACTGGCTCGTAATACCAGCAAGACATGTATTAATCACTGGAATTTTAAACAGGTTAAATATTCTTGCTTTGACTTCACTTCTGCATGGTGTTTTGATTTCCTGCTTGACAACTGTGTGATATATACTCTGTTATATATATAACTTTTATCATATACATATATTTGTTAGAGTTGAAAGTAAGCAAGAATCCATGAAACCAATAAGCTCCAGCTGAAGTATCAGAAATCCCCCAAATCATCTGAGTCAGACGGAATGGTTAAGAGAATTTCCTTGCTGAAGTAGATGCTCTCACTGTTCAGAGTATAAATAAGCACTAGTACTACTATCTGTAGCCTAGCAAGCAGAAGACGACCTCGAAATCTTGTGGAATATATGAACTGTTCATTTCCTATTATTAAACTGTGGGATGAGGTTCCTTATATGGAATTTTCAGAAATTGAAGCTGTATTAGTTACTGCTTCCTGTACTCTTTCAGCTGCTGGGTATGAAGCTGAGGGGAAAACAGAGTGTTTGAGTTGATGAAGGTAAATAAAAAGCTGGGGCTTTTTATAGCACAGATTTGCTGCCTGCAGTACCCATTTCTTTCCCTGCCCTTTCATCTTAATAGATTCAAAGGTTCTGAATGGAGGGTCTGAAGCTCAAGACAACAACCAGTCACAACACAATGGAGAGAACACTGAGGAGAAAGATAAGCATGAAGCTGGCAATAAGAAAAAGTGAGTTAATAACCAAAGGATCTGTTCTGCTCTAGCAAAATGGTGTAAATAGAATGACAGTAGATTGAAGTTACTCAACCACTTTGAGGTACTGTTTTCATTAGAGTTTTCTCCCAACTTTAGAGAATGACAATAGCATGCAAGTCTTCCATTAAAGTTTTGAATTAATATTTTAAAATTTACTTAACTCATTGCCCTGGTTGGAGACTTCAAAAAATCACAGTATATCCTATTAGGAGAAAATCAGCATGTGGTGAGACAGGGCAAAGTATAAGCAATTCTCCTAAAGTATTCTCCTAATTTTTAGAATACTAGATGTTATTAAGTTGGAAGCAAAGGAAGCCTGAACCGTGTTTTACAGAAAATGGGATTTATCAAATTTTTTTTTTTTTGTGAAATCATTTCTTCAAATCAATAGCCAAGTAAATTTAGTGTTCTGTAGTAAGTAGTGTATTCTGTCCAGTTCTGGAGTCCTCAACATAAGGATGTGGAGCTGTTGTAACAGATCCATAGGAGGGCTGCAAAGATCATCAGAGATCTGGAGCACCTCCCATATGAGGACAGGCCAAGAGAGTTGGGGTTGTTCAGCCTGGAGAAGAGAAGGTTCTGAGTAGACCTTATAGTACCTGAAGGGGCAACAGGAAAGCTGGGGAGGGACTCTTTACAAAAGGCTTGTAGTGACAGGACTAGGGGCAATGGGTATAAACTAGAGAGGGGCAGATTCAGATTAGACATTAGGAGGAATTTCTTCACCATGAGGGTGGTGAGGCACTGGCACAGGTTGCCCAGGGAAGCTGTGGCTGCCCCATCCCTGGAAGTGTTCATGGCCAGGTTGGATGGGGCCTTGGGCAGCCTGGTTTGGTGGAGGGGTTGGAACTGGAAGATCTTTAAGGTCCCTTCCAACCCAAACCATTCTATGATTCTGTAACATTGCTACAAAATTGCCCAAATGCAGGTAAACTGCAGGCTAGAACTTAGGGCTGGGAAATTTCCAAACTCTGAACGCTTTAGTGAAGTTGATTTATCTACCTTTTCCAAACAAGATGCCATAAGAATGCTTGAATTTGTCAGGAGGCAAGTATACAAACCTTAGCTTTACTGCTTCTTTTGTGAACAAGAAAAATAAGCTGTCAATCTCTTGTAGAATATGAGAAATATTTAATGAGGAAAAGGCGTGCAGTTAATGATCAGGGATTCTGTCCAGCGGCATGTATTGAAGCACGCTTTCCTTTCATTACTGTCTTTGCACAGGCCAGGAGAAACTGCAGTTGCCTGTCATTCTTTTGTCTGTCTGCCAAGTTAAAACTATACAAATTAATAGACCATTGACTTATTTACAGTACAGTAAATATAGAGTAAAACAACAAAAAAAAACCCTTAAGAAGAAAATGCATTTGGTATTTGCTGGGAGGTAGCCTCATAACTACAGGCTTCTGGTTGCGCAGCTTTTGGAAGTGACATTTGGGAGTTTCCAACCAGGACTGTGAAATACTCATTTGGTCTGAAGAAGCATGGGAACTTACTGAGGCACAGGTGTAGGTTTCTAACACAGCCTAGCACACTGCTTACATAGGTGCTGTGGCTAAATCACAGTGAATAGTGGTTCTCCAAGACAGAATTTTTTCGTGGCCTGTCTTCTTCCTTGTTCCTGCAGGACCTGAGAACACTTGGATTTTTGACTGACGGTGACAGTCTCAGTCAGGTTGCCCTTTATATTGTGATTAAAAGAATAAAGAATATTTGGATGCATGTGTGACACCTCAATAGGCATTGGTCGAAAGAAACTTAATGCCGACACTCCATGTAGTTGTGCAGCATGTCTGGAAAAGGCTGTTGAATATAGTGCCTCAAAGAAGCAACTCTGAGGCAAATCAGTATGTTTGTAATACTTCAGTAATCGTACCTGTAAAACTTGTACATGTTGTCTATGAATGAGGTAGTAGGGGTTCCACATTCTACTAATAAACATTTATCTCTTTGAGTGTGTGTGAGGTCTGCTGTGGCCTTGAATTCTACATTGCATTGCAGTCTTTTGACTGACCTAAACAAAGACCCTTTGCAAAAGAACTTGCAGGGCTACTTGGGAGCAGTTCCAGTGGGCTTAACAGTCATTGTCTGCTAACAGCTGTAAGCCAGATTTTGTAACATCTCTTGCAAACACCTTGCATGTTTAGAAACGCATCCACATACCTGTTCTAAATTCAAAGAAGCTAGTGTGATGTCTTTCCATCATACAAACTTCGGTTCGTTCAGTATTTTTCCATGCATTTTTATTTGAAATGGGTAGTCCTTTAGAAGTGAGAAACTAGTAAGCAAAAATAAATATGATCAACGTTCAGAAGGCCCCTTTGGTTCTGACTGCTGTATTTAAACAAATAGTTTGTAAACTTGTCAAGTCACGGGCATATCAGTTCAAGTTCTGAACTTCACTCCCTTTCATAACTCAAGGCAAGACATGTCCATACCTTTCTACAGTGTACTTCAAGAACCTGGAAGACAGAAGTTATGTAACTTAACTTTTCTGAAGTGAGTGGCACTTAACATCTTTTTGTTCTTGTCTGGTAAAAATATGTACTGCTTCCCAAGGTTACCTTAGTTCGTGGAACATACAGTGGATTTATTCCTGGCTGCAAAGAAAAGTTAGAGTTGGTAAGGTGTGTTAAACCAGAGTGCTTTTCCACCTGAGGTGACACACACTGGGCAGCAGATGAGGGAGCACAAACTGAGTTGTTCTAAATGGCTGCCATTCGCAGTGGGCCACATACACAAATGTGAGGTTAAATCATATCTGGCTTAGCTTAACATTTGGGGGCAGCAGGCATCACTATCTTCTTCAGTTCTCCAGACTTTATCTACTCTTGAATGTACGTCAACATCACTTATTTTAGACCGTATGAATGAATCTGGAATAAGTTTTGCTCTCCCCATTTTCATATGCTCATTAATGTTGTTTTATTTTGTTTCTAGGATGTGTGGTGAAGAGAGAGAGCTTGAAAAGCCAGCAAAAGATTTGGCCTTTGAAAGCAAATGATACCACTGGAGTCTTTTTTTTTTTTTTTAACACAAGTTAAAGTTTTGCATTTGAAATCTATAGACTGCTGAAAGTTTTAAATAATTTTATAAGCATAGTATTTTGAAGTTAAATTTTGTGGAGCAAGGGTCCTTTTAATCTTGGTTTAAAAGTATGTAGAACACTTTTGCCAATAGTTTTGTCCAGTATTAATACATAACACATTTCAAAAGATGAGAAGTCCAGTTAGAAAACAAATGCTTACATGTTACAGGACTTAGAGTTGTAGTATATTTTTATCTGACTACTGTATGTTTGTCTAGTTAATAGCAGGAGAAAGTGTAAATACTTGTAACTGCCTAATTGCTTCAGTTGCATAAATGAAGCATCTCTTCCTACAATACTGATTTCTGTTTGTGCATAGTTTTTCAACTCTCGTTGGGATGTCTTTTCACTGTGTTTTGTAGGAGTTGGAAGCAGCGTTTTTATAGCTGTGAACATATTAACGTATGAGTATACTTAATCACTTTTTTTAAACAAGTCTAGTTCTGATCTTGCAAAACTCGTGCCAATTTACTGCAATGTGACTTCATGGTATGGCTTTTGGTATGATAAGTATACTAGAAAGAAATCTGGTGTTTTCTCTTAACCTGTTCATGCACACTGGTTGGAAAACACTGTTGAAAAACTTGTGAAATAAAAGAACTTAAACTGATAATGAGAGACTGGTTCTTAATACTGACTTTTACAGACTAAAACCAGTCATAGGAGCAAGAGGTGTCTGGGTTTAGTGATATTTCAGTTTTGTTGCCTTTTCATTAACTTGAGGATTTCTGACTTGAATTTCAACAGAAACACTGGTATGTTAAATCCTTAAGGCATGAAATGGAATGAAACGAGTACTATCTTCTCTGAAAACTTTCTTGGAACACCCCCTTTGCCTCATCAGAACTAGGAACAACCTGTATGCAATTGGAAAATGGTATTTGTCAGAGGTCAGCCAGGTGAGCAGTTACAGTTAGTTCTAAGATTCTTGGGACATACTGGGGAGAGTGACAGCATTCCAGGTGTACGTGTCACCTTCTACTATGTCACCTTCAAGGCAGCAGCAGAAAGATACGATCACAGCCTCGTAGACACCAGTACTTCTGAAGCTTTAGCTCACACCAGTCAATAAGGAACAGAGCCCAGTATTGCAGTGTGACCAGAACAGCCTGCTGTCAGATACTGAAAAGTCTTAATTCGTTCTTGTTTCCTTGCCATGTGAGTGGCTGCCATGGCTTCTGTGTTCAGCCCACCTGGGTTTTTTTGTTGTTTTGTTCTTACCCAAGGTGGTATGGAGAAGAGGCATTTCTGCATATAAGTGACAGCTTTTTCCCCTTTTTAAGCTCAACAGTGTGGCACAACTTTTACTTTTGTTTGTAGTTCTGCTCGTACAGTAGTGCTACTCCACTAGATATTCAGGAAATTTAGCAAAAAGCAACTTCAAAAACTCAAGAAGCTGCAAGCAGATAAAAGGTCTGGTATCTCCAGTGCTACTTTCAAACTTCCTTGCTTCCCAGAACCTGAAAGATTTTTCTTGACTAATGCTTTTTTTCACTGAAATCATGCACTCCTATGAAGTATCTCCTCCTTATTCTCTGTCTCCCAGTTCTGAAGAGATGAAAATGTTTTTCCTTGTTGCTGCCTTTTTTTTTCCTGCTGCTGTTTTTTTCCCTTCTTCCTAACAGACTAGGAAAGGAAACTGCATAAGTTTTTGGATGGTAGCCCAAATCTCCCCTTCTTTTCATTTGCATGTTCAAGTAATGACAAAAAAATCCTTACTAGCAGCCAGAAGTACAGAAAAGCATGAAAAGCCTGGAATCAGAACCCTTGTATCTGATTTCATTGCATAAGTAATACAATGTTTATTGTATTCAAAACTTCTAATTAGTAATTTTTGCTAGTTTACAGGGGTTATTTTTTTAAATGTAGCTTTGCCAGAATCCATCACAGTAAATTTTTTTTTCTCTTGCTTGAATATTCCAGTCCTTCAGAGACCATGTGTGCAGCGTGCAGTCACTACATGAGCTGCTGCTAAAGCCTGTTAAAGCTAGTTTGATCAACTTTTTACCATCCATTTGCTTAGTGGTACACGTAAATGATGTTAACTGCTTCTGTAGATTGCCCTTAACCAGAACCCATTTTGGTCTCAAAAACCTGTGAGCTAGCTGTAATGTTAAGATGAGGCAAGATTATCGGTCTGGTAATGCAGAAAAGCTAACAGAAGTATTTATTTCAACGTTCAACAATAGCGTTCACCAGCAGCCGAATTTATGGAGCCTGTTTTTGCTGTGCTTGTACAGCAGGCTTCTTCGTATTAGAATGTGCTGCATGCTTTCTAAAGACTTCCTTACTGTGGGCAGGGACATGTCCCACTAGATCACAACTTCCTAGGGAAGTTGTGGCTGCCCCATCCCTGAAGGTGTTCAAGGCCAGGTTAGACGGGGCCTTGGGCAGCCTGGTTTGGTGGGAGGTGACCCTGCCCATGGCAGGGGGATTGGAACTGGAAGATAATTTAAGGTCCCTTCCAACCCAAACCATTCTGTGATTCTATATTGTGTACTTTTAAAGTTTTACAGATGCGAGGACATATTTTTCATTCCTTATTATTCTGCTATCATTTAGGCCAATGGATGAAAATGCTTGCACATACATGCATCTGTACTCATCGTAACAAATACATTTACAAAATGGTACTATTTCTACTTGTACCCTCCTGCCCAAAAGTTATCAGCAGCCTAAAGCACTTACTCTGTCCTCACAGCTCTGTTAGTGTTTTAGGGAAAGATGTGAAGACTCGCTGCGGGAGGGCCTCCACTCCATGCTGCTGTTCTAAGCATCATGTTCTTCAGTGACTTTGCACAAAACGCACTGGCTCAGTTACAGTAGCACTTCATAGTTTTCCCTGGCTGCTCTGGGAAATAAAAGGATTTAGAATGGTTAACGATTAAATATTGAAGCCTTTATATACAAAGCAGAATCCACTTACGTGATCACTCAAGTTAAAACTCACCATGGAAAATTTGGTTTGCAGCAATATACTTAAGATTTTGAATACAGCAATCTCTTCCCACACCCCAAAGGTGAAAACATGCAAACAGTTACAAAATTAAATACTGAAATTAGTTGCAGAGTTTTTCAAATGTTTAATGGGTATGTGCTTGTGTAATGAAATGGAAGGTGTCATGGAACAGGTGATCTTGAGTGGTATCATGAAGCACATGCAAGAGAGCCGGCTGATCAGGCCCGGACAACACAGGTTCACGAAAGGCAGGTCTTGCCAAACTAACCTGATCGCCTTCTATGACAAAGTGACTCAACTACTGGACAAGGGAAAGGCTGTGGATGTGGTCTTCCTGGACTTCAGTAAAGCCTTTGACACAGTTTCTCACAGCATTCTGCTTCGGAAACTGTCAGCCTCTGGCCTGGACAGGCACACACTCTCCTGGGTGGAAAACTGGTTGGATGGCCGGGCCCAGAGAGTGGTGGGAAATGGAGTTAACTCCAGCTGGAGGCCAGTGACAAGTGGGGTTCCCCAGGCCTCAGTGCTGGGTCCAGCCCTGTTCAATGTCTGTATCGATGACCTGGATGAAGGCATCGAGTGCACCCCTACTATGGCCATGCAGCTAGATCCTCAGCCAGCAGTATTCTCATTCAGTTTCCAAATACACGCAGTTACTGCACACTAGAATCTGCATATTCCTACATGCAGTAGGAATACAAAATGTATTTTTTTTTGCCTTAAGAAACAACTTCCACTTTCACCTTGAAAAGGTTACAGGAAAGATGTTAACTCAAAATAAACAATCTCACCACTCTGTTGTATCAAAACCCCTCTTACCAAAGCTAGAAGTACTATGTGTTCCAAGGGAATGCCAAATCCACCTTGTTTTCACAACTGTTTCAGAGATAATGGGTCAACCATGCAACTACTTCAAAGGGTTAATTAACATGGATGCAGAAACAGAACTCCCGATTCTATGCTGCCAGTCACTGAAGTTGTACTCTGTCCACTGCTTTTATTGACTCAATTGACAAACCAGTTAGAAGTAACCTAAATTTACAGAAAAACACGACTGTAGAAATAGTCACCTCACCTTCCAGGATGCCTGAGTACCTGTGAGCTGTATTTGTTCAAAGACAGACATACAGTTTCTGAAAGCTGAGAACTGATGAGATGGTCAAGCTCCTTCAACCTCCTAAGGAATAAGGCTGGTTATTTTTGCAGAAACAAACCACAGCTGATGCACAGCATTTAAACCAGAGTTAGCTCTGACAGTAGCATTCGTACCCTCACAGCCAAGTTTACTAACATTTAAAACATGGGGCAGGCCTGTTGAGTCGCTCATCATTCAGTTGCACAGGGGGGCTGCCCTGATAATGTTAACAGTGCCCAGCTGGCAGTGGAGCATGACACTGTCTATGTGAGTCATATTCTGCTTTAGAACTTCACACTGACCGTAAAATAAGAGGGGCCTCTCTTCCTCAATGCAGGAAAAGGTGTCCTGCATCAATGTCTTGCCAGCAAGGCAAAAGCTTTCATCGGGGAGAGAATCTCCAAGACCTTTTGGAAGTCTGAAATGTTATAAAAGCTTGTACTGCCAAATCACTAAGTATTTAAAAAAGATCAAAGCAAAAATCCAACTAGGGTTCAGGTTAAAATGTTCTACATGCAACAGATTCAACAACAGTTTGTAATAATTACACCTTTTTGCTCCCTCGGTGAGTACAGACACAAATCTTCACATGTCCTTAAATTTTCCATATAGATATGACTCAAGTCTCCAAGTTCCATACCCTTAGTATAAGAAGCAATTTATAAAAAAAAAAAATACTAGTTATCTTGCTTTAAAAAAAAAAAAAGAGGAAAAAAGGCATAAATACCAAACACACAGAGAAGGGATTATTAAAACAAATATTTTCTCATTTTTCATCGTGAAGTAATAAAACCTACTTGGAATTTTTGATCACTGAAACACCAACAGCATTTAACAAGTAGCCAAACCACACACATCCTTCTATTGTCACAGAAATGTAACTACAAACGGGCAGCTGGACGCGATGCTGTGTTTCACTCAAAGGACTCACTTGGAAAGACAAATTAAATCAAGACCAGACCCAGCTGTCCTATCACAGCTCCTAGGAAGTACAGCACCTTTAAAAACTATGACTTGGTGTTACCTTTTTTGTCATTCAATTTGAAATAGGACCAGAACATAGAAACAGCAGCTTCTAATACGAGTCGTTTTCTGTTTTGTAGTTAGGCACAGGATGTACTCAGGTCCCAGATCCAGGTTGTGGCCAGGTTCTCTTTGCCTTACTGGAAGTATAGGACTGGCCCTGCCAAGATTTCTTAACCTGCAGGGACAGCAGTTTTGAAATAGATTTGACCATAACTTTTTATGGGAAAGAAGGTGATTGGATTGAATGAAAGATGGTCTACTATGGTAGAATTAGTTTAATGAAAGACTAAATGCACATTTTGGCCACTCCCTTCTCCCTACTGCCACAGAAAGAAAGAAAGAAAAAACCCACAAACCACAAAACTCCTACTGATCGCTGCCAGCATAAGAAGCCATCAAACTAATAAACAATATCGTTAGAATTTATGCCAGAATTTATGTCTGCATGACCTCTGTTCCAATGTTGTGGAGGACTGGGAAGTCTGTATTTACCAGCTGAAAGAGTAGGAAGTTGGGTGAAGATGAACTTAGGAGTGTAACACCGAAAGTGCAACCAGAATTGTATTGTGGGGGATCTTTGCAGCAACTGGTGACAGTTGTGACGGCCATGGTGCTTCCTCTTTTACACCAAGCAGAACTAGGCTTTTCTTGAGAACTAGCTGAAGCTTTCAAAAGTAAAACCAGTTACTGCTGCTAGCTTTGCTAAACAGCAAAGATCTCCACTAAAATCCTCTGAATCCCTGATGACAGATGCTGATTGATGAGAAGCTCGACAGTGAGCAGTTGCAGCCCAGAAGGGAAACAGTGTCCTGGGCTGCATCAAAAGAAGTGCAGCCAGCAGGTCAAGGGAGGTGATTCTGCCCTTCTATTCCTCTCTTGTGAGATCTCGTCTAGAGTCCTGTGTCCAGTTCTGTAATCCTCAACATAATAAGGATATGGAGCTGTTGGAACAGGTCCAGAGGAGGGGTACCAGGATGATCAGAGGGCTGGAGCACCTCCCATACAAGGACAGGCTGGGAGAAATAGGGTTGTTCAGCCTGGAGAGGAGAAGGCTCCAAGGAGACCTTAGAGCAACCTTCCAGTACCTGAAGGGGCTACAAGAAAGCTGGGGAAGGACTGTTTACAAAGTCTTGTAGCGATAGGATGAGAGGCAATGGCAATAAACTGGAGAGGGGCAGATTTAAACTAGACATGAGGAGGAATTTCTTCACCACCTCAGGGCGGTGAGGCTCTGGCACAGGTTGCCCAGGGAAGTGGTGGATGCCCCATCCCTGGAGATGTTCAAGGCCAGGTTGGACGGGGCCATGAGTAGCCTGATCTAGCAGGAGGTGTCCCTGTCCATGGCAGGGGGGTTGGAACTGGGTGATCTTTAAGGTCCCTTCCAACTCAAACCATTGAATGACTCTATGACTTTAAAATAGCAAGGTGCTAGATAAGTATATTCCACCTCGGAAGAGTTTCAACTTCACATCAGACTAATAAGTACAAATTTGTCATGTTTAATAAAAAACAACAATACTTAAAATGAATACTTAAAACAGAATGATACTAAAGAAAGAAGTGCACAATGAACCCAACTTTAGAAACAGTTAAAACTTCATGCACTGTAAACATTTAACAAAGTCATCTGAAAAGCATGCTACAATTCAGTAATCGGCAAAATGTAGTTTACTCTTCATGAAATCAGTCCTCAGAGTCAGAATGAAGGACAGCAATAGCTCACAAATGCAAGCACCCCCTGTTTGCAGGAAACAGCTTCGAAGTTAACAAGCACTCCGAGCTTCTCTCTTAGAAAGCAGTGTCCTCCCCACCAATTCAGTGCTATCCACCCTTGTTCAGAGACAACAACTGCCAGTGTTTTCAAGGTAAAATGCCCAAAGCCCATGTTATCATCCTCTGAGGTTAACAGAGCCCTAGATGCACAGAACTTCTCAAAATTAAGGCTGGTTTTGCAAGGTATTCTCTCTTTAGAGTCCACAGACTTCAAACTACTGTATTGTTGTTGATGTGTATTAAAAATGCAACTAATTAAAATAAAGTAGATGCCTGCATATTTTCCCAGGCTAACCTATCTTTTAAAAATTATACCTACTTGGAAAAGCACATTGGTAAGACTTCAGGTGCAAAGGGTTTATTCCACCTCAGGGAGAGAATTAGAAGCTTAACCCAAAACCCAGCAGAACGATAAAACTCAAGCTGTTTGGTGGTTCTGACAGCCAGAGCAATAGATTCACCAAGGTAGTTCACTGAATTCATTCAGTGTCAGTTTCAGTTGAAAATCCCAGGATCCACATAAGGATATGCAAGAAACTCCCCTAGTTTATTGCCTTCTGCATCATAATGGAGCATCCGAAAACAAACATCACAGAAGAAACAAGGGTCTCCTGGTGCCAGACTGTCTTTGTTGGTTACCCACCTGCAGGTTACAAAGTACAAAAAAATACAAGTGTTTTCCATGTGAATCCAACACATTTGTGACAACCATCTCAACATTTTCCTCAGAATTGGAGATAACAGCAAGAAACATCAACAATGATGTTATGCTGGTACCAGGTACCATCTATGTTGCATATTCCCCACCCCAGGCATACAGCTTTTTTCTAAACTCCACACTCATTCAGTGTCTATCCGAGCTGCTACAGCAGCATTTGCTGAGGAACTCCTCGGGAAACCTGTGTACCTGTTACAGCGCCTAACACAAAAAATAAAATAAATTAACAGGAATCTTCTGTCCTCCGTGGCCACATATGTCATCGAAGATGAACATTTTAGAATCACAGAATAGTTTGGGTTGGAAGGACCTCAGAGATCATCTAGTTCCAACTCGCCTGCCACAGGCAGGGACATCCCACTAGATCAGGTTACCCAACGCCTCATCCAACCTGGCCTTGAACACCTCCAGGGATTAGGCACCCACAACTTCTCTTGGCAACCTGTTCCAGTGTCTAACCACTCTCATGGTGAAATTCTTCCTAGTTTTCCTTTAAAGGAAGAAACTGTGATAGAGAGCAGACACGTGATTGACCCAAACTACTTTGAGTAATAACTAAATCCATTTACAAATCTAAAAGAAGGGCCTGGAACATGCAGACAAGACAAGGAGAGGATTGCTGCACACTCCAGCAAGCGTTGAAGTTAACATGAACACAGATGCCAGCACAAGGGCCAGCCATGTCACCAAGCAATTAATTTACAGTAGCACTCAGAGGCTGTGACAGCTCAGGGCCTCTAGTGATTAAAGATGCTATCTGCACAGATTAGAACATGCAGGACAGCCCGCCAAAGCAGCTCTGCTATCCATGGTTTAGCATCTCCCCACTTAAGCTTAGTGCCTAATCCTGGTTTTAATTTAATGCATTTACATCACCTCTGGTAATGCCCTTCCCATCCCATCTTTCCCCCATATTGACCCTACGGCTCCACCTCCCCTTATGGCCAAATGCCTCACAGATTATAGCCACTTGTGAAGGCATTGTAGGGGCTCTGCTAGGAACACCAGGATGGGCTCCCATTACGAGGGGAATTGGCTCTTTGCCTGATTCCAGGGAAGTCTAAGGCCAAGTAAGCAAGATAAAAAGGACACAGCTGTTGTGTAAAACTGAAGCTGAGCATGTAAGCTGCCCTGGCAGGGAAAAAAGGCAGTGGGTCTTTTTGTAAATAAATTGTTCGGATCTATAAAATCAGGGAGCCTAGTCTAGTCTGTAGAACTCCTTCAGAGAAATTTCCACTCTGTCTACTGAAAAGCTTTCTTATGTCTAATTAAGCTGCACTGAAGTGTTTTAAGACCACTCAGCTCACACTCTGCTCTCTTAACTGCAGGAAATCTGTGTATCACAACAAGTTCCTTCAAGTATAGGTGCACAGCACAGTGTTTTCAGGTAGAAGTTACGAGTTTACCTGCGGGGAAAGCTGCAAGCCTTTTAAAAATCTCTAGATTTTACTATTTTAAGTTAGACAGATCCATACTTGCTCTTAGATGCTGAATTCAATGAAAGCTCTGTATGACTTCTGGCAAAGGACTTTGAATCACATGTCTAGTCATAGGCATTTTCCCCAAAAAATAAGATTTTCAGAAGTAAGCAATTGGATCTGAGCTCTATGTATGCAAAAGAACTTGAGCCAAATAATTAATCTCTTCATCATTTCAGTTCTTTTCAATACCCTGAATCATAATCTCTAAATGAACACTACCTGCCACAGGCCTTTACCTGGGTAGGGAGAGGAAAACTGCCTGAAGAGTAAGATCTCCAAATATTTGCATGAAGATTATTCACATATCTTACGAAATACAGACTAGGCTTTGATTTAGTTTTAAGTTAGTTGCAGCACCTAGAAAGACTTATGTAAGAAGACAACTTTAAAAGATCCAGAATGTAGCATACCTGGCCGTGTACATTTTGCACACAAAGCATTTTCTGGTACACAACCAATGTTTCTTGATTAGCAAGGGATAGAGGGTCCTGTCCAGGCAGTCATCATGGTGAATTAGCCTTGAGGAAAATAAATAAATAAATACATAAAGTATAATACAGACTTGGTTATACTGGCATCTATCTGAACATGTAACATCTATGATGTTCTTTTGCACAGAATGATCTAAAGTTAGTCTAGCAAATACTCAGTATTTTATGTCTAATGTTTATCCACAGAAGGCTTGCTTTCAGCTGCCTAAGGACTCCCACCAAAAGAGTAGTGACCTACCTTATATCTGTAACAATAATGATGTGCTCACAGTTCCCTTGGTGGCAGAAAAGGTATGGAAAGCCAATTTTCAAGGTCAAATCATTAAATGTATAGTCCTCCATCTTAACAGACTGAAGATTTCCATAGCCTCTGTCATGAGATCCTGACCACTCAATAATTGTTCTGAAAACAGAAAGATCATCAGCATAGCAACACTATGAACTGTGAATGCACGGAACAGGAAGACCCTGGAGGAGGTGCAAAGCTCTTCACTGGGACACAGTTAAAAAGATGGAAATCAAACCAGCTCATAGTATTTTGTAGTAATTCAAGAACATTTCACAGCAATACCACAGCTCCACAGCACTGTGCACAATTCTTGCAGAACATCAGCCTTCAAATCCCCACAATGAAACTTCCCAAGGAGTTCCAGTCCCAGTGTGTGCTCCTGATGGCATTCATCCAGGTCAGATTGTTTGCAGCATTACACTTTTCAAGCACTTCAATGGTTCAAGTTACCAGCAGGTCACTTTGACTTCCTTGGTCAATAGCTTTGTTGTAAAGAATTAAAAAGCTTTTCTTGGTTTTGCCAAGGAGAAACACAAAGCTGACAACTGCAGTTACAATTCCAAAATTTAGCACTGGAGGACACTGGCCACTGCTCCAATTATTTCTTGGCTTTTCAGCACTCTCCTACATATAAGGCATTTCACTTCTACAAATGGCGTGTGCTATCACAAGCCCTCCCACAAAGATCATTGCTGCTCATGGACAGGAAGAAAAGAAGCAAATTAATTAATTTCTGAAGCCACGCAACAAGTGTGGCACAACAAGAACAGAGTATCCATACCATCCATGTTAACATCTTGATCTCCTAAATTTCACTAGCGTGTCAGCTAGCTCGTAGTTCCTTAAAACAAACTACTGTGTATAGTGTGGATGTAACTTGCGCTCAACCAGTGTAAGCTACAGTTCCAAATAAAAGAGATCTGAGACTCTTGGCAATGTCATCTCAGATTCTTTGTCCCAGCTGTTACACAGTTCCATTTTGACTTCACCATGAAGACATTCAGCATATTTCCAAGACTGACCAGAAGAACTAACTTGCAGAGAGCTCCGCTTGTTATCTTTCTGACCCACATTCTACCCCGCAGGCAAGTCTTTTAGTGGCCATTGCAACTACAGAAGGTACTTAAAAAGCCAGCAGAGACTGCCACCAGGATCCTTCCACAGCAATCCCATTCCAACAGAAGTAAACAGGATTTGAGGAGGAAAAAATGCATTAATCCCCTTTTCAGAAGGAGAGTGAGTGGAAGGAATAAGAACAAGTAAAGTTAATTTTCTATGTAAAAATCAATTCATCATGAAAAAATAGCATAAAAAGTCCATTCTAGCTTCATACATTAGACACTCCTGTCTTAAAAACACCACAAATCATAAATAAAAAGAAATACATTTCGTGATTCAAGGTTTTCTTTAGTCATCATCTATAAATACTGTACCTGCTCAGATCTCTGCACTCAGAGTATCTTCTGTCATTATAAAAGATGCCTTCAAAATAAAAGAAAGCAGATTTGTAGAGATCCTGAAAGACAGAGCAAGACTGTGTTAGGGTTATGAAAGATTAAACAGCTTAAGCAGGAACTTGCAAAACAAACACTTCAGGTATGTAGATTGTATCAAAACAGCCCATTCTACAGGTTTCTAAGAAAAGTTTTGGATTGGTTTTAGGTGCTGATGTTACAACAAAGCTTATATGATGGCCAGTTATCAGTTGCCCAGGTGATATTATTCTCAGGCCATCACAGGTTATTTCAGTGCTCTTATCTTATTACTATCCCCATCATAGCAGTTATGTATTTCTACAAAAACACAGAACAAGAACACAGCATCACTGCACAAAGTGCACAAATTAAGTAACCACACAGCACTGACTTAAAAAAAGGTGAGGATCAGGTTCATGACCACCTGAGGAACCTGAACATATATAAATCTATGGGACCTGATGAGATACATCCCAGCTGATCTGGTTGCCAAGCCACTCCCCATGACATCTGAAGAGTCATGGCAATCAGGAGAAGTCAACATTATTCCCATTTTTAAAAAGGGAAGAAAGAGGACCCCTGGAAATACCAACATGTCAGCCTCACCTCTGTGCCTGGGAAGATCATGAAACAGATCCTCCTAGAAGCTATGCTAAAGCACATGGAGGATGGGGAGGTGATTTAAGACAACCAGCAAGGCTTCACCAAGGCCAAGCCCTGCCTGAATAAACTAGTGGCTTTCTATGATGGGGTTACCACAGCAGTGGACGTGGGATGCATGGAAAACAAACAGACGTGGTCTGTCTGGCCTTCCGTAAAGCCTTTTACATGGTTTCCTACAAAATCCTTCTCTCCAAATTGGAGAGATATGGATTTGATGGGTAGACAGTTTGGTGGATAAGGAATTGGTTGGATGGTCACATTTAGAGAATAGTGGTCAAAACCTCAACGTCCAGAAGAAGATCCGTGACAAGTGGTGTCCCTCAGAGGTCTGTACTGGGACCCGTGCTATTTAATATTTTCACTGACAATACAGACAGCAAGATCGAGTGCACCCTCACCAAGGGGTGACACCAAGCTGAGTGGTGTAGTTGTCACACCAGAAGGATGGGATGTCATCCAGAGGGACCTGGACAAGCTGGAGAAGTGGGCCTGTGCAAACCTCATGAGGTTCAACAAGGCCAAGTGCAAGGTCCTACACCAGGGTTGGGGCAATCCCCAATTTCAGTACAGGATGGGGGATGATGTGATTGAGAGCTGCCCTGCAGAGAAGGACTTGGGGGTGCTGGTCGATGAGAAGCTCGACGTAAGATGGCAATGAGCGCTCACAGCCCATAAGGCCAACCATATCCTGGGTTGCATCAAAAGAATCATGGCAGCAGGTCAAGGGAGACCCCTCTATTCCTCCCTTGTAAGACCTCCTCTGGAGTACTATGTCTAGTTCTGGAATCCTCAACAGGGATGTAGAACTGTTAGAACAGTTTCAGAGGGAAGCTATGAAGGCTGGAGCACCTGCCATATAAGGACAGGCTGAGAGAGTTGGGGTTGTTCCGCCTGGAGAAGAGAGGGCTGCAGAGAAACCTTAAAGTGGCCTTCCAGTACCTGAAGGGGGCTAGAAGAAAGCTGAGGACATCAGGAAGAAATTCTTCACGATGAGGGTGGCAAGGCACTGGAACAGGTTGCTCGGGGAAGTTGTGGATCCCCCACCCTGTAAGTGCTGAAGGCCAGGTTAGATGGGGCCTTAAGCGGCCTGGTCTAGTGGGAGATGTCCCTGTCCGTGACAGTGGGATTGAAACTGGATGATCTTTAAAGTCCCTTCCAACCTAAACCACTCTCTGAATCGATGATTCTATGATCCCTTTGCTCAGCTGGGGTTGGCTGTCCCAGCTATATCCACTCCCAGTCTCTTAGTCACGTCCAGCTCACTGGCCTTGAGTGGACCTGGAGAGACAGCCTTGAGGTGTTCAAACATTGCTCAGCAACAGCCAAAACACCGGAGCGTTACCAACCCTGCCTAGCCAAAACTGCAAAGCACTGCACTAAATAACCTACACTGAGGAAAGTTAACTACATCCCAGCCAGATCAAGTAAACCTGGTCAAAACAGACCACACCACAAAATACTTTTTGCTGGGATGACTGAGAATTATTGCAGTCCTGTCCCTTGCACACTCAACAGCCACATGACAGCAGTCCCTGGTCACATCTATGTAAACAAGACAGACATGCAATTTTGGAAGATCTAATCCTCACTTCTGAGGATTCAGAAAAATGTATCTTACTTCAAAATTATGAAGTTTGTCACATGCATACAGGCCACTTTTACCAGTCTTGTATGGCACTCAGACCAGCAGTGCAAGAGTTACCAGATTCCAAATCATCTCAAGAAACTGAGTTAATCCATGCGCCTCACTTACACACGTAGTACATTCTGCAGCAGGACTACAGAACTATTTAGGTAAAATCATGTCCATTCGTTAAAAAGCAGACTCCAGCAGAAAGCTTCTCCTTGAGAAGGAACAAAATAAATAAGAGCAGGAAAACATCTTGTTGAAACCGAACAACCAAGGGTCCAGAGGAGGGCGACCAAGATGGTGAAAGGCCTCGAGGGCATGACTTACAGGGGCGTCTGAGGTGGCTTCATTTTTTCAGCTTAGAGAAGGCTCAGGAGTGACCTCACTGCCTTCTACAACTTCATCAAGGAGGGCAGCAAATGGAATGAAGCTGCATCAAGGGAAGTTCAGCTTGGACATTGTGAAAACGTTCTTCACCAAGAGGGTGGTCGGGCACTGAAACAGAATCCGTGGGGAAGCAGTCATGGCCCCAAGCCTGTCAGAGTTCAAGGATCATGTGGACGATGCTCTTAGTTTAGTTTTAGGTAGCCCTGCAAGCAGCAGGGAATTGGAGCTGATGATAACTATGGGTCCTTTCGAGCTTGAGATATTCTACGATTCTATCGAAATATTGTGTGTGGTTTAGCAACTTAGAAACAGCTACATAACAGGAGAAAGAAATGGAACAGATTTACACAACATATACACAGCCAGCGTTAAGAGGGAAATAAAAGCCAAACTTTTTATTTAGATACAAATGCCATTTAACATGTAAGAAAGAAGTAATTGTTTAATTAAGGCATACATCTGCTTCCCGCTATTTCCATCTTCTGTTGTTGCTGTCAGAATAGCCTTTAAATAAACAAGTAACTTGAGTGAATAGAATATGACCAGAAAAGACTGTGCTTTTTTTATGCATATAACTTTTTCATCTTTATATTGTGCTCTTACAAGTTCTTTCTGGCATATAGGAAGATGTTCATAGAATCATAGAATAACCAGGTTGGAAGAGACCCACTGGATCATCAAGTCCAACCATTCCTATCAATCACTAAACCATGCCCTTCAGCACCTCGTCCACCCATCTTTTAAACACCTCCAGGGAAGGTGAATCAACCACCTCCCTGGGCAGCCTCTGCCAGTGCCCAATGACCCTTTCTGTAAAGAATTTTTTCCTAACGTCTAGCCTAAACCTCCCCTGGCGGAGCTTGAGGCCATTCCCTCTTGTCCTGTCCCCTGTCACTTGGGAGAAGAGGCCAGCTCCCTCCTCTCTACAACCTCCTTTCAGGTAGTTGTAGAACTACCTGTTGGTTTGGCTTGTGCTATAATCCCTTAAAGATTAAGGCCAGATAGCAACGTATATTATCAAACTGATCATAATAAACGTACAGAGCTTAGGAAATGGTTACAGGAAGCAGGAGACAGCCTGCTGCAGTGGACCTTGAAGTAGGGAGATGCCTCAGACTGAAAACCTACAACAAGCAGAGAACCATACTGTGCAAGCACTTTACTACATTTTGCTCCCTGGGCTGGGGCAAACAAGTCATCTGACATGCAGTGTACTCATTACTGGAAGAGGAGAAGCTGAAGGACACAAACTAAACCATCTCAAAACACTTCAGAGTGGAACACTCCTGTATTGACTGCTGCTCAGGGAGCCATTCTGCATATGCTGTTGTAAAGATCAACCTCTTTATTTGTACATCTTAAACATCCGTCTTGGTGCAGGCTGTGTGTACCTGGGGCTTTGTGCAGTTTGGCAGCAGGAGAGGAGAAAGGTGCTGCCCAGGGTAGGTGTCCTAGTGCTCTGAAGAGGCAGGAGCACCCCTAACTGCACATGCATACCCAAAGGGCTCACACAAAGGTTATTTCTGGCAAGGGTCCATTGAATTGTCAGTGACCCCCCAGTCCCAGTTCAAGTACTTTGCCAAATGAACTTCTGCACATGCCCAATTTGAGAACTTTCCACACGGAGATACTGCACAAGTGCTTCTTACATGCTAATAGGGGACAGAGCTCTTCTATAAATATTCTGTGCCAAAAAGCACATGGGCATGCCCTTTGCCCTACGGAACATGATTCCTGAGGAAACCTTCATTGGATTTCAGTGGGGTGGTGATGATTTTTATATCCATCTTTTTCTGCTACTTCTCTCTCTCTGCCTTATTCTCTCCTCAAATCTACTTCACATTTTCCTTGGGACTTTGGGGTGAATTTGGTTGTATCCAAGTTCTTATTATAAACTGTCAATCCAGCTCAAATAAAAGATCATAACTGTATACTTCTGTTATTTTGAGCTCAAAGTAAAAAGTTGTTACTTTGACTGTGTTCAAAGAACAGACTGGAATTTTGAGTATACTCCTGGAGTGGTTGCCATCACTTCGGACTGCCAAGCAAACATACAAAAGAAACCTGCAATCCCCCCAAATCCTGTTGAGCAGGTCAGCTGGGGCCAGGTCGTAACAGCTGTATATGCAACTGTGCACAGCTACAACACATATAAGTGATGCTAAAAAACACTGTACATACATACAGTTGACCTGTAAGCTACAGCAAATATTTCCACATTTTCAACTGCACTTTGAAGAAAAGCAGCATTTCATGACCTTTCAGCCAAAAAAAAACCTTTACATGCCTGCAATTATGCACTGGCATTCAGGTATTATGCAAAGCCTATTTAAATGCCGTATTTTCTTCAAGTATATAGAAAACTGCAAGGAATCCTTCATCCATGCACCTTAAGAACACTGTGATAAGGTATCTCTCTAACATGCATCAACAGTTTTATTGCAGTGAATAGGTCCCAACTTGCAGGTCCCAGCTTGGAGGTCCCAGCTTCTACACCTCGAATTACACTGTGTGCCAGCTCTCAGATAAGTAAAGGTTGTATTTATTCACCAACAAATGCATGTGCATGCAGGTCAGACAGATAATGACTGCAGAACATAATTTCAAGGAGCTTGGTTCCCTTCCATGATTATGACCAGTTCACTTAGTTGTGTAACTTCACATTTGCTCACTGCTCATCAGGTTATAGAATCCTGATGAGCTTTCCACCTGTCTGTCAGGAGGCAGTCTATGATATGCAAGAGCTGACAGTGTCAAAGAAAAGGCAGAGAAAGAATGTAAGACAAGAAGTGAACATGAATTATTTTACAGGCAGGGTACAGAGGCATAAGCAGAGTAAGAATCCAAATGGAAAACCATGGACAAACAGGCTCTCTGGATCCCCAGACCAGTCTTACGTGTCTTTATCAACAGAGAATGAATGCTCATTTGTGCCCAGAAACCTATCTGAGTTATTAACTCTAAGGTCTCAAAAGACAGGAAATGCAGAGACTCTCTTCCAGCGCTTCCACCAGCTTTGTTGCTGTTCTCTGGACATATTCAAGAACCTGGACATCCTTCCTAAATCGTGGAGCCCAGAACTACACGCAGTATTCAAGCTGACACCAACACTGAATACAGCAAGTTAATCACTTTTCTTAACCAGGTGGTTACAATGTTTGATGCATTGCAGGATGTGGTTTGCCCTCTTGGCTCCCAGGTCATGCTGCTCACTCATATTGATCTTTGTCAATCAGCAACCCCAAATCCCATTCCGCAGGGCTGCTCTCCAGCCCTTCCTCTTCCAATTTGGACTTGCATCTGCAGTCATAGAATCATAGAATAACCAGGTTGGAAGAGACCCACCGGATCATCAAGTCCAACCATTCCTATCAAAATGCAGTCATTCTGACCTAGGTGCAAGAGACGGCATTTGGACTTGTTAAATGTCATGCCATTAATCACTGCTCAATTAAGAAAAACCAAGGAATAAAATCACAAAACTGAAAAGCAGCAGCAACGAAAAAAGAGATAGGCCTATAAAATCCCCAAGCTTTCTCTCACTAAGAGACTGACCAGTTACACTTGTTTACTTAACAAATGAGAGTAACAACCTGATTCTCCCACTGAGTCTGTGTATTCAAACTGTACCTCAACAGATTTGAAAGCTGGCACCAACAGCTAGCCTACTTACACAGCCTCTTTCCTGCAGGCTCCAAGAATACCATTCTGATATAAATCAGTTTCTAAGATCCTTACAACAGTCAGAAGCTATTTTCCCTATTTAGCAAAGCTAACATACTTCTGGCAGGTCATGGCGCCACCACCTTTCTAGACTGAAAGGAAGAAAATTCTACTCCACCACTGGAAGATTACCTGTCTGCTGAAGCAATGTGTGAGTTTCATTGTGAAGACATACCACACAGTGAGTCTGTACTTTAGTGCAAGCTTTAAATTCACAATAATGCTTGAAGAAAACAAACAAACGGAATGAATGCACACCACCCATTAACAGTTCCAGCTGGGAGGCAAGGCACAGTGACATGCACTTATTTTGGGGAAATTACTGATGTGAGCAAGCCTAACCTGTGACAGTCTCACAGGACTCCTCTGCATGCCCAGGAAGACTCTTGGAACATTCTGGTCTCAGAACTAATCAGCTAGTGCTTTACTAGATAGTGGTAGAAAGATGTTTCCACTTATTTTACATAAATGAAAAGACCAGTATCTGGCATGCCCTCCAGTCTCCTTAAACAAGAGTGTGCCAACTTTTTACTATTATGTATATAAATATATAACATCCTCTGGTTTATCTCAGATTGTATATCATATATTATTTGATTTATATTATATTTATGATATAATATAGTATTAACATATAATATTTGCAGAACAGCCACGCCTCGAGGGTTGTCCTCAGTGGAAGCAAATCTAGTCGGAGGCCAGTAACTAGCAGTGCACCCCAGGAGTCAATACTGGGTCCAGTTCTGTTTAACAACTTCATTAATGATCTGGGTGATGAGGCAGAGTGTGCCCGCAGCAAGTTTGCTGCTGACACAAAACTGTGAGGAGTGGCTGATACACCAAGTAATTGAGCTGCTGTCCAGAGGACCTTTACAGGTTGGAGAACAGGCTGACAGGAACCTCATGAACTTCAACAAGAAGTGCAAGGTCTTGCACCCAAGGAGGAACAAGCCCACACTCCAGTACACGCTGGAGGCCCTTCAGCTGGAAAGCAGCTTGGCATAAATGGACCTGGGGCTCCTGGTGGACACCAGCTTCACCATGGGCCAGGAATGTGCTCTTGCAATAAAGAAGGCAAATTGGATCCTGTACTGTATTAGACTAAGTACTGCCAGCAGACTGAGAGAGTGATCCCTCTCCTCTACTCAGCACTAGTGAGGCCAAACTTGGAGTCTTGTGTCCAGTTCTGAGCTTCTCAGAACAAGAAAGACACGGGTATACTGGAGAGAGAATCCCACAAGCACCAGGAAGACTAAGGTACTGAAGCATTTCTCCTATAAGTAGAGGCTGGGACAGTTCACCCTGGAGGTTCAGGAGGGATCTTATTAACATATACAAACACTACTAGCTACGACACTTCTAGTTACAATGCAAAGAGTACAAAGCCAGGCTCTCTTCAGCAGTGCTCAGTAACAGATAAAAGGCAATGAGCACATACTGAAACACAGGAGTGCCCCTCTGAACATCAGGAAACACCTCCTTTGTGAGGGTGACCAAGCACTGAAACAGGCTGTTCGTGGAAGGTGTGGAGTCTCCAACCTTGGAGACATCCAAAAGCCATCTGGACACGGTCCCTGCTTGAGCAGGGAAGCTGGACCAGATCACCTCCAGAGGTCCCTTTTAACCTCAATCATTCTGTGTGATGATACATATTATGTAAGATATAATGTATTACCAAAATGATGCAATTCCAGCATTTTCAATTAAGAGTGTGGCAGAGGAGATTTAGATTGGATATTATGAGGAAATTCTTTACTGAAAGAATGATGAAGCAATTGAACAGGCTGCCCAGGGAAATGGTGGAGTCACTGTCCCTGGTTGTGTTCAAAATCAATATATGTGGCATTTTGGGACATGGTTTAGTAGGCATGGTGGTGTTGGGCTGATGGTTCGATTGGATGATTTGGTCTTTTCCAACCTTAATGACTCTATGATTTTACTTTTTGTTTATTGACTGCTTTTGCACATCCCCATTGCACACCTGCAATTGTGGGAAAGTGGAATAATCTTCATTCATAGTTTTGATCAGCACCCAGTTCCAAACACCAAAGCATCTAAGTTCAAAGAGGGATAGTCTACACTTAGCTTCCTGTTACCTCTGGTGTTTTAGAGTAAAGCTCAAATTAAAGTCAGCTTACAGGGATTGACCCATGCAAAAACTCTACTAGTGCTACTAGCTCCCAGTGGCAACATTAACCATATTTGTTTTAACATTGCACAAAACAGGTCAGCTTGGCAATGCCACCGGAAGTATTTACTTGCAGTGTAACCCACAGAACCAACAGAGGCAGAACCAACACAGTGTAGTTTAGTGCTTAAAAAAATCCCAACAACAACAAAGCCAGACTCTGCCTCCCTGTCTCCTGTATGTTTTTGAAGCTCCTACACATGTAGAGGGTTTCAAATAGAACGTTTTACCTTGCTGATGTGCTCTGGTGCTTGATCTGGCTGACTGCTGAACTCACCACCTATCTGGAGGTCACTGACACAGGAAATTGAGTCTCTCAGCTCAGTAAGCTCCTGGCTGCCCAGTACAAGGACTGTCTGATAGGGCTTGTGATCCTTATGCTACAAAGAAAAGAGCATACAAGCTTCAAATAAAAAACACTTGTCAGCGTCAATATTGCTCTTCAGTTAACAGCCTGAGGTCATTAATGGCAGCATATAGCTCATCACCTCTCTGTACAAGATTTTAAATAGCATCTTGCATCAGCCTCTCTTAAGGCTACCCTTTATTAGACTTACTCAGAAACTTAAAAGTCACATTCTGCAACGGAAAGTGCCTGGAAGACAGAAAGTCTGAACACATTTATCTCAAATCCAGAAAGAGCACCGTAACTCTCATGTTTTTAGTTGCAGATTTTGAGCTTCCTGTGAAATCAATTAGCTGCTGAGTAATCACTGCAAAAAAAACCAAACCCTTCCATAAAATAATAACAGAATGAAAGCTAGATTCTAAAAAAGGCCTCAAGAAGTTACCAGGGGTGAGAGCTTTACCACACTCCCCCAGCAGACTCACTGATTTTAACAGCTTGGGAAGGCAAGATACTACCTGAATAGAGAAAAGACATCAGAATACAGCCTAGAACATTCAGTACGAACCTTCTGAAATATGACAGGATAGAAGATGTTCAGAGTTAAAAGCAGTTCTCCCTCCTCAACTAGATCTGTTGGATTGTCCGGCCTCCTTCCAACCGCATGTGACTCCTGGAGAAATAAAGATATAGATATATATATATTATAATAGCAACCACTTATAAATCATAGCCTCTGGAAAAAAGCCTCCTCCATGTTCTACAAATCAAGAGAGCATACTGACTCCACAAACACCACTTCCTGCCAACACCAAGTGTCTGCAGAATCACAGACTGGTTTAGATTGGAAGGGTCCTTTAAGTTCCCATACCTCTGCCATCCGCGGGGACACCTTCCACTACATCTGGTTGCTCAAAGCCACATCCAACCTGGTCTTGAACACCTCCAGGTATGGGGTATCTATGACTTCCCTGGACAACGTGTGCCAGTGTCTCACCACCCTCACAGTATAAAATTTCTTCCTAATATCAAATCTAGATCTACATTCTTTCAGCTTAAAACCATGACCCCTCATCCTGTCACTATACTCTCTTATAAAGAACCCCTCCCCAGCTTTCCTGTAGCACCCCTTTTAAGTACTGGAAGGCTGCTATAACGTCTCTCCCAAGCCTTCTCTTCCCTCAGCCAGATGTTCTTCAGGTTTAATAACATGTGCATGTACCTCTGCAAGACTTCAGTTCACAGATACTTGTGCTCTACACCATGCATCTACCATCTTCATGCAACACATTCTAAATTCACATTTCTCACTGCTTTCATCCTTTTCACACTCAAGGTCACTGTGGCGACAGCAAGCTCTGACACGCAAACCAGTTACTACAGGTTGGTTAAAGTATGCAGTTACTGACATGCTTGTTCTTCAGAAACAGAAATAAGACACCACTCATCGGAATGAAGACTTCTATTGCCAATATTTTCTCACATGTGCCCTAAGCTAAGGGCCCAACACAACTGTTGCATCTCAGCTGATGCATAATTATTACATTGTTTGACTGGGCCTCTGGACAGCTAAAACAAGATCGCTCATGACAGACCAGGAAACCTAAAAATGAAAATACCTTTAACGGTCACAATTGAGGCTCCTTCCTCACTACACCTCCATCCCCAGTTCTGACATTCACGGCTTGCTTGCTTAAGCCATGTACTCTGGCACTGCAAAATTTAAGAACTTAAGGCTTCGTGTTTAGGACTTTAATGAACGTGAAGAAATCTTTTAAAAGAAAGAGGTACTAAGAATAGCTAAAGGAATTCCAAGATGGCTTTTGAGGTGCTGATCACTACACTTCTGGTTCCTGACAGCTCAGCAAGGCTGAAAAACCTGGCTTACAAAGCTCAGAATTGGGAACTTACTGCCCCCGTGTTCCTACGGTTTTCTTCTTTCAACCCTACAGAAACCAGCTCACAATCATGTACACATTAAAGCTTAGTTTCCAACACAGCACTCCAAGAGCAATGATGCATTTTGTCTAGCTCTACCATAAGTTCACATGATGGTAAGTACACTTGATCCCCTACACATGCTCTACTGGCAACCAAATAAAAGCTGTCATACAATAGTAATGAGCTGGAGTTCCTTTTTACTGCATTTGGTACTAACAGACTGTGAGAGCAGAGTTCCTGTCCTATCTTTCTATAAAATGTCTTTATCCTAATCATTACCTCGAAACTCATAACTGCAAATATTTACAATGTACAGAGATTCATAAAGAAATAAAATCAAAGAAGTCGGATTTTGTCTGTGTGGAACAATCTTGAGATTCTATGAGATGAACTTACCATTTCATAAGCAAAAGTTTCTTGTCTGCAAGCTCGATCCACAATAATGGTTTCTTCTCTCCTCTCTAATGCCTTCTTTCGAATTCTGGAGGGCAAGAATACAGGACAAAATTTCATTCAAGAACTTCCATGCAGAATATTTAGGTATATTTTTAATCAACACAAGCTACTACAGAATAGCTCTCAAAGAGCAGGATTTGAGACTGTCTTAGCATGACAGACTAACCTACAATACTCCTGTCTCCTGACTCCCATAAAACCTGGTAGCACACAAGCCAGCACATGGATTTCACCTTGTGGGTTTTTTCCTCCTTATATGCAAATTACAAGTTGTTTGCGGGCAGTTTTACACTAGAGAGAAAAAAACAACAAAATGTTGTCTGAAAAGGCTCTCCTAGCAAGAACACTTTGTCACTGTTGAGGAAGCTGCTTCAACAACTGCTCCCACTTCAAAGAAACTCATGTTCAAGCAAAAATCAAGAAAAAAACCACAAGTATTCTTCACCCCATAACATAGATACTAAACAAACTTCAGTATCACTTGTAGAAGAGTATCATACATAGAACACCTACTATAATACATGCATTTAAGCACTGCATGAATACTAAACCCTTTCTAATTTCCAGGACAAGTCTGTTTACCCTCTCGACCTCCCTGAAGGCTTTCAGTAACATTCAGACTTAACACTGGTCACAACCTTAACATCCTTCTTTACATTAGTACTACACAAACTGAAATTCAAGTACAGCAAAGGCCTGAATTGGCCAAGCACGAGTTCAAAGTTCATTAAACTGATAGAAACTTAACATGTACGAGTAGTGCTCAACCTCAGGAATGCACAAGTAGCATCAATGAATTCTATAAAGAGCTGGTTCAGATAAAGAGGTATCTGGCTACAGCTTCAGTACTTGCACTTTGGCTGTTACAGTACAACTGTGGGTTGCTAAAGGTAAGATCTATAGGCTTATTTCACAAGGCTTTGGAGAAACCTCCCACAAATGATTATCAGATGTCCCCAGCGCACTAGTTAATAAGTACTTAGGTCCAGAAATCCCAGGTTCTTCCAATAAGAAAGATGGCATATTCTGTATATATTAATAAAACCCTTCTAAGTAACATTCAAGCAGAGGACTCATAGCAATTATCCTATCATAAACTGGTGCTTCTGCCCTTAAGAGTATTTCTGGACACTGCTCCAGTAAGTACAACATGGCCTGGAAAGGGAACAAGCAGCCAGCCATGCTTTTGTGTTTGTTTTCCACCTGACCCTAAAACAGATTACTGTGAGTGTCCCCCGATGACCTACTGAAGAGTTAGCAGACTGCTGTCTTCAGGGATAACATCTGGGTCCTCTTCTTTATCAGAAGACATTAATGCATCAACGCTACAACAATAAATGAAACAATTATTACACATTTTTTCAGAGTTATTTCATAATGGAAACTAGTTCAGCTATTCTTAAAAGGAACAAAGCAAAATGTGAATAAACAAGACATAGCTAGTATAGCCTAAATCAGGGAAAAAGGGCAGTATATTCATCAAGTTAAAGAATCAGAAAGCAGAGTCTCCTGGAGTTTGTATTTGACTTTCACAAAGTCTCCATAAGGCACAAGCATGGGCAAGCCACCACATCTACAAGTGCTCTCATTGCTGTATAAGACATTAATTTAGGCCACATTTCTTCCAGTGGGAATAAGATAACATTTCTGCCAGAAGTGACAGGTCCATTCTTCCTCGTATCCTTTCCATTCTCAGACCCTTTTCATTCTCGCTCGTCTTGTGTTTGCACAGAATCCAAAGTATAGCCAAGCACAGTCATTTTACTGTAGTGCAAATGACTGCAGGATGTGGGAAGGAAAAGCGGAACTGCTTTGGCCTGCAGCAATGATTTAAACCAATCACATAACAGTTACGCTTTCATAACATAAACGATGATGGAATTCCTCTTAAACATGCCACAGAAAAAAGAATCCTGTGCAGCCTGAATTTCAGCAGTCTAGTGCAAAGCCGTCTTTTTATGGGACAAACAAACCACTGATGAAGTCCAGGAAAATTTTTGGAGTGTATTGTTTATTCTCAATATAATTTAATATTTGATTATATTATTTTTCATTATAATCTTATAATGTTCCCCATCATCTTATAATGTTGCCCATGTCTACAATACTAAGCTAGGTAATACTACCACTGCAATTATGAATAAGCCTTTAGAGTAGAGCTGCACAGTAATATTAGAGTAATTAAGAAAGAGAAATCTGGAATCAACAAGCATCAGCTGACAATAAGCAAAAATCAGAGACAAAATTTTGGTTGTGGTAGATGATGTAGTGCTGATGGCCTAATAAAATTACTCTGCATTGAAGATAATTATGAGTCAGCAGTGTGACCAAGTGGCCAAGAAGGCCAATGGCATCTTGGCCTGTACCAGAAACAACGTGGCCAGCAGGGCGGAGAAAGTGATTGTGCCCCTTTGTAGTCGGCGTCGGTGAGACTGCACCTCAAATATTGTGGGCCCCTCACTACAAGGTGGACATTGAGGACCTAGAGTGTGTCCAGAGAAGAGCAACGAAGCTGGTGAAGGGGCGGGAGCACAATGCTTATGAGGAGCGGCTGAGGGAGCTGGGGTTGTTTAGTCTGGAGAAAAGGACTCTGAGGGGAGACTTTATCCTCTCACAACTATCATAAAGGAGATTGTAGTGAGGTGGGTGCTGGTCTTTTCTCCCAACTGACAGGCAACAGGATGAGAGGGAATGGCCTCAAGTTGTGCCAGGGGAGGTTCAGATTAGATATTAAGAAAAATGTCTTCACTGGAAGAGTTATCGGGCACTGGAACAGGCTGCCCAGGGTGGTGGTTGAGTGTCGTACAAGTGCTTGTGTATTCTGGCCTTTAAATACCACAGAGGTTATCTGCAGACTCTAAAGAAACATCTATTACCTATTACTCAGAAGTTTCACTTGCATCAAAGGTGACAGTTTCCCATTGTCCTTCCACACATACATATGTCGTAACTCACCAACAATTTTTGTGCTTTCTTTCCCTTCCATGGCTCTAGGCCAGAGATGTCTGTTTGAGGTATTTATACCATGGCCACTAATGCTGCAGAAAAAGACCTCTAATGTCCCCCAGAAAGCAGATCCAACAGACACAGTGTAAAACAGCAGGCATGTAAACTGCTTCCCCTTCTTCCTTGTAAGAACAGAAAGGTAGCTAGTGCAAAGAGAAACTGCCACTGAACTGCTGAAAAGTTCTTTGGACCCTCGTGAGCCCAGACACTGCCATTTCTCACTCCTGGAAAGTCAGAAAAGCTCAGTCTCTAAAGTAACATTACACAAAGAGTACCTTATTCAATATTTTTAATCAGTCTAGTAATTCATTATTTTTGTAATTGTATTGGACACACTGAAGCCTTAAAAGGCTTTGCTAAAAAGCTGAAAAGGCTTTGAAAGGCCTTTTACACAGGCTATGCTGGAGCGCCTCCTGGGTAACTCAACTGCAGCCAGTGGAACCATACCACTGGTACTTGGTCCATGGTCCTCACGAAACCAGGCTTTGCAAATGCAAAGTATACACTAATCCATCTAGAAATTAAGGCTAAATAGTCAGTGTCATATGCAGGTAATGTAGAGTTTGCACCAGGCACACCTCACTCCTGACAGCCACAAGCATGGGATTCCTCCATATCCCCACACAGAATATTCCCTGCACACAAGACAAATACATTCAAAGGGTAAAAAAACAGCCGTACTGTTTAATGGACACTGAAGTGAACTGTAGGAGTGATGAGGTACAATAGCTGAAAGTTTCACTTGACAAAAGCATGCAAAGTGTTAGATGCAATTTGCGTTCCCCAGAAAGACATTTTAAGGCAGCTAGGATTAAAAAGGCCAGAGGCAAGTCTATGGAAATTTGGATATGGAAATAGAGTATCAGTAAAGCCTTTAATCACCGTGAACTTACTTTCCTCAGAATATTCCGGCAGCACAATCAACCTTCTCAGTTTTAGAAATTAGAAGATGTTCTAGTATTTTGCCTGATATTTTCATAGTAAGCAGATACAGTGTTTATATGACTCCTTATATTGCATATATTTAAAGGACAGTACTTTCATCACCTTTGAGACACTAATACTACAAGACGCTAAATACTAATACGTTAAGACGCTAATGCTAGCTTAATGCAGCTTTATAACACGTCCCTAGAGATATTTACAACTACCCCTTCTAATAAAACGAGAAGGTGAATTAGGGCTGAAGTGGAATAAGGTACCTGTAAGCCTTATCTCCCTTGACCTACCTAAAATGTGCACTGATTTGAGACTTTGCCTGTCCTACATGGACACAACAAATCATTCAGAAGGCAAACCAGAATAACACAACTTAGCATTTCCAACATTCAAGCACTTCAATTTCTCAAGCACCAATAATGCCTTCCAAGATAAACCTCTTTGCTCACAGATCACAAAGGCGTTAGAACAAAACTTAAAACCATATCACCACCTTAGTTATTTAAGAGAACTACTAATGGACTCTCCTGGCCGAGGACATCACTTTACACCTGTTTAAAATCTGGTGAAAATCCAAGCAATCTCTATAAAATAGTCTGCATACAACTTGAGCAACATTGTTACTGAGTCCAATTCAAGTGAGTGAAGAGGGGACAGAAAGAACACAGAACAACAAAAAAATCCAAACAACAAACCCAACCACTATACACTGAGATGCACAAAGAGTTGAACAGTATTTAGAAGTTATACCACTTTTTCTCACCAGAAAACTCTAAATCATCCAGAATACTTGACACATACACTACGTCACTACAGATATTGAAAAACCTCATCCTGAGCCTATAAAAGTTTCTCTTAACCTATTACTATTTTAAAAATAGATATAGGAGGACTATATACTTCTTCCAATCTCTCTCCTACCCAAGGAAAACCTTCCTTAACTTGCCAGAAGTTCCCTTGCAGGTAGTTAGTTCACAGTCAGAAAAATCTGTGTTTATATCCAGGCTGCTCTCACTTCAGCAGATATAAAACACTATTTACGCCAAACAAAAAATGTGACCCCCAAAACACCACAGAACAGCTCCAGGTGTGGTCAAGTGTTCTGGACTCTTCTCAAGGGAGGAATACAAACAGCTCAGAGCAGGCAAGTGAAAGTGATCAGAGGTAGTGATTTGAGGTTGGCCAATGTTAAGGAGAGACTCAAGAGGTTAGGACTGTTTAATTTAAAAGCAAAAGCAAATGGGGATTAGGGATTGGGATTTCAAGCCTGCACAGGGTAAAGGTCACACCAGGATGTGCAGCTTTATCTTCATTCTCTTGTAAAGCCAACAAGCAGCTGCCACATGATCTGTGCTTTCCCACTCTTAGATTGTCTGTCCTTTTTTCCCTTTCTCAAATCTTTTCATTACACAGCAGCACTTTTCGCAGCACCACTTCTCGCAGCACACTGCTGCAAATGCAGACAGCAGATGAAACGTAGTGGTCACAGACTGAATAAAGCACAACAGAAGAAAAAGTAGAAGGGATGAAGGGGAAAACAGAAGTACAGAAAATCTGTTAAGAATTCAAGCAAAAAAAGCAACACACAGGCTCATGCAATAGGGTCACTGCAGAGAACAAGCAATGGCATAGAAGCAATCAGAGACCCTATCCACACCAAGAAGGCTCACAGAATACTTCCCACAGTTCCTACCACACCACAATACATGAACTGTTTTTAATACTAACGTCAGCTTTTACTTTTGCTAAGCCCGAGTAATGGTAAAAATTTAACCTAGTTACCAGAACTATGACAACTGATGTAAAATGTTGTTTTAGTTAAGCTAGCATTAGAAAATGTCACAATGCATGACAAATTTCTTCTCTGTTGGCAAGGCAAGATGTAATTCACTAAGTGTTGATTTATCCCTGATTAAAAATGTCCCTAAAAGTCTTGATTTCTGAATGGCTTACTAAACTGTTACCATCACAAGCAACATTTGCATAGGTATATTTTGGCTCAGACACTGAACTCTATGCTCCTGGGTGCCTATTCCTATTCTGTTTGTTTATGCCTTTTACTAAAGCAACAAGTGTTCCCACCCATCTTTCTCCTTCCTCTGAGGTACCATCACCACTTAAACAAATAATAACTATCAAATAAACTTTGTCCATTTAACAGCTTTATCTCAAACGATGTCACTAATGTTGTTTTCAATGTCACGTTATCCCCTTTATTTGGGGGATAACTCTGAAAACACTTAGAACAACATGTTTATGATACAGAATCACAGAGTAACTAGGTTCAAAAAGACCTCCAGGATCTACTCCAACCATTCCTATCAACCACTAAACCATGCCCTTCAGCACATCCTCCACCCGTCTTTTAAACACCTCCAGGGAAGGTGATTCAATCACCTCCCTCGGCAGCCTCTGCCAGTGCCCAATGACCCTTTACGTAAAAACTTTTTTCCTAATGTCAAGCCTGAACCTCCCCTGGCGGAGCTGGAAGCCATTCCCTCTTGTCCTGTCCCCTGTCACTTGGGAGAAGAGGCCAGCACCCTCCTCTCCACAACCTCCTTTCAGGTAGTTGTAGAGAGGAATAAGGTCTCCCCTCAGCCTTCTCTTCTCCAGGCTAAACCACCCCAGCTCCCTCAGCTGCTCCTAGTAAGACTTGTTCTCCAGCCCCCTCACCAGCTTCGTTGGTCTTCTCTGGACTCGCTCCAGAGCCTCAACATCCTTCTTGTGGTGACGGGCCCAGAACTGAACACAGGATTCGAGGAGCGGTCTCACCAGTGCCGAGTACATATGGGGAATAACCTCCCTGGACCTGCTGGTCACGTCGTTTCTGATACAAGCCAAGATGCCATTGGCCTTCTTGGCCACCTGGGCACACTGCTGGCTCATGTTCAGTCGCTGTCAACCAACACCCCCAGGTCCCTCTCCTCCAGGCAGCTTTCCAGCCAGACTTCTCCTAGTCTGTAGCACTGCATAGGGTTGTTGTGCCCCAAGTGCAGGACCCGGCACTTGGCCTTGTTAAACCTTATGCCATTGGTCTTAGTCTAGTGGTCCAGCCTGAAATGAGGTGTTTTTTACAGGTGAGAGATGATTCTCACTGTTGATGTGATTCAAAAGCTTTCCAGGTTTAGCATATTAGATCCCACTGCTTTAGTCCCTAGACGGTTCTCTTCTTCTTTCAAGGTTAGTTTGAAATTCACTGGTCCACAAATACAAGTGAAGTTACAAATGAAAAACAAGAGAACATCTGTGTTTTTCCTGCCCTAGTGCAGCTTAGGCTGTAGCTGGTATCTCGGGCTTAGTGCTACACCCCAAAGAAGCACTTGGGCTACTTTGGCTTCACCACCAGTGCTGAAAGAAACAGCTCACAGTCGGGAAGGACCCAGACAGGCTCAACAGCCCACATTTGTTCCTGGTTACCAGAATTCATCCCAATTACATTAACAGGAGTAGACACCTGGCTCTTTTCCTCCCAGCAAGGCCTGCATTTTGCTTTGCAACTGGGAGCTCCTTGAACCAGGGGGATCTTCAGGCACCGCAAGTTTCACCAAATGAGCAACATGCTGCTGAGACAGGCTGAGAGTTCAGGTTGTTCAGCCTGGAGAAATCATAGATTCATAGAATAGTTTGAGTTTGAAGGGGCCTTAAAGATAACTTAGTTCCACACCCCTGTGATGGGAAGGGTCATGTCCCACCTCACCAGCCTGCCCAAGGCCCCATCCAACCTGGCCTTGAACACCTCTACAGATGGGGCATCTACAGCCTCCCTGGGCAACCTGTGCCAGTGCCTCACCGCTCTCATTGTGAAGAAGTTTCTCCTCATGTCTAGTCTAAATCTGCCTCTCTCCAATTTATAGCCATTCCGACTAGTCCTATCACTACAAGCCTTTGCAAACAGTCCCTCCCCAGCTCTATTGTGGCCCCTTTCAGGTATGGGAAGGTTGCTGTAAGATCTCCTCTGAGGATTCTCTTCTCCAGGCTGAAGAGCCCCAACTCTCTCAGCCTGTCTTCGTATGGGAGGTGCTCCAGCCTTTGTGGCCTTCCTATGGACTTGTTCGAACAGTTCCATGTCCTTCTTATTTTGAGGATTCCTGAACTGGATACAATACTTGGGGTGGGGTCTCACAAGAGAGGAACAGAGGAGCAGAATCCTCTCCCTCGACCTGCTGGCCACACTTCTTTTGATGCGGCCCCAAACATGTTTGACCTTCTGGGCTGTGAGCACACACTGCTGGCTCACGTTAGGCTTCTCATCAACCAACACCACCAACTCCTTCTCTGTAGGGCTGCTCTCAATTACATCATCTCCCATCACACAGTGAAATCGGGGATTGCCCAGACCCAGGTGTTTGACCTCGGCCTTGCTGTGCCTCATGAGGTTCTCACAGGCCCACTTCTCCAGCCTGCCCAGGTCCCTCTGGATGCCATTCCTTTCTTCTGGTGCAACAACTGAGGAGAAGGCTCCATGAATAACCTAAGCAGCCTTCCAGTACCTCCGGGCAGGCGTGGAGGCGCCGGCACAGGCTGCTCGGGGAAGCTGCGGGTACTGCACCCCCGGCGGGAGGCGCCCGCGGCGGGGCCGGAACCGGATGGGCGCAGGGCCGGTCACGCCGCCGCCCCGCGCTCCCGCGGGCCCCGGCGCGGCCGTTCCGAGGCTCGCGACGCCCCCCGCCCCGCGCACCTGCACACGGCGCGCAGCTCGGCCGCCGTCCCGGCCCCGCAGCCCAGCTCGGCCGCTGCCGCCGCCCCGCCCGCCTCCTCCGCCTCGCCCGCCTCCTCCGCCTCCGCCGACAGCGACAGGTCCGGCGGCCCCAGGCGCTGTCGCCACCCGCGGCCCAGCCCGCCCACGCACAGCGCGCGGGAGAACAGCTCCGCCGCCTCCGGCTCCGGCGCCGCCATCGCGCCCCGGCCCGCCCCTCGCGTCACCGCGGCGGCTCCGCCCCGACCGCCTCCGCTCCCGCCTCCCCTGCTAGCCCTCCCTTCGCGCTTCTTCCCCGACCTTTCCTCCCATTTCTCCCTCTGCCTCCCTTCCTCTCCCCATCCTTCCTTCTCTCCCTCCCTCCTTCCCTCCCTCCCTCTCCTTCCGTCTCCTTCCCCCTCCCTCACTTCCTCTTCTTCTATCCTTCTCTCCCTCCCTCTCCCTCTCCCTGCCTCCATCCCTCCCTCCCTCTTCCTCCATCCTTCTCTGTCCCTCCCTCCCTCCCGCTGTTCCTCCCTCTCTCTATTCTCCTCTTCCTCCCTCCCTCTTTTCCCCCCGTCCTCCATCTCTCTCTCCATCTCTTTCTCCGTGCCTAGGTGGGTCTCTGAATGCCCATGTCCAGGCCAGAGGTAGGCTGCCAAGGTGGTGCGGGGAAGGGACAGAAGCAGAGGGTGGCCACAGAGCTCCTCCCGTGGGGCTCAGAAAGATCTGGTACTGTTTGTTAAAGAATCTTACAAAAAGTCTCAAGTTAATGAGAATACACTGTGACCTTGGTTTTACAGTAGTGCGGTTGTGTCTTCTCATCTCAAAGGGAAAAACTGATGCTTGCCAAGCCCTTTTTTTTTATAGCATAAAGGTGTTTAATAATACAATTAACAAAGTTCCAGAGATATACCACCTGAGAAACCTGAGCATATATAAGTCTATGGAACCTGATGAGATGCACCCCAGAGTCCTGAGGGAATTGTCTGATGTGGCTGACAAGCCACTCTCTGTGATATTTGAAAAGTCATGGCAGCCAGAAGTCCCTGGTGAGGGGTAACATTGTCCCCATTTTTAAAAAGGGTTGAGAAGATCACCACGGGATCTACTGACCTGTCAGCCTCACCTCTGTGCTTCGGAAGATCATGGAACAGATCCTTCTAGAAGCTATGCTAAAGCACAGGAAGGACAGGGAGGTGATTAGTGGCAGCCAGCATGGCTTAACCCGGAGTAAGTCCAGTAGGACCAACCTAGTTGCTTTCTATGATGGGCTGACCACAGCAATGGACGTGGGAAAAGCAATGGATGTGATTTATCTGAACTCCTGTAAAGCTTTTGATGCGGTCCCCCATAACATCCTTCTCTCTAAACTGGAGAGATATGGATTTGATGGGTGGACTGTTTGGTGGATAAGAAACTGGTTGGGTAGTTTTATTCAGAGAGTAGTGGTCAATGGCTCAGTGCCCAGATGGAGATTTGTTAGTAGTGGTGTCCCTCAGGGGTCCATTCTGGGATAGGTGCTGTTTAATATCTTCATCAATGATATAGACAGCGAGATCGAGTGCACCGTCAGGATGTCTGCAGATGACACCAAGGTGAGTGGTGCAGTTGCCACACCGGAAGGATGGGATGTCATCCAGTGGGATCAGGACAAGCTGGAGAAGTCAGCCTGCATGAATCTCATGAGGTTCAACAAGGCCAAGCGCAAGGTCCCAATTGCCCTGGGTCGGGGCAATCCACAGTTTCAGTGTAGAATGGGGAAGATGTGATTGAGAGCTGCCCTGCAGTCAAGGGAAGGGATTCTGCCCTTCTATTCCTCTCTTGTGAGATCTCACCTGGAGTATCATGTCTGGTTCTGGAATCTTCAACATAAGAAGGATATGGAACTGTTGCAACAGGTCCAGAGGAGGGCTACAAGGATGATCAGAGGACTGGAGCACCTCTGCTGTGAGGACAGGCTGAGAGACTTAGGGTTCTTCAGCCTGGAGAAGAGAAGGCTCCAAGGAGACCTTAGCGTGACCTTCCAGTACTTGAAGGGACTACAAGAGAGCTGGGGAGGGACTGTTTACAAAGGCTTGTAGTGGTAGGATGAGTTGGAATGGTGATAAATTGGAAGGGGCAATGGGTATAAACTGGAAAGGGGCAGATTTAGACTACACATAAGAAGGAAATTTTTCACAATGAGTGTAGTGAGGCACTGACACAAGTTGCCCAGGGAACTTGTGGATGCCCCATTCCTGAAAGTGTTTAAGACCAGGTTGGATGGGGCCCTGGGCAGCCTGATCTAGTGGGAGGTGTCCCAGCCTATGGCAGGGGATTGGAATTAGATAATCCTAAAGTCCCTTCCAATTCAAACCATTCTATGATTCAATGATTCTATGATTGTATGATAGATAATGATTTAATAACACCACTTGTGCCATCACTTTAAAAAACTATATCTGTTGGCCTCTGCCTTTCTTCCATGGATGATGTACCACAGTTTCTCCAGGAGCACTTTTTCAGGTAATATATAAAGAATGCCACAGTGGGCAATTGCAGAATATTCTTGTGTTAGAGTACCTGGGAATGCCCCACTGAAATAGCGTGACAAAGCTGCAATCAGCACAGCCTGGGAAGAAAGGGGCAGAAGTAACTCTGGATTGAGCTAACCTGATATACCTGTTGCACATACCACAGCCTACTCACTTCAAGCCAAAACATCCTATTATTTCTTTAAATATGAAAAAAAGTAGTTGAAAAGAAGCCATGTTGGCAGGTGGTTTGTTGGACTGAAGCAGAAAAAGTTCATGAAAGGGGACTGGCTGTTTGCAAGCTGCATGGGAGGGGGTGTATGCTGAGAGTAAAAGAAGGTCACAACATTTGCCTCTGGCTTTTGCAAAGGACAGTAGTTAAGGGTGTGCATATATGTGTGTAAGAATGTTATAGCACAACCCTGTAACGTATGGGCATATTTTGCTTGTTTATCAATAACAGCATCAATAAAAGCCCTGTAGCTCTCCCAGTTATATTTAGACTTGCACTGCATTTCAATCCTAAATTCTATCATTAGCTCTCATCCACTTCTACTTCTTAACTGCAGTTATTATTCCTCATTATGCAAGTTTTGCTAAGCTTCAGCCCATTTTTTCCTGTAGTTATTGGCAGTATCTGTTTCCTTCTTCAGCTACACCCTCTGCTTTTTTTTTCATCTGTCATCTTAGTGCATTGTGACACTCCTCATCTCTGCAAGAAGCTTTTGATTATGGGCTGTTGCCCTTACTTCCTGTCGTATCCTCCCTGACACCTACTAATTGTTCCATGAGGGATTTTCATCCCAATTTGCCAAACCATGCCTACCTCTTTATGTGTTTGTTGTTGTCTCCTGTGCTCTGTTTATGTTATGAACATACCTTTCCCCTTTGTGTACTTGCAACACTACCTGAAATTGGAGAACACCCCTTCACTTAATCTGATGAAGCCACATCTAGGGTGGAAGTGACAGGGCTGTCTGGATCTAAATGCAGCATTGACATAAACATGTAGGAGCAGTCTGGGCCAAGAGTAGCAGGATTACAGAATCAGAGAATCACTAGGTTGGAAAAGACCCACAGGATCATCAAGTCCAACCATTCCTATCAACCACTAAACCATGCCCTTCAGCACCTCGTCCACCCATCTTTTAAACACCTCCAGGGAAGGTGATTCAACCACCTCCCTCGGCAGCCTCTGCCAGTGCCCAATGACCCTTTCCGTAAAAACTTTTTTCCTAATGTCAAGCCTGAACCTCCCCTGGGGGAGCTGGAAGCCATTCCCTCTTGTCCTGTCCCCTGTCACTTGGGAGAAGAGGCCAGCACCCTCCTCTCCACAACCTCCTTTCAGGTAGTTGTAGAGAGGAATAAGGTCTCCCCTCAGCCTTCTCTTCTCCAGGCTAAACCACCCCAGCTCCCTCAGCTGCTCCTAGTAAGACTTGTTCTCCAGCCCCCTCACCAGCTTTGCTGCTCTTCTCTGGACTCGCTCCAGAGCCTCAACATCCTTCTTGTGGTGACGGGCCCAGAACTGAACACAGTATTCAAGAAGCGGTCTCACCAGTGCCGAGTATGGAGGGAGAATAACCTCCCTGGACCTGCTGGTCACGTCGTTTCTGATACAAGCCAAGATGCCATTGGCCTTCTTGGCCACCTGGGCACACTACTGGCTCATGTTCAGTCGCTGTCAACCACCATCCCCAGGTCCCTCTCCTCCAGGCAGCTTTCCAGCCAGGCTTCTCCTAGTCTGTAGCACTGCACAGGGTTGTTGTGCCCCAAGTGCAGGACCCAGCATTTGGCCTTGTTAAACCTCATGCCATTGGTCTCAGTCCGCAGTCCAGCCTGTTCAGATCCCTTTGCAGAGCCTCCCTACCCTCCAGCAGATCGACACTTCCACCCAGTTTAGCGTCATCTGCAAACTTGCTCAGGGTGCACTCAATGCCTTCATCCAGGTCATTGATAAAGACATTGAACAGGGCTGGACCCAGCACTGAGCCCTGGGGAACCCCACTTGTCACTGGCCTCCAGCTGGATTTCACACCATTTCCCACCACTCTCTGGGCCCGGCCATCCAACCAGTTTTCCACCCAGGAGAGTGTGCACCTGTCCAGGCCAGAGGCTGACAGTTTCTCAAGCAGAACGCTGTGAGAAACTATGTCAAAGGCTTTACTGAAGTCCAAGAAGATACATCCACAGCCTTTCCCTCATCCAGCAGCCGAGTCACTTTGTCATAGATGGTGATCAGGTTAGTTTGGCAAGACCTGCCTTTCATGAACCCGTGTTGACTGGGCCTGATCACCCAGTTCTCTTGCATGTGCTTCATGATAGCACTCAAGATCACCTGTTCCATGACTTTCCCTGGCACTGAGGTCAGACTGACAGGCCTGTAGTTTCCTGGGTCCTCCCTGCAACCCTTGTAGATGGGCACAACATCAGCCAGCGTCCAGTCCAGTGGAACTTCCCCAGTCTTCCAGGACTGTTGGAAGATGATGGAAAGGGGTTTGGCAAGCACATCCACCAGCTCCTTTAATACTCTTGGGTGGATCCCATCCGGCCCCATAGACTAGTGGGTGTCTAGCTGGGCAAGCAAATCTTTAACCAACTCCTCTTGGATCATGGGAGCTTTGTTCTGCTCCTCTAACTCCTGGGGATATACACAGAGGGAACAACTTTCCTTACTGTTAAAGACTGAGGCAAATAAGGCATTAAGTACCTCAGCCTTGTCCTCATGAAGCCCTAATCTCCCAGAAAAATATCAGAAATTTTTGGTGTTCATGAAAAGGAAATGAGATAGTGGTTTCAGAAACCTTCTTTGGAAAACCTAACAAACCAAACTGTGTGAAACTCAGCAGGCTGGATTTTTTTGTAAGATCATGTGAACACAACATCACAGAATTCTCCAGCACAAGGACGGTCACTGCCAACCACAGTGCCGTTATGGAGGGAAGTATGGTTTGGAAGGGCCTGGAGACTGCTGTGTTATAATTATTCGTGCTTCTTCGAATAATTCCCTTCAGCTGTTCAGTTAAATATATGAATTTCACTGACTGCCTCTTTTCCTTCTTCTCAAGACAGGTTTGAATTCAGAGGTCTTCTGCAACTGGTGAAAAAATCTAGTGCAAAGCATGTAAGCCTCAAACAAGAGCACTGGGTAGGTAGAAACTCAAGGAGCAGCTGAGTTGAAAATACCAAAGCTGATAATTTATAACTAAGAGTGGATAATACGTTTTCTGTTTCATTTCTAAACTTCAGTACTAAGAAGTCATATTCTTACAAGCAACTCTATTCAATTCAAATCCTCTTAAGAACAAAGAGAGCTATTTATTTTTTTATCTTGGAATTAATCTGCCCTTTATATACTAGGCACAAGGCACATGGGCATTTAAAGGTTTCCAAGAGGTACTTACTTTTTTCTCTGATGGAAAGACTTTAATAATTCAACAAGCAAAGAAGGATATATGAAGAACTCAAGCAGTATAAACCAGGCAGGTATTAAGCTGAATTCTTTAAGATAAACAAATAGCAGAGAAAGACAGTAAGAGTCAGAGGAAAAGTGCAAAAAAATGACTAGAAGAAAAACTAATAAAAGCACCCTATGTGCAAGAATAAAGAGAGATTATAACTTACATGCTACTGAAGTAATCAGGTAGCCTGTGTTTTGTAGTATTGTGGTATCATCCTGCAAGCTTGAGAAGTTGATTTTCAGCATGCACATGCCCACAACTCCAACTACAGTCAGTAAACACTGTGGATATGTAACCATGATGAAAAGCTGGTTCTCAGTGGTCCAGGAAGTCTAAGGCAAAGGCATTAATTAAACCCTTTAGTTCCAGGCTCGTCTTTCACCACAAGTAATACTATTCATTTCTTGCTTGATTCATACAGCCTCAGAAATACATAAATACTTGTCATGCTAGTCCCAGCTGATGGCAATATTGAATAGTAGTTACTGTGTCAGTCTTGATATAATAACATGGGGATGCTTATGGAAAGATATTCTTGTGCCTTAGTCATATATCAGATTTTACGCTATTCTCAGCCCTGACTCACATCACTAAATTTAGAAAAATCATTGAAAGCACCCTGGGCTTCCTTTTGAGCCAGAAAAATCACCATGATCGTAACTTATGTTTCAACGGGAGTGTCATGACAGTAACAATATTAATGACTGCAGATAATCTGAAAAATCTTTGGAGAATTGGTGTTGACCATTCTTTTTATTCTATATTTTAGAATTGCCTTCCTCCTTGTCTATTACCCCTATTTTGAGCTCTGTAGTATCTTTGTACCTTGACAGACAAGGAAGGACTGGATATCATGCGGAGGGACCTGGACAGGCTGGAGAAGTGGGCGTGTGAGAACCTCATGAGGTTCAACAGGAACAAGTGCAAGGTCCTACACCTGGGTCAGGGCAATCCCCAGTTTCAGTATATGATGAGGCGTGATGTGTTTGAGGGCAGCCCTGCAGAGAAGGACTTGGTGGTGCTGGTTGATGAGAAGTTCGATATGAGCCTGCAACGAGTGCTCACAGCCCAAGAAGCCAACCGTATCCTGGGCTGCATCAAAAGAAGCATGGCCAGCAGGTCGAGGGAGGTGATTCTGCCCCTCTATTCTGCTCTTGTGAGACTCCACCTGGAGTATTGTGTCCTGTCCTGCAATCCTCAACACAGAAGGACATGGAGCTGTTGGAACAGGTCCCCAAGAGGGCTACAAGGATGATCAGAGGGCTGTAGCATCTCCTATATGAGGACAGGCTGGGAGAGTTGGGCTTGTTCAGCCTGGAGAGGAGAAGGCTCAGTGGAGACCTTATAGTGACCTGCCAGGACCTGAAGGGGCTACAAGAAATCTGAGGAGGGACTGTTCATAAACACTTGTGGTGATAGGACAAGGGGGAACAAGTATAAACTGGAGAGGGTTTAGGCTTGACTGAAGGAAGAATTTCTTCACAATGAGGATGGTGAGGCACTGGAACAGGTTGCCCAGGGAAGTTGTGGCTGCCCCATCCCTAGAGGTGTTCAAGGCCAGGTTGGATGGGGCCTTGGGTAGCCTGATCTAGTAGGATGTCCCTGCCCGTGGCAGGGGGGTTGGAACTGGGTGATCTTTAAGGTCCTTTCCAACCCAAACCATTCTATGATTCTATGATTGCCACTTGTTTTTTAAGTACTGACTCTCTCAGCACAGCAAATTCAGAGAAAAATAAAGGTTCCAGGGCTGCTGTTTTAGGAGATGTGTCACTGTTGTCAGCTTTTCTTGGCCATGCCCTGTGCTCTGAGCCTTAGTTCTGAGGATGCAGCTCTCTTCTGGACAGAAGTGCCCAAGCACTGATCAAACCCAGTTAACATACCATCTAGTTCTAATGTTTGTTGTTAGTTGTCGTTAGAAAAGCTGAAAGTGGGAGAGGAAAACAGGCTTAAGAGAAAGATGATGACAGGGACACATACAATCCAAACCAGACCAAAAAAAGTTCTAGCCTTTAAGCCTTAAATGTTGTTGACCTAAGTAATTCTGATGTTTACAGCTGAATTTGTGTATATTACTGGAATAAGGTATAGTCAGACATAAAGCAGCAGTAGTATCAGAGCAGACATCATCTATAGTTGCGGAATATGTTACAGTATTTTCAGTCACGAGCAAGTGCAGCCATAAATAAAACTCTGATCAGGAACTCAAGCTGCTGCAATTGTACTAAACTTGTACTCCAGCGGTAATTTCACAGCGTTCTTATTTCAAAGCTGGTTTATACAGTGAAACACAGTGCAGAAATGCAAGCCATGGGTGCTGCTATCATTTGCAGTGTCTTTGGAGATACATTGCAAATATCATTCTTGGATTTAGGCATACACTAGATAATGTTTGGTTTTTGTTATAAGTTGGAAAGCAATGCTTCAGGAAATTACATTTGGACTTGAAACTCCACTGGTGAAATTCCCAGCGAGTCTGTGGCATTTGTAAGGCAAGGAATTCTACTGACTGAAGGTGCTTTTGCATACTGCCTACACACCAGAAGATCTTCCCTAGTGCCTAAGAGTCACTTAGATGCATTATTATTTTCGTTTCTGTGAAACTAATGGAGTTTTCAGGTTTAATTGTGAAGGAATGTTACCACAGGCAGACAGCAGAAGATGATGTTACATGAATTGCTTCTTGGATCAGGGGAATAATGCAGCATATGGGGACACTTAGCATTTCAGAATTGTTACATAAAGATGTAGTATATATAAAGTCCTTGATCCACCTTAACGGGATCTCTTTTGAGATTCACACTAGTCTTATCATATACATTCCTCTTCCAGGAAATTTTTGCCAAGTTTTTTCTCGTAATCAGGGTCTAAAAGCTATTTATCCTAGAGAGAGCTGTGGACTGATGACTGTTGCAAAATGCCATATACAGTCACATAAGCAGTGATTCTGTAAAGTTACATAATGAAACTTTGTCACATTTCAGCATCAGCTGAGACTATTAATGAGCAGGAATTTGTTTCTTAACAACTTTTTAATCTACATACCAAACCATTTGAAGTTTTTTTTTCTTAGATATAGCCATGAATATAATTTAAATAATACACAAGAAATTTAGAATTTAAGTCTTCTCTCCAGAAAATTTTATCTACGACTCAATGAGAGTCAACAGGACTTCACTTCTGAAGGCAAAACAACAGGATTCCTAAGGCATGGGAACCTTTGCCAGTCCAGCTATGTCATTTATCTAACAAAAGGCTAAGAAATATACCAGTTTATGTAAGGAGGTGAAATAGTATAGAAAAGGCTCAGATTTGCATGGGTAAGTAGTGCTACAACAGCATTACTTAGCACTTTGCCAGTGTAAATTGCCAGTGTAGTTGTACTAAGACCTAAGAAACTATAATCATCTTCCAGGCACTATCTCCCTTCTAGAAGAAGTATTTTCTAGTTGAAGCATGCAGAGATTTTATGAGACACCAGGTGAGACTGCAGCCGAGCTTCTGCAAAATGTCTCATCTGATCCACCAGCTCCTTTTGGCTGAAGACTCAGTAGGGAATCTTTCACTTACACAATGTGTAACTGTCCCCACCATTTCAGAATTTTCCTTCTCAGAGTATGAAGGAATCTTTGTTACACAACACTATAATTCATTGTTCAAATTTTTAATTTCAGTGTTATAGACTTGGAGGGATGATCGTAGTAGCATGCTCTGCTACTCTGGGAAAAAAGTTGTTTTTTTCTTGAATGTATTTCAGAGAAGAGCCAGATGCGCTTAATGTCAGTGTAAATTTTGCTGACTTGGAAATACACAAGACTGTATTTATCTAAAAACCGTTAGTTGTGAAACCCAAAGCAAAGGAGCCAGATTTCAACTAACCTCCCTTTAGGTTATATTTAGCAAACCGAGTTCTTTTATCTATGAAACATTTTGATTTTAGAAAGGTATTTCAGTGTGCCAGTAGGGTAAGTGCTATAAACGGGCATTTTATGCTATAATTGCCACCTCTTCATACGTACACTTTAAAAAAAGAAAGAAAAATAGAATGAAAGAAAAGGAAAGAAGTTTTCCTTCACAGAGACTGACTTGGAAACAGACTTAAGTGTTTGTCAGCTGCTCTTTCTGAGTGAGAAGAGGGTGAACCGAAAGATACATACTCAGCACTCCAGAAGTATTGTAACATCATAAATTTGGGTTATTTCTTTTTTTGGTCAAGTTATCCACTCAAAGAGGTGGATATAGCCTGTATACTATATTGTGGTTATTGCTTTTCTATCTATCAAATCTACCTATAGAAATCCTTGTTGGTATTTAAGGGTGTGCTCTTCATCTGACAGATAACCAACTCTTATTTTTTTTCCTTTTTTTTCTCTCCAAAGAGCCTTAGTCATGAGCAAGGACCTCATTTTGCCATGTACACAGAACAAAGAGAGGAAAGAAGATGGGGTTAACATGGCTGCAGTTGTTTGGTTGAGCAGACAGCTGTGACACAGTGTTCTGACCAGTGTGCCAGCAGCAATGGCCTATTCAGGAGTCCCTCCCTCTTCCAGCCCTGTTCCAGCTTGACGATAACTGTTCTTGACAACACCTTAGGGTCTTGTCTCCATCTTACCCTTTGTGCCATCTCCATAGCTTACCCCTAGCAATAATTTTTGCGCTACTTTAAGAGCTTACCCTTATACCAAGTGATCAAACATCCTCTTTGTTGAAAGCTGGCTGTTGTGATTATCTTGAGAAAATACATATTGTACGTTCAGTTTTCCCAGGGTGAATTCCTTAGCTGAATGCCAGAGATTGTCTATGTATATTCATTCTCTTCCCACCAAAGGGCAGCGAACAGAGTACTTACTGGACAGTCTTTGGGCTGTAAGCGCCTACAACTGACAAAAAAAAAAAAAAAAGCAAAGTGCGAGAATTTTTTGGTTGGCTTTGCAGAGGAGCACTTTTGATTCCTGATATGTGCCTGGTGATCTCTTAAAGCAAAATTGTTTCTGAAGTGCATAAACGCTGTGTTTTCTTTCCAAGAGTGTCATTTATTGAGACGTCATGACTGAGGAGACCATGAAGTAACACAGTGCTGTTTAGATGACTGTAAGAACTGTGCTCTAGGTGCGTTCAAGTAAGACCACCTTTTGTGTACACTTAGACTTTTGCTCCACAGAGGCTGTCAATCTCTCTAGCTATGTCAGTGACAGGGTTCCCAGCTATCAATCTTAGGACAAAGCAGTATTCCTGTACATAGATCTATCACCTTATGTCCTGATCGGTCATCAAGAGAAAGGTATTTTGGGCTTCTTAGGCTGTTTTCTGAGCTGTGCTACTCACAATATTTGTCCCTTATATGCAGACCAGCAAGTCTGATATGTCTTGAGTAGCCCAATGAATAGTTTCTGAGAGCTGAATCTGAAAGGCAAAAGCTCATGTTCTGCTTTGGAAGAATCTCCTTCTACAGTTAAGCCATGGAATTTCTTGCACAAAATGTTGTGGAAGCTGGAGTTTATGTTGATTGAAGAGAAGACCAGACAAATTGGTGGAAGAGTAGTCTGGTGAGGGTTCTTACATACGTGCCTAAGAAATTATTGAGCTGCAAAAAATGGAACTGGGGAAAGTATTATATATACTTGCCATGTTCTTATGTTCTTTGCATGCCTGTGGTTTTGATAGAGGCCAAGCCATGATACAAGGCTAGATGGATACTGTGGCCTTTTTTGTGTTCTTATTGCACTCGGCTCACTGCCTTTTTATTTTTTCAGATAAATAGGTCCAGAGAAGTCACACCCTTGCCAAGCACATTCCATCATCATTAATACTCCCCAGGTCAGACAGGAGGGATTAATTGGCCTATGAATAATTTAAATAAATATTTCCTGGAGTGTCTTAAGAGATAATAGCAGGATACTTTGTATGAGTTTTTGGAAGTTTATTTTTGACGCTGGCTAATTTGCCTGTTGGGTAAATCTTAGAATAATTTATTCTGTTGATACAATTTATACCTTGATAGCTACAGTGGAGTTTTCTAGCCTATATAGCAACCAAAATTCTAACGTAGAGAAAAGTTACCTCTAAGCAATGCTGTCTCCAAGTCAGCTACTTTCTATCTTGCTACTAAATGGTGCATAAAATCAGAAGGCTTGGAAATCAATAAAAGAAGAATCTCTCATCTTCTGAAAAGGAGGAATAGAACAGATTGCAATGCTAGCAATAGCCATGTAACATTTTACAGTATACTGCCTTTTCATCTAGCGCAAAGAGTAATCCTAATCTTCTGAGTGTTTTGCAAAGATCTTTAGGTCAAAGGTGAGGTCTGCAAAGAGTGAAATGATGTTGATATGGCAGGAAGCACACCAAGCTGAATACATCTGAACTCTGATCCAAAGTATAGACAAATGGACTGCTCAGTGAGCCTTTTCAGTATTTTGTAGTATCTTGACAACCACAGACAAAAAAAATCAGTTGTGAGTGATGATTCCTAATGGATCTGCGTAACTTCCTGTATGTAATGTCCACTGTCAGTGCATGGAGCAAGGAGCATAGGATTTTCCATGCTGACTTTTCTATTATTTTATTACAGAAATTGATTTAAAAAGCAATGAGTGTTTTTCTACACTTTGTGGTTGAAAAATCACAGTTATGTAAACATATCTTGAATAACCTTTCAATTTCATACAGCTGCCAATGTGTATAGCCTCATCTATGGCTTTCTCTGGAATTCTAGATTAAATCCAGCATTCCAGCATCATCTTCATACCTCGCTATCGTCCAAGTTACTAGAGAGATTGCCTCACTTCGTCTCCTTATGGCAGGGCATGAAAGCTACACACTACTTCATTAGTAAAAATATCAACTGTGTGAGTTGCAGAAACTGTTCATGTTGCCAAGCAAATTAATTTGAAACTTGCTTCTCTAGAACAGGATAAAAGCAAATCTTGATGTCTTCAGAACAAAATATACAGTAACCCCTTTAGCCCTTGCTAAAAGCCTAGCTAAGCTCATAAATCGAGTTTTAAACTAGATGTGAAGGGGGAGGGGGTTGAGACCAGGCTAGACAGGAGCGAGCCTGGACGCGGGGCAATGGTGATTGGGAGAGGGTGTGCTGGAGAGGACCACCAGTACCTCACCACACAGAAAGTGGGGGAGAACACACCTGGGGGTGCTAAGGGAGATACGGGCACTCTGGAGCCAGCTACTCCAGTTACCAGGCAATTGGGAACAAACTCTCTTCCCTCTAAGAGGGTTGAAGGCTCGGCAGCTCAGCTGAAGTGCATTTACACCAATGCACGCAGCACGGGGAATAAGAAGGAAGAGCCGGAAGCTGTTGTAGGGCAAGGAGCCTATGATGTCGTTGCCATCACGGAAACGTGGTGGGACAACTGATATAACTGGAGTGCAGCTATGGTGGGGTACAAACTCTTCAGGTGGGACAGGAAGGGTAGGAGAGGAGGCGGGGTAGCCCTCTTTGTAAGGGAGGACTTGGACACCATTGAGATGGATGGTGGCGATGGGGAGATTGAGTGCCTGTGGGTTAAAATCAGAGGAGCCCACAAGAGGGTAGATTTTGTGATGGGAGTCTGTTACAGACCACCCAACCAAGGAGAAGCAGCTGATGAGCTCTTCTACAAACAGCTGGGGTTAATATCTAGATTGATGCCTCTTGTTCTTGTGGGAGACTTCAATCTTCCTGATATCTGCTGGAAGTACAATAGAGCAGAAAGGAAGCAGTCTAGGAGGTTCCTGGAGTGTGTGGAAGACAACTTCCTTGCACAGCTGGTGAGTGAACCAACAAGTGAAGGTGCCCTCCTGGACCTGCTGTTTGTGAACAGGCCTTGTGGGGGATGTGGCAGTAGGAGGATGCCTAGGACAAAGCGATCAGGAGGTGATAGGGTTTTCTGTTCTAGGTGAAGTGAAGAGGGTGGTTAGCAGGACAGTAGCATTAAATTTCCAGAGGGCAGACTTTGAACTCTTCAGAAGGCTGGTTGGCAAAGTCTCATGGGAGACAGTACTTAAGGGCAAGGGAGCCCATGAGGGCTGGGAGCTCTTCAAAAAGGAAATCCTAGCAGCTCAGGAGAAAGCCATCCCCATGTTCTGGAAAAAAAGCCAGCAGGGAAAAAAAACAGCTTGTTTGAACAGAGAGATCTTAAGTGATATCAAGAAGAAGAGAAATGTTTATGGGCTCTGGAAGAGGGGACAGGCCTCTTGGGTGGACTACAGGAGGGAAGTGAGATTGCGTAGAGAAAAAATCAGAAGGGCTAAGGCTCAACTAAGAAATCAGATTGGCAAAGTCTGTGAAAGATAGCAAAAAATCTTCCTATAAATATATAAATAATAAAAAGAGACTGGGGAGACCATACAGTGCCTATTGGAAGCAGAAGGAACAACAGCGACAGGGAAACAGTGATTAGGAAAAGGCTGAGGTACTTAATGCCTTCCTTGCCTCAGTCTTAAATTGTAAAGAAAGTTGTTCCATTTGTGTACAAACCCAGGAGCTAGAGGAGCAAAATGAGGCTCCCATGATCCAAGAGGAAGTGGTCAGAGCCTTGCTAGCCCGACTAGACACCCACAAGTCTATGGGGCCAGATGGGATTCATCCAAGGGTATTGAAGGAGCTGGTGGATGTGCTGGCCAAACCCCTTTCCACCATATTCCAACAGTCCGGGAAGACTGGTGAAGTCCCACTGGACTGGACGCTGGCTGATGTTGTGCCCATCTACAAGAAGGGTCACAGGGAGGATCCAAGGAACTACAGGCCTGTCAGTCTGACCTCAGTGCCAGGGAAAGTCATGGAACAGGAGATCTGGAGTGCTATCATGAAGCACATGCAAGAGAACCGGGTGATCAGGCCCAGTCAACACGGGTTCATGAAAGGCAGGTCTTGCCAAACTAACCTGATCACCATCTATGACAAAGTGACTCGGCTGCTGGATGAGGGAAAGGCTGTGGATGTATCTTCTTGGACTTCAGTAAAGCCTTTGACTTTTTTTTTCCGAAGCACACTCTCCTGGGTGGAAAACTGGTTGGATGGCCGGGCCCAGAGAGTGGTGGGAAATGGTGTGAAATCCAGCTGGAGGCCAGTGACAAGTGGGGTTCCCCAGGGCTCAGTGCTGGGTCCAGCCCTGTTCAATGTCTTTATCAATGACCTGGATGAAGGCATTGAGTGCACCCTTAGCATGTTTGCAGACGACACTGAGCTGGGTGGAAGTGTCGATCTGCTGGAGGGTAGGGAGGCTCTGCAAAGGGATCTGAACAGGCTGGACTGCTGGACTGAGACCAATGGCATGAGGTTTAACAAGGCCAAATGCCGGGTCCTGCACTTGGGGCACAACAACCCTGTGCAGTGCTGCAGACTAGGAGAAGTCTGTCTAGAAAGCTGCCTGGAGGAGAGGGACCTGGGGGTGTTGGTTGACAGCGACTGAACATGAGCCAGCAGTGTGCCCAGGTGGCCAAGAAGGCCAATGGCATCTTGGCTTGTATCAGAAACGGCGTGACCAGCAGGTCCAGGGAGGTTATTCTCCCTCTGTACCCAGCATTGGTGAGACCGCACCTCGAATCCTGTGTTCAGTTCTGGGCCTGTCACCACAAGAAGGATGTTGAGGCTCTGGAGCGAGTCCAGAGAAGAGCAATGAAGCTGGTGAAGGGGCTGGTGAACAGGCCTTATGAGGAACGGCTGAGAGAGCTGGGGTTGTTTAGCCTGGAGAGGAGGAGGCTGAGAGGAGACCTCATTGCTCTGTACAACTACCTGAAAGGAGGTTGTGGAGAGGAGGGTGCTGGCCTCTTCTCCCAAGTGACAGGGGACAGGACAAGAGGGAATGGCCTCAAGCTCCACCAGGGGAGGTTTAGACTGGACATTAGAAAAAAAATTCTTCACAGAAAGGGTCATTGGGCAGTGGCAGAGGCTGCCCAGGGAGGTGGTTGATTCACCTTCCCTAGAGGTGTTTAAGGCATGGGTGGATGAGGCGCTGAGGGGCATGGTTTAGTGTTTGATAGGAATGGTTGGACTCAATGATCTGGTGGGTCTCGTCCAACCTGGTTATTCTATGATTCTAAGATTCAATAAGGGCTCCACCGCCAACAGAATAATCTCACATTTACTCAATAAAGCCCAGCTGTTAGTGACAAGACACTAACACAGTAATCACACACATTTCCTATTGTGTAAGCATAATTCAGGGTGGTACACTACCATCAAAAATGGGAATCCATTCCTCCAAATAAATCTGTCAAATGCCAGTGATGACAATTACTAGTGATTATTCAACGATTAATAATGTGTTCTAGATTTAGATATTCCAAAATAGGAACAGCCTGGCAGTTTTTCACATGAATGCATGTTCATACTGAATTTTTTTAGTTTTTAGCTTCTAACAATAACTCTTAGTAAGGGAAAAGCTAGTACTCAGTGGCTGAAATCTGTTCTACCTAAGATTCATGCAGTTTTATATTTACTTTACAGGCATATAATATTTCACTTTTTAAATAAAGAAGAATTGTTACCTAAAGCCTATTAAAATAAAGGATATCAGATGAAAGGTGAAGTCCACTTTCTGGTAGAAGAGATTTAGACTAGGTCATAGGAAAAATGGGAGACGTTATAATTGACTTGCACCTCAGAAGCTATGCTGCATGAAATTTGTTGGAAGAAATCTGATCTTTTGTGAGACCAGATAGTACAGCTGGAAAAAGATGACAAGCATTCAAGAACATAGAGCATTCATTAACTGATTATACAGATGTAGCAAACTCACAGCTAGCTACAGGACAATACTTCATGTGTGAGTAAACAGACCTTTCAAGCCTTTTTGGAAAAGATGGCTTAATCCTCACTTCTATGGTCCTCTTCTTAGGGGTTTCAGGCACTCATCTAAATCTTTTAAATTGAGTTTTCAGTGCTGAAATAAAGAAGCATTTACAGTTCATGTGAATAATTTGAAAACTTTTTTTTTTGTGGGTTTTATTACTATTATTGTTGCATTCTTTTCATCTGGAACAAATCACTGTTCTTACTGTGCAACCAGATCAGCTCTAGTGTCAATGAAAGGTAGAAGAATGCAGAAGGAGGAACATAGCAGTTTTGGATCACTGCTAGGCCCCAAGAGTATAGCAAAGATTTCAAGGACAGCATCCCCTGTGCCTCTTTTTCACTGATTGTGCATGTAAACTTTGCAGGTGTGAAAAAGATTTGAACATTTAATTGCTGGATTGAAAAATTGTTTCAATGTCTTAAAAATTATATTTTGCGAACTGATGTGATGCATAAATTAATGAGATTTTATACAACTAAACCAACTTATATAATATCTGTTATTGTTGTACTAATAAATCTGCATTCTGCTAATGGACAGTTTCAGCTGATATTACTACTTTGAGAGTTACTGTATATGACTGGACCCCAATTTAGCAGAAGCTGAAATATGAAGAAGAGTATGGTTGCAGAAGGTTTGTGCCCTCAGGGAATGATTTGTTCCTTGAAATGCTGTTCTCCCTGGCTGCATTTGTGCTGTCTCTTCTGTGGCTCCCAGGATGTCTGCTGTCCGCGTTCCCGATGGCAACGTGCCCTCTGTACAGCAGCTGGCTCAGTCTGGCTCTGTGTCACACAGGACTTCATAATTGAAGATGATCTCTACATTCTCCTCTGAGCCATGGACCAATCCAGTAATACAAGATGGAAGGAACAACTAAACCACCACTGTCTGGTCAGCTGCTTCCCTGTACTCTCTTTTGCTTCACATAATGGAACAGAACAGCTTTGCACTGCAGAAACTGCAGGTTGGTACACCTGCCTGTGTACAGATAGCCCAGGACCTACTATGGGCAGGTAACATATGTAAATTCTAATTAATTATATAGCCTCACAGGGTTGTGTATAATATGTTGTGTACTGTCACTGTGATGATACAAGCTAGTCTTTATCCCATATTATACGACTGCAGCATGGAAAGACTAGGTAGCCAGCACAGGGTCATCCAGTCACTAAGTACGAGGGCAGGCAGTAGAATTAGTTATTCAGGCTCCATACCAGTTTTCTAACTTTTGTCTTGTCCTTCGTATCCACATATAACTGTGTGTGGCTGCATCCCAGTGCTCTATCTTATTATCTTGTACTACCTTGCACACTGGCTGTGGGAAACAAACCGAAGATAGGTGAGGAGAAATTGTAAAACATGTTCAAGTGACCTTGCAGCTGGGAGGCAGAAAAGCAGATAAATCATGTTAATAATTGCCTAGTCTTTTGTACTTAACAAGTAGAACCTTTTGCATTCAAGTAACATAGGCCTGTGAAACTCAAGGCCATCCCAGAAAGCATGCTTGAGAATTCTGCCCTGCTGTGAGACAGATCAAAGTACAGTGGAAAACTGTTCCACCTTTCCCTGATAATATACAGGCAAAGCAGCAGTTTTGATAGTCACACTTTCTAGCAAGGACTGAGCTCCGTGCTGCCTGTGTTCCTGCTTGTGTGTTCTCTGCCTGAGTGCTGCTTTGGAGTTGCCCTGGATTGAGAGGTAGCGGAAATAAATTTATTCTCTGTGGCTTTGTGGTTGCCCCTGCATTCTGCTTGTGTTTGGCTCACACACTGTCTCAAGTAGATATAAAATCTTGTGATCACATGTGCCATGCCATTGAATTTCCTATTCAATCTTCATAAGAAAGTTATGAAACCTAAATCTGCAGCTCTTATTTGCACCCAGTAAAGAAAACATGATCAGACAATCAATTTCTAAAATTCAACTTGGTTCATCTACAATGTATTTTAATTCTAAACTGTCTAATCCAAAGATTTTATTTTAAGGACTACAAATATATGCCTTTCTGCTGAGTAATCGTTCCTTCAGTGGGAAGCAGGAAGCCTGCTAATATATGCTTAGCTTCCTCAGCGTGACCTAGCGTGGCTCACAGCCATCTGTGTTTACAGTAAGAGATCGCCCACATGCCTTAGTCTGTAAACAGTATCAAAGCCCAAAGTTTTTTTTTTTTCTTTCTCACTCTCCATCTATTGCAGTCTAAGGCTGCGTCCATCTAGGTATGGGTGTCTGCACACATATTCTTCTTATTTTCTTGGCATCTAAGCAATCTAGCAGTTCTCTGAGCTAGTGCTTCCAAGATGCCTTCAGTAGATGAAAAGATTATTAGATTATAGTTGTCAGTAATAAGGGAGCATTTATTAGCTGCCTCAAACCCTTCCTGGCCTGTTGACAGTGGCTGCATGTTCAGATAAGCAGTGCATATTCAATAACCAGTCAAAATGTAAATGAGAAAAAGCCAAACCCACTAATTCTCTAAAGTATGTGGGTGTTGAGGGCACCACAGTCTGGCCTTCAGGGGCTCTCCATTACTCCATGTTAGCTGACTTCAGGCCATCTGTCAGCACACAGTCTTTCTGACCAACACTAGAGCCAGTTATAGCCACAAAATTTATTTTGCAAATCAATTATGTTTCTGCTAGACTACATATACATTTGTGAATATGATTATGCAAAAAGACTTAAAACCCAAGATTTCCCCTAAATATTGTTCGCAAATAGTGGGATTCAGATCAAAATAGGACTTGATAATTTTTTACAAGATGTTACTAAAGAGCACACTCACATTTCATGGAGCAAACAGGAACGCATTTGTGGAACATGTTAAGCACAGCTGTTCTTACCACTTTATCATCTCCAGAACAACGAAATCCTTAAAGCCTTATATGCATAACTCCATTCTTAAAATACATGGTGCCCCCATCTAACAAAGGTAAACCAGCCCAATGTGGATGGAAGTTCCATGGTTGTTGTAAAGATGAAGAAATCACAGCACACCCTTGCATTATAGAATTGAAGGCTGCTTGCAGTTCTGTGGCAGTCTTGGGATTGTCCTGCACTCCTACTCACTCCACAACCACTCCCGCTGCCAGAATGATGAGACTATGAATTGCTGCTGCCATGGAAAAAGTGAGGGCATTTGGTGTTGAGGTGCCTGAACGAAACACAACTCAGTAACAAGTGTTTGGAAGTGCACGCTATGTGTGCTAGCATGGGGAGCACTATGCTGACTGCTGTCTGCTTGTCTTTTCCCTTTTTTTATGGTATCTTTCCTGATCTCTGGACATTGACTGGTGTGATGGACAAGGTCAAGGATATGAGCAGTGATGGAGTCTGTTGTTTGCTTTACCACATGCCTCCTGTGTGAAGTCCTTGAACTGATACAATACAACTGCTCTGCTTAAGCCTTAATGATTTCTTGTCCCTGGACTGTACTGAGAATAATGCTTTATGAACCTTATGAAATGTGAAAAGTGCTCAGAAGTTAGGTGAAGTGCTTGGTTAAATAAAGTGAATATACCATAAATTTAGGACAGATAGAAGAGCGTGTAATAGACAGATAGAAGGACATGTCAGCCATGCTAATGTAAGAAAATCATGGTAAAGAAATCTATGACGATTTACAACATTTTAGGTAAAAATAAATTGTGCAATGAAGAACGAGATGGTGCTTATCCTACTGGCCTTCACAAGAAAATTGCCTTGCAGTTTCCACAAGTGAGAGTATTTGAACGGGAAGTCCTATGTAGTAGAGCAGCCAACTCACTGTGCATTCACATCTCATGGCATCTCGTTCATGCGTGTGCATTCTGAGAATGGACTTGGCACTTCACATGCTGGAGTTGAAAAGGCCCAACTGGTGCTGAAGTGTTCCTCTGAGTGACCACACTGAAGACATCCTAATTTTTAAAACCCACGAAAAATGGAAATAGAGACTGGAACAGCTAATACAAAGCTGGAAAATATCCTAAGCTTGGCCTTCTTAAAACTTTTCAGAGCAGAAAATTACATAGTAAGTGAAATTGTTTCTTCTTATTAACGATTGCTATGCTTTTCAGTAAAAAATATTTTTTAAAACATTTTTAGCTAATCAGCATAGAAGCTAGAAACAGGCAAAGGATTGTCTTGTCTATTCGGTAGTTACATTCTGCTGCATCACAGAAAAATAAGGGCAATCTGTCTTCTTAGAAAATTTCCTTGTTCAATTAAAATAGTTTTGTGGATTTGGTGGAAAGCGTAAGTAGTATGAAAATTCCGAGATGCTTCTTGAGCAATATAAGCCTTAATTTTCTTACAAAGGACCTGTTTGCTGCATAATTGATAGGAATGCCAAATTACTTTGTCCCCCAAAGGATCTCATATCCTGGTATGTCTTGGACAAGGACACAGCCGTCAGGTTTTTTGTCAGAACATCTGTGCGCCCCAGTCTATTTCTCAGATGAAAGCTTCTCCTTGTATGTTTCTGTAAATGAAACACAAGCATTCAGAAAATTTTGTCTTCACAGCTTGCATACACTAGCAATCCCTGACTACACGGTCTTCAACATGTTTGGTATTTTGCTTGTGCATGAACTGAGATATCTGTATGGTTATATGTGGCAGGTAAAGGAAAGGTTTAGTCAGGAAATATCTACCTTTTATTTTATGGTTTGACTTCTCTGAGACATTTAAAAGCTGCAGTTAAAAACATGCACCGATCTGACATGGAAGTATATTTGTTTGGGTACAGTGTCATTCTAACATGCCTGCTGGGCTTTTGATTAAGATCAGATACTACCAGCTTGAAGTGTGGACAAGGCAAGCTTGGGTTTATCTATACCTGTCCATGCCCCAAATCAGCTAATTCTGTTTTAACTGATAAAGTAAATAAAAGCATTTTAAATGCATTGGTTGTCTAAGTAAGTCTTGCATTTTTAGGACTTTTTAAATCACGGGTGGCTTGAATGAACAAAATAAGTAATCAATAATCAATACAGTTAAAATTGAAAGTTAACTCTAGAAACAGAGAGTACTTGAAACCTACAGTACTTACACTTAAGTTATTACTGAATATTATTCACTCTAGAAAGCATCAGTAGGAGATAACATTCATAATGTGTCATTCTCTCTGCTGGCTGATGTAGAATTTTGGATCCAGAAGAGTTATATTCAAGCTTCAAGAGCTCTTACTAACACACTGGCAAATGTAATGATGTACTGAACAAGGTTTATGTCCCCAGATGAGAAATCTTAGCCTTTTCTCAGCTAAATGTGTGCATTTAGCTGCAAAGCACAGAGACAGTCCCTATCCAATCTGCAGCAAAATCCCTTCACTGAACAGAGACCTGTCATTACAGCAGGAGCTTCTAAGCATGGTCACATACATGACAAGAGGAAGGAAGCACGTACATGTCTGTTTTTGCAGGTTGTTGTTCTTTAGAAAAAGTACCTTTAATGTGGAAATTACATCAACTGAGAGGAGCTGAAATACAACCAAGTAAATAAATAAATGAATGACATATGTATTTCTACACTGTGAAGAGAAGGCTTTAGGGTACAATTTAGCAATTATAAATTGCTGTCCAGACATTAAGTCATAGGATCCTCACTCAGCGATACCATTCCTGTTACTCTTGTGGAAACAAGAACATCATTATGTATGCATGACAGTTCAGGTTTGGTTTGGGTGATATTTTTTTTTTGTTGGGGGGAGGAAGGGGTTGCATTTCAGGCATTTTCATTTCCTGATGGCTTGGACACATACCAGCCATCTGTTCAGATGGTTCAGTCCAGAACATGTTGTTTTCAGAGCAATGAAAGAATGACAAAATGAACAGACAAAAGATGCAACGTGTTTTCTGGCAAACATAACTTTGTTAATTTTTTTTAGTAAGGCAAGGAAAATTTCTGTAAGGTGAGTTTACACCTTTTTTTCCCTCTTTGCTTTTTCTGGTAAAAATAGTAGAGTGTGTGAAGGAAAAGCACAAAGGAAGGATTCAACTACATAAATAATACCATTTCAAAGGTGCATTGGCTCTAGTTGCTAGAGGATTTACAGGTAAACTGCTCTATTTCTTTAAGCTAATAAATGTACCTCATGACAAAACACAGTTTAGACTGTTAATAGAACCAAAGGTTTCAAAGCAGAAAAAGAGCAAATTAAAAATTAACTCTATTAAATGGCAGCAAAGCACCAACATCCTTAAGGATTTATTTAGCAAGATACTCATCAGTCATTCACAATATACCATACAACCATCAAGCATCATGCTAGTAGCAGAAGTGGTGGTACATTAAAGTGTTTTTTTTCCAAACAAATACCATAGCTTAGTGTGGATTTTGATATCTTAAAAAAAGTGGAGGGTTGGATGAGAATGGCTGCAGAGGTCATTTCTAACCTTTATTACTCTATAATTCTCTGAAACATGCACTATGATAAAAGGCTAGGAGAAGGAACATCGAAAACATTCCAATGAAAATAAATAAGATTATATGTAATGATAAACAGGAAGAAGCTTAGAGATAAAACTGGGAGAAGCACCTTAAGCACTGTGAAGAAATTGCCCCTTATTAGAAGACTGAGCAGAGGAGGAGATAAAAACCCTAAAGGAATTTTCCCTTTATCTTTGGGAGGGGGTGGGGGAGGTAGGGGGAGAGTGAATGTCATGTCATGTCACGTCAGAGAGTGGGGTAGGATAGGATATACGTGTTGAGAAGAGAACGTGGATCAGTAGAGTTACAATGAAGAGAAGGAATTTAGGTGATGGGACGCCTACCTGCGCTTCCAAATGTAGTGAAGTCTTTGGCTTTGTAGTCTAGAATCACAGAAAATCTCTTCCCAAGAGATAATAAATGCTGTGGTGTTTTGTAGGGTTGTGGGGTTTGGCTTTTTTTTCCGTTTGGTTTGTTCGGTTTATTAATGTTTTTTACTTTGCACGGCTCCTCATTGCGTGATGTATCATCCTATTGAGTGTGACTCCATACTCTGATGCTGGAGGTCTGTATTTGCACAATGTATTATTAGGTGTTCTCTGTTAAGGCACACGCATAACACAGTGTAAGCAAACAGCCCTAACCTTCAGCCTGGCTGTGCTTTCAGCAGTGGGAGGATCAGATGACCTCTGGATGTCACTTAAAACTGGAGGTGTTCGATGACTTAACTTATCACACTGTTGTGAAATGTTGTGGACTGACTGCAGCTACACATCAAATAGTGTCAGCCTAAAAATAGCTTGATTCCACCTGGAGAAGGAAGATGTGGAATATGAGGGAGGTATAACTGTTTCTAGGAGTAAAAAATTTAACTAGGCATTCTGAGTGACATCTTTTAGGGTTCTTCCTTAAGAAGGTGATAAGGGGATAGACAAAATAATCCAAACATACCCCATAAATTGTAAGTGGCACCTGTAGAAGTGTTGATAGAATCTGATGTGCAAATAACATCTCTGTAGATGGCAAAAGCACTAAAGGCTGACTGAAAGCTAGGTGCACTAATTGCATTATGCTTTCACCAAGGGTCACTTATACAACCTGTCCTAGGCACGCAGAAACAAGTCACGTGGTAATGAAGGTAAACCACCGCACCTTGTTCAAAGTTTATTATTGTCCTTTCCCAGTCTTTGAGAAAAAGGCAGGGCTTCCCTAAGTAGAGGAAGCTTTCTTATGGGTATTGTTCAAGATTCTGTTTATGCTCAAAGGTCTGCTAACTGCTTCTTCATCCCTCTTTTAGTTTCAGGCATATGAACTAGCAGGTCTGTATGTCTTTTCACAACTACAATTTTTGCTACGTGCTAGTATGGCAAGTGAGGGGAAATATGGCTCTGACTACAAGCTATGGTGGCTCTACTTCCAAAACGGCTAAACACTTTTAAACATGGAGACATGATCTGGGAGTTTGAAACCACTGTGGCTCTCTCAAAGTGCCTAACAGAGGTTGAAAGTCAAGGTAGTCAGACATAAAATATTGCGTCAATATATTTGTCATAGAAATAATGCCTAGGTTCTTAATTTCCAAATAAAATTCTTGAGAGGTCTAACAAACAGGATTTAGATGAAGCTGCTTACTGAGTGTAGAAAACATTCAGTTCTAACTGTACAGCCCAGTACTTCAGAGTCTATTTGATGTCTGTATCTCTCAGCTCTGCAGTACACGAATACTCTGTGCCATAGTACTGCCTCCATGCATGCCAAGCGGTGTCTTTGAGAGGCTGTTATCTTTTATGTCTTTCAGAAGAAGTGTATATTGGTGTGCTTGGCTTAGTTCCTTACTCCCTTTTACTGGGGTCTGAGGCCAAAGAACATTTTTTGAGGACACCTGATTTTCTTTTTTTTAGTGACTAACTGTTACATTAACTTGACCAGGTGAGCTGCTCTGTGGCTTGCTAATCTCCCTTTACAGCTGGGTGTGAGAAAACAGGTGCTGGAATTGACAGTTAATATTCCTTTCAGTGACTAAGGTAAAATCTGAGACTTGTTGTAGGGCTGGATAGTGGCAAAGGACTGCGTGTGCGTGTCTGCAGGAAGGGGAGTTGATAAGAAAATAATCTTATAATCTAACTTAGTCTTCTTATACAACTACATGCATTCATCAATGCACTCTCATGTGTTTTAACTCTAAAGGGGTTACTGCTGTTGCTATAGTAATCTCTGAAATACTGCTTTTGAGCCACAGAGTAGCACAGCTTGTGTGAAGAAATGACACTTTGATACTGGTCGCTGTCAGGAAGAGGCATTGCTTCATCTTAATTGGCAAAATTAGTGCTAGGTAAAAAAAAATAATTGCCTAGAGGTTACGCCATGGCTGTTACAATCCATAAGGAAGTACACCCTCCTATTTTTTCCCCTCTTGCCTCTTACATCTTGTTTTTGTTGCTTTTGTTACACAGTTTTTTTGTGACTTAGTATCTTTTATCTTTCCTAATTTACAGCAATATTTTTCCACTTAGCGGGCTTTTAACTCACTACAGCAGCAAAAAAATATCCGTCTCTTGGTCTTGATAGGCATTCCTCAAGAGTGGTGATTCTTACTCTCTCAGCAAGTCTTTCACAGTGTATTCGTGTATTTATGTGGGTAGATTCACGTGCAGTTTGTACTGCTCAGAGTACTCATTCTACAAGGTAGTTTATGGAACTTGGTAGCTTCTGGAACTAGGCGGGACTCGGTTTCTGTCTTGCTTACTTGCCCTACCTCCGTTAGGGAATATTCTAATTGTTTAGTGATTGTTATCTCCAGTTCTGTTTGGGTGAGTCTTAGACAACCTAATCCTACTGGAAAGTAGCTGCAGGAGTGCTAAGGAAATTTCCTACGCTTCTTTCACAGCCGGCCTATCCTCAAAACTATTTTGTAGACCTCAGAAAAACTAGATCAGTATGAAGTGTTTGTACTGAAGTTGATTCTACTCTCCTGTATTATCTGATCATGAGGGGCACTACAGGACTTTTCATCCTTGTTGGATCTGTGTTTGATTACAGAAGCCCAAAACCATATTTCTTCTTCCTCATTGCCTTGTGAATTCTAATAACAATGCAAATTTCCAGTGAAAGGTTATACTGCAGAAGGAAACATCAAATATACAGGTAGCGTTAACACATCAGCACGCAGGCAATGGCTCTGAAGATAGGGGAAAATGTAGGTAAGCTTTTGTGGTTGGGAATACTATATAGCTATGCCAGCCAGAGGGGAAGGGTCTTCCCTCCTTTGTCAGACCTCCGCAAAATCCTCTCAACGCAGTCACTGAAATGATCTTTGAATACTCTCAAAGATGAGTAATCAGCTCATAATCTTCCTAATTCTTGCTATGAAGATAACTACATTCAGAGGGATAGAAACTAGACCTGGCTGGGAAATGCAGCAGGCTTCTTTTCTCAGAAGATTAAAATTTGTTAATGCTTGTCCATATGCCTTCAGAAGCTGTGGGTTTTGTTTTGTTTGGGGTTTCATATGTGGAAAACTGTAATAGGAAGAGGACTTTACAGAGCTCTTCTTTAATGTGTCAATTTCAAGGGAGAAGGGGAAGAGTAATTAAACTAATTAAAGCCAAAGGCAGGGTGTGGTGGCTTTGGAACGCCCTTTTGACTATTATTACAATGACTTAAATGGGAGTGGCAGCCAGCCGTAGACCAACCAAAACTCAGCAATGACTCTGGCATTCACAGGGCCTGTACTCAGACTTGACTAGAAATTTTCATGCCTTAGGTACCTGGGTCAGGAATGATGCCATCATAGAATCACAGAATAGTTTGGGTTGGAAGGGACAGTAAAGATCATACAGTTCCAACCCCCTTGCCATGGGCAGGGACATCCCACTAGATCAGGCTGTCCAAGGTCCCATCCAACCTGGCCTTGAATACCTCCAGCGGTGGGGCATCCACAACTTCCCTGGGAACCTATGCCAGTGCCTCACCACTCTCGTCGTGAAGAAATTCTTGATGTAGTTATCTCTACCATGATTATCTTAGCATGAATCTTTGCTCCTACCAGAGAAAGGTCACTGACAGACACAGCCTTGAAGGTGCCCAGAAGTCTATATAAATAAGCTAAGGAATTTGGTGAGGAGCAAAGAATACAACAATATAAATTAAGCCTATCAAGAGCTAAACATGACAAAGTAATGTTGAACTAGACCTTGGTCTTGAACTTGCTGAGTAATAAATGAACCTCTGATTCATACAGTTATGTCTCCTACGCATAGAGTACAGATTCTCCACATTTCAGTGATTTCCCCAGCTTAACTCTAAGAACACCAGTGCTATAGTCCATTAACAGTTTCTAAAAGAATGTAAGGAATGGGGTTCAGTTTTTATTCTCTGTAGCTAGAACTGGCAGTGCATAACTTCCCGGGTTTGTGGGTGCGTGACTGCCTAGGTATGTGGCTCCTACAGAATGGTATAACTGGTTCTCATCTTTAAGGACTGTATTTCTAGGACTTGAACACTTTATGCGTTAGCTGTCCTACTCCCGTATTGTGTGCCCCACAGTATTCTGCTACAGAATAATACTGGTTAAAAAGTGTTTTTGAAATGAAGGTGGTCTGCTGCTCCAAGCAAAAGGCCATCTCGAAGGGATTGTCCTTGGAGCTGAAAAATAGAAAGGGAGTCATGTCTTCAACAGAGTATGATAACATGTGTAGTTCTGGTGAGCACTATAAAATTCTTATGTAATGGTGATGTAAGTTTCAGGTGGAGCTGATGTGGGCAGACATGACTATGCCGTGAGTCAAATACAAAGCACAAATGGGCCAATCTACTGGATTGGCATTACTGGTGTGTTTCATGCACTCCACATCGGTGCTGGAGAATTAAATTAGTATCACAAGTTGCCAGTGAAGAAACATAGTGCAATAGGAGTATGGGAGGCAATCGGAGTATGGGAAGGCAGTGTGTCAGTGACATCTTAACTGAGAAGAGTGCAAGCTTGCAGGACAGATGAACGTATTCAATTTAGGTTCCTCTCGCCATTCTACTTAGCTCAGCTGGGTAAAAATGGCAGAGCAGATACAGCAGCACAGTCTAAGTGAGACTGATGGGGACACTTAAGTTGCTAGACCACATTGAAAGCCTGTACTTCTGCCTCTTCTCAGACTGAAGGATCATGCTTATCTTGCGACTGTAATCCCAAATCTTGCAAAAAAGCTTTTAGGCTTTATCTGCCTATTGGTCAGCTGAATCTGTTCAGTTCTTTTTCTCTCTCCTTCTGTCTCCGTTTCTAATGAAAGCTAGTGTACCAAAACTACATGTATTTTTAACAGGGGCTATGACAGAGAAGTGATGTGTAGAAAGTGGAGGTGGGTATCACGCTACCCACTTTTTAGCAGAACTTGTCCTCAGCTGGCAGGCTACGAAGCTGGTAGACATTTAGCAAAGAGCATTGTGGTACTCTGACCTAGTAACAGGACGAGGCAGGGTGGACGAATCCAGCAGTCCTTGCAGAGAGCTGCTCTGATAACTTTCATCTTGCGTGAGACTCACTGTGGTGGTGAAGCAGCTGTTCCAGGGCCCAAAGTTTCGCCTCTACTTGAGGCAGTGAATCCCAGGACAGGAAGAAAGCAGCAGACTCCTGGGATGGTCTGCTTGCACGCGGTGCTGCCCGAAGTCCCTTCGCATGAGCTCCAAAGTGAACACAGCGGCACAGCCGCCACCTGGACACCATGGTGAGGCAGTTAGGAGGCTGGTGGTGATGCGGCATGGAAACATCAGTCCCAGGGCACTGGTTCAGGTGTACTGGGCACAGTGCAGGTGTGCAGGGCACAGTTCAGGTGTACTGGGCGTTCTTCAGGTGTACTGGGCACCATTTAGGTGTACTGGGCACCATTTAGGTGTACTGGGCACTGGTTCTTGTGTACTGGGCACCGTTCAGGTGTACTGGGCACCATTCAGGTATACTGGGCACTGGTTCTTGTTTACTGGGCACCATTTAGGTATACTGGGCACTGGTTCTTGTTTACTGGGCACCGTTCAGGTGTACTGGGCACCGTTCAGGTGTACTGGGCACCATTTAGGTATACTGGGCACTGGTTCTTGTGTACTGGGCACCATTCAGGTGTACTGGGCACCATTCAGGTGTACTGGGCATGGTGTAGGTGTACTGGGCATGGTGCAGGTATACTTGCACTGGTCCAGGTGTGCTGGGCTCAGTGTAGGTCTGCCGGTCTCAGTACAGGTGCATTGGGCACAGTTCAGGTGTGCTGGTCTCGATGCAGGTGCCCTGGGCATCACTCAGGTGTGCTGGGCTCTGTGCAGGCGTACTGGGAACTGTTCAGGTGTGCTGGACATGGTGTGGGTGCGCTGGGCACAGTGCAGGTACATTCGCACTGGTCCAGGCGTGCTGGGCTCCGTTCAGGTGTGCCGGGCTTGGCGCAGGTGCACCGGGGCGGTGCAGGTGCACTCACATGGGCCCAGACGGGCCGGGGCGATGCAGGTGCCCTGGGCACCGCCCAGGTGTGCCGGTCTCGGCGCAGGTGCGCTCGCCCGGGCCCAGGTGTGCGGGGGCGGGGCAGGTGAGGCCGCGCGCGGGCGGCGGCGGCGCGGGGCGGGGCCGCGATGCAAAGCAGGGGGCGCGGGGCGGTGCGCGCGGGCCCGGCGGGAGGCGGCGGGGCCGGAGGGGGGCGGCCGGGAGCGCGGGGAGCGGCGTGGGACCGGGCGCGGCGGCGGCGGCGGAGGGAGCAGCGGGAACATGGCGAGCGTCAGGAACGGCACGGAGGGCGGCGGCGAGGAGGTACCGGCGCCCGGGGTCGCGGCTCCGCGCCGAGCGCCGCGGGACTCGCGCAAAGTTGTCCCGGCGGCCGGTGCCTCCCGCCCCTCCGGTTTATTTTTCTATTTATTTATGTTTCTGGGTCTCGTTTTATTTTCTTTTCTTTTAAGTCGTTGAAGCCGGGCTCCGCGCCGGTTTGACGCCTCCCTCCCTGTGCCGCGCGACCCCCCCCTCCCCGCATCATCCTCCCCGCATCACCCCCGACCCCCCTCCACCGCGACCCCCGTCCCCGCATCCCTCCTCCGCGCATTCCCCTCCTCCTCCCGTGCTACCCTGGCGAGACCCCCGCGCAGCCCCCCAATTTCTCCGGGCACCCCCCCCCCCAATTTCTCCGGGCACCCCCCCCCCCAGTTTCCCCGGGCATCCCCCCCCCCCCAGTTTCGCCTCGCAGCTCCCCCCCCCCCCAGTTTCGCCTCGCAGCTCCCCCCCCCCCCAGTTTCGCCTCGCAGCTCCCCCCCCCCCCCCAGTTTCGCCTCGCAGCTCCCCCCCCCCCCAGTTTCGCCTCGCAGCTCCCCCCCCCCCCAGTTTCGCCTCGCAGCTCCCCCCCCCCAGTTTCGCCTCGCAGCTCCCCCCCCCCCAGTTTCGCCTCGCAGCTCCCCCCCCCCCCAGTTTCGCCTCGCAGCTCCCCCCCCCCCCAGTTTCGCCTCGCAGCTCCCCCCCCCCCCCCAGTTTCGCCTCGCAGCTCCCCCCCCCCCCCAGTTTCGCCTCGCAGCTCCCCCCCCCCCCCAGTTTCGCCTCGCAGCTCCCCCCCCCCCAGTTTCGCCTCGCAGCTCCCCCCCCCCCAGTTTCGCCTCGCAGCTCCCCCCCCCCCCAGTTTCGCCTCGCAGCTCCCCCCCCCCCCCAGTTTCGCCTCGCAGCTCCCCCCCCCCCCCCCCAGTTTCGCCTCGCAGCTCCCCCCCCCCCCCCCCAGTTTCGCCTCGCAGCTCCACACCCCCCCCCCCCCAGTTTCGCCTCACATCCCCTGCCAGGGTCCACGCATTTTGCACTTTGCCGCCTGCCATGGGGGGATGTGGGGGGGCCTCGTTGCTGCCCACGGGCAGTTTTTGTGGCTGGGAAGTGAGATCAGACAGAACTTGTAGTGGAAGAGACGCTTAACAGACTGGGCTGTGTAACTTCCTGTTGTTTTGGCTAAAAGTCCTTTTTTATACAGCCCAAATGCACATCCCTTAAAATGATCACCTGAACATTCGGCTTTCCTTTGTATATTCTCAGTCCAGAAAAATGGAATAGCGGAATCGTTGATAACACCTCTCAGAGAGCTGGTGGTAAGGGATCTCCTAGACCAGCTTTTGAGGATTCTGCTGAACCGAGGCAGTTTTAACTGGAGGGTGTTTTTACAGATTCCCACCTGGCACGTGTGTGTGGGTATATTGACTCAATTTCTGACTACGCGGTCTAAAATGAACGATTTTAGCATGGTGAACCTTTGGCGGCTTCTTCGGAAAGAGTTGTGAGGCATGCATCCAGCTTAACTTTGCTGAAGTAAACTTCTGAACCATACCATTACCTAATGGTTGGGGTTTTCTGTTTGTATTTTTTCTTTTTTTAAATGTTGTTAGGGTGGATTTTGAAAACAGGCGCGTAACCAATGCCCTGTTCTGAGGCAGGGCAGCATGTCGTACAGCAGGGCAGCTGGTAAATGTATAAGTAGGACTCAGTTATGCTGCGTAGTTCAGTTGAGTCCTCATGTTTTGTATTTGGCAGTTGCAGAAGCCGTTCTTGGAAGAGATGATAAGCCCCAGCTTTTTCTAATTTGGAAGGTGGGGATATATAATGTCTGTATTTCAGAGTGTGCTATAAAAGCTGCCTCTTTCTAAGGTTATAGTGTGGAGGCACAATGTGACGAGGATGTGAAATGCTCAAATCTCATTGTGTGCTTGAGTGAATCACTGCAAAATCATAGAGTGATTTTTGTGGAGCTGAGTTTGGCTTCCAGCACAAGGAAACCAGTGCCAAGTGAGAACAAGTTATTGAACAAACACTTTCTGCTCTCAGCAAGCAAGTAGTTGGAATTTCCGTTTTTTAAAACAGGTATTTAGCAGCTTAGTTGTAGCCCAGTTGTACTGAGTGAACAATGTGGAGGAATGTTCTTCACAGAGTTTGCTGCTAAGCAAGAGATGCTGCCATGCAAACAAATGGAAAGGTAGGTATAAAAGCAACTGGAAAGAGCTGTATTTGAGCAATTGTCTCCAAAAAGTGCAAAGCTTTCTCCAGATGAGCTCGAAAGACCTCATGCTTTTTACAGAGGCTTGTTGGTTGATTCTTTGGAGTCTGAAGCAGACCAGAACCCGTAGTGGAGCGAGTGTTTGATTTTTTCCTGGTGAGATCCTAGGGCTCTGGAAGGGAGGGCAGACGGTGGCTTGATCTTGGGGAAAGTCACTGCTTCTCTAAAAGAAGTTGTCTAGACCACTGTAGGCTGCCTTTGCCTTCAGGTGCACCTTGACCTGTACTAGTGAGTTAGATATGATTGAGGTAGATATGATTTTAGCACTTGATGCATGAAATAGTTGCTTATAACTGTCTTAGCTGTTTCTTTTTTCTTTTTTTTTTAAGTGTTGGCTGTAATTATGATGCTGGGAAACGTTACTATTAGCTATGTTCTTAAAAGCTGCATGCATCTGATTAGTGTAGTTTAGATGAAATAAGGCAGACGAAGGCTCTTCTTTCTGATTTAAGTGTACATGCTCAGTGCTATATGAACATAGCTTTTAGCATAGAATTTTGGTTTGCAGGGGCTTCTGAATACTTCTTCTTTCCTGAAGCTTTGAAGAAAGATATCTTAAACTAAACCTTGATGTTTATTCCTACAGGAAAAAACGTGATGTTGACTGACAGTAACTCTGCTTATAAAGATCAAGCTTAAGGTGGCACGTAGCTGTCCCCTGCTGTAGTCCCTGATGAATATAATGGTTTTCCTTATGTTTCTTGCAGTTCAAGGAAGTGGCAGATTCTGTGTTTATCTGTATGTAATGTTTTTTGCTGATTTATGCTTCATTGTCATGCAGCTGTGACTTTCCAGTGGGCATGGCAAAGAAGTGGTATGGCGTGTAAAAGGATATATTTTTTTTTTTCCCCCAGCTGACGTGTAGTAGTCTGATGTTTATTTTTAAAACAAAGCCAAACCCAAACCACTAACAGAAATTCAAGACACAACCTAAGAGGCTGTATTAATGAGGTAGTTTTATGAGTATGCTCATATGGGAAAACAAATGGTTATTAAACTTGGGATTTTCCTTTGCAGTGTTGCTTTGTGGGTGTTAAAGTGCCTGTGGTCGTCCTCTACTGTGAAACAGTTTCCTGGATTCTACGTGATCACAGTGAATGTGCCCATCGGTGCTGCGCCCAGTTGTGGTCTTGGAATGTGGTATGCCATTGGCACTTAAACCCCTGCATGGCATCAATTCACCTGCTGAAAGTACTCACACTAGTATTCTTTTGAACAGGCTGCAAATCTAGGACAGATGTGCTTAACCTTAAGGGCAAAATATCACTCCCAGGCAATGCAGAGGCTTCAAGCAAAACTTTAAGCCTTCATCCCCTGCCCCCCCTACAGTGTAAAGATTACTTAAAATAGTGGACCAGATCTGCTTCCAATCAAGTTCACTCTGTGCTGCCCTGGTTTTTCAAAGTCATAAAGCCAGCTTAATTGGTTACTTGGGGATTCCCTATCCATTAAAAAAAAACCAGACCCAACGTTGGCCTTTGTGCATGTGAGGGTTGTGGCCGGACAGAAAGGGTCATGATCAAGAAGTATCTACAAGCTAAAAAAAATGCCTCGTTTGGCCACAGTCAGCCAGACTTAAGGATTATGCACAGATCTGAAAGTGATTTGGTGCCCTTGCTGTTGTTAACTCTAAGGCTTATGTTAAGGACAGCTTGGCCAATTCAGCCAATCTTTGTCTTAGGCTCTAAACTAACCAATTAAGCAAAATTTAGGTAATGAGAATCTGATGAAGCGTGCTGTACTATACTGAACTGCCTGAGCAGAGACGAGCAGTATATAGGCTGGCTTTATCAGCCTAGACAGTTTACCTTGGAGCTAGTTTCAAAGAAACCAGTGTCATCTTTCACTCAAAAGCTGTTTAGTACCGGTAGTACTCTGTTAAAGGACTCAAGGTTTTTATCCACTGCTGCAGCAGGTGCTGCACTTACGTTCAAAGAACTTGCTAGTGGCATGCTTCTGTCCACTAGTGGCTTAATATAATAATGTACTTCAGAATAAATTATTTAACCATCCAGCACTGGCCATTCTCTCATTCATGTTTATGCTGAAGACTCTTCAGCAGTTTTGTTTGGCAATTCCAGCCTGGAAGAAGAGTCTCAGTGGTGGGAAATGACGGCAGCTGCACTTCCTTTGAGAGACTGCAAACAAGCCACTATAGTGCCTTTTTCACCTTAAAAGTGAAAAGTATGTTTGGAATATGGAGTTAGGAAGGAGTAGTGAGGGCACTTCCTCTCATGAAGCGTGATTGTTTTTATAGCATCCTAATTTCATAGAATTATAGAATAACCAGGTTGGGAGAGACCCACCGGATTTGAGTAGTAGATCTTGCTTAACTGAACAACATAAAATTTGGACTCTTTTTGTCAGTTTATTCCAAGGACTTGTACTTTGACACCTAGCTCTTATTTTTTCCTGTTCCTATTTTGACCTCTCCTACTGTCAGAGCACATCTGCCCCTAAGATAAGGGGTAAGCTATTCCAGCACAGGTTAGAAAAGAACTACAAGAAAACTAAGCATGACTAATAATGTCTTCTTTATTTAATAAAATCAGGTTGCTGGCTCTGCTTTTGAGGATCTTTGTTTCAAATATAACTTTATTTTACCCATGAATGTACCTCTTGAGAGGTCGACTTCTTTTCTTTCGACCACCAGTTCAAGATAAGGATATGTACTCCAATTTTATATTACTTTTACTATTCCAAGATGGCTAATTTTCATCATTCACATTTTCCCACTTCTTATTTGGCTTCCTAGAGCTTGTTTCGTTCATCCATTTGAGCCTCTTGATTGACTGTGACCAAATTTGAAAGCCAGGAAGACGAAAAAAGTGCGGCTTAAGTTGTTATTGGTTTTCTGGAGGGGAAAAGGAAATTTATGTAATGTGTTCCAATTAAGCTTTATTATTTAATGTTAACTTTGGTGAATCAGTGTGCTGTTCCTTTTGAAGGTGATAAAAGATGTAGAGGATAGGGGGAAAGGTGTGGTTACAGTGGGGAGCACCAGATGCCTCTTAGGGAGGCAGAGCTGACAGAAAAAATTCTGAGCGCCATGTAACTATGAAGTGAATTTGTTTGTTACAGTTTGCCTTTACTTCTCTCTGTGTTTTTTTGTTGCGGGGTGGGGAGGGTGAGGTGGTGATATTTATTTCATGTATAGATGGACAAAAAAGAATGGAAGACTCTGCTTTTTTTTTGAGGTTATGTTTTTTCTTTTTGCTTTGAGCTGTTGCTCTTCTATTGTGGAAAGCAGAATCTAAGGTCTTTTGATGAAGCCTTTACTTTGAGCAGTAGGTTGGGTACAGCTGTCTTGGTAATTGTACCTAAAAGTTTACCATCCACTATAGGGAAAAGCAGTACTACATCATACAAAAGCTTAAAGGAGGATAGGCTCCTTGTAGTTCTAGTAAACCTCTGTGATAATTATGGCTTTGTCGAAGTGTTTGGTTCTGCAAATGCATGTTCTTCCTTTGTTGATGTTTTGATGCTGGCGTGCTTGGAAAAAACCTGTAGGCTTGATGGAAGTGCTAGAGGTCAATGACTTGTCTTGGATAAAGGTTCTTGTTGGGCTCTTGTTTTGTAAAACGGGTTACATCTTGAAAGAGAAGAGGAACTTAATTGCTTCTTGGCAGACCATGTGTTACATAGCAGCATGGACCAGAATGACTCAACATGTGAGTAGATTATAAGCATGTATGATCTTATGCCTTCTGTCTTGTTCAGTACGTCTTCTGTAGCTTACCTAACCAAAAGGCCTTGGAATAGCAAGGAAAATTCCAAATAAGTAATAGGACTTTTTCTTCCTGCATAGCACCAGCACGGAAAGCAGAGATAAAATCATAGCTGCTGGCAATAGGATGACAGGCATACAGCCCTGACATCCACCAGTGATTTTCACACATGCTATTTCTTTTCAATTAATAGAAACAATACTATGCTTGAGGCAGCGGGAATGGTGGATTGCTGCTCTAGTTTGGAAAAGAGAGCAAAATCATGCAACTGAAGACCCAAGATTCAGTTCTCAAAGGTGGATCTGTGCTGCTCCTGATGTATGTTCTAGTTAGAGCCTGGAAATGTCCAAGACCTTTGTACTGTAGGTAGCCAGGTGTCTGGTTGAATGGTCAGAAGTGTGAGAAAGAGTTTTTGTGTGAATACTAAACATTTCTCGTGCTTTTTTAAGACCTCTCAGGTTCGAAATCCATTTCACCTAAGCCAGTAGTAAGTAAAGAGCACAGACCTGTGGACTTCAATCCAAACACTAAATGCTAAAAGTGAGATTTTCTTAGCAAGAATTTCTGTAATGGTATTGTGGAGTAAAGAACAACACTGTTACCATATAGTAAGGGGAAATAATCTAATACCTCAGGCCCTAGTAGTGGTGGTGTTTTTTGTTAGGATGCAGTGAGTGTATTATGTTTTTATTCCTCCTCTCTTATACATTCACACTGCAGTAGAGTAGTAAACAAACTTTGAAAGCCAGTGCTTGGTGTGCAGCACTGCTTTGATTTCTTCTTATCCCTAGGGGCCAGTGTCACGTGTGCTTCTGCTCTCCAGAAATCCTGTTATTGAACGAGGTACAAGAACAGGCTGTCATCAAAACAGAGAGGAGGACTGGAGGAAACCTGTTTCTGAAGACAGTAATTTCTGTGTCTGGCACCTGTTAGCAGTACTAGTGGTTCTAAGAAGTGTAGTGTTTAATAAGTGAGTGTAGTACTTGACTGTCACTAGTGGTAGGGGGCCAAAGGAAAGAAAGAATACTCCTATTAGCTTTAGTTGAGGGAAGTATGATTATAAAGGTAGAATATGTCACACTGGCTGTTATTTTCACTGGGAAATAATGGACTAGGAAGATGATGTTTTATCTGGGCTCTCTCCCTCAGAACTGTTAGTAGTACCCTGTCCAGTGGGGCAGATAGTTAAACTTGCTGTCTGTCAAGTTTTTCTTCTTTTCTGCAAACTTGGTAGACTTTAAGGCTGGAGGAAATTACAGTTTCTTAGGGTGTTCTCAGCAAGAAAAATAGTTTGAAAAGTAATCCTATTAGCTGTGTTGAAGAAGAATGGAGGAGGGTAGGGTGTGTTTGAGCCATTTTTTTTCTAATATATTATCATATCCTTACATCTTTATCATATATATTAATCATGTAAATGGTTATGGTCTTTGACAAGGGAAGGATGCAAAGTGTAGGAACTAAACTCTGGAGACAAAGCAGTTTAGCTAAATCTAAGTGCATGACTTGGACCAAAGGAAGAAATTTAAGCTAAGACTCAGTATTAAAGACTGTAAATCTGTGCCATGTCCACATCTTAGCATGAAAGCTGTATGCAACTCTGGAAAATCCAGTTAAATATATCTGCCTGTGTACTGCTACTTGGCAGTACTGAAGTAGCTGTCTCTATTAAGCTGCATTCTACTGATCTTAAGCAAAGTGTCTTTAAAATCTTGGAAAACGGAGATTCGGCAGCACCTCATTGCCTGTGTCTTGTAATGTAATTTGGATTAAAGAACTATATATGGCTATAGCTCCCTCTGACAGTGGAAAATAAGGGGTAGCTCATAGCCAGTCACTCCTAGAAGATGGAATGGTTAGTCTGATACTTTGCCAAAGTGCTGTGACTTCTGCTAAATGTGAACTATGTAGAAGGGATGGCATACATTGTGTAGTTAAGCTTCAAAGTGAATGTATTTCCCAGTGAGTGAATGCTGAAGTAGTGTTATGGTCCAAGTGGAAAAAAAAAAAATGGTGGGCCATTTCGTTTATTTGAATAGTGGGATTTTTACCTTCCATTTGAGTCAGTTAAGTGATTTGTTCAGAGCAGATGTGCAAAGTAAATGCGATGTGTCCCAACTTTGTACTTGGAACTGGAAATGGAAGCATAGATTCATGCCAGTGTCACAAATCAGGTTGCAGATGGAAGATTCTCCTAGAACTCATGCTCTTTTTATTATGCATTTATTCTTCTGTAGTTCAGAGTTCCACCAGGAACTCCTCTAATTGCTTTCTGAATTGATACTTGTTGTGAGTTTGTACTTTGGAGTAGTCAAAAAGTGAGCTTGCAGCTTTAAGTGTTGATGTGCCTGTGTGAAGAGGAGCATATCTGTGTCTCTAAGGGAAAGTAAGCAAGTAGTTACTGGAGACACTGTACAGCTCTGTGTCCACAGTGGCTTACTTTTGGGATTTCATGCTGAGTGAACTAAGCTGTTTGGCTTACAGGTGTGTCACCAAAGAAGGGTAACTGCCCTGGCACAAATGAAGTAGCAGTAATAAAATAGCACAAGGACAAGGACTAGAGGTTGGGTGGTAGGAAGGGGCTTGTGTGCTTTCTCTAAGTGGTTTGAGACCATGGGATGTAGTATATGGTCCATTTTATCTAGTTCCTCTAGAGAAAGCTGCTCCCCTTGTCCAATGGTATTTGCAGTTGTCTTGCAATTCTGTCAGTTTGTGTGTGCATGTCCCTCCAGTGGAGCAGAGAAGGGAACTTAGATCCCTGAAAGAGCTGACTTCTGCAGTGTTGTTAATATGGGTTGTTTTTCAGTTTTTGGGTTTTTTTGTTTTGGGTTTTTTTTTGAACCTGCATCACTTTCCTGGTGTGTGTTTCTTTGTATTTGTGGAAGTCCTTTGCTGTTAAAAGGATGGGTAGAATGCCAGAAGGGCAAGCTTGGGTTACATCTTTTGATGGCAACCCAGGTTACAGGGCTTGCCTTCTCAGATGTCTCTGAAGCACAGTCCTCCTGTCCTTGACTGAAGTCAGACACAGAGTTTTGTGTTTGGTCTTCTGTGTTTGTTTCAGCTTTGTTCTGTGCTGTAGGGGCAATCAAGCATGCAGTTTTATGCTGGGGAGGTAAATGTTGAGTGTTGTCTTATGTCTGCGTAGATCATACCTTACAGTAGCAGTCAGTCTCTTTAGAATACATAGATGAGTTCTGTAAACTACTGAACTTAAGTCTTAATAGCAGCAGAAGTTAGTTTAAATTGTATCCTTTACTTTGAAATCTCACCTGTTGCTAAGTGTATTTTGCTTGGCATGAAGAAGTAATTAAGAAGTCATGTGTGATTTAAAAAAATTTTGCAACAGCCTCCACAAATTAATAAAAACTTTCTACTATATACTGATTGTGGCCTGACGTGAAATGGATACGGATACCAGCAGTGAGCTTAGATAGTTGTGATGCAAATACTTCGCTGCCAGCCTGGAATAATTGTCTGGCTGATATTTTTCCTTCCGCAGATGCTTGGCTTCTCTGGTTTTGTGTCTCTGGGTGTTGACGGAAGTGGTGTTCAGTGGTTCAGTGCTTTAGATTGGACCATGTGGTCATGTGGGATTTCCTTTTGCACAGCGCAAGTCGTGACAGCCAGCCAATTCACCTGACACTTGATGCAGTGTGTCTTGGTGTAAAGGAACCAATGGTCTGATTGCCTGTGAGTATGCAATGCAACAAGCGCCAAAACAGGGCTCCCCCTCTCAGGAGGAGGAGGGGGAGTGTGTGCATGAACAGTTGCCAGTTGCCTAGAGGCATTAACATGCTATAACGTTACGTTTGTGGTAAAGTGACCCTGTGGGCAGAAGAAGTGACGAATCTAGTAACAACTGCATATTCACTGTGTCCTTGTTATTGCAGTCCAACTAGAACTTCCAAAGGCTATAAATTCCTCATTACATCATTGAGCTGTATGGAGAGTGTACATGTGTTGGTGGGGGGAACTGTGCCTTTATGACAGGCTTCAATACACAAGTAAATTATATGACTTCTATACGGAAAAACACATGCTGTGTGCAGTGCACCCGTGTAGCCTGTGTGCTTTATTCCAAGTCTCTTTTCTGGATTCTGCAGCTGTCCTGCACAGTCTGATGAAATACTGTGCACTACTTGGGAGTAGACTGGATGAAGAGTTAAAATAGAGGGAGTCTCAACTGAAGAAGGGAATCCATAGACACTTAACACATTAACAAACTTGAGGGAGACATTAATAGTTTTAACTCTTATATCATCTAATTTTATTAACATATAGTGTGTTACTTGTGATTTTTTTAATCCTTATTACTTTAGATGAAAAGGTGTTCTGTTTGTGCTTGCCTGTAAGTAGTCTTGGAAGAACTAACACTCTGGCCACTGACTGGTTAAGTCAAGATCTGATTCTGCTTAGTGTAATTCAATGTGGCACTTGGTCTGAATGTAACGTTTTATTTCTGTTGGGTGTTTGTGTCTCACTTTCTGTTGCAAAGATGAGAAACTTTCTAGAACACTTGTACAAATCAGCTAATCGTTAGTTTTATACTAGCAGTGAGGTTATGTTGCTGTATCCTTAAGAGAATTCTTTTCTATTAATGAAAAAGCTCTGATAGTTTCTAGGAGGGGGAGATGGTGGCCTATCTCTGTCTTGCACTGGGGAACAAGCTGTGCTCTGGACAAAAGTAATTGCATTGGTCTTATATTACAGACACTTCTAACTGAAGATAATGCTGGCTTCTAAAGCTCTAGCGTTATTACAGTTAGTACTGCTGGTGGATCAGAAGATATCCATAGAGACTTTCAGATTGTGTTATGAAAACAACATTATTGTAAACAGGGTTGTTGGAATTACTGTTATTGCAGTGAGACCTTCTTTTAAAGGAAATAAACCAGTTAAGAAAAATCACTTAAATTAAATTGCTTTATGCTATAATGCAGAACTTTGTGGTGGTGAATATGCAACAACTGCTGTTGCATTCTATATAAATGAGTAATCAGCTGTTCAGTTGAGAAGGCATTTAACCTAGGCAGATGGGGAGCTTAATACCCAAGATGCTCATATTAATGTCCCTTCTATATATTTTTTTTTTTTATTTGATGTAGGCAGTGCTGGTGCAGAATCATCTTTAATATACAAGGTAGACATGTTTGTTCTCCAGTTTGGGGTCATCTCTGAAAAATGTTATTGGCAATTCCGAGGTGGTACCTCTGTAATGAGACTTACTTAGGAATGTTGATTATGTTGTAGTTGGTAAGCATTCTGGAATGCTGTCAAGTTATCCTCCCAGGGGCACTGTGATTTGTAAGAGAAGAGGCTTTTGTCTGGGTGAGCCTGTAGTAAGTGTACCGTGAACCTGTTATGTAATTAGGATTTTTTTTGGTAGCAGTGAGCATCTTTATTTGAAATTGCCTAGTGAAGTTCTGGACAACATAATATGCTCTTCCTCTTAGCTGTTTGTATTTTGCCCTTTTAGTGAGAGGTAGCATTCACTGTGTCTACTTCTTCCTTATGATGATTCAAGACTGACTCAATTTGTAATTGCAGCTTCAATTAGACTGTGCCTTTGTGTTTGATCCAACTTGATATATGTGAGATTCTTCTTTTTCAAAAAATTACAAAGTTATGTGGTGGGTTTTTTTGCTGTGGGATGAGGACGGAGACTTGAACTGAAGTTTTACTCTTCCTGCTGAAAGCTGCCCATGTTCAACATGAAGTTGATTGTGGAATTGGAGACCTCATCAAAGCTTAGAAACTGTTGTGTGCTAACAAGAGACCTTCGCTGAAGAAGGGCTTGGAAAACTACTAAATGCATGTAAATCTTAATTACAAATACTTTTTAGCATAGTTTTTTTCCTAAAAAACCGCCAGCAAACAGTGGCAAACCTCTTATACCCAGGACTGACAGAACTGAATACTAACTCTTGTAATGATAAGAGCATATTATTAGTAATTCTGATACATTTTAAAAATTTTACCTAATGATCAACTGAGGGAAAGCACTAATGCTCCTCTTGCTTGCACTTTCATAGGTGACTATTTCTCTCCAATGAGCATAGTAGATGTTTTGCTTCAGAGATCTTACATTCTTTTCAGATGTGGGGTTGATGTCATAGAATCATAGAATAACCAGGTTGGAAGAGACCCATCGGATCATTGAGTCCAACTATTCCTATCAAACACTAAACCATGCCCCTTAGTACCTCGTCCACCCGTGCCTTAAACACCTCCAGGGAAGGTGACTCAACCACCTCCCTGGGCAGCCTGTTCCAGTGCCCAATGACCCTTTCTGTGAAGAATTTTTCCTAATGTCCAGCCTAAACCTCCCCTGGCGGAGCTTGAGGCCGTTCCCTCTTGTCCTGTCCCTTGTCACTTGGGAGAAGAGGCCAGCACCCGCCTCTCTACAACCTCCCTTCAGGTAGTTATAGAGTGCAATGAGGTCTCCCCTCAGCCTCCTCTTCTCCAGGCTGAACAACCCCAGCTCTCTCAGCTGCTCCTCGTAAGACCTGTTCTCCAGTCCCTTCACCAGCTTCATTGCTCTTCTCTGGACTTGCTCCAGAGCCTCAACATCTTTCTTGTGGTGAGGGGCCCAGAACTGAACACAGTATTTGAGGAGCGGTCTCCCCAGTGCTGAGTACAGAGGGAGGATAACCTCCCTGGACCTGCTGGTCACACCGTTTCTGATACAAGTCAAGATGCCATTGGCCTTCTTGGCCACCTGGGCACACTGCTGGCTCATGTTCAGTCGCTGTCAACCAACACCCCCAGGTCCCTCTCCTCCAGGCAGCTTTCTAGACAGACTTCTCCTAGTCTGCAGCACTGCACAGGGTTGTTGTGCCCCAAGTGCAGGACCCGGCATTTGGCCTTGTTAAACCTCATGCCATTGGTCTCAGCCCATTGGTCTAGCCTGTTCAGATCCCTTTGCAGAGCCTCCCTACCCTCCAGAAGATCAACACTTCCACCCAGCTTAGTGTCGTCTGCAAACTTGCTGAGGGTGCACTCAATGCCTTCATCCAGGTCATTGATAAAGACCCTGAACAGGGCTGGACCCAGCACTGAGCCCTGGGGAACCCCACTTGTCACTGGCCTCCAGCTGGATTTCACACCATTTCCCACCACTCTCTGGGCCCGGCCATCCAACCAGTTTTCCACCCAGGAGAGTGTGCGCCTGTCCAGGCCAGAGGCTGACAGTTTCTCAAGCAGAACGCTGTGAGAAACTATGTCAAAGGCTTTACTGAAGTCCAAGAAGATACATCCACAGCCTTTCCCTCATCCAGCAGTCGAGTCACTTTGTCATAGAAGGCGATCAGGTTAGTTTGGCAAGACCTGCCTTTCATGAACCCGTGTTGACTGGGCCTGATCACCCAGTTCTCTTGCATGTGCTTCATGATAGCACTCAAGATCACCTGCTCCATGTCACAGCACTTATGATAAAACTGGAAGTTTAATTAAAAAGGAGTTATTTGAATTCTGTGTTTTAAACTTTTTCCCATTGTACCAAATACCAAGCAACAATAATACAACCTGTCTGTGAAGTACGTGCATGCTCTAGCACCAGCGCTCACTTATGCTGATCACGCAGTCTTTTTTTACAGTGATTGCAGTACAGCTGTGATGTCAGCATTTCTAATTTTCCTGGTTGGACTAATCTGTGCATGTTTTTTTTTTTGAAACCCATCAAGCACATTGTTATGTGAATGATATGAGGAAGTCTGTGGAGGTATAATGACTCAAGTTGCATTTAAATTGGATTTTTAGAAAGCTTCGTAAGAGAGGTGCTTCAGTCCTCTAGTCATCTTCATGACCCAGCGTTGGACTCTCTCCGGTAGTTCATCTTCCTTGAGCTGGGGTGCCCAAAACTGGACACAGAATTACAGATTTGGCTTCACTAGGGCAGGGTAGAAGAAGAGATTAAGCTCCCGCGACCAGCTGGCCACACTGTTCTTAATGCACCATGGAATACCATTGGCCTTGTTGGGCACAAGGGCACATTGCTGGCTCATGGTTAGGTTGTTGTCCACCAGGACTCAGAGGTCCTTCTCCACAGAGCTGCTTCCCAGCAGGCCAACCCCTAACCTGTACTGATGCAGGGGGTTATTCTTCCCTGGGTGCAGGATTCCATACTTGTCTTTGTTAAACTTCATCAGGTTCCTTTCCACCCAGTTCTCTATCCTGTCCACGTCTCAATGGATGGCAGCACAGCCTCCTGGTCTATCAGCCACTCCTCAGAGTTTTGTGTCATCAGCAAACTCGCTTAGAGTACACTCCATCCCCTCATCCAGATCATTGATGGATATGTTAAACAAGACTGGGCATGGAACTGACCCTTAGGGAACATCGCTAGCTACAAGCCTCCAACTAGACTCCGTGCTACTGATCACAACCTTCTGAGCTGTGCTGTCCAGCCCATTCTCAATCTATCTCACTGTCCACTCATCTAACCCATAGTTCCTAAGCTTAACTACGGGATGTTGTGGGAGACAGGGTCAAAAGCCTTGCTGAAGTTGAGATAGACAACGTCCACGGCTCTCCTCTCATCAACCCAGCCAATTACGCCACCGTAGAAGTCTACCAGACTGGTCAAGCATGATTTTCCCTTGGTGAATCCATGTTGACTGCACCCAATAACCTTCTTTTCCTCCAGACGCTTGGAGATGACATCCAGAATGAGCTGTTCCATCACCTTCCCAGGGATGGAGGTGAGGCTGACTGGCCTGTAGTTTCTTGGATCCTTCTTCTTGCCCTTTATGAAGACTGGAGTGGCACTGACTTTTCTCCAGTACTTGGGCACCTCTTCTGTTCTCCACGACCTTTCAAAGCTAACAGAGTGGTTCAATCTCATCCATGTAAAACTGTATGACACATTCAAGATCTTTATTAATCTGTGCAACTTGATTGGGTGTCATGCTTTAAAGAAAAATAAGCCCACCACACCCCAAAAAGAAAACAAATTCATAGAATAAGAGAATAGTTTGGGTTGGAAGGGACTTTAAAGATCATCTAGTTCCAACCCCCCTACCATGGGCAGGGAGATCCCACTTGATCAGGCTGCCCAAGGCCCCATCCAACCTGGCCCTGAACACCACCAGGGATGGGGCATCCACAGCTTCCCTGGGCAATGTGTACTAGTTTCTCACCACTTTCACAGTGAAGAAATTCTTCCTAATCTCTGGTCTAAATCTGCCCCCCTCCAGTTTACACCCATTCCCCCTTATCCTATCACTACAAGCCTTTATGAATAGTCCCTCCTCAGCTTTCTTGTAGGCCCCTTTCAGGTACTGGAAGGTCGCTTTAAGGTCTTCTCCGAGCCTTCTCTTCTCCAGGCTGAACAGCCCCAACTCTCTCAGCCTGTCAAGAGGTAGAACCCAGCTTTACTAGAAATTTTATTGACTAAAGTAAAGTGTTGCTGGACAGTTAGCAAAGCAATCAAACTTTTTTGTCACTTGGCTCAAAAATTAGATGACAGTACCGACAAGAAGACAAGTTTCTCCATTACAGTCTGGCAAGCAGTGTCCTTTTGATGCAGCTGATCACCCTAAAACTACCAGAAGACACATGAAACATGAGTCTTAAAAGATCCACCCTCCATTTTTTACAGAGAACAGATGTTTACAGTGAAAGCTGCTGACATAATTAAGTGGAAGTAATCAATATGTTTTTTGAAAAGTGGACAATTCCTACTCTGCCTTCAGCTGCATACAAGCTGGACAATTCTTAAACAGCATACCAGCTGTACAGTATAAACCAGGTCATGGCTGAGAATGAATGTCACCTGAAGGAATTGCATTCAGAGATGTCAGTCGCTGGGGGTAAAGCAGTTACATACCAGGGGCTATGTGTAACAAGATAAAAGCTTTTCTGAACCTGCTTCCACAGACAGGGCATGATGCAGTCATACCTTGTATGGTGACAGCAGTCTCTTTTGTTCTAAACATAAGTGGCTGAGTAGCGGAAAGAAACAGGTTCACTTACACTTCCAGCAAGTAAAAGATCACAGTATACTTCACTTTAATTGACATGTAAATGGCTGCTGTCAACAGTTATTCATGCTCAGATTCATATCCAACATTTTGCACGTAAAAGCAAGAGTACAGTTTCAGTTCAAGTTGGCTGAATACCAGGCTGGCTTCCCTTACTGTTTACACTGGCACCTTCCTGCTGTTTGACCTGCAGTTGAGAGTTTGACCTGTGGTTGTTTTTGCACAAAGCATTTCTAAAAGGCAGAGGAATAGGGCAGCAGCATAGAACTTCATTGCTGCAATAAAACCTTTTTCTTATTTTTTAAATTAGTTGACCATCTTTCCTTTCTTTTTCACATACTCGCCCTCCATTGAGTCCAAAGGAGTATGGTATAGGCTTTTTTTTTTTTTCCTGAGTGGCACTAGGAAAAAAAACACAAAAAACCAAAAACCCCCCACAATAGAACAAACAAACCATGCTCTTAACCAGGAGTTCCCAGTTCAGTACAAGTGCAGAAAAGTGCTCCTATTGAAAATCTCTGTGGAGATTGCATATGCCACTGTTCTTAATCAACTTCAATAGACAATAACTGACTGCCATGCAAGTCTAAACTGAAAGGCAACTACGAACAGGTGCATGTTGGCTGGATACATCTTCCCTGTCCCCATTTCTCATTGGCTGGAGCTCAAATTGTTATGCGATTGGTTGCCTTACTGTAGATGTTAATTTGTTTTCCTTTCCTCTTAAGAGAGCATTCATTCTTTCAGGTTATCTAATTTGTGTCAACATGTCTGGAGAGTGATTTCTTGTCTGCATGTCACCTCCTGATGCAAAACAGCTGCATCTTACAAAATAGTTAAACATTCAAAATGGCTGAAGCAAAATTTATGAATCCATTCTCACAATCTACCCCTTTTTATTTATTACATTTTTGCCAAAGCCCGTAACTTGGATGTAAATTACACAGTATTAGTTGCAGCTTCCCCTCTTGTTTTTCTTTTTTCCTATCTCTTTTCTTCAACACATAATCTTCTGGGCCATCTCACTCTCTCACAATTACAAATTCCTTCCTTAGTGGCATTGGTAGAATTGATATTATATTTGGACCAATACCATAGGGGTTCTTCAGGCCAGCAGGTCCCATGAGTGCCATTGTAGGTATACACGTGTTTACAGGGGGTCTCTCCAACCCACTTTCCAAATCTCGTATGACTTATGCATTATATACCAATTACTTAGGACCCACCCTAGTGGTCTTTTCTTCTGAACTGATTGAATGATTCCATTTTTATATTTGGAGAGGATCTAGACTGGTTCCTTTCCAGGGCAATTCTTCATTCATTAAAGGACCTCCACATACCCAACAACCAGACGCATGTAGTTCCTTGGCTATTCTTTTGGCTGTCTCTGCAAATAAATCCTTTCCCAAAGTGGGGAATCCCAGTTGCTTTCACAGTTTTTCCTCAGATTTCATTATATAATTGATTACTGTCTTTTGGTTTCCCCAACTGGACAGAGTTTGCTAATTGCTGTGTAATTTTCTTTTCTAACTGTTCTTTATAACGATCTTGGATGGCCCCACCATTTGATATGTCCCAGTGTCCTTCCTTGGTAAACCATATCCACTTTTCTCCCTTAGGGCACCCTATTCCCAATCTTGGTCCTCCTTTTCCCAAGTTTCTTACCACCCATAACTGTATTTGCCCCAAGTTACAAGTCGTTAAACTTACTTGCCTGTTTATGTGAGTGTGGCAGCTAAGCCTGGAACACCCCCTAGCACGTAGACTTTGATAACCTTTAGAACACGCATTCAGAGAACTTGGGGTATAGCTGGAGGTGAGCACAACCCAAAGTAGCAGAGTCCAGGCAGCCATCATAAGCCAAGGTCTGGTGTAGCATATATTTCTGTCACCCAACACCTTTTGGATTGCAGCCAACAGCAGAGTTCAGATTCTTCTTGGTGGCAAATATAGAGGCTAATCCAGTCTTGCCCTTGGCTTAGTGCATATCGTATACCTGAAGTCACCTTTGAGGTTGTTAAAAGGTTGCCACTTCCAACACACTCCAGAGTACCACCAGTCTCCCTTGTAGGTGTTTAGTTTTAGTCTTTACAGATATTGCAAATAGTCAATGCCACTTGCGATCCTCTTTGTAAAAGGTTTCTTAATAGTTTTCTGTAATCAATTTTGCTAGCCATTGACTTATCCCAACTTATTGCCTAAATGTTAACTTCAAAGGGTCACCTCTTGGTTTCACAGTCCATTCTCTGGGAGGCAGGGCCGCTGGCCCTTCTACCCCTTGCACGGGTCCACCAGTTCTCTTTAGTCCTTATGGCTGCTTCCATTGTCAGGACTACCAGGAAGGGTCGTTCCCACACTGGGACAAGAGTATTCTCTTCCCAGGATTTCACTAGTACTCAGTCTCTAGGTTGTACCTGGTGTAGGCTGAAATCCAGGGGAGCTGTTTGGGGCAGCAATCCATGCTTTCTTAAGTCTGCTAGAGGTTGAGTTACTCCATGCAAATATTTTTTAACATACATATAATTGATTTTGGGGATTGGCACACCCTCTTATCTTTCTAAATATGGGAGGCTGAACAACATTTCACACAGAGACACCCCCAGGTCTTTTCTTGAGGCAGTCCTGATGTGTAATAAGGCTAAAACCAGCCACTTGGTCCATGTTAGTATCATTTCTACCATTAGCTTGGGTGTGTTTTCAGGGTTGCATTCGTCCTTTCAACCCTACCAGAGCTCTGAGGATGCCAAGAGGTGTGGAAGTCCCATTGTATTTCCAAGGCTGCACATTGAAATTGCAGTGCCTTTGAAGTAAAATGCATTCCCCTGTCAGATTCTATTCTTTCTACTATTCCATATTTTTCCTCATCACCTTTTGTTAATTTTCTAGCAAACCAGACATCGATATGTTAGTTGTTTAGCTACCATATGTACTCCTAAGCAGCTGTAAGTTCTTAAAAACTGGTTGCACAGAGCTTGAATTCCCCAGTGAGTTTCTAAATGTAGTCTGGGCAGTATTTCCCTGGTAACTGCTTTGTTAAACATTTGTCTCCTGTCTAGCAGGACCCACTTGCCTTCCTGGGTTTTACACATCCCATCTTCTGGAGAGATTTCTCTTCTTCAGCTTGACTGGCATTTTTTTACCAGGTATCAACATCTGCATTTTAACATTCCCTCCTTCAAGTGGAGCTTCTTCTGCCTGCTTGTCAGCTAGCCTATTCCCTCTAGCTTCGAACGTATTCCTTTTTTGATGTCCAGTTACATGCACTACTGCAGTCTCCTCCAGCTTACTCAGGGCTTCTAGTACCTCCAATATTAATTGTTCCTGTACTAGTTCCTTTACCCTGGAAGTAACCAATCCCCATTTTTTCCATATTTTACCAAAGGTGTGGACCACTGAAATCATATCTAGAATCTGTATATATTGTTCCATTTTTCCCTTCCAATAACTCTAGGACTCGTTTAGGGTCATATAACTCGCACATCTGAGCTGACCAAAAGTCAGGGAGTCTTTCTTTTTCCACTACACTATTCTGTATGCCATCTGTTATTGCAAACCCACTGTGACATTTTCCGTTTATGCATCACAATGACCCATCTATAAAGACTTTCTCTCCTTCAGGTAATGTTTCCTCTCTCAGATCATGTCATACTTTAGTCTGATACTCTTATGATGTCTAAACAGTTGTGTTCTGGCATTCCTTTTGTAGTTTCTCCGTATAGATATCGGGAAGGATTGAGGCTTTTATCTGTAGGCAAGATCAAATCACCTTTCTCCATTAGGATGGCTTGGTATTTTAAAACTCTAGAGTCGGTCAGCCACCTTCCAGACTTCTGGCTCAAAATTGTCCTGAATACATGAGGAATAGACACAATAAGTGCTCCTCTAAAGGTCAGCTTTCTACTCTCATCTACCAGCAAGACTGTAGCTGCTACTGCCTGCACACAAGTTGGCCAGCCTTGTGAAACCGGGTCTAGTAGTTTGTACAGGTAAGCCACTGGTCATTTTTCTCATATATTTTTCTTACTTTTTGGAACGGTGAGTGCTATGATGCCGGAGATTCGTTCTGGATTTATTCTCCTCTTCCCTTTGCTAATCAGATGACCCAAATATTTTACATCTTTTTCCGCATACTGTAACTTAGTTTTTGATACTTGGAGTCCTTTTTCCCCTGGAAAGTTTAGAAGCTAAATGGTGGCAGATCAAACTTCTGCTTTGTTCTCCCCTGATGCTTACAGACCATCTATGTACTGCAGCAATTTGATTCCAGGAGAAAAGGCAATTTTCTCAAGGACTTTTTCCAAGACTTGTCCAAAGAGACTGGGGGATGTGGTAAATCCTTGGGGCAAAGCAGTCCAACAAAACTATTGTTTTCTCCCTGTCATGGGGTCTTCCCATTCAAAGGCAAACAGGTCTTGACTTTATAATGCCAAAGGGCTTTAAGATCCACCACACTGAACCAGTTATGACCGTGGGAGATTTTACTTAATGTGTAGGGACTGGGCACAACTAGGTGGCAAGCCTAAACTATTTTGTTATGTCCCCTTAAATCCTGTACTAACTTACAATTCCCATCTGACTTTTTAACTGGTGAAATAGGCGTATTATAGGGGGATGTACATGATTCTGAGGGACCATCCTTCACTAACCCTTCATTTACAGGTTGGAGTCCTTCCTTCTAACGATACAGGGTATTGCTTGACACGCATAGGTTGGCTTTCCTTCTTTAATTCCACCTACGAAGGGGGTATATCCCCTATTACCCTCTGCGACCCAGACTACTGGGTCTATCTCCTTCTTGTCTTTGGTTGTTAATTTAAATAGCTGGACTACCATGTTATTATCCTTTGGGACTATCCCAATTCCCAGTGGAATCTGAAAGTCTCTCCCTTGCAAATTTATTCCTGGTTTCACTACCAAATCGGCCATAATCTGTTGTTTCCTTGGATCATTACTTCTACAATTTGGGCCGGGAATCCTTCTCCTTTATTCTGACTACATGAGTTGTATGTCTTCCTGTTTTATACCCTTCTGGAATCTTTACAATGCTTGTCCTCTCTGCTCTTGACTCTACTAAAAATACATATTCTTTTTTCTAGGGTCCTGATTTTAAATTATGAAGGGCTCAATATGATGGTGAGGCCCCAGCAAATAAAGCCCCTCACACCCGTAGTCTTGAAAATAATCATTCCGCTCCATCATTTGGAATGCTCTGTCTCATTGAGCACTGCCTTACATATATGTATTAATAAAACATAGTAGTATCTACATCTATATAAATTTATCAACCCTTCCTATTAGACTGAGAAAGTTTAGACCTCTCAGTGAAGCCTCTTGCTCTTTAGGTAGAATCCAGTCACTAACTTTTGTGCTTCCCACAGGAAGGCAGAGCCACAAAGCAGGACTGCATGCCTGTTAACAGAGGCTGGATTTGCTGTACATAATTTTCACTTAACCTTGATATTTTGTTTGAGAGGTAGGATGGTATGGGGCTGAATTACAGAAGACAAAAAGAGGACAAAAATAATTAGGTGTACTCATACTTGAATAGAAATTTGGATGAAAGCATCAGGGCTAAAAGCATGTCAAATTGTATGTGTTTGATAAATACATAACTGTCTTCATAGATTCCCATGGTTTGCAATATTTTAATGTGTGGGCTTTCCAGGCACGGGAGTTATTGTTAAGTTTATGTTTTTTCAAGTATTTTCTTAGGATTGTGATCTATTTAGTACCTACAAAATAAAGCTGCAACTAGGCAGGTGAATGTGGTTTAGCAGCAGTGTTAAATTATGACTAGTAATATTTCACTGTTATCTTAAGTGGTTTCATTTGTCTCTTCACTCATTGTATAGCCTTATTCATGTTATATTTATATTTTTGAAGTAAGGCTTCCTTCCATGCCCATGCCCAATCTAACATGGACTCCAAATAGAGGCCAGTGTTCCTACCTAGATACTACTGGACTTTGTTTTCTGAAGTTATGTTGTTACCAGTGGTGAGAATCTAGGTGGTTAATACCTTATATCTTGTTATATATCTGACTTTTAAGGAATAGTTTAGATTGAGCAAGTTTGCCTACTTCACTCTGAAAAGAGCAGGTGTACACTTAGCTTGACAAAATACTTGCAAACTTAAGACAATGATTTACAAAGAGTCACAAATTATAGCCTAGAAGCTGGTTAAAGTTAAATGACTTACGATGAGTGTGGAAGAAAGGTGAGTTCACCTTTGTGAAAATTCCTGTAATAATCAAGGCAAGCAGTTTCCACTTGGTTCCAGGCTTTTAGAACAAAAGTACAGTCACTGAGAAATGTAGTATAGTAGTTTAAAGGTCTAATTTGTACATATTTTTTCATGAGGCTTTTTAGGTGAATTATGGTCTGCTGTGAATGGTCTCTGCTCTCATAGCTAAAGAATACAGGAGCTCTGGTCAGTTTTTCTACATTAATACACTGCATCCGTTTATATCTCTGTCTGACTTTGACCTTCTTGGATTTGCAAAAAATGAGTATTTTTAATATATGTAAATTTAATTCTTTTCAAACCTATTCGTGTCATGAAAATGATACATCAAAAAGATGTGAAATTGTACAATAATAAACCAGAAAAACCCTGAAGGTTTTCAAGAAAAATCATTTCGAGACACCTTTTTTTTGTCAAATCTTACGCCAATTCTTTTCCGAAGTTTGTGGGAAAGTCTGGATCAGTTTTTGTCATGCCACCTAGTGGCAGTTTTATTTACATTCACGTGTTTAAAGTTCTTGGATCGACGTGTTCTCAGGAAAAGGTGCAATAAAAATCTGGGGACTGAAGCACTAGCCAGGACTACGTAAAGAGAAACTGGTCAGTTTCTCCTGATATTGACTTAAGTGCTAATACACTTATTCTGAATAGAGTACCAGTGTCGCACTTTTTGTGGGTTTATCGGCAGTTTGCGTTTCCTGAAGATTTCTGCTGAATGTGTGTGGCTGCTATAATAAGGATGTACTGAAGCATGACCTTTGGGACTTGCTGCAGGATGGACCCGGGTCAGGTGAAGGAAATGAATGAAGGCATGCGTCAACCTCAGTCTGCCTGTGCTGTACAAACACCTGAGGCGTAAATCTGTCTGCCTTCTGTGATTTACATGGTAGATGTTTGAGAATCTGAAAAGGAAGAGGTCTTTGGTTTAATTTATGTTATAGTCTGATGTAGTAGGCCCATACGAAATGTATTTGTTTGGGTAATGATTTGTACTGAAAGCATAACAAAAAGTCAGTAGGCTGTGAATATTCTGATTATGTTGCCGGATTAAGTGCTGTCTGGCAATGGTAACTTTCTGCTGTGTTACAGATAGAGTTCCAAAACTCATGCACATTTGATTGAAACAGTTTTTTTTTTCTTTTGCAGGAAAATTTTGAAGATGCCTTTGAAAATATCCCTGTGTAAGTAGAATTTTTTTAAAATGTGTGTGATTTTATTAAAACTGTTTATACAGCAATGAAATACTGCACGTGCACCATTCCAGGGAAAATAATTTTATGTGCATTGACTATGTTCACGTTTTCCAGGTCAGTTAAAGTCTCCAAGAATTGGGAAACAGAAGTGTAATTAGGTTGAAATATGTGATGAATTATTTGTGAACAAATGTGAAAGTTGTAAAGACTTAAAAATTGCAAATTACTTAAGTTTTAGTTACATACCAATGGCTCTGGACATTTCTGCATGGCGAAAAAACGATAGCTTTGCATTAGTGAAAAAACTTCAAATCATGTTAATTTAAGACCATCTAAGCAAGATTTTCAGCTGGCCATTCCTGTTACTCATAAGGTACTGCTGCACAGATGTTCTTCCTGAATGAAGCAAGATACAATTACTTCTCTGGTATTAGATTTCGTGCTGAAGGACTTCCAGAGATATTCTCACATTGCTAAAACACTTCTAGACACAGGAACAGTACCTTTGGACTGAATGTAATTGCCCAAATTTCCATGACCTTGGCAAATTATACTTTGCAGATTTGCCAGATAATCTGTTGGTGTCTTACCTAGAGTAGTAAGGTCTGATCTTTATGTAAATCTTTAATTAAAATAAAGATGGTGTATGCAGACTCAGAAGGAAGGAGATAAGAATCTGGTATATTTGTGTTGAGAGCTTTTCATGTTAGTGATCGCTTTTTCTTCCTTTGGCTCCCTAGAGGCTGCTGTATGATAAAGTAACTTCTCTCTCAGACCCTCGCATCCCTCAGGAGAGGGAGGAAAGTGGCTCTGCAATATTTACTCTATGATACTAGTTACACAACACTCATTCCTTCTGTGAGAAATTGTTTTGCTGTTTTTATTGGTATCTGAACTGGGCATGTATGTTTATTATTGGCACAGAATCATAGAATAACCAGGTTGGAAGAGACCCACCGGATCATCAAGTCCCACCATTCCTATCAACCACTAAACCATTCCCCTTAGCACCTCGTCCACCCGTGCCTTAAACACCTCCAGGGAAGGTGACTCAACCACCTCCCTGGGCAGCCTGTTCCAGTGCCCAATGACCCTTTCTGTGAAGAATTTTTTCCTAATGTCCAGCCTAAATCTCCCCTGGCGGAGCTTGAGGCCATTCCCTCTTGTCCTGTCCCCTGTCACTTGGGAGAAGAGGCCAGCACCCTCCTCTCTACAACCTCCCTTCAGGTAGTTGTAGAGAGCAATGAGGTCTCCCCTCAGCCTCCTCTTCTCCAGGCTGAACAACCCCAGCTCTCTCAGCTGCTCCTCGTAAGACCTGTTCTCCAGCCCCCTCACCAGCTTCATTGCTCTTCTCTGGACTCGTTCCTGAGCATGTGAGGTCTCTCTTGCGAGACATCATCTGGAGTACTGTGTCCAGTTCTGGAATCCTCAATATAAGAAGGATATGGAACTGTTGGAACAGGTCCAGAGGAGGGCTATAAAGATGATCCAAGGGCTGCAGCACCTCCCATACAAGGACAGGCTGAGAGAGTTGGGGTTGTTCAGCCTGGAGAAGAGAAGGCTTTGAGGAGACCTTAAAGTGACCTTCCAGTACCTGAAGGGGCTACAAGAAAGCTGGGAGGGACTGTTTACAAAGGCTTGTAGTGATGGGACATGGGGCGATGGGTATAAACCAGAGAGGGGCAGATTTAGACTAGACATAAGGAAGAATCTCTTCACCATGAGGGTGGTGAACAGGTTGCTCAGGGAAGTTGTGGATGCCCCATCCCTGGATGTGTTTAGGGCCAGGTTGGATGGGGCCTCGGGCAGCCTGATCCAGTGAGATGTCCCTGCTCATGGCAGGGAGGTTGGAACTAGATGATCTTTAAGGTCCCTTCCAACCTAAACTATTCTATGATTCTGTGATTCTATGTAGAGCTTTGATCTTAGTCTCTCTTCTGTGTTAATAGCTGTAATACAGAGACACTTTTTATACAGAGTAAAAGTTAGATGGATATTATTTTATTCTCACTGGTGTTCCTTCTGTTGGTAATAATCACTATATAGAATAGTAAGTATGGATGATGGATGGAATATTAATGGATCAGAAATTATTGTTACTTAATGTTTCTAGTTGACACCGTGGTTGCTGTCCACACCCACTAGTCAGAAGTACTATGCCGGCAGTATTTAATTATTGAATTATTCTGTTGTATGTGTATTCTAAAACTAACTTTCCATCTGTTCAAGTTTTGCAGCCTTTAGTTCGGCCTGTTTCAGTAATATAGGACCATCCAGAGTCCTTTTTTCGGGTGGTCCTGCACAAGCCTAGGAAAGAGCACAGTGTGACTAAGTGCAGTCCATGTGAGCTGCTACTCATTTTTCTAAAATACTCTGTGGCTATAATGAATCTGATTACTTCAGTTTTTCGTGTGGAAAATAAATACACAAATTAATTTTCATGTCTCATGTACTGTTTTAGTTTATGGAACAGCTACATCAAAAAACCCCACTAACTTGCATTACATGAGATCCATGAGAATGTTGTCTGAAAAGACCCGTGAGATTTGAACTAACAATTGCATGTTAATGGGCTGCACTAAATGTAGTGTAATTTGCATAGATGGAGAAGGCAGTATCTGTTACCTGCTAGCACCCTAGTACTTTGACCTATCATGATGTACTGTGTGCTAAATGCTCTTCACAGAGCGTCTCCCCTAATTATTTAGTTATTTGAATAATATGAATGTAAGTCACTGGCTTTAACTTTGAAATAGTTTAAGGATTAACCTCGCTGTTCTTCAGTGGCAGGCTACTGAAAGAAAGAAGAAAGGTATCTCACTTTCTGTAATTGTTAGGGTGGTGTTTTATGTACTAAAATGCAGGTTACTTTAATGTTATGTTGAATGTTCAGACTCAAAAATGACTTCACGCACCCTTCTCAGGTGTACCTGGTGATAACTCCCCAAAGCAGCTGGCCATCTAAGTAATACTGCAGAAATGAGATGCTTTAATATTACTTGGTTCGTAGAAGGAAAGTATTAAGCCTCTTAAACTCAGTGAGATATACATAAGGGAAAGAACAAGCATGTGAGTTTCCCAGCATCAGACTCTGAATACTTTCTCATTTTGAATATATATATGAATACTAAATTTTTTTAGACTGAATTACAGTATGAATAAACACACTAGTAATGTTCAGGGAATACATGTAGTTTTCTCTGCTTTATTTCTAAAATCTCTACCATTATTCTGACCTTTACAATATATGAGTTTAGAAATTGCTGTGAAATGCTGAAGGTTTTTGAATTATAATTCTTTCTTCCTCTTCAGAAGAGAAACTTGGAGCTCCATTTTAGTGGTTTTGATTTACATCTTGTCCAATTTGAATTATCTGGTTGCATTCAACTGGCAGAAGATATTAGGAATATGCATCTGAAGAGCACCATTCTTCTAAACGGTTTTGAATTTTTCAGTTTAGCTTCTTGGAAATTTTTGTTCCACTGTTGTACTGTGGAAAATGGGATTTGGAGTGTATTTTAGGGCTAAAAAAATTTGTGATATGAGGGACCTTTGTTACTTTCACACAATGTTACTGGCCTTGAGTAGCTTGTATCAAATATTTTTCAGGTAGGGAGGTTATCCTAGGCTTTGGTTAGTCAGCTTTATAAAACATCTGTAAATTCTTAACCATCCTAGATAGCAGAGATAAAAAAAGGAAGTTTCTTACTGAGAAAGCTTTGCAAGATTCTCAAGAACATTAATGACTGACAACGTCATCTTCTTGTTTTAATTAAATACTTCTATTATTGGTGGCTACAGTAAGTTTTGAGTATTTCTGCTGGCCTATTATTTTGGATTCCCTGTATGTACTGTAGTTGGTAGAAGAACATACCATGAACACTGAACTAATTGAGCTTCATTTCACAGAGATTATTGTCTTACGAACCTATACGTTCGCTCACCACATGATTCAAGCTTTCCTTACATGTGTCCTCATGATCTACTTACCTCTTTTCCCTTAGCTGCACCTCTGTCCTCCTTACTCATGAATGGTGAGCAGGTAGCTTGATTTTTCAAACAGAAGTTCCCTATGTGAACACAGTCAGTGTATATAAAATTCAGGTATTTCTGCACTGTCTAGATATTGATTTTAATTTTATTGTGAGTCAACTGTGGAGAGTTGGCATAGTTTTGTATGTTGTTTCCTTTGAATATGAAGTTCATAGAAGAGCAGTTCAGTTTGAGTATTTCAGCAATAAAAGAAGGATGATCTCAGTTGGAATGCATCCTACTGATAATTTCCTCTGTGTTTAGATAATTAGTAACTCTGAAGTTACGGATATGCTATAGAAATGTGTGTATTCTTCTGTATCTGGGCAGAAATCTTCACTTGATTAGAATCTTTCCTCTCTTAGATTATTCAGAAGGTAGAACTATTTTTAATAAGTGCCTAAGGAACTGAGAAAAAACCCTTGGGACTTGTGGAAGTCTTGAATCTTTTCTTCATTGAAACTCTTTGGTTTTAGTTTTCAAGTGGCACTGATAGAAGCCTTTCCCAAAATCTAGTGACACACTGGTAGTGCCCTGTCCCTGTCTAGAATTAATGATTGGGTTTTTTTTCTACTAATAATACAGTAGTAGAAATTCGGAAACATAACTACAGTGAAACAATGAATCACCAGAAGTTCAGTCTTTTGGGAAGTTGTATTTTATTTTGGTTGTGTTGTTGATAATATTTGTCTTAAAATTTTTGTATGTATGAGTGTTACAATCTCTTTTATTTCAGATAAGAAAGTGGTATTGTTACAGCTCTGTGATGATACATCTGACATTGGTTGGAGTGGCTTATTGCACTGAATATTACTAAAATGAACCTTTTTTGTAGAGAGTTGTCTACGAAGGTTATTGATGTTTATTTATGAGATCAGAGCTCATTCAAATTCTGTCAGATCAGCTTGTTGGCTTAATTTTAATTTTATTTGGATTTCCTCCCATCTGATTTTACTTACTATTCTTTAAAATGACATCTCTTTATGACAGGAATAAGTTACCACCAAGTTATTATGCTTTTCCATGATACTGGTTGGCTTCCAATCTTTTTCTTTGAGGTAATGGCCAGTATCAGAGGCTTATGCAACAGTATAACAACATTTAGAGTAATTGCATTGTGGTAATAGCCTAGGTATGTTTATAAAAGATGCTTTGTAGTTGTCTTTTGGAAAAAACATGGTATTCTGCCTACATGCTGGTAACAGTTTGTAGACAGAGCAAGCCTTCATGTTGTGCTATTTGTGCAGAAATCAGTGGAGAAACAGTGAGAACTCATTTAAACACATTTAAAAAATGGAACAGTGAAAGCATGGAAGCCAGAATTCTGTAGAAAAGCAGACAGATTATTTTTGATTAGTAGTGGAATTTTTAAGGTTTCCTATCTTTATCAATTCCAGCAGGAAGAGGCATGTTTCATTGCTATATTATAATTCCTCTTTCTTTTTGTTACCCAAAGCTGGATACTGTTAATCCTTGATCCTGCCAAAGCAGCTCTGTGTGGTATTACTAGGGTGATAGATTAAGGACCAGAAGTGTTTAAGGAAGTTAGAGCAGGTTATCCTTGTAATCTCAGAAATGTAGTTAAGATTTCAGTTATACCTGCATACGTGTGTGTTTTGTCAATGGATGAAATCTGACGGCTGAGGAAATGGCTCTAAATTCAACTTTGAATTCAGTTAGCCAAAAACTTCTAGGAGTAGTGCTTGTTTCCATACACTTGAACTCAGATTTTGACATTGTCTTAATATGGTGACAGATGGCTGAGACAATTTGATCAGAATTTTATTTCCTTTGTTTGGTCCTCAAGATCAAGGGAAAAAAGTACAGTCAAGGTTATTCATTTTTTAATACAGTAAATAAAATTTTCATAGCTGTATAAATATGACACAGTAGTTGCTTTATATTATCAGTGACAAGATTTGGAGCATCGGTAGTGAGGCACCAGCCTTATCTCACTAATCCTTCTCTTCCCCAGACAGTTCTTGGATTGTAACTTGTTTTAAGCTTGAGGGTTTTTGATTGGACAATAATTAAGTAATTTCTAACTCTTCCATAGTTGTTGCAACTACACCTTTTGCCTTTGGTGTAAGATTTCTCTCTGTATTTGTATTTCAGTAGAGCTCTTCAGGTCACATTGTGCAAATTTTTATTTTGGTACCTTTTGTTGACTTTGAAAAGTGCAATTCCACTTGTGTCCATAGCTTCTTAGAAAGCAAGAGGAGGCGCAAAAGGAGGGTGAGGAGGACACACAAAAACTAAACAGAACATCTGAGGGTTATTCTACACAGAACTGCCCAAACCCCTGCATCTCTTCCACACCATGCTACTTTCTTGCAAGCCTTCATTGAAAGGCTGGCACACAGAAAGGTACCACAGCTTGTGCCAAAAGAAGTTTATCTTCATTGACCCTAAATATTTGGGTTGCTGCTCGTGACTTGATCTTCTGTAAGAAATAGATGAGCATTGTGGCAATGTAATCACATAATAGTTTTGGGGTGGTGGACCCTGGAGGCTTCTGGAGTCAATTAATTATCACATTGGTATCTTGATGTTGTGTTGAAAGGCATGATCTACCAGTCACATCTGTGTTTTCTTTTTTACATGCGTTTAAAGAAATTAATTTTTATCCTATGCTTTAATAAAGGCTGCTTAATGCTATTTGCAGTCATGCAACTCAAGAATTGCCTTCTGTGAAAAACTTCAGAGACTTAGAAATGGATGTGGACTCTTAATGTTTTGAATTGGTAGTGCAATCTTTAAGTCATTAATACTTTAGGTAAGAAAATGAAAATATGAGCACTGATAGATGAAAAAAACTAAAACTTGTAGGCTGTGATAAACAGAAATCAAAGAGGATTGCTTTTAGAAGGATTGAAAACCAGATTTGCTATATTCTTTATTTTAAACTATCAAACAAACAAAAGCCTTTCTGGTCTTTAATAATGTTGTGTTTTTGTTGTTTTGTTGGTTTGGTTCCCTCTGCCTTCATGACTGAAAGCCGTCTCAGAGCATTTTGGGCAACAATCTGAGTAGAAGGGCACTTGGCTGTGTATTAGTACGTTTTTCTTTTAGACAGTCCAGGGAATGTCTTTTGAGTGTGTGTTGATATGTGTAGACAGAAAGCTTACTTTTGTCAGTTTTGTGGACTTGTGCTCCTGAATCTTTCAGGCGTAGACTGTCTACTACTTGAGCTGAGTTAAAGACGGGGCATTGTGTGTTTTGTGTGTGAACTGACTTCAGTTTTTATGTGACTGCTTGACCTTGACTCAAAACTAGTTTACCTTTCACATGCAGTCAAGATGAGAGACATGCTGGCATTTTGACTCTCCTTTCCCCAAATAATGCTAATATAAGAAGTGACAATACATGTAAGCATTACTTCCAAGTCACATGGTGGAGAACTCTGATATCACTCAGTTCCTTGGTCCGTAGCACTATTGGGCAGAATTTCAGGGAAAAGGTAGAAATATCCTGACTTTAAAGGTGCTGTTGTCCATAACTTAAAGCTATCCATCTTATATCTGTCCTGCAAAGCCCGTCTTACCTCATTATAGCCCTTGGTTTCCTTAGGTGTTCTAGGCAGTACTGTGCAACTCTTTCTTAGGTTGTTGCACTCCTTCAGAAATAAATTGTTTAAATAGATTGGTATTACTTTTATTACTTAACACTCAACTGAAATGAGTAAATGCAGATCTATAGTTTCCAGCGTTGTGTTTTAAAGGCTTGCTTTGAGGCATGTTTGTGAATGAATCTCAGTTCATGACAGTAAACATATATAAGAATAGGTCCTATTTGCCCAGGATGTACAGCTTTAAAACCACTTTTCAAAGGTAACTGTGGAGGACAGTTTAATTTTTTTCCTGCTTGGCTCCTATGTGCTGAGCTTTCCCATATCTCATCTGGAGAAATTAGACCAAGGAGATGAAACTGTCTCTGTTGCAGCTGCTTTGCATCAAATTCCTGCTTTCTCTCATTGCTGCTGATATTCATGAAGTTAACAATTTATTAGCTGCGTCTGTGCTGTTAATTTGTTTTTGTTATGGGACTCTAGATAAAATTTCGGATTTCTGGGGTAAAAAGTGTCAAAGGGTTAATAAAAAAAAATTATGTTCTTTTGTTTGAGTATTGTCAAATAATGAGAACCAAATATGAGTTAATATTCTTCAGGGCTGGTTACTACCAACTATTATTATTATTGATATATTTTTACTGCAGTTGCATTAGTATTCTTTTCCTTTTCTGCCTGACTTTAATTGTAGCATCTTTTTTTTTTTTTTTTACTCAGAAAAGAATGAAATAACTGCCCCTTTTGCCTTTAAATATAAATTGGTCTGCATTCCTCATGTCTCCATTTTCTCCTTGCAGTTATCCAGTGATGGATTAGAATTAGGCTGCAGCACAGATTGGGAAAATCTCCCAGCATCCTTTTCCCGCAGAGGCATCAGCTTCTAGCATTGACTGTAGCTGCTGCCACTCTAACTGACATTTCTTTTGAATTCGGCTATGGAGAGTGTCTGTGAAGCCAGCTGCTGGCTTCTGAACTTCTATGCTTTTATGCTTTTTGCTTGATAGCTCATTAATGAAACTTCATGGATATAGAAAAATAAACCAGAATCAGTTTTCTCTTCATGCTTTTCTTCTGTGTTGTTTTTTTTTTTTTTTTCTGTGCATGTGGTAGAAAAAGAACAGAGTGAAAGAAGCAGCAGTTCTTTTTGCATAAGGATTATATTTATATACCTGAAGTTAACTCAATTAATCCTGTAAGTATGTTGTCTCTGCCTACCTCATCTCTGAAATAATGAATATGGTAGTCAGATTTATGGGGTGTTATCTGTGAAAATTTACTTTGGCAGGTATGGTGAACACTTAAACTACAAAATAAAAATATTTAGATGGATTTCCTTGAAGAGGAGGGAAAAGTGATATATTCAGAATGGTTTTATGAAAGAATTGTTTTCCCTCTGCACTTTGCAGTGGTGAACAATGCTTTTAAAGAGCAGAAGCTTCTCTGCTTATGTCAGTGCTTAATCAGCTTGGATGCTGCGGGTTGTAGAACACTGCAAGGTGTGTATTTTAGGACGCCATTCTTCAAAATATGTTAATATAAGGACACTGTTAACTTGTAGTTGTTTTATCCATTTATAGGGTATGTCTTTTACTCTTGGTGGCTGTCCTGATTTAACCATTTGAGGTTATATAATTTTGACTTGAATATAAATAATTCATTTAATGGTATGCAGTTCTGTGCTAAGTACATAATTTTAAGATAATACAGTGTGCTTTTAGAGATTTTAGTAATACAGGGTCTCCGACATTATCTGTAAGTTCACTGTGTAATAAATTCCAGTAAATTGGTTTGAAGTTTAGGAAGAGTTACTAGGATCACACTGTCATAATTTTCTCTTTGGATCTGAGCCAGTATTTATATGACGCAGTGTTAGTCCCATAGACATCTGGCTTGATCTGGTGTCCTGCTTGCTGCATGATGTATTTCTTTGTTTTTTCCATAGCAAGATAAATGGAATTTTTATTAATTTTGTGTAAAACTCTTGGTAAGCTGTCTTTTATATATGCAAGCTCTTTCAGGAGAATAATTTTCAACCTATTTTCTTGTCAACATGTCTTATTTAGATATTGAACAGATTTAATTTAATTTCTTTGGTGAATTTCTTTCTATTTATCTACATATTGTATATTAAGTTTTGGCAGTCTTGCTCTCTGGCATATTCAGATGCTTATTCTTCTACATTATATTGTCTGTGTTGACCTTAGGTTGATTGTTTCATATGAAATATTAGTCTGGTAAGATGCATTCAAACATTGTAAATTCTCAGTTTACTTGCAAAGATCTCATGAAAGCATACAACTAAAAATACTGTTGAAGTTTTGAGTTCTGTTAGATAAATCTGATAACAACCTTTAATAGTACTGTGCATTTCCATTAATGTATCGCAAAACAACATAGAGCAGATTTTTCTCCTACCTGCAAACTGACACTGCTGTGTTTTTTCTTTCCTGTCTGACAAACTGCAGTCCCGTTTAAATACCTGTAGTCTGATTGTTTTGCTGACTGTTCTCAGTATTATGTTTATTTTGCAGTGCTGTGTCAAATGCATGCTGGTGCAGCTTGATAGACTTGAATAGGATTATTTCACAATCATTTTAGTGATCAGATAAACTGTTTCTGTGTATGCACATGGGTAACCCAGGTAGCTGTCATGTGTCTTGCTCCTGCAATATGGCTGATTCATTATGGAAAATTTGTGTCATGCTTACTGTGCATGTGCAGTGCAGTTCACTGTTGAACTTAAAAAACTTAGTGTCGGATAAAGCTGCTGGTGGGGGTTGGAGCTAGATGATCTTTAAGGTCCCTTCCAACCCAGACTATTCTATGATTCTATGTTTCTTTTTCCCTTTAGGCTGTAAAAGCACCAGACTTGCAATGAATTGATTTGTAGTCAGTCCAAAACTGAGACATTGGTGAATTTTCATGTTCCTTCTATTTAAAAAAAAAAAAAAAATTCTAGAAATGTACCTTGTTTTCTTGTGTTTTTCACAGGGATGAACTGTAATGTTGGCAATGGCGGATGCTGGTCTGCCAGTATGATGAGTTTTGTTTTGGCTCTGTTTCTTGTGGCACCTGAGACTTAAGCAGAAGATCATCTTTACCTTGGTTTTCTTGCTTTGTGCTTCTTCAGTTGCTTTGTTGCATCTGTAGAGTAGTTATAATACACAAAGAGACAACAATCAGTGTTTTCTTGTGGTATTCAGATACTACTTGATAACAAATATATAGATAAGCAAATCCCACTTTTTCAATTAAAATCGCCACCAAGAAAGTTCCCTTTATCTCATCACCCCTTCCTGACTCTTCAGTCATGGACGTAAAGTAAATGTTTGGAAGCAAAACCTTTTGATTGCTGTCTTGTATTCCGTTACGAGATTCTTCTGAAAGATCACAAGTAAAACTTACATGCAGAACGTATAACAAAAAACATTATAGGTCTCCTGATAGGTGGTGGTCTAATATCTGAAATATAAGGTCAGATGAGTCTTTTAAGAAGAAATTTGTGTTTGTCTATAAAGTTTTTGGTATATTTAGAGGGTTTTTAAATGCATTTAATTCATAAGACTGTGTTACAAATATTTCTACTGTTATGAGTGGTAATAATTCCTAAAATAAAACAGTTGTATCCTCTAGCTAAATACATATCTGTAGCAGCGGTCCCACCCCCAGCTTCTGATCTGTTAGGAATAGAGCGTCATTTGCCTTCTGTCTGTCTCATGTTTCATTTCATTTCATTCATGGTAAGGTATAATTGACTGATCTATTGAAAAGCTCTCTTATTGAAATTCCAGTGATCTATGAAAAGCTGTCAGTTTGAACTTTCTTTCACAGTGTTAAGGTGGAGATCAAAATTGTGCAGTCATTCTCATCTTATTTTCGTGGGTATCATTTTAATAATTCTTGATTTTCCACAGGGGCAACTTTTTCTCACTCAGTAACCTCTTCCTTTCTTACTGTGTCTGTCTTTCAGAGACTTTCTCTTTATTTTATTCTGTATATAAATCTGTAATATCAGCTAGCTACTCTACTCTCTGCATCAGCATTTCTGCCATAGCTGTAAGACAAGAGAGAAGAAAATTTAATTTAGAAAAAAACACAAACCAAACCCAACAATAAACAATTCCCCCAAAACCAATCAAACAAAACCCCTCAGGCTATTAACGAAAAGAAGAATGCTGTGGTAATGACAGTGCTTGGTCATGCAAAGGATAGAATAGTCAGATCCCTTGTTAGTGTGACAACAATCCAGGAATTCACTGATACAGATTTACAAATAACTGGCTAAATGCTACTATCTCATAGTGAGGTGGCATTGAGGAGGAAGGTGCAACCTCACTGAATTTAATTGCCTTGTAGCGTGGTGTTTCCATCCTCTGCTGTTATCAGTTCTGTAGGTGGATAGATGTCTCCAAAATTCAAGTGAAAACTACTACCCAGTAAGGGCTTGAGTAAGAACAGAGGCTGTTTGCTTGTTTTGCTGCAGAAAATGATTTTAAATACAGCGTGCAACAAAGTCCCACAGGAGGTAAAAGTGAAAATAAGTGTGTTACCCTAACAGTTTTGCCAAAATGTGTAAACCACTATAATTTAAACTAAATTACCATTGTTAGGGGGTATGTGTGTCTGTTGTGTGTTTTCAGGTGGGTTTTTTTGGTTCTTTATTTGTTATTAAAAACCTGTCTGTTTTGGAATGATTTGTATTATTTAAGCTTCTATAATAGTTTCTGTCTGTTTCCAAATTTGGCTAAAGCAGCATTGGATAGTTTTGCTGCCAGTTGGGTTTCCTAACTGAATGTTTAGCACACACACTACAGTATGCGTTGGTGAAATTCTGAAACAGTGAAGACACTACGCCTTCAAAGGAATGATTTTATCAAGTCTGTCTTGCATCAGCATGAATTTTTTTTCAATAGTTTTCATAAGCTGGTAACATTTCCATTGAATATGTAAACTACACAATTTTACTTATCTGAATTTCATGCTTCTCGAAAAAAGGGGGATGTGCATTATCAGTGCAGAATTAGCTGTGGAGGTAAAATATGACTAGTGAATGTACTATATGGGTTAAAAAAGTTAGCGTTTGCTATACTGATAAGATAGCTGTAGTTTGTAGCCTTTCTACATTAACGATGATAATAGCCTAGGATGGGAAGTGATTTTTATACATTTGAAATAATTTTGAACCTTTACGTTTATGGTTTAAGAATGTTCCATTATGTGATTATAGTGGCATTGAAGTCTGGGTTGTGAAACGGTTTGTGAAATTTTTTTTGTTTGTGATAGAAAAAAACTGTTGATCACACGGTCTTACATCTTTCTCTTACTATTTTTAAACTAACACATCAGGTGAAGAATCCTTTTTGTTCTCAGACTGAAAGTGATTGGCCGTTAAAACTACTGTGATCCTTTTAATATAAAGGATTTGACATGCTTTAGTTTCTTAGCTGCAAGAGGCATCTAAGTGTGAGAAAGATTACTTCAGTTTGATTCTGCCTTTCTGAATTGTTCTCCCAATGGAAGGAATTCATAGCATGTGATAGAAGAAGAAAATGCAGCCTCATTGGGGCTTGCCTGATATACCTCACTTTTCAGAGCAAGTTACTGAAAGACATGCACTAGCATAATGTGAGTGCAAGGAGTGTGTGCAGTTTCTTATTCAGGTCAATAATCCTCAAAAAAATTGATACATACTCTGCTTTCATGAGGGTTCCTTAGATTCAGTCCTGATACAGAAATTGTTCCTGAAGGTGTTGTTTGTATTTATTAAAAACAAACCTACTAAACAAAAACAAACAGAAGCTTCATGCTTGTAAGTCTTAGGATTAGTCGTCTGCAATAAGAAGAAAATCCAGCATAACTAGAAAACTAGTCTCTTTGCTTATATGAACATTTCCTTATGTTCACTGTATGCAGCTCTGTGGATTTTACTGCTAAGGACCATGTAAGCCTTCAGTGACCCTTTGCTGAACTATCCTGCACATAAAATGCAGACCTAACAGAATATCTCAGTAGGATTGGGCAATAAGCTTATTCTATGTTAGCCTTTGCTTCATGTCCAAGTTGGTATGTATTTGTCATGAGGAGTGGTGGTACCTGCTGCGCAGTGATGGATAGGTAATGCTCCTAAAAAATGTCTCACTATTTATCTGATAAGATTTATACTTGTGTTGCAGCCTGAAGTCTGTGCAAAGGAATTGGTCAAAGTGATAGAGAGTAACATTGTCCCTTAGGGAATGATCCAAACCAGATTTTGGCATGTAGCTGAGTACAATAGTGAAGTGTTACTTTTGGCTATGTATGAGTGATGGATGAGAAGGATAAGATTAAAAATACTTCTGTGATGGCTAATTTAATGGTGAGGGGTACTATGCTTTCAAAATATGAAGAAAATTATTTGAAGAGCTATTTCCAGATGGCAGAAGTAATAGCTGGGTTTTTCACATGCTACCTTAGGAATGATGGATATACATGGATGTATGGTACTGTTAATGTGAAAGCAGTTTCTGTTGGAGATTGCAAATCTGTGCAGTTGCTAGTTGCACGGATAGAAGAAAAGCCACATACAGTTCTGTAATAGAATTTTCAAGGACATAAATATACAGAAATGTTTAATAAGGTGATGAGCAATCCTGGAAACATTGCACAGAGATAGGAGACCATAGTCTATTTGAAGGAACATTAAGTAGGTGCTGAGAGTCGTTGTTAGACAAAATGATTGAAGAAAGTAAGAATTTTATTTTCTGTATTGTTATTTTATAGGGCTAGGCAAGAAGAAAGTGTCTTTATCAGGGTAAATGATGACTGGTTTTCCGTCACCAAGACAGAAAAAAGCGGAGTAGTAGATTATTACAACAGGACTTCCTATGCTTGAATAGAAAATTACTGGTAGGGATCAAGAGCTAAGAACCTGTTCGTTGCAAGTTTCCTCATTCTTAAAGCAGTATTATTGAATATTGCATAATTAAGAATGGAAGTACCCAGGTGTGCCCAGGTGGCCAAGAAGGCCAATGGCATCTTAGCTTGTATCAGAAATGGCGTGACCAGCAGGTCCAGGGAGGTTATTCTCCCTCTGTACTCGGCACTGGTGAGAACGCTCCTTGAATCCTATGTTCAGTTCTGGGCGTCTTGCTACAAGAAGGGTGTTGAGGCTCTGGATTGAGTCCAGAGAAGAGCAACGAAGCTGGTGAAGGGGCTGGAAAACAGGCCTTGTGAGGAGTGGCTGACGGAGCTGGGGTTGTTTAGCCTGGAGAAGAGAAGGCTGAGGGGAGATCTTATTCCTCTCTAGAGCTACCTGAAAGGAGGTTGTAGAGAGGAGGGTGCTGGCCTCTTCTCCCAAGTGACAGGGGACAGGACGAGAGGGAATGGCCTCGAGCTTCACCACGGGAGGTTTAGGCTGGACATCAGGAAAAATTTTTTTATGGAAAGGTTCATTGGGCAGTGGCAGAGGCTGCCCAGGGAGGTGGTTGAGTCACCTTCCGTGGAGGTGTCTAAAGGGTGGGTGGAGGAGGTGCTGAGGGCCACGGTTTAGTGGTTAATAGGAATGGTTGGACTTGATGATCCAGTGGGTCTTTTCCAACATAGTGATTCTGTGATTCTACCTTTGTTCTAGTGACGTGCTGCTTATCTGAGGCATCGTTCAAAATTAAAAACAGCAAAAAGAGGGATGCCAGAAAGCCTTCATGCTGCAGTAACACTGTGTGACTGGGTCATTTGTGTTTACGAGGTGATCAGTGATGTGGTGGTAGGAGGTTTTAAATGTTTTAGATTACTGATAAATAATAAGTCCTGCCAAGAGGGTGCCAAGTACATTTTGGCAGGTAATGCCACGCAAGATGTGAACGTGACGTGATGATTTAATGGTATCTCTGTGAGCTGTAAACTGTGACCTGTAGTTTGAATGTGGTTTTTGATCTTGACTGGGAGAAAATATTCCAGGAAGACAGTGGGTTCCAGCACCCCAGGACTCTGTTGAAGGCTTGAGTTTATCTTATACTAAGCACATATGGCAGTACACATTGGCGCAGAGCTTGGTACCATGAATATGTGGAAGAAGCGTGGCGTGTCAGCACAGTAAGTCCACTCGATAAGGGATGGAGGGGAAGATGGATCCCATTAGCAAAAAAGCATAAGAATCACCGCTATTCTCGGACATCACAAAGGATCAATGCATTTAAGGTAGAGCATCATTCAAAAATACCTTGAGCCCCCTAGCAAAGAAAATGGAGCTATTGAGTAGACTCTGGTGATGATCAGCTGCTGTGTTAAGAAGTTGTGTCCTGGCTTTAAGATGCATGACAGGATAGTTAATCTTTTTGACATGATAAGACATCAGCAGTTAAATATAGTTAAATATTGAGTTTTCTGATTTAAGATATTCATTACTACAAAGGGAAGGACCTGCTTCGGAAAGTATAGGAACATTCTGAATAGTGATGATGAGTATCAGATTTTGACAGTATGTTAGGACTATTTGACTTATCATCTTCCTGCAGAGGACAAGAACCACCTATGTGCAATAAATTTTAATGCTGTTTTCCATCATTAACTTTGGCAATAAGTGCTCTAGCAGATGCCTGCCTATATGTTACTTGAGCGCTGAAGCTGGTAGTTTCTTGCTACTACACCTGCTGGTTCTGTGGTTGACAACCAGAATATTTTTCTTTTGAGTTTAAGCAAACAAATACTTCTAAAAGGTTCTTCCTCTGAAGAAGCTTCTTTAAGTTTACCATCAAAATAGTGTCCTCTCTGTCCCCTCTGCCTTAATTTTTAGACGACCTTATTTTTATTCCTTTTGTTTATGTCAGATGTGCTTCTTAATGTGGGTATCTTAAAACTAAGTTGTTACTGCTAGTTTCATCTTTGTGTGAGGTTTTTTTTTCCCCTCTGGAGAAATTTTGCTTTAGTCCAACTAAAAATTTCAGATATTTTCAGTAACTATAGCCCAGTGAGACTTTTGTTAGTGAGAACAGTAGCTGTACAAAACCAAATTGCTGGTAATTAGATGTTGTTTATCAGATGCAGCTGATTATTTTGGCTGTGTTTTAAAGGAGCCAACAAATAGTTTTTTAGAAGTTCAAAAACTAAATTGTGCAATCTCGAAGCATACAAAGTACTGCTTGCACATTTAAGTCCAAATAATATCAATGAAGTGTGGAATTCAGTCCTAAATATATGGTTTTAAATATGAAAAATGTACTTAGATTAAGGGTGAACTTTTCTGCAGTTCTCCTGTTTCTAACTCCTGAATCCCCTTTCAAGAGAATAGTTGATATATAAGTGTACGAGCTTACCAAATCTCTTTCAGATACAAATAAATGTACGGAATTAATGCTCAACTTTAGCTATATGATTACCTTTCAGAAATACTCTTACATTAAGCCCTGGTGTAGAGAGATAGGTGTTATTGCCTAACTCATTACGCGTTTAAATAACTTAATTTCAAATACTATATCAATGACTTTTTAATTTGTTTTAGCGTAGTAGTTACAGTCCTTTTTTAATTAGTCTCTAGGGAAAAAAGGAAAGCAGCTTAATACGCTGCCAACTGTTTTGACATTTTAAATTACTAATGCTTTTGCTTTGTGTACATCCTGAGAATTGTCATCCTAAGAGTGCATATTCCAAAACATCTTAGGGTTTTCAAGTCAGTATTCTTTGTTTCTATTGCAGCTCCATGTAGTTGACTAGAAGAACCCAATTAAAGCTGCCAATAACTTCCTTACGGGCAGGATATTCCCACTGTATTTCATGAGTAGCTCAGCACCAGGCCCATGATGCATAAGCTGTTGCTGTAATTCAAAACATTTATTCTTTTTTTTTTCATAAAGGAAGTTTGAAATAGTAGTGAGAGGAGAACTTAAAAAAATGTTGTGTGGTGAGAAAAGGTATCCTTAAAGTACCTAGACAGTAACACAGTGGTGTTTTATTCTCCTTGTATCGTGGCATTATCTTTGTGTAACACCTGGTACAGCACATATTTTTCTGTTTTTGCTTAGAAGTGAACTTTATTCACTGGGTAAAATCAATAGTAATTTCACTGAAGTAGTGTTAATTTAGCCTACTGTAGTATAAGTTAAAGCATATGCTTATCTGTGGTGATAAAATGTGTTAAGTTTCTGTCAATTCTAGGAAACTGTATATGGAAATGGGGAAAAAAAAGTGAGATTGCCAAAATAAGACTTGAGTCAGAAGGAGAAGAATGTGAGTCAGAAAGAGAGTTTGAATCAGCATTGCTGACTGAACTGTTCATCGATTTGCTAACTGCTGTAGAAATTGATTTGTCATGTTTGTAAGAAGAGAAAGAAATGTGATTTTTCTGAGCTTTTGCATAGAAGTATTGCTGGTTTGCCAGCAAAGATAGCCAGGTTACTCCTGAGTCAGTACGTTTCTTTCTTCTGACTGTTCTGGTATCAGGTTATGAGTCTGGGTTGGAGTGTATCCTTCTGGTTATGTTCCTCTGCTGCAGGATGTAGGAAAACATTGGAAAGTATATGTTAAGAGGAATTGAACAGGAGTGAGACTCGTAGAGCATATCATTGACTTATAAGAAATAGGAGTCTGAAGGAACTGGCTTCCAAAGTTTTGTATCTGAAATGGCAGAATAATTTCCTTAGCTTACTTGATGGAAGGAATGGTAAATGTAAAGAAAATGGTTTGAATTGTCTGCAGGCTTTGGTCACACATAAAAGCAGCAGAGTGGGAACTTTTCTGTAATACAGAAAAAGAACATGACAGCAACATGCCGGAGAGATCTACTGCTTAAGATCTACACTTAATAGGAAAAAAATACTTTTTACAGGGTGCCAGGGCTCTGTTCTTCTAAGGAAGTTGGTTAATGGAATTGTTTTACAAATATTGATACGTACTCTGGTGGTGCTAGAGTTGGTGCTATGGTGGTGTCTGGGAGCCTAGTGGCTAACAGTCCTCTCTCACAACAGCTGAAGATTCACCATGCCCATGCGTACATTAAACAAAACAAAGATTAGATTTTCCTTCCAAAGGATGTCACAGCGGTTGCTGATTGCAGGGTATGAAGTGTGCAGATTTACAGCATATAAATGCAGAAAATGTGTTTCTTTTCACTGGGGTGAGGCTTAGTGAAGCAGTGGAAATAGGGAATTGTGCATCCCAATCCTTTCAGAAGACCGGTACAGTGGTATGTCTGGTATTACTTTTCTAGTGAAGTTATAGGAAACTTTCTTGCTCTTTCTGTGCTGAACCCAAACGTTTTACAACTAAATGAATAAATTAGTGAGCAGTTGTTAAATTGCCTGCTGTAATGAATGATCCACCCTGCCCTCAGATTTTTGCATGAACTATGTGATTATACATATCTTACATGTGGTCATCTACCCTCTCTTACTTCAGATGACTGTTCATGGTTCCTCTAGACCCTATGTAGCATGTCATCACCTACTGTTGGGTTCTTCTGTACCAGTCGTTCAGAGACTTCTTTGTCCACCTTAAGGTTAGCAAATGTGCTCTGAGGGAATGGGACCAGAAGATCCATCTGTCCTCTGTAGTCTGGAAGACGACCAGGCATGAAAAGAGTGAAACACAGTTTCCTAAAAAGCAGATGTGAAATTTGACTATACATGCATGGCAACACATGGTGGTGATGGCATGTTATTGAGAGTCTAACTCAGGTCCTTTGCTTGTGTATCAGATAAAAACCCAGCATCTAAATCTAGCTGAAATTAGGTCTTTGAAAGTTGTTTCTTAGCAGATGGTATTCTTGGAATTATCTAATAAATTTGAGTGTTTTACAAAACTTTCAGTCATTGGAAATTAGTCCTTTTTTATTTCTTAACACTGTTCTTTGAGGGCATACTCAGAAGAGTCATTTGAAGAAGTCATTTGAAGAGGACCTGTGAATGTGTACATTTCTCTACTGTTTGGATAGATATTTTAATTTAGACAGATTTACTTACATATTCAGTCTGAATGCACTAGAATGCAATTTCTTTCTTCATATTTGTTTGATAAACATTTTAATTCTGCTTTACTGAGTAGGAAGGGTAGGATTTTAAGCATTCTTATTTCTGATGTTTTTGTTAGTTGAAAACTAACCAGCTGAGTAGATTTAGCATGGAAACTTAGAACCGTTCTTCTATCAAATAGGTGGGATGCTTCTTAATGTAGAGTCTGTGGATCTTCTCTTGTTTCAGGCTTTGGAAAGAACTTTAATTAGGGACTATTAAGAGGTGATACAGGCTGAGGCTTCAGCAGTTATTCATACTAAATGTTCAGCCTGGTTATTTTATTTTCTGGATTTAAGAGGCTAGAATGTACAAAATACAGAATGAGCTTGCAATAGCTGTCATGGGTTGAGGGTCTTTTTCCTAAACTGAAATATAGAAGGTATGAATTTGTGATGTGTATCTCCTAACATGGCTTTCCGGAAAGGATGGTAGAAGGTGTCACTGAGTTAGAATTGTAATAAAATTTAAATTTTGGCCTGTAAATCCATGCAAGATGTGAATAAAGTGATTATTTGCACTTACAATTTAATGTCTGATGCTGTAGTTTTTCAAAGATTGTTCAAGTTAGTTCTAAGAACTGCAAAGCCCCCTGTAATTTCAGTGCAAGAAGCATCATAAATGTAAAGAACTGTGTCTGCTGAAACAGGAAGTTCTTAAACCCCCATGTGGCCTACAGCAAATTGCTAATTTCTGATAAAATTCTAATACCTGACACTTTCCTTTTCCCCTCAATAAGGAGGAGCCAAGTGCAAATAATCAATCAGGGTGTTTGGAAGACAGATGAGAAAGTACAAAAAGATCAAAGATACTAAGTAAACTGTATTAAAGGGGGGAACCAACAATTGTGCATGATCCAGTTGAGTTCATAGTGAAAATGGTGTCTCATTTTGTAACCATCTTTGAACAATGCTAATACAATTTTTTTTCCCTTTCTTAATTTTTTATGAGAGGTATATTTCAGAAACTTTTGATGTAGTATGTATAGCGGGGGGAAAGTTAAGAATAAACCTATGGATTTGCTCAAATACACTTCTGTCATTGAGCAGACTTGATTATCAACTTACTTGCAAAGCTGAATTACACAGGTTTACTTATGAGAAGATTTCGGACTTTGAAAATAAAAAACGTAAACCCACCCACTTTTTTACTGTTCAGTTGTAGCCTTCAATTAAACTAGTGTCAAAATTAAGGTTTATAATAAACCCAGTGCACTTATATGTAAATACACAACGTAAAACTTTCAGGAAAAAAAAAAGACCATAATATCTTCTTATAATTAATGGAACAGCCTGGAAAAAATGGATGTCTACATAGTAGGATACGTAAGATTAGCCAGTGTGGTCTGAATTATAAATTGTACCTCTATATTCTGTGTTTCCCAGTGTAGTCTAGAGTATGAAGAGTTGTATATAAACAAACAAAAAAATGATGGCTTTGTTGCTTTGTTTTATTTCCCTGCAGCAATGCAAAAGATGCTGCCATTGTTTATCTGAAGGGTTTTTATTTGTTACTGGGGCTTGTGTATTTATACATAGACCTAAGTAAACCTGCTGTATGGTAACTTCCTTGAAATACTTCTTACTAGAAAGTAATTGAGGTATCTATCTTAAGAGTATTTAGGTAAGAGAACACAAACTAACAGTGGCAATGGGACAGTTTTTTGGTGATGGCAAAGGCCAGCAAGAAAGAGAGCACAAATGTAGCTGTGCTCTCCAGTAGCTATACACTAGTAATCAGTATAGGCTAATAAATACTTTGGTGCCTGTTACTATACACTATATACCAGAGCAAATGTGGGCAGTGTTGCAGTGCTCGTTCCCTAGGCTCTCACCTAGGACTAAATGTTAGGATGAAACCTGGGGTGTGATGTGCTTGCACGTGGGAAAGTGGGGGGCTGCTTTGCTGGTAAAGCTGGTTCTGTTTGATTGGGTCACTGCAATGCCTCTTCTCTGCTGGCGGTGTGTTTGTCGGACAGCTGGAGATCAGAGCTGCAGGTTGTATGAGAATATGACCATTCCTGCTATGTTTTAAGCAGCCAGAGGACATGAAACTTAGCAAGTGGCTGAGGGTAACAGTTGAGCAGAGCTGCAAACCTTTCAGCTTTTAGGAACAGTAGTTTTTTGCTAGATAAAATTACATAGATCTTAAAATTGTATACATAATAATCAAGTTGAATCCCAGTATGGGGGAAAATAAAGTTATTTAAGTTATATTCAGAATTGTGGGTAGCAGTCTGATGGTAAAACCACCGGATTTCAGCTGCTGGGCAATTCACTACTTTATGATGAAAGGCAGGATTTGCCTCCTGATATGTTTGATAATAAATATCTAGTAGTTGTCAAGTATTGAGTTAGAGATTTTATTTTTCTGCAGGAGGTGAACTTTTCTAGTGGAAAATAAATGCCACTAAGAATTGGGATTGCTATCTAGTCTTAGCCCAATTTTCTGCCCTATAGAAGGGGTACAAAAACCAGAAAAAATATTTCTAAAGCTTTTGAGAATGTGTGTTTCTGTCAGATTTAGAGCAGCTGCACCCCTCTGTTGTTTCTCTTCTTAAATTCCTCCTTCAGGATTCTTCTCTTCTGGGCAGTGCTTAAATATTTATCTCATTGAAATGATCTGTTGCTTACCACTGCTTAACCTTACTTGGATAAAGCCCATTACAGAGCCTAAACCTGTTGTTTTAAAGCTGTAGACAGATTATCTTTTCCAGATCCAGCTGTGCACGTTGAAGGCTGTGTAGATTCTAGCTTCTTATCACTACCATGAATGTCCAGTTTGTCATGAGTTCTGACCAGGGAGCAATTTGCAAGTGTTCCTGGGTCTTTCAGACAAAACCAGCCAAAGTAGTGGTTATGTTAGATAGCTTCCTCTTAACCAAGAGCAAGTGATTATACTTGAAGTGAATTAGGAAGAATGGAAGTTTTTGGCGTAGCTGGAGTCTTCTGACAGGGCAAGTTTTGACATAGCTATGTGTTTCAGCATAGTGAATGTCTGTTTACTGCTTTCATGGATTTGAAATTACTATTTTGTCATCTCTCTCGAGATCTAGGTCTGAATACAGAATCAGCAACAACGTTTATACTGATGGGGAAATTGAGAGCTTGGCCAGGCCCAGAGAGTGGTGGTAAATGGTGTTAAATCCAGCTGGAGGCCAGTTACAAGTGGGGTTCCCCAGGGCTCAGTGCTGGGTCCGGCCCTGTTCAATGTCTTTGTCAATGACCTGGATGAAGGCATTGAGTGCACCCTCAGCAAGTTTACGGATGACACTAAGCTGGGTGGAAGTGTGGATCTGCTGGAGGGTAGGGAGGCTCTGCAAAGGGATCTGAGCAGGCTGGACTGCTGGGCAGAGTCTAATGACATGAGGTTTAACAAGGCCAAGTGCGGGGTCCTGCACGTGGGGCACAACAACCCTGTGCAGTGCTACAGACTAGGAGAAGTCTGGCTGGAAAGCTGCCTGGAGGAGAGGGACCTGGGGGTGTTGGTTGACAGCGACTGAACATGAGCCAGCAGTGTGCCCAGGTGGCCAAGAAGGCCAATGGCATCTTGGCTTGTAACAGAAACGGTGTGACCAGCAGGTCCAGGAGGTTATTCTCCTTCTGTACTCAGCACTGGTGAGACCGCACCTCGAATCCTGTGTTCAGTTCTGGGCCCCTCACCACAAGAAGGATGTTGAGGCTCTGGAGCGAGTCCAGAGAAGAGCAACGAAGCTGGTGAAGGGGCTGGAGAACAGGCCTTATGAGGAGCGGCTGAGAGAGCTGGGGTTGTTTAGCCTGGAGAAGAGGAGGCTGAGGGGAGACCTCATTGCTCTCTAGAACTACCTGAAGGGAGGTTGTAGAGAGGAGGGTGCTGGCCTCTTCTCCCAAGTGAGAGGGGACAGGACAAGAGGGAATGGCCTCAAGCTCCGCCAGGGGAGGTTTAGGCTGGACATTAGGAAAAAAAATTTCACAGAAAGGTTCATTGGGCAGTGGCAGAGGCTGCCCAGGGAGGTGGTTGATTCACCTTCCCTGGAGGTGTTTAAGGCACAGGTGGATGAGGTGCTAAGGGGCATGGTTTAGTGTTTGATAGGAATGGTTGGACTCAATGATCTGGTGGGTCTTTTCCAACCTGGTTATTCTATGATTCTTGGGCATAGTCATAAGTTTTGAGTATTTGTGTTAAACAGGTAGCAGTAAAAATTACTCTGTTGCATATTGACTGGTACAAAAAGGAAGACAAAGCCATAAGCAGCACTTAAATAATCAAAGAAGGCACATACATGTAGCAGGGATAAACTGTTACACCTATGACTTGTTTTTATATAGCTAGATTTTAAGAACAAGGAACAAAGTTGCTATAAAAGACCCGTATTATATAAGGAAAAAAAAAATCTTCTGATTTTGTGTTTGTATTTACAGTTTGACTAAACTAGATTTTTTTTTAGGGCATCCAAGATGGATCTCAAGTGTGCTCTGGAAGAATGTTCAATGGCACTGAACTTATTTCTAAACAATAAGTTCTCTGAAGCCTTGGAACTGCTTCGTCCATGGTGAGGTCCTGTTATTATTTGCTGAAGTTACTGTAAACAGATAGTGTCAAGTATGCTCTCCGGTAGCTGAAGATTAATTTATGGCCCCCAAAGATAGTAGTTTTCATTTATTCCTTTTTGTTTTAAAGTTTTTTCAGTATCCTTGGGTTGTAGCAGTGCACTTGTTTCTACTTAAGACCATCACAAAATATGGCTGTCATGTATTTGATTTTAGTGGTATGGAGAGCTCAAATCTGGAGGAGATAGGCAGCACTAACACCTCTTTAAATTAGCTGTGCTGTCTTCTCTGAGTTTTTTGTAGTTATTTGTAACAGAGCAATTCTCTGAGAATGTCCGCTTGCACTTCTGTATTCCAAAATACCTTTTGAGTAGTATTGCAGAATACTAGTTTTACATGAAAGGATTGTGCATGCGTGTATTGCTGAATACATACCTTAGCCTTTTTTAATATCTGTTTCATATGTATTTCATTTTGCATTGTAAACCAGAAGACTTTGTTTCATAAAACAGTGGTTTTATATACCATGAAGTATTTGTTTTAGTTGATGTCTTCTATGAAAAAAAAAGTCTAATCTCCGTGGATTTGGTGCTCTGAGTCTCTGGTAGCTAATAGACTTTGAGTTTATTATGTAGCATATTAATCTAATCTACAAAGGAGCACCCAGCCTAACAAGGAAACAATTATAAACCTTTTTAAAAGAAAAAAAACAATTGTTTTCTGAGAAATAGGAGTTAGACTTGAGTCCTTTAATAATGTAAAAGTTTAAGGGCAATTATTGATATATTTAAGAAATAAACACTTGCACCATAGGTCTGTCTTCCTGGACTCCACTGAAATTTTCTGTCTTCAAAAATATCTTTGGCAAGTAGCTTCCTGTTTTAAGCAGAAGGAAAAAATGTTGAGGACAAAGGGGAGGATCCAACGGAGAGCTAGCAGTGTGACAAGAAGACTAGAACATCTGACTCATTAAGATTTTGAATGCTGGGTTTGTTTTAGTTTGACAAAAGGAGACTTGGGTGTTAATCTAATAGTGGTCAGGACATGTTATGGGGAAGTTTCAAAGACAAAGGTATCCTTCCCATAGTGGAGGATGGTAAACCAAAAGGCAGTTACCACAAGTTGTGGCTTAGGGCTTAGGACGTTCAATTGTGTGTTAGAAAAAAGTATGTTGATTGTAGCGTACCAGAGAGGCTGCCAGGAAACTATGCAGCCTTAATTGTCTTGAATCTCTTGAAACTTGGTTAGATAAAACGTGAGTTTGCCTGACATAATGTTGGCAATAGTATGTTTGAGCATATGACCTCCTGTAGCCGCTTTCCTTCAACTTCTTATGTTTTAGATTATGTAATTATGTTGTGAAACCCAGGGTGGTTCAATGTAGCCTTTTACGCTGGACTGAGCATGTGTATACTGACTTCTCTATTATACAAATGCAGATTTTTGTGTCTTTGGATCAAGTAGTAATGTTAGAAGGATGTCCTTTCATCTTATGTTAAGTGAAAGCAGAAGTAAGAGTATTTATGTCAAGGCTTGATTAGCTAAGTTAAATAGATGTATCAGTGGACTATAAATGGCACATAGTGAAGTGCAAATGTTTGTGTAACCCAATTTGGATATCTTCTGGAACTTGCTGTGACAGTATCTTGTGGGGGCTCACAAGTAGCACCCAGTGAAGATGGTATTTGCTAAGTTATTTTCTCACATCCATTACTTCCCTGCTTTATTTTTCTGTCTTTTTGCAAATTAATGTAAGCGTCTGAGCATTTAATTTTATATTGTAATTTAAAGTTTCGCTTAAATACACAGGATTTATATGTTTGCTCTAGGTCTAAAGATAGTATGTACCATGCCCTTGGATACAGCACTATTTTAGTTATGCAAGCTGCTATGACCTTTGAACAGCAGGATATACAAATGGGAATCTCTACAATGAAAGAAGCTTTGCAAACCTGCCAAAGGTAAGCCCAAGCAATGGACATTTATGAGGTACTCAATCCTGTGTTCTTCGTAAGATACACCAGCTGTCTGTATGCTTGCAAAGCAGGCTCTTGTGCCAATATGATAGTGATTTAAATTTGGAAAGGTGGCGTAAGTCTCACTATTGCGCTATTATTAGTAAGGATATGTTTCCTACAATTGCAGAAACAACAGACTTGTCAGGTCTGGGCATATGTAGCCTGTAATGTTAGTTAAATGATTGGTTAGCTGTGTAGACCACGTAAGCTGACACTACGTGATTGAACTGCCCGAGATATTTCAACCTGTGACTTTTTGTTTTTGATAGTGACCAACAATTTAAAAGCTCCATATTTTGAATTTTCCTTTTATCATGAAAATATTCTTATTTAAAAAGTTATTTGCAAAGGTGGACCCAGTAGTCTAATCAGATTAAGCTTGTGCTAAGATTTCCTCTAAAACCAAACCAATATTTTTATTATTGTTACAAAGGTGTTTAGCTTACCTTAAAATTAAAAGGCTAATATTCTGGTCAAGAACATTCTAAATCTTTTGCTTCTGGTCCTGCTTGGAACACAATGAAATAGAGTAGAAAATCGTAGTTATTAGTGACCTTTATTTTTCTAATTAAAAAAAAACAAATGTAGAAAATCGGTTGTCAAAGCTTAAGTGCTTAACACATCTGACAAAATAAGAAATGAATGCTTTAATCTGCTGTGCTGGTTCTTCATCATATTGGTTAGGCTGTAATTTATCATGAATGGTCACCAAATATTGTTATTTTAGACATTTAATATCACATCCTTAGCAGTAACAAACAAGAGGAAGGGAAAAGGGAAGGACAAGAAAGAAAGAAAGAGGAAGGGTACAAAATGATCAGATACAACTTGAAAAAAATAAAGGGTCAGCAGTTTCTGCCTCTTTTTCAGGAGTGCTTTTGATTCATGATTTCTTCTGAACTATGTTGTTTAGTATGTCTGAAAGTTAGGTTCCTCTTTGTACTTCAGGTGGTTTCAACATGGGCCTCCTTTTCTGCTGGATGCAAACTTTCCTGCCTAAGTTCTCTCGTCTAGTCTGTCACAAAGCTCCTAAAAATGCAAGACAGACACTCAGTGGGTGAAGAATTGCCAGAACTACATGTGCCTTCATTGACTCAATTTTTTTGTATGCGTTATGTTAACCTGTAGTTGCATAATCTCATTGTCGGGATCCTGTGCTTTTCAATGTGCAGAATAGTGTAAGCAAATGATAAGCTAGTACTCAGTATTTAGAAATAATGATTTCCTGGCTTACAAAGTACATTCCTTTTCTGGATGTAGAATTGTTTCCTTAGCTTCTTTATAAATCTAAGTTGTTTATAAATAGTAATGAATTCATTATTTGAATACCATACTAAAATAAACTAGCAATGGCAATTTATAACACAGATAGTTGAGATCTGTTGAAAGTAAAATATGTGGTGGTTTTGGAGTCATATCTAGCATAAAATACTGAAGTATTTATGTTTTCACTATGTTGAAAACAGCTTTTGATTTTTCAATCTAATTCTGAGTGCAATCTTAAGAAATGGAAAAAAGTAATCCATAAAACTTTCAAGCCCAGTTCAGGTGGCTTGCCTGGGTTTGAAGAGACCTCTTGCAGCTGGTGGTGGAAGTGGAGTGGAAGCTCTTGTACAGTTAAAGTAGATTAAATTGGAGTAAGTTTGGATAGGCTTCTGAGCATAAATGCACATCAGTGGCCATGATTGAACTACTGAAAGAATTGCAGATATTGGAAAATCTTCAGTTTACTAAGAATGCCTATAAATTGTGGTTGGAAGTGGTTAAGAATTATAAATTAATGGTTAAGAATTATCATTTAAGTTAATTTTTCTGTTGAAATGTCACTCATGCTGTGTGGTCGTCTTTTCTTCCACATATGACTGATTTAGATTCCGTAAAAGAAGCACAGTGGTGGAATCCTTGTCCAATCTAGTTTCTAAACAGTCAGTGGACCAGTTGAGTGAAGGTAAGTGGTTTATAATACAATTTAAACTACAAAGTAAAAAAAGCTCAAAAACATCCTGTCAATCAGTATGAATATGCTTAATTCTGTAACTTGACTAGTGTCTTACAGTAAAAGTAAGACTTTTGTGCTTGTCTTGTTTGCCTTAAGTTATTTTGGGAAATGGTATCAGTACATTCATGGCTCTGAAAATGCTGATCTCCTGTTTCTGATTTGGGCAGAATCAACTATGTCTTTTTTCCTAATCTGACACAAAAGAATCCTCTTTAATAGTGGACACATGAAACTCACCACGCATACACTATACATACAGAAGCCTTGTGCATGTGGCTGGTCTTGCAGCATGGGTACAGCGTAACTTTTATCACGTATGTTAAGTCAAATGTACTTCAGTGCCAAATGAGGACAGAAAGTCTGCCTGGGGCTTTCTGTTTGTTGAGTATGACTTGGTGAAACCCTATTCATAATGCCTTACTGCACTTTGGAAATGTCTGAGCCATAGTGAGTGTTACCATCTGTAAAAGTTTTTTCTAAGACATTTAAGGAAGGTTGGAAGATCTAGTTGCTGTAGCCTGATAGTTAAACTTAGGATTAATGGAAAGTACAGATCATCCACCAGAATGACAAGTAGCTTTTGTCCCAGGCTGAACTCAGCTCTGGCAAGATCGAAGTTTTTGTCCAAGAAGTGAAATATAAGACTTCTATTGGGATTTGTGTGTTACAGCTATAATTCAGTTGTTATCAAAACAGCAACAGCAGAATCTTGCTTTTTTTTCTTTTGTTGGCAGCATTTTATTTGATCCATTGACCCCAAAAAGAGAATTTTAACAATAGCTTTGCTGAAAGTAAAGAACTTTTCTTTCTTTTATAGAGGAGATGCATGCTGAAATCTGTTATGCTGAATGCTTACTACAGAAAGCAGCTCTCACCTTTGTACAGGTAAAGTCAATTGTTTATTTCATATCTCTGTGTAGCAGTTAAATGGAAAGATGTTAGTACTTGTAAAACATTGCTCCCACGATAGATATGCTATTTTAAAAACACACTTTTCCTGGAGAATGAATGTTATTTCATGGCAGTGTTTGGAAGTATGGTAAATGCTATGCTACCCAACAAAGTCTTCTCTTACTTTGTATGAATAACCAAAGATGTTACTCAGGAATCAAAAACCTAAGGTGTATTCCAGTCTTATACAGAGGGTGTGTTTAAATTACTTGCATCACATCTGACAATATACAGCCCCTGTTTAAAAAGATGTTAAAGTATGAGGAAATATCTTGTTTAAAAGTATAGGTCTTTTTTTTTTTCCACACAAAAAGGATAGAATGTTTCGTTATTAACAAGACTTGAACTGATCCACGCTTGTCTCCCATTCAGTATCACTCTCAACAACAGGAGTTGTCAGTCATACTGTTTTAACGTGTGTGTGTGTGTTTCTTACAAACGTTTAATGAATGTTTAATGAATAATCCCTTCAGATCTAAATTATGAAGGAGAAACAAGGCATAAAGATTATAAGATCAGGTGGACCTGAAAAGTTAATTTGACAAAGATTTACAAACCACTTAAAGCAGTACTTTGGCTTGAAGTGTCAGGAAATATTATTAATGGAATGCCAGTCTTTCCTATAACTGCCTTTCTCCTTTACTACCTGAATGGAACCAACCCTCTTTTTTTGTTTTGTGAGTGAAGTTTTTTAAAGGAGGAATAGAATTTTTAGGTAGTTATTGAAGGAGGTGAGTTTAGAACTATACAAAGTGACAGAAACCGTATGGGTATACTTTCCCTGCAGTAGCACCTCACTATGCATCATGTCAGAGATCTACTGCTGTTGAGTATAATATCCCGCTCTGCTGACTGCTGTCATGACCCATATTTTTTATCCTTGACTGACCTTGATTCATCTGAGGATGATAATGAAAATGTAACCATTCAGAAGGAGATAGTGAGAATACTTGTGTCGAAACATTCATGTTTGGCTCTTCAGTCTTGCAAACAAACCAAGTGAGGCCTTTTGAAATGGTGGCCCTTTTATGGAAGCCAGTGTGATTGATGATTCTGAGGCTTTTTTAATGTTTTTTCTTTTTCATTTCCTCATCATATATGTTCCTTAGTATTTAAATTTGCATTTCTGAATTGCCCGCACACGATCCCCTTGTGTGACAATTCTAAGAGAAAAAATTCTATCCTGTTAAACTGTTAACCCTCTTGCTTCTCAGGAATTTATTTTTTATGGCTGGTGCATTGTGGCTTTACTTTGATTTTTCTAGAGGTTAATAAGAACATGTTTTGGGTAGTACATGTTGTTACTGTTGATTGGCAGTGGGAATTTTTCTGTTCAGGGGATTCTTTGGTTTGTCTTCTGCCAGCTTCTGGGCTCTCTAATGTGTGTCAGAGTCGGAATGTCAACGCTTTCTAAAAAGCTCCTACAGCACCATCTGGTGGAGAGCTTTCTTGTTTCATATGTATGCATTGGGAATTCGTTTAAAAGTAATTGACTGTTTTTCTAAAGTTTTAAATTTGGTGACACGCACCAGAGAAATGTTTCCCTGACAACTTAAAGCAGGTGTTAACTTCAGTATTAGAGCCGAGCCTAATAACTGAAAAACATTTCTAGTATTTCTAGTATAAACAATTGTAAATGTAGTTGGAAGATGTTTATGCATGTGTTGTATGTAATAAGTGAACGCACAATTTTGTATAATGAAATTTTTTTTCTTCCAGGATGAAAATATGATCAACTTTATCAAAGGTGGCCTCAAAATCAGGACAAGTTACCAAATATACAAGTAAGCCATTAGAAAACACTCAGATTCAAACAAGCAGGTGCATTTGCATTAATGCTTTCAAAATACAAAGAAATGTTTTTATAGCAGATATAATTATTATACTTCGTATATTTCTCAGTCATGTTTCCCCTTCCCTCCTTTCTTTCCTGCATCAAAAGAGAATGTCATCAGGTGCTACAGATGACTCAGGGGAACAAAAGCAAAATTGATACTTATTACCAGTTTGAAGGAGGAGTAAAACTTGGAATTGGAGCATTCAACTTGGTATGACTTTTACATACTACATAAAGGCCACTGGGATAATTCTTTAGGATTCTTTGCAGATACAGTACTACAATCTTGTTTTAAAATATACATAATTTTAAAATGGAGATACAGGCTTTGAAGTTTTATGTAATATGAAAACAGCAGTGGCTCTTTGCATGCATACCCCTAGAATCTTTCTACTGATTTATTCTGACTCGTGTTTAATTCTCTTAGAGTAATTTCAGTATGTATTTCGTAAAAGAAAAAGCAGCTACATCTAGCTGTGTGTAGCAGGAATATTTAAGATGCTTATGCTGTTGGTTACAGGACACCTGGAGAGCCTGCTTTTGTTCTACTACCCCAATGTATACTGTTCTATGATTCTATGATTATTTTGCTTCAGAGCATTCTATAGGTTGTCATAAATAACTGCAAATTCAGAAGAATGAGCAGTAGTTTATTGAGTTTGTGCAAAAGAAAATGGGGTACACCCACTAGATTTATCTTTACTACAGTTGCCTAGTCACATGTTTAATGGCAACAATGAGAGTTGATTTCTGCTGTTATGTTAATTTCTGTATCATTCCAGACTGGGGCTGGTCAGTTCTGAGTACGCTCAGAAGAGCTCAGGTCTGTCTGCAGCTACCAGTCTTTAGAAGCCAAGAAACTGGTAGATGTCTGTGTTCCTAGATTCTTTGACCTTTCTTACTCTTTAAGAAACATACTTAGGAAGCTTAACAGAAAAAGCCTTTGCTGGGCAAAATGGTGAATGAAGCTTTCAAAAACTGACTTTCAAATAGAGTTTCTGGTAATGCTTGTTGAAAAGGTAGTTGTAAGTTTTCTGTTGTGTAGGATGTGGAAAATGCAGTTATAAGGGAAACAAAAAGTGCATGTAATAGAGGGCTAAGGGAAGATAACAATAGCTAGTATTTCTAAAACAAGTATGTTTGCTGGTCTGCACATTCAGTACAAACAACTAGAACTTTTGTGATAAGATTGTGTAGTTTGTTTTGGAGTAAAGATGACAGCTGTAGGTTGTAAGTACCAGCAAAATAGATAGAATTTTGTTGAAGATAACCCACAATTTTCAAACAGTGCTAATCAGCTGGACACAAGAAAGTCTTTCGTTATCTGAAGAAGCACAGCTGGACTCTGTTGTGCTGTTTCCACACTGGATGATCATCAAAAGTCTGAGTTTCCTTGGAGGTGCAAGACTGATTGTTGATCATGTGTGCCTCTTTTTGAGTTCTTTTGTGTTTCACTTTTTCTTTAACATGTAATAGCATTTAACATAGTACCTGGCGTTTTAGGCTCAAGGTTATAATGGTTTTACTTTTTTAAAAAAATGTATATAAGTTGTTATTTATCTTATTATTGTTTGAAATTTATTTCAGATGCTGTCACTTTTACCAGGAAGGATCCTCCGACTTTTAGAATTTATTGGATTTTCTGGCAATAGGGTATTGGATCTAATATTTGTTTTTTTCAAATATTTGTTATTTGAAATATCTCTCCTCAGATAAAGACTTGATTGATTTAACATAATATATTTCATACTGAAAATATAATGTTCTGTATTGTTTGTCAGTATTACAGTATTGTTAAAAAGATAAGTAGGCTAGGTGTCACAGGCATAAAAGCATATATGTTGATACCCTAAGCTTGAAGAAAAATGGGACATGACTAGTCTGCTTCAGAAGAGTTTTTCAGATTTCAGTTTCCTTTATCTTTTCTGATCTTTAAGGAGAAGATATCATCTTTCTCTTCCAGCCTATGAAATCAGAAATTAATGTTCCTTAAAAGAGTAGCTTAGGGAGGAGACACAGTTCTGCAGTTTTCTATCCACAATTCTAGCCCCTGTCTTCAGGAGAAGGTATTTTTGAATATTTTAAGTCACTGTGGAATCTCAGGACATCATTTTCTCATGGATGAGGACAGTAGTTGTAATCACAGCCTTGTTTTTAAAAGCATAGCCTTATTATACAAGTATCTTACAGCCCTTTAAAACACTTTTTAGCATCCACTAGAACCAAATAAAGCAGCCCATAGAATTATATATAACCAAACTTCAACTTATTAATGAGACTAAGAGTCACCATATGCTCTTACTGCTGTTTGTCCACAAATGTGGTCCTGCTTATGTAAAATTAGACTTCAGCAGAGACGGTTTCATTTGGTTTATTCCTGTGAAAGACCTGGTTCGTGCTAAAGGTCTTCTGTAATACAGATTTTTGCCCTGACTAAAAAGATAATAAAAGCTGAAAAGAACAAGAACAAACAATTTTGGAGTCTCACCCTATTTTTTATGTGGTGCTTGAACTCTCCCTAAACTCATCAATCTGCCATGCAATGAAACTCCTGTTAAGTTAATGCTTGTTTTGAGGAAGCACTGTTAACCTCTGATAGGTTTTTGAGGAGCCACTGGTTGTGAACAGGAAAGCTCGGAGCTCATCTCAACAATCCCCCAAGCAGTCAAGCTATCCTGTAATGGGCATAAACTGGAAAGAATGGGAAGAAGGTTCATGTGTTAAGAGCTGAATTAGTCTTCATGAATCTGGATTCCTTTTCCTACAGAATCACAGAATGATTTGGGTTGAAAGGGGCCTTTAAAGGTCATCAAGTCTAACCTCACTGCAATAAGCAGGACACAGTCAACTAGATCAGTTGATCAGAGGCTGGCCCTACCTGACGTTGACTGTGTCCAGGGGTGAGCCTTATACCACCTCTCTGGGCAGCTTGTTCCAATGTTTCACCACCTTCTTGGTAAAAGATTTCTTCTTTATAGCTAGTCTAAGTCTGCTCTGTTTTAGTTTAAAACTGTTACCCCTTGTCCTAGCGCAACAGGCCCTGATAAAAAGTTTGTCCCCATCATACTTATAGGCTCACCTTTAAGTATTGAAAGGCTACAATAGGGTGTCCTTTGAGCCACCTCTTCTCCAGAGTGAACATCACCAAATCTCTTAGCCTGGCCTCATAGGAAAGGTGATCCATCCCTTGGATAATTTTTGTGACCTTCATCTTAACCCATTCCAACGGGTCCATATCTTTTTTGTGCTGAGGGCTCCAGAGCTGGGGTCTCCACTCCCCACCCACGTGAGGTCTCATCAGAGTGAAGTAGAGGGGCAGAGTCACCTCCCTCGACCGGCTGGCCATGCTTCTTTTGATGTGGCCCAGGATATGGTTGGCCTTCTGGGCTGCAAGAACACATTACTGGCTCATGTCTAGCTTTTCATTCCCCGGTACCCTGCACTCTTTGTCTGCTGGGCTGCTCTTGTTCCCTTCATTCCCTGTCCTGTATTGATACCAAGTGTTGGCCTGACCCAGGTGCAGGACCTTGCGCTTGGCCTTGTTGAGCCTCTTGAGGATCACACAGACCCGTTTCTCAAGCTTGCCTGTGTCCATATAGATGGCAAGCCCACCTTTCAAGTATGTCAGCTGCACTGCTCAGCTTGGTGTCATCTGCAAACTTGCTGAGGGTGCACTCAATCCCACCGTCTGTATCACTGATGAAGATGTTAGACAATGCTGGTCCCCATGTGGGCCACTGAGTGACGTCAGTTGTCACAGACCTCCATCTGGACATTGAACCATTGACTACTACCCTCTGTTTGTGACCATCCAAGTAATTCTTTGTCCACTGAACAGTTCACTCATCAAATCACTATCTCTCCAATTTAGAGAGAAGGATGTTGTGGGGGACCGTGTCAGAGCCTTATAGAAGCCAAATAGATGACATCTATTGCTTTTCTCTTGTCCTCTGATGTAGTTAGTCCATCATAGAAGGTCACTAGGTTGGTCAGACAAGGCTGAAGTCATGCTGGCTGTCTCAAATTAGCTCCTGGCCCTCCATGTGCTATAGCGTAGCTTGTAGATGGATCTGTTCCATGATCTTCCCAGGCACAGAGGTGAGGCTGACAAGTCAGTAGTTCCCAGGGTCCTCCTTTCTGCCCTTTTTAAAAATGTGTGCAATGTTCCTGTTTTTCCAGTCATTAGGGACGTCACCTGACTGCCATGACTTTTCAGATAGCGTGCAAAGTGGCTTGGAAACCACATCATCTAATTCCCTCAGGACTCTGGGATGCGTCATGTCAGATCTCAGACTTGAATATATTCGGATTCCTCAGGTGGTCACAAACCTGGTTTTCTCTTACAGTGGGAGGGACTTTGCTCCCCCAGTTCCCATCCTGTAGTTCATCTGCTGGAGAGGTGTGAGAGAAGATGTTACCGGGGAAGAGGGAGACTAGAAAGTTTTTGAGTTTCTCAGCCTTCTCCTTGTCTATTGTTATCAGTTTTCCAGTCTTGTTCATCGAGAAGTGTATTCTTTCTTTGTCCTTCCTTTTCTGGTTGACATACCTATAGAAGCCCTTCTCATTGTTCTTTGTACCCCTTGCCAAGTTCAGCTCCAGCTGCGCCTTGGTCTTCCTGACCCAATCCCTAAACAACCGGGCAGTGTCCCTATACTCTTCCCAAGTCATCTGTCCCTGCTTCTACTCCCTGTCCATATCCTTACCCTCTAGTGTGAACAGCAGATCTTGACTTATCCATGCTGGTCTCTTGCCTTCCTTTCATGATTTCTCTCAGCGGGAGATTGAGAGCTCTTGCACTTTTTTTTTTTTCTTTCCCCTCAGTGCACACAAATTCCATTGCAGCTTCTGGAAACAGTGTCTAGAAGCTGATGTGTCAGCAGAGCTGATATTTTGATAAGAATATCAAAATAGTGAGTGACTTGATGTAATAGACCAGGGATTTCTGTGAAGGAAAACTCCTGTTGACAGGTAGCCCTGGAACAGTTGAGAGAGGTTCTCATCAAACACAAATTCTAAGACATTGTTCTGAAAGGCTCATAGCCAGAAAATGGTGGGGAAGGGACGTAAACCTGCGTGTCTGCATGGTCTGTGTGGTGTTCCCATTTCACCAGAGCACTCAAATGCATGAGTAATTTTATTCCACTTTAACTTAATCTTTTCCTTGCTAGTGCTGTCATCTGTAGCAGAACTGTTTTGGTAGAAGGGTGTGTTGGACATGAGGTAATAAAGTGCTGGATTATGAAATTCTTATAATTGAAAGGAAAACTGGATATGGGGAAGCCAGAAACTATTCATAGTAACTCTGTGTACTGATAGTTAATTCTGCATGTGTTTGTGATGTTTCTTAGGAGTTGGGCCTCTGTCAACTACGGGAAGGCGCATCTGGCAGCAGTTTGAGGGCCATTCTGTGTACTTTCACCCTGTTGGTTTATCATACTTACGTCTCCTTAATCCTTGGTGAGACCCACTGTGTAGCTGCTCAGTTATGCTACACATTATGGTAGATATTGTGGTTATTTTAACTGAATTTTGAAACTGTGGCCATTTAGATTTGTAACAAGAGATTGCTGAATATTTAATTATGATCTCTGACAAAGCTGTCTCTGCAGAAATAGTGAGGGTAGATACCATTATACCAACATCTTGTTCCATTTGGAGGGCCGTCTCAACATGCAGCAGCTAAATATCACAAAACACTTAAGTTCAGACAAGTCCTTATTCAGAAATTAACGTCAGATATTGTGAAAACTATCGCCAGAAAGAAGTTTGTACTCCCAAACAATTTACTTGGAAGTTGAAACGTGTTGTGAATTAATTGGCTTTGGCACATGGGGCTAAAAGCCACCATTAATTCTGTATGTGTCTTTGACGTATTTTCACGTTCTTTAGTTTGGAAGTGTTTTAATCCCTGTCCCTCAGGCTCATCAGGAAATTAAGGAGAACTTCATTTCTTTCAGTATCACCTGTATGTCATTACTGAGCTTAAAATTAGGAGTGGAGGTAGCTGAGAAATGTTTTCATAATTTGCTAAAGCAATTACAGGGATTTAAAAATATTACTAGTATTTATAATGGAATTCTTTAGAGAATATTCATATATTCTCTTTTGTTTTTACTTACAGACATTGACTGTCTTAAAATCACTTAGTACCTTCAGGGCAGTAACACATTTTTATAGAAACACAGTATGATGAAATAATTCTGCATTTGCATAAAAGCAGTCATTCATTAATCTCTTCAAGCCACAATAGAATTTAGAACCCAAAATCTTAACCTATGGAATTCAGGTTTTTAAGTCATTGAGGTTGGTGTGTTATGTTTTCTAGGTACTGGGGAAGCCAACCTTCAGGAAGCAGATAGTCTCCTGGAACCCTATCTCCAGAAGTTTCCAAATGTGTGTATTCTCAAAAAAGTTAATAACAGAGATGTACTTCTCTGACCTTAAAATAGTAACTGAGTATTTTTCTCATCTCCTTTCAAGGGTTCCATTATTTTATTTTATGCTGCCAGAATAGATATACTGAAAGGAAATTTTGAAAAGGTAAATAATTTTTTTCTTTTTAAGGTATTTGTTTGTTCAGTACCTTGGGGGAAAAATACTTATTTGAGTAACTTATTTGAGTTAGGCTGATAATTATGCTTGTATCCCTGTTCGTTGTTCATCGTCAATTTTGATTCCAACTTCTCTCTCTCTAAGTGAGGCTTGGAAAGGAAGCTTATTTTGTTTTACTAGTCAAGTGTTCTCCACTTGGGTGCTAGGAAAGAATTTGCTCTGTAATTAGACATAGTTCTCATGTGGAACTGTAATTGAGTCAGTTTTAATCATTCTTACTTAATGATGTCACAGGCGCAGCTGAGGTTCCAAGAATGCATAGCAGCCCAGCAAGAGTGGAAGCAGATTCATCATCTCTGTTACTGGGAACTGATGTGGTGCCACACCTTCCAGCAGAACTGGCTTCAAGCATATCGATATGCAGACCAACTCAGCAAAGAAAGCAGGTGGTCTAAGGTAAATGGCCAGGTGGATGTTGTTATGATATACCAGTAGCTTCTCTGCAGTTGAATTTGCATTTCAATTTGCAAATAAGTGTAATTTTGCTTCTGAAGCCCATAAGCAGACACAGTTGTACCAAACTGGTAGGTTTAACTGGATGGTTAAGGAGGAATTTTTATTTCAGATTCTGAAGCACCAGAGCCATAACTAACAGTGCTGCAGACCCTGTGAAAACAGAGATACTTACCAGAGTTTTGAAAGTGAGAGGAAAACTGTTAACTTGCATCTCAAGCCAAGTTCTAACACTTACTAATAAAACTTGGCAGAAGAAACTGTGTTTTTTTAGTTAATTATTAACTGATGAGAGCACACCTCCTCAGCAGATGATTTGCAGCATGAAATGAGAAGGCTGCTGGAGACAGGGTCTCATGAGAAAAGCTGGGGTATCTGCCTTGTTGTTGTAAAGATGTTTCTCTAAGTATGAACCAAGCACAAGCTGCAAGTTTGATACATCATTTTTGTGTGTTTCTTTCTACATTAGTCTGTTAGTACGCTTAGTGGAAAAGGCATACATCCAATTTTTTGGCAGAAGAGGAAGATAATATATTCAACATGAAGTATAAATGTCTTGAATACAAATACGGGTATTTCTTTTTTTTACTGTAAAGTCCAGTTATTGAACTTCCCTTGAATTTGTACTCAGATATTTTCTTCTGTTTTTTCAGGCATGTATCTAAATGTAGCAATTATATAGCGATGTAATGAACTGTAGAGTAGGTCTGTTATGTAACCTTATTTGCATAATAAATATTTCTGTTCTTTGCCGGAGACACATTTAACATTCTGAATAACTTATTTAGAATATCAGTAAGTATGTTGAAAATAAAACTACAGCATATATTATGCTACAAGTGAAATGTTAAGTTTCCGTTGTTCCACTTGCCTGAGAATTAATGGAAACCCATTGCTACAGCAAACGGAGTGAGATTAGAGTCCTTAGGGTATTGACTGAACACTGCAAATTAGTTGTGGTAATATGTTGCTGTTTCTTTTTTTAAAAAACAGGCAATATATGTATTCCAGAAAGCAGCAATTCTATGTATGCTTCCAGAGGATGATTTGAAAAGGACTGGTGAAAACATTGTATCTTTATTCAGGTAAGCATTTATAAAGCAACTATATGAGCAGCCTGTTTTCCCATGTAAAAGTTTTTGAATTGAGTATCTCTGCCTTGTATGACTTGGTTCCTACTTATAACCATCAAGCTTTTCAGTTTTTGTCTTGCATTTTAGCCTCATTTAAAATGATGCTTTTATCAGCAAACGCACATACTGCAACTGTGGTCTCAGTAGCATGAAAACAATTTAAGATGTTATACTTCAGAGTTGAACAGCAAATCTTCATAAATGAAATAAGAGTAAAAAAAATTAGATAAAACAATTTCTGTTTTCCATTTTCCTTCCTTGTAGACAGGTGGATGGTCTAAAACAGAGAATTGCAGGAAAATCTATCCCAACCGAGAAGTTTGCAGTAAGGAAAGCTCGACGCTATGCGAGTTCTCAACCAGTGAAGCTGATATTGCCTGCTTTGGTATTTATGTTTGCTTTCTTTTCACCCTTTTCAAATAAGAAGGAAAAAAAGGGTATGTTTTGTTATACAGGCTAAGAATAATATTGTCAGGTAGCATTTTTCTCTGTGTTTTTAAAATTCTGTTTTAAAAGAATTATTGAATTCATGCAAGGGGATTTTTGTGAAATGTACTAGGGGCTGGATCATATTACTGAGTAGCAGAAGTCCAAAACCAGAACCAGATTTTTCACGTCGAAGTTCAGATATACAATGATCGCTGTTGCCACATGAGGCTGAAAGTCATGTTTCGCCTGGAAACCTGCATGGGTTTCTAGCATATATGTTCACGTACTTCAGTTTGGCAGAATTTCAGTCCTTGTCTTCTAGGCTCATTAGGAAGTTAGGGAGTACTTCAGCACTTTCTGTTCTTCTGGTGAACATGAAGGGTGGTGGGGTGTTTTTTCTTAGATTGATTTTGAGTAAAATGTGCAGAAGTTAGTGATGCTTTACTAATGTTATTCTGATTTCCCATGCTTTTAACTTTGAAGGTGTTTGTACTACACTGTCTATGTGTGCACAGCAATGATACTTATGTATATGCTAAAATTTTTGCACATGGATGATTTAGCAACAATTCAAGATGAAAAGCATAATTTGAGAAGGAGTTTCTTCTGTTAAAGCTCATTTATGCAGAAGGAAGAGTCCTCATAATCCATCAGTTTTAAAATTCATTGTATACTTATTATGTGTAAAGACATAAATGATAAGGTTGTTTGGGGCATGTATAGCACAGTGTTATTCTGTTGTAAGTATACGTCTTTGGACTTGCTGTCAGCTTAAATATCTTTTAATTGAAGAATTTTTCCACTGTGAGTTAAGTCAAAATGAACATAATGTATGGTGATACTGCTGCAAGTGTAAATAAGATAGGACTACAGAACTGGAATGGATCTAGCATAATGTAGTTAATAGTGTCAATAACACTATTTCAGATTTCGGTAGAACCATTTTTTTCTCCTGAAAATACACATAATCTGTTGCATCAGCTTCAGAATCAGGCTTCAGACATCGGGCTTCGTATTTCAGAAGTGTAATTACAAGTCAAATACAGTAGAACAAGTTATGCGTTATGCTCTTGTGTTTGTGATGATTCAGTAAGGATATTAGCAAAGTTATTAGTTAACATTAACTCTGTATAGGTATTCTCTTATTCTCTGTGTGCTAGAATGTGATACTATTTAATGAATCAAAACAAACATAATACTTATTATTGTACTGAAGCATCTGGGAACCTTTGTGCCAGTATTTGCCTTGATTTTTTAAAAAAATTGTGTGTATGGGAACCACAGATTCGTCCAGAAAGTTTTACCTCTTTCCACTGTTGCTCTATATGGAAGGAAACAGCCTACAGATTATAGCATCTATATATAAAAACACACACTGTGGAGTGTATGCATATGTATTTATGGTGTATATGTATGCACACACCCACAGATACGCACAGAAATTGATCTAAAATCCTGTAGAATGTGGCTACTTTAATGTGCTTCTGTAATTCACATGGCAGAGGCCACTAGATCCTGAAATACACAGTTTAGCTGGTGTTACATGGATGATGGTGAACTATCGTGATAAAATCTGTTCAGTTTAGTTTTTAAAGATGTATGAAACTGCATGATAGAATCCATTAAAAAGGTGTCAAAACATTGAAAACTTAGAAACCCAGGTTAGCTTTGCCCATACGTGTTCAGTGTCATTTTGGCTCCCCTATGCATAGATGCTCTCCTGCAGTTTTAAATTATTGTTAAGGCAAATGTGATTGTCTTTGTAAACTTGCATGAACTGACTGCATGTCCTGTACTCATTGTGGGTGGTTATTTGAGGTTGTACAGATACTTCTATTCATGGGCTTCTCCACAGTAGGTGTTTTGGCTTTGAAACCTTTCATGTTGTTTAAAACAAGATTTCGTAGGCAGTATTTTTATGTGCTCAAAACGTTCCATAACAGCCTTCCAAAGGATACTCTTTAGTTAAATATTTACGTAATTCCATGAGTTTGTTTCATTTATTCTTTTTTTTTTGGTCAGGAAATGATGTATGTCTGGAATGGCTTTGCAGTTGTGGGCAAAAGAGCAGACCTCACTGAAAACTTATTGGTAACAATTGAAAAAGAAGAAATGGCTTTACAAAATGAAACCAGTAAGTGATCAGTTAAGATGTAATTAATAAGCTGGTAAGAAATGCTGACATTTTTCTTTACTTCTGTCTATTAATGTATTGTGAGGTAAGTGTTCATTCAGGCAATATCCTATTAAATCTACTAAAATTTTGGAGCTGCATGAAAATTAGCGGTGGTTCCTCAATACCTTCTTTATCTAGCTTGACTAATGCTGCAGCAGAATACAGAAAACTCTAGCACATGAGGTTATTAGTTACAGAACTTAACTGATTCTTACAAAGACATTACAATCCCTGAAAGCATTCTTGGCGTGTAATCTGCAAGTTTCTTAAATGTCTGAAAAATACTTTGAACCAATTTATAACACACGTCAACTTTACTACTGAGTTCATATACCGAGCGGAATATGACTAAGTACAGTCATAAGTACTATGCATGAGTGGTTTGGTTTTTTTTTTACTTTCTGACAAAATAAAATAAGTTTGCTAGTATAAAATAAAATACTTTTAAAAAGTAATCTTTGTCCATGGGTTTAGATCTTGATGTATTTGAAGCATAGATATTCAGGGTAGTATTTAGAGAGCCAGTCCCTAACTTATTCTTAAAGGAGCTTAAGTTCCATTATTACAGCAGGTTTACTGCGGAAGTACCTGGGTTTTTTAGGTTTTATCAGGTGAACTTCTCTGTAGACTTCTCTTTTGAGCTATTCTAGAATGAATAAATATTATCTTTTTGCACATGAAACTATTTAAACAGTAATTCACTAGAAATAATTTATAATAAACCCAGGTTTTAATCACACGAACAATTTAGGAAAAGCTAGCTTTTCCAAATGATTGAAACATTAATTATGAAATGTAAAAGTACATGTAATTATGATTTACATATAAACTGACGTGATGCATCAGAAGTTATGCAAAGACATACAAGAAATGCATAGAGGTAAAATTTGGATGGTGTAATAAACTAAATGAGAGTAACTTGCAAGGCCAGGACTGAGTTGCTTCTCTTAATTTTTTTTTTATGGCATTCTTCACGTATCTGCAGAATCAGTACCGTGCCTCTTAAATCTCTAGTGTTTTTCCTTATTTTGTTGTCATATTGAAACTAAAATGTAGCAATACACAAGACATCTGCAGTAAAGTAGTATTCCTGTGCATTCTGTGCTGACGGTTCTGGCAGAAGCTACTGAGAATCTGGTGCTGTATCATGCAGAGGCTTGTACTATAAGTGCTAATCATTTGTAATAGTGAAGTAAATTTCCTGTCAAATTCCTAAGAAGAGGCGCACAAAGCACCAAAATAAAAGGAACAGAAATTAAACTAATATGTTTTTCTTATGGAAATGTGCAGTTTATGAATAGGATGTAATCTGGAAGCATATTTGGGTTTGATGGTTTCTGTGTATTTTTTTTAGTAATAACTGCAGTTGAATGTAGATTTATTCTGGAGTTTACTTCTGTGAGCCTGATTTGCTTTTAAATATGTGGATTCAGACAAGGCAAAGACTGATTACAGAATTGCTGATGAATTGAGACCCAAAGAAAGTGATTAATGGTATTAGCAGAGTGTGTCAAGGATACAAGGAAAATTTTAAGAGCCAGCTATCAGTACTAGGTAACTTTAAAGAACTGCTAAGGTGATGCAGAAAAGTGTGCTAGTTATTCATACGGTTTATTTAGGGACTGAGACTGCATAGAGCTGTTGATACTTCATTTGGTTCAAGTGAAGAGGCACAGCAAGGAATCTGTCAAGGCCTGTAAGTGGTTTTATGTTGTGTAAAGCTGAGAATAGAGGTAGTAGAAGGAAGAGATGAGAGATATTGGATATTTTTTTTTCTCCCTCAGGATTTCTGGAAATCTTATTTTTGCACATTTATGTCGTCTCCAAGATATAAAAAGGAATTTGTAACTTCAAGAAAAAAAATATTTTCTTGTATGTTTTCTAGTCCTGTTAATGGTATTTCTTCTGATACAGATGACTGCAGGAAGATGGTTCTCCCACATTTATTGCATGGTTGTCTGTATTAAATTTGCCTGTGCATTTACTGTCGTTTACTGTCAGTGTTTTGGCGTAATAGCTTTTCTTTCTGTGTGAAATATCAGGGGAATACTAGTTGAAATTATTTAAGTCTAGCCAGCTTGTACTGACATCAGTGCTTACCCCTTTCATTTAATTTCAATGTATGAGTCCTTTAGGAGACAGTCACATGAATCCAATACCTTAGCCTGGTGAAACAGGCTAGAGAGAACGCAAAATACTTACTCAGTGCAATTCTACCTGTCACTAAATGTACAGTCTGTCAGTTATTATCTATCAAGACTTTTGAGGTTTAAACACAGACAGAAGTAAGCATGAATGTAGCGGCAAAGCACTTTGCTGAATCCTAGGATGCTGTAGTCTTGCATATTTCAGAACTGTTTACATAGGATTTTTTTGGCAGACTATTAAGAAAAAAATTAATGTGACCTTAGAGAGCTGGTAATTAGTTGTAAACAACATGATCTGAAGGGAAGGTGTTTTGCTTCCTGAATTGTTAATGTATGTGCCACCATCTGTCTATCCGTATGTGTTTTCTTTCTCTTCCTTCCCTGCACCTAGCAAATGCTATAAACCAAGGCAACAAGAAAGAACCATACTTTTTAAGGTTGCATTTCTGAATCACTTCATTAAGGCTCTTTCATCTCGTATTTTTAGTGGTATTGAGCTTAAAACTTCGTTGAATTCTCCAAATGTTATACACTGCTAGTGAAGCTTCTTAATCCTTAGAGATGGTAGTAATACAAATAACCATGGTTCCTTGAATTTGTGCTGCCAAATAATGCTTCAGAAATGTTCCACAGGACACAGTCTTAGTGTGGTCTTGTGCTTTTCACATTACTGGTGTTATTGGAGGTCTGCCAGCTCTCTGCAACAGGGGAAGAAGCTATTAAGATAATGTAGTGTGAAGGAGGTTTCAGTCTCACTGTAGGTTTTACTTACTGTTTTAAATGTTACAAGAACAGAAATCTTTAACTGGTGCCTGTTTATGCCTTCTTTGTACTGACTTCCAGAAAGAGAAGATTGGGCAATATCTTACTGTTGCAATTTCTTCTTATATCATTTTGGCCTGTGTCTTTAAAGAGAAAGATATAGAGTTATAAACATGTCTTCTTTAGTAGACTGTATTTAAAACTGTGCCTGGAAGATATGTATGTTTTGAAGTATAAAATCTGAGAAGCAAGGTCCTGAGTCTAAATACATATTCTAGTTTTCCTTTTCATAATGTATTCGGATTACTTGATGTGTCATAATTTCACTTTTAGATCACAATGAATACTATACAGATGATGTATGCATGTTGCAGTTACTGAAGGGCCTTTGCCTGAAACACTTGGGAAGACTCATGCAAGCTGAACTGTGTTTCAGTAAAGTAATTCAAAGGTAAAAGTAACATAAACAGACTTCTCAGTTTTATATTTTGTAGCTTTGAGTGAAATTTCTGATACCACTGTAGAAGCCGTCGTGTTAGAATTTTGAATAATTAAACTTCAACATTTTTTTAAGGAGCTGGAATCTTTGAAAGTAGTTCAGAAACCACACAGCTTTGCTAGTATTTTTCTGTAGCAATTTAACATTATGTAACTTTATATAAATGTGTGGTTTTAGATGAAATAAATCAGACTGACAGGTAATGAATTTATCTAAATACATTCAGAATTATTGTTATAATGGTTTTGTATTTGCAGAACTATCAATATAAGTAAAAATGGATTTCTTGTTTGGGTTTTTTTTTCAGGATTTAGTACTTCTCTCTGTAGGTGAGAAATTGTTGTTACCTGTTTCAGTTGAAAACTTAATAAAACCATAACACAGGACGGTCAAATGCTTTAGGTTTCAGATCTATATCTACTGCAATAGCTTCTTTCGAGTCATGTTGTGATTGCAGTTGTAAGCTTTTTAGAATTTTTTGAGTAATTAGGCTGAAAAGCTGTTTTACACGTGAATTTTCAATAAATAATTTCAATAAATAATTTAGAAAAATTAGTATTTTAGAAGAATTTGTTACATATAATTCTATTGCTTGTTGTTGATTTCTTGCCATCTTGCCTTCTTTTGCTGTTTCTAAGACCGTAAGTGAGTTGGGTAGTTGACAGAGTGGAGGCTTTTAGAGCTGAGACATCTTGAAAATCTTCAGACAGTACTTTTTCATAAAGTGGATATTATGCATAAGAAGGAGGAGTTTTCTGATAAATTAAGTGTCTACATTCTGGTCAGCTTTATTGTATACATTGCTTGGGCTGCCACAGTGCATTACAGTCTGCTTTAAGATACTTCCTGTGTGTCAAGGCTTATCTTGGTGGATAAAATTCCTCTTTGGAAGTGTTCCTTTCTGAATGCTAAGAGATTTTGCAGAGCTTCTTGTAAACTTTCTTCACTGCAATATTGGTTTATATTATTCTACCCAGACAAGAATGAAAAAGAGTTGATTATAAAAGAGACAGGAAAGGCTGAAAAAAAAAAAGACATGAAGTGCCTTCTTCACCTTGCCCTGTAGTGGAAACCTAACCTGCTGTAATTTGAAAACTGAGTGGACACAGACTGTTTGTTGCCATTGACCTTGCTTTGAGCAGGGGATTGGACTAGAGGAACTCTGGAAGTGCCTTCCAATGATACTGATTCTGAGATTTTTTTATATTGAGGAAAAGTTGAATTTTCTTACTTCTCTGCTGATTTGTTCAGGCAAGCTAGTGTAAGGGCATCTCAATTCTGTGTGTGGGAAAGAAGTATCTGTGTAATACTGCCTAACCTAGTAGACATTGGTTTTGTCTCAAGTAGCTTTTTGGGATGGTTGGGTTTTTTGAACTGTAAGTCACACAATAGGGTCCCAGTCTTGGAACTGTGTTCATGGTAGCTTGGATAACATACCATAATACAAATATGAAGTAAAAAAGAATTCATTTTTCATTCTAGATGGTCATGCTAATAGTATTTTTATGTCCACTCTTTAGAGATATAATTAACATGTACAGACTTAATCAAGAAGAAGGTTCCAAAGTGTTTTCTCTCGCTATGTGCTCTTACAGGCAGTGATTGCATTAACTGATCACTTGAGGAAAGGTTGTAATTAACCATTTCTGTATTTTTCTGGGTTTTTTTTCCAGTGAGAAGCACATAAAATACGATACTTATTTGGTGCCATTCACCCTATATGAGTTGGGTCTTCTGTACAAACAACAGGATGACAGAGAAAAAGCAGTAAGATACATAGAAACTGCAAAGTGAGTGGATTTTTTTTTGTTTGCATCAGCCAGTAGATTAAGAACATCTGAGTAACTTTAGGAATGAAGCTATTTGTTTTTCTTCCTGCCAGCCTCTTCGCAAAATACAAGAATTGTGTGTATATAGTGTGTGTGTGTGTATGTATGTGTATATATATATAAAAAAATATATATATCTATGTTATTGACTTGAAAAAGTTGTCTGATAATAGTTAAATTTTACAGTTTCAAGAAACTGTTCTTCAAATTCAGTGGAGTAGACAATGTCAAACAAGACAGCGTATGAAGGAAAAATGTCTCCTTTTTATTGGGGTGTGTGGCTCCAATCCATGCATGGGATGGAGCTTGAGAGTCCAGAGAAAGGATCTATAACACCTCTGTCCCAGAGAACAGCTGGGGAGCTTACATCTGCTGCCGTAAAGGTGTTAGTGGGAGGAGGTTAAAAGCCAGTACACTTCCAACCACCTCCCTTTACTCTTTCACATTGTGTCACTGAAGAGCATTAGGCAGCTGAATTTACTGCAGAGCTGCACGTTAGCTTCATCTGTAGATTGTACTGTGGGGTAGAATTTTCCCCTTGTGTGTAAAGAGAAGTATACCAGTCATGCAATAGTGTTGTAAAAGTGAGTGAGAAACAATCTCCTAAAACCTTTTTTAGAAACATGGTTATTTTTTGCCTTTTTGTTTGGATTGCAAAATGTGATCTCCCTCTATTTTTAAATTACTCTTGAGTTGTGTTTTAAAGCTCAGCATACACTTTCAGCTAACAATTTTTCTTTTCTATAGTCTTCTGGCTTATGTTTTCACAGCAGCTTTCAGTAATTGGGAGGGCTGTTGAAAGGATCAAAAGAAGTGAAAGAGATGTTAACAATGTGGATTAGGTTTATTGGCACATATAATCATTAGTACTAGTGTAAGTCTCTGCTCAGTTTGTGGAGGTAGCTTTAAATGTCTTATAACTCATCTGTGTATCAACCTGTTTCATTTTGAAAGAATGAAGGCTGTTAACTTTGGTACTTCAGTGCATGTCTGAAGTAGGCCAAAAATGTTTTTCTCAAAATAACTTTATTGTTTGCAGAAACAACTACAAAGAATACTCTATGGAGTCCAGGTTGCACTTCAGAATCCATGCAGCACTTGACAGTTTGAAGGTGTCACCAGCTTCAACACCTTGAATGAGGAGGGATGCTTTTCATGCATACAATGCATACAGTAGCCTACGCAATCTTTTAGCAATCATTTTTTTATTAATGGAAAATAAACAACCTAGTGATTGTTTTCTGTCATCTCTGATTTGATGTATTTCGTTCCTTTAGACTGTTCTTTATCTGTATAGCATATATGCTATATATACTTGAGACTTTAAAAAGACCTTATATTTTGTTTGATAAGTATAATTTAATATTTCACTTTGAATGGGGGATATTAAAAAAATTGATGGTGCAATAAAGTTTAATGTAAACACTTTATTTTTTTATATGAAAAGAGATGCTGGTTATGCAGTGGAACTGCTGATAATTTCTGTGTTTTGTAATGGTTTGAATTTCTGCAGTGTGCTTGAGACCTCTTTGCCTCTGGAACAAAAATGAAATGTCTGCAGATAACCTTTACCCACATTTGGAGTACCATATTCTGAAATTTGTGTTCCAGGGATAAAAAAATTATCATCTTAATTTCATTTTGGGAACAAAATGAACCTTTCTGAAGTGCAATTTATTTTACAGTAGATAAAGTTAAGCAGGGCTACAGGTGTAATGTCTTTGCAAGTCTGTTTCACTCAAAATAAGTGGTTACAGGGTATATTTTTCAGTCATAGAAAAGCAGGGCTAATAGGGCCATCCAGAAAAGATTTATTCTGCGTTCTTGCCCTAAAGCAGAATCAACAGTCTTATGTCTTTCCTGACAGCTACTTGTTTAACCTGGCATTTAAAAAAAAAAAAAAATAAAAAATTGCACTGAGAGAGATTTTGTGACTTAACACAGGATGTTTATCCGAGTGGGAAATGACAAATTCTTTCCTGTTGTCTTCCCCAAATAATTCTTGGCACAACTGAAACTGATTGCTTCCCATCTCCTGGGTCATGGATCTGGAGAAATGACTGTTGTTCTCCTTTTTTTGAAGCAGTCTTCTAATATTTGAAGACTGATTCCTTGTTGGTATTCTCTGTTCTTGGATTCCAACCAAAACAAATAAAAAATTGCAGAATGTATTTATTTTCCTAATAATAGGAATAACACTTATTAATCCAAGTTTTGTGCATCCAAAAATGTATCCATTTTTGAACTGGTGTTAAAAAAATGTCTATCTTATAATCACAACTTTTTACTTTCTCCCAAAAATGTGTAGTTGAGATTCATTTATAAGTACCTGTAGTTTTCTTTTTATGTGAACAGTAGTATCAAATTGAGTTTTCCTGTTCATCATATTTGCATTCTAGTAGCTGTCTATTCTTAAAAATAACTGTTCTTTTATTAATTATTGCAAAACTTGTCCATTTCCATATTTTATTAATGCCAGTATATTTACTCATGCATGATAAATTCATACTATGTTCCTCTGTGATTCTCTGCCCTTACCTCCCACCCAAGAAAACAGAGAACAAGAGAAGAAGGTAAAATATGTGTCTTCAGTAAATAAGTAACTGAAAAGTTTCTAATTAAACAGTCAATATAATGAAAATTCTGTCATTAGTTGTTATTCTCAGGTGACTGAGAGCACAGCTTTCTTTTATGGCTTCATAAATAACTGAGTCATTTAATTGGATATAAATCTGCAATACGCTGTAGGTGTAACAATCTGTAAATGATACACTTACAGGGGAGGTAAGAGTTTAAAAATATTAGCTAAATAAACACAGTGGGTTTTTCAATGTGGAAACCTGATCCAAAGTCTGTTGTCTTCAGTGGTCTGGATTCGTGCCTGTTGTAAATGTGTAACTAAATTGTTGTGTAAAATTATAAACCTGTAGTTTTGACACCTAGATACCCGAGACACTGAATTACCGATAAATTGCGGCATGCTAATCTTATAATATATCCTCTTGACTGTAGTTAAAGTAAGAACTTAATTGTGTCTGTCAACAGAAATTAGCATATGCTATCAACTGCTCTAATTACTTGCCCATTTATACATATCTGCTTATAAACTGTAGGAAGCAAAAATGAAATTCTCTACATCTTATTTTCAAACAATACTTTGAATACCTCTCTGCATATTTACATGATCAGTTTAGGATTATTTTGGTTTAATCTGATTATTGGATGGTAGCAATCAAATGGGACCACATCATTTTCTCATGAAAGGTGGTGAAAACAGCTGCTAATAAAACTTGTGCTTTCAAAATGGTCAAATGGTAGTTCACTCTGCAGAAGAGTTAGAACTGGGACTACAGATTCTCAAGAATGAGCATGAAGTAGTCTCTGATTTCCTGTTTTTGTGAGAGTGTCTTACCGTTAGTATTTTATGGGTGATTTGGAAAGGAAATAAAAATTAACAAGAAGTAAGCAATGACCTTCCTTAGAAGCTGATTCATTGAAATTTTAGTACAAAGTCTCATGTAGCAGTGCACTTCTTTCATGAATAATTATACTGACTGCAGAGAGAGTAAAGGAGAATTCTGTTTTCCTCAGTTCAGCCTTCCAAAATCAATATTAATGCCCTGTATATGTTACACTTTGTCTCTGTTGGGATCTGCCTTTCTGTGCTCATGCAGAGAACCAGCGTATTTGCAATACCATCTCTAGTGTTTTGATGTCCTGAGGTCCCCAGTGTAAGTGCTATTTACAGCTTGTCTTCTTTTCTGTGCAGCTGTACCAAACTTGTTTGTTAAAAAGCCTGATTGATCAAGAGTCTTAGCTTTGTTCTGGACTTTCTTCCAATTTAGTAACAGTGGAAATATAAATGTGTGGGAGTGATTGTAACCCTTCACTCAAGGCAGGTCTCAGTAGTGCTGTAGAGATGCTTTGTCTTCCAAATGCTGCTGAAGAAGCGTGTGTCTCCCTGACACACGTTGTTGACGCAGTATTATTTAGCACATTAAGTGATACATGGCTAAGAGTCTGGGCAGTAAGCCCATGGCTGCTTTTTTCCTTTTTCTTTTTTGCCTGATGCATACTGTACTGGGCCTTAAATACAAGTCTGATTTAGTCTATGTTTCTAAAACATCTATTGATGATAGTAGGAATTATATATATAAAAGCAAAACAAAGTCCTTAGTTTAAGCAAGCAAGGCTAAACTTAAATACTGTATGTTATGACAAAAGATCGTTCTGATCTTTCTGATAATAGATGCATATTTTTTTAAGGTGAGGAATAATAAAATAGCCTAGTTTATAAGACAAAGCTCTTCTTTGTTAAGAATTGCCTACTTAGAAAATATTACAGAAAACTTCTTGTCTGTGTGTGTCATTCAAATGTTTAGTCGGTTAGTGAAAGATTGTTTTATTGTGGTTTTGAAGTCCAAGCTCACTGTTTGTTAACAAACCAAAAGAAAATACATGTTAAAAGAAAGCTCAATAAAGATTGTTTTATATCTCTTCTAATATACATGGATAGTGGCTGTATTTAGCACCTTACAATCAGAAAAATATACAGTGATCAGATCCTCTTATGTTTCTAAAACATCTTGCTAACTTACATATAAGTGAAGTAATTTCTTGTAACAAATCCTACTTGGACTTTGCCATTATTTTATAATCTTAATGTTTCGTGTCCTTCTGTTTCTCTGTGTTCTTATACTGAATAGTTCAACAAAGTATGTTTATATTTGCACTGGTGGTGCAGTTTATTTGCTTCTAAACTACTGAGGTTTGCACATGTTCATATCTGGTACTTGAGTAAGACCAAGGTCAGAATAATGGAGGAAGAGGGATGATGAAGTCCATTCTGGTTTTAAGAGCCTGTAGAGATGTTCATTGTGTTGCATCGGAATGGATTATCACTTCAGAGGAATAAATCACTTTTTATGCTTGTGCTACTGAGTACTGTATTTGACATGTATTGTAGTTATGCATAAAGAACATTTTACTGATATTTATCAAAACATTATGAACAAAAGAGGCCAGTTCTCAAGTTTAGAATGTGCTATCTTGGGCTTATAGCTCTTTATATAACCTAGGCTGCAAGGCTGTACAATGTTACCAAGGTCTGGGAGAGAATAAATGGTCTTCCTGAATGTAGAGAGCAACTATAAAATGAACCATTTTTGTCTTAAGTTCTCACCAGAGATCAAATATTACCTTTGAATGTTTTAAAACCAGCATTGATTAATAATTTATTCGTTCTGTTATCAGGTATGTTATTAAATTCAGTGAAGACTAGACATAATGTACTACTTGGATTCTTGTAAAATCCCAACATTACAAATGGGTTGAAAACTGTCATTTTACATTTGTGCAGGACTTGGTTTTAGTAATATTTATTTAGTGTAGCATGGTTAACCATTTCCATTGTTGCATGTAGTTTTACCTGATACTTCCGAGCAAACAGGTCAATTTAATTACAGTAGTTTGAATGATAAGAATAGTGATTATGATTATCGTAAGACCTGAGATAATAGATAACTTAGCTCACAGGAAGGCAAGAGAATGGAGATGCTCTTGTATGTTTATTGGTATCTGTAAGACACTAATTTACTCTCAATTATTTGACTTACTGTAGTCCAGAATGAAACCTTTTTAGCTAGATTTAGAGTGCTTGCAGGTTATTGGCTACGGAAGTACATTAAACAGAGGAAGAAAAAGAACTCCTTTTAGGAGCTACATCTGCACTCATGCAAGCATTTGGCAGAAGTTGTGATATGTTTATAAATCTCAGTTATAGTCACCTCATCAGCTCAACACTTGGTCTTCATGCATTCCAGCCAGGGAAAAGGTATCAGTGGTGCTGGAACTTTATTTGTTTTATTTTGTTTTGATTTTTAAATATAGTCTTGTCATTTACTCATTTTTAATAAATCCTGTTGGACAACTTCTTAAAGAAAGCATTTTAGCTCTGAACTTTGTAGAAGAATAGCCTCTGGGAAGGCTCCTCAGGACCCTAAATTTCAAGAAAGCAGACTTCTGACTCTTCAAGTAATTACTCAGTAGGACCCTCTGGGACATGGTCCTTGGGGACAAGGGAGCAGAACAGAGCTGGCAAATATTTAAGGATGTTTTCCATAATGCGCAAGAGTGCTCACTCCCCATATGTAGAAAATCAGGCAGGAAAGGGAAGAGACCAGTGTGGCTGAATCAAGACCTGCTGGTTAAACTAAAGAAGAAGAGGGAACTGCACAGGCAGTGCAAGCAGAGACAGGGAGCCTGGAACATCTATAGGGACACTGCCCAGACACTGCTGTGTAATGGATGAGGTCAGGAAGGGCAAGGCACAGCTGGAGCTGAACTTGGTAAGGGAAGTAAAGACTAACAAGAAGGGCCTTGTACAGGTACATCAATCGAAAGAGGAAGGTCAAAGAGAACGTTGGGAATGGTGACCTCGTATCAACAGATGAGGAGAAGGCTGAGGTACTTAACAACTTTTTTGCCTTGGTCTTTACTGATAACCGCTCTCCTCACCCCTCCTGGGTCATGGGACAGCAAGATGGTGACCAGGGGGATAAACCCCCTCCCTCAGTAGAGGGGAATCAGGTTTGTGACTACCTGAGGAACCTGAACATTTATAAGTCTATGGGACCAGATGAGATGCATCCTGGAGTCCTTAGGTAATTGGCAGATGTGGTTGCCAAGCTAATTTCCATGATACTTGAAAAGTCATGGCAATCAGGAGAAGTCCCTGGTGACTGGAAGAAGGGAACATTGTGCCCATTTTTAAAAAGGGCAGAAAAGATGACCCTGGGAACTGCTGACCGGTCAGCCTTACTTCCGTGCCCGGGAAGATCCTGGAGCAGATCCTCCTAGAATTTACGCTAAAGCACATGGAGGACAGGGAGGCTGATTAATGGCAGCCAGCACGGCTTCACCAGGGGCAAGTCCTGTATGACCAACTTAGTGACTTTCTATGATAGGGTGACCATAGAGGGACACGGGTAAACGGACGGATGTGATCTTTCTAGATTTCTGTAAAGACTTTGACATGGTCTCCCACAACATCCTTCTCTCTAAATTGGAGAGGTATGGATTTGATGGGTGGACGGTACAGTGGGTAAGAAATTGGTTGGAGGGTCATATTCACAGAGTAGTGGCTAATGGCTTGATGTCCAGATGAAGATCCATGATAAGCGGTGTCCCTCAGGGGTCTGTACTGGGACCAATGCTGTTTAATGTCTTCATCAATGACACAGACAGTGAGATCAAGTGCACCCTCAGCAAGTTTGCAGATGAGACCAAGCTGAGTGGTACAGTTCTCATACCAGAAGGATGGGATGTCATTCAGAGGGATCTGGATGAGCTGGAGAAGTGGGCCTGTGTGAGCCTCGTGAGGTTCAACAAGGCCAAGTGCCATGTCCTACACCTGGGTTGGGGTGATAAGTGGTTTCAATACAGGAGGAGGATGATTGAGAGCAGCACTGTGAAAGGCTTGGGGGTGCTCATTGATAGAAGCTTGACAGAAGTCGGCAATGTGCGCTCACAGCCCAGAAGGCCAGCTGTATCCTGGGCTGCATGAAAAGAAGTGTGACCAGCAGGTTGAGGGAGGGGATTCTCCTGCTCTGTTCCACTGTTGTGAGACCCCATCTGGTGTATTGTGTCCAGTTCTGGAATCCTTATCATAAGAAGGATATGGAGCTGTTGGAATGGGTCCAGAGGAGGGCTACAAGGATGATCAGAGGGCTGGAGCACCTCTGCTATGAAGACAGGCAGAGAGAGTTAGGGTTGTTCAGCCTGGAGAAGAGAAGGCTCGAAGGATACCCTATAGCGACCTTCCAGTATGTGTAAGTGGCTACAAGGAAGCTGGAGTGGGACTATTCATAAAGGCTTGTGGTGGTAGGACAAGAGGGAATGGGTATAAACTGGAGAGGGACGGATTTAGACTAGACATTAGGAAGAAATTCTTCACTATGAGAGTGGTGAGACACTGGAACAGGTCACCAAGGAAAGTTGTAGATGCCCCATCCCTGGAGGTGTTCAAGGCTCGGCTGGATGGAGCCTTGGGCAGCCTGGTCTAGGGGGAGGTGCCCCTGCCTCTGGCAGGGGGGTTGGCACTAGATGATTTTTAAGCTCCCTTCCAACCCTAACAATTCTATGATTGCATGAAAAAAATCAAAGCCTATGGTTAGCACAGAAAGTTCAAATGTTAAATGAATGCAAAATTAAATGTTCTCCTTTGTGTGGAAGCGCAAGCACGCAGTTCCAGTCTACGGGAAAGCACATGTCAACTGGTAATCACAGCTAGGCCTCCTAGATTTAGTCACTTGTTTGAAGAGATAACTTCTTCAAATATTGCAGCAGCAGTGGGTGGCTGCCGTCTGTACTCCTGTACCGTGAAAATTGTAGTTAGAGCATCCAAGCTGAGTTGACTGCATTCAGTGCCTACCTCATCTGAAGCCACAGAATGAAGAATGCTCAGTGCTGATGACATGCCACTGTGTGAGAAAACTGAGGTTCTACTGAAATCCCATTTGCAAGTTTAGTATCCTTATATAATTGAGCATGTAAATGTGGATCTCTAACCTTAATTTCCTTATTGTGAAATGAGTGTAATACTATATTAAGATAAGTTTTTCTGAGATGCTTAAATGACCTGCTCGTCTTTCAGTATCTAAACTAGGAGTGGAGGTTTATGTAAAATTAGGTTAATGCTACTTATATAGCTTATGTTAGGCTTAATTTGTTTCAGAGCATTAGGAGATTTTCAGAGTTAAACTTGGTGTAGTAAAAAGGGTAGTATGAATTTAAGTATGGTTTTATTTTTTAATACAGATTTACTCAAGGGGTTAGAGATTATATCCAGGCAAAACTCATTTTCTAAATATGCTGAGGTATAAGTATAAAACTTCCATCCCAAACACCCAACCCACTTTGATTGGATTATTTTTCTCTCTTTTAAGACAGCTTCTGTACTGCATGATTGGTGAACCTACTTAAACAATATTTTATGGAGAAATCCAGCCGTAGCTTAAAATTTTATAAGATTTAGAATGTGCATGCACAAGCTTTACTTTAACAAGACCCTTGCCTTAAATCTCTTTCCAAACTGTACAGTCACATTTGCATTAGTTTCTATATAGGAACATTCAAAACTTCCATCATCCACTAACAGCACTCTATTAGAAAATATTAGGTGTTTTTTTACCTACTATTAACTATTCTATATACTTGGATGTAAGGCAAATTGAAGAAAATTTACACTTGTGTATCTAATACAAAAAAAGTTCAAGATTGTTTTCACAACACAAATGGAGAGTATTCGTCCTGTGTTTTACATGACTTCTAGACTGTCCATATTCTGTGGAAGCAATTTATTTAATTTATTCCAGTAAATAATACAAGTACTACAATTATCATTGTGTCTGTTGCATAATGAATCTTTGAAGTGGTAGCTGCTTTAAATTGGATTCTTGTAGGTCGAAAGAAAAGGAAGAGGGCTGAAAGGGGAATGCATTTTGCATAGTTTAAGGTCTCTATAAAAGATTAACAGTTAAACAGGATGCTACTTAAAAAGCAGTATGCTTTGGACACCAATGATAATACGTGTGTATTATCATTGAATAATATTTTATATTATATTTTATTTTATATTATATTGAATTGCATCTAGTGAATATGAAACAATTTACAGAATATGCTGTGGCTGGTTTTCTTCTAACTAAGGTTTGTAATAGTTTAAGCAGAAGGAAGTGAACAAATCTTGCCTGAAAATTGCAATCTGCAACTGGATTACTGCATGCTGTTAAGTAATCTTGCTTATTGAATAAGTCGCCCTTTTTTAAGGAAATTTGAAGAAGAGCCAAATAAGCTAGCTTCACATTCTGGTCACATGTCGTAGGTGAAAAATCACTGCATTGATATCTCTGAAATTTCTGGAGTCGTGCAGTCTAATAAAATCACATTGCTTATTTTCTTGTCTAAGCAGTTCCAGTGGATAATCTTCAGTGTGGCTTGGTGGACTTAATATTATGAATGTTCCACTTTCTATCTTTTTGAGTTAACTGCAAAACTGAATTTAAATTTTACTGACTGACACTGGAGGTATAAAAATTGGAAATTAACTTCTGCTTTCTGATACAAGCGAGTTTTGCTTAACTTCAGGAATCTTACCTATGTACCTAAATGAGATTAGATCTACCAGTCTGAACGCCCTCCAGTGTGTCGTGTGGAAATTTTGTCTGAGTGGACTTTGAATATGTTATAGCCTCAGTGTTCCTAGTGTGTGAAACCCATTTGGACATTCCGAAGGTAACAGGGAAAACAGAGCCATCATTTTGCTTTTATTTTTCTTTCTTGAGTTTTTCATTACTTGCCTGGGACAGCTCAGTTGAAATGCTGTTCTCACCTGTCTGCCTGACTGTCTGAAAGTGGTAGCAGAGCCTCTGAAGAAAACTATTTTGTCTGCCATTAGTATCTGTAATAATGCAGAACCAAGATATCTGCTCATCTTAGCTAGCTGTAGCAGTTGCCTATGTTCCGACAGGAAAGAGGATAGCCAGAAGAAATTTAGGTGTGAAGGGTAAGAGTGGGCCACAAGTAGGTATATATTAGATAGGCATTTCTGTAGCACCCAAACCATTGACATCACGTTACACTGTGGGAACAAATAGAATAATATGAAAGGATAAAGCAAATGGGTTTGTGATAGAAAGGTGCCAATTATGAAAAAATTATAGTGCAGAATAATCACTTGCTGGCTAAAAGGAGGCAACGTGATTCAGGGGTAATGCAGAACAAAACATTTTTTTTTCTGGTTAACAAAAGAGATGGTGAGGAGAGACCTTCTGTCAGGCTGAATTCAGGAGAAGTACCTGTGCCCCTGTGGAGAACGAATTTTGCTTTTACAGGGACTGTATTCAAGTAAGTGATGTACAAAGTGCAAACAAAAGTTGATTCACAGTAGTTATTTTGAAGTACTTCAATCCCTAAGCCTGGGTGACATCTGGACGGTTGCCAGTTTTGTGTAGTTGGAGTTCCCTGTTGACAACTGCAGTGAAAGGGTGTTTTGAATTCCTGTGTGAAGGCTTTGTCTCTGTCATCAGCACAGCCTGAACAGGATTCTGTGACTGTGTGAAAACCTTGCAGAATTATAGCTAATGGTCATTTCTTAAGATGACAGATATCTAGAAAAAACAGCTAAGTTGTGGAAGAAACATGGAAGTTTTGTAATGCCAGAACTTAAACTTTCTATGGTTTTCGATTTTTTTCTAAGTTAAATGGAGAGATTCTGCCTTTATCTGTATGAATTGCTGAATAACTTGGCAAAACTTTGTTTAAAATTCATTGTGTTCATTCTGGGATAGAACCAGACAGTTCTTTACATAGAGATGTGAAGAGGGATTCGTGTATGTGTCTGAACTTTGTGCATCTATCATAGCTTTCTTCAGAGGACCTCCAGGAGAAAAGTTTAGGGCAGATTTCTCAAATGAGGATCAATACTGATCAGATTAAATGGCTAAATTAGAACAAATAAAATGAAAACAATTAGTCTTAAATTGTTATTGTGTCACCTTCAGTTTAAAATTAGAGGTTGGGGCTGGCACCTGTCTGCCTCTTTCCCCTTAAAGATGCTTCAGCTTCGGATCCTAGTACAAATGAGTTGATGATGACTACAGACATTCTTTACATTCTGAAAAACTTCTTAGCCATGTCCACTTGTGTTATGAATACCAGCTGTAGTCAGGGCCAGTGCACAGTGTTCCTAGGATAAGCATCTTTGCCAAGAATACTTGTTCTTGAAACGCGGTTCTTATAGACTTCATAGCAACTGTCTGTTCTCCATTATAGCACAGTGTAATGCCTGCCCTCATTTTGAGGGGATTAAAAAAATAAATAAATCATATAATGAATTAATAGCAGCAACAATTTGCATAGAGGCAATAGAAAATAGAGCCTGACATCCTAGTAGAAAAGGCTAGAATTGAGTTGATATTAGATTACAGCTTTTTTTTTCAGAATTATAATTATTCTTTTCCAAATTTTTAAACAGCTATTTTGCTTAAAGTTCTGTAAATGGTCCTGTAAGCTCTTGTTATTGAATTTCCTGTGCAGTCTTTAATGTTTGTGGACCTTTACACTGTGTGCTTTATTGGGGGGCAAGGGAGATTTGACACAGAAGCTGATACGACTATGACAATTGTATTTTTTCAATACATAATAAATAGTTTTTTTAAAAAAAAAGTGTGTTATCTGTTTAGAGGTGACTGTGTGGCACTTTGAGGGGGATGATTTACCAATACGATGCAGCCAAAGAAACTGTCCTTTTTTGCAGGCTAAGAAGGTGCTTTAATCCCTTGTGTTTTCCTGGCTTGGGGCAGTTGTCAAAGTATTGGGATACCATAAGCCACTGAGGAAGAGTTTGAACTCTTTCTATAAATATGTTTATATTTTGCCAGTTGACTTCTAGAGAGCTTACTTATGCTAACGCACTTACTGTGACAGGTATCCTGTGAAGAGTCTAGGGATGCTGCCTGCTTGTATAGGGATGGGGCCAGGAAGGCCAAAGTGCAGCTGGACCTGAACTTGTCAAGGGAAGAAGGACTAACAAGAAGGGCTTCTACAGACATGTCAACCAGAAAAGGAAGGCTAAAGGAAGCGGACCCCAAATGATGAATGAATATGGTGACTTCTTATCAACAGACGAGGAGAAGGTTGAGGTATTCGACAACAATTTGCTTCAGTCTTCACTGTCAGCTGCTCTCCTCACCCTTCCTAGGCCAATGGACAACAAGAGGTGGACGAGGAGGGTGTAGCCTCTCTGACTGTAGGTGAGGATAAGGTTTGTGACCACCTAAGGAACCTGAACTTATGTAAGTCTATGTGACTTGATGAGATGCATCCCAGATTCCCGAGAGAATTGGCTGATGTGATTTGCAAGCCACTCTCCATGATATTTGAAAAGTCATGGCAGTTGGGAGAGGTTCCTGGTGACTGGAAGAAAGGCAACATTGTGCACATATTTGAAGAGGGTAGAAAAAGACAACCCTGGAAACTACCGACCTGTCAGCCTCACCTCTGTGCCTGGGAAGATCATGGAACAGATCCTCCTAGAAGCTATGCTAAAGCATCTGGATGACAGGAGGTGATTCAAGACAGCCACTATGTCTTCATGAGGGGCAAGTTCTGCCTGACCAACCTAGTGACTTTCTGTGGTGGGGAAACCACAGCAGTGGACATGCGAAAAGCGTGTTGAAACTAGATGATCTTTAAGGTCCTTTCCAACCTAAACCATTCTATGATTCTATGACCTGGATGATTTTTGAATTGGGTTCTTTTATTTTAAACCATCAGTGAAACATTGTGGAGGAGAACAAAATGGCTAAGCATTTCTGACAACAAAATCATACAAATATAAACAACATAATGATTATGTTACACGGCCAACTACTTTATAAAGTTAACTGAATTCTCTAGCATTCAAATTCCCTGAATACCTAATGCTGATATGCCAAGACAGTGGCCTGGGAGGGATGAGTATGTCCATTGGGGTACCTGCTTAGTTTCCCTAGATGGGGCATGACAGGATGGAGAGGAATGCCAACCACAAATTTTTCTTTCTATAATAATTCGCCTGATAAATTTGTGATTGACCAGCATGTGTGTGCTGAAGGAGTGGAGAGTGGGTATCTTTCTTTTCAGTTCTGTCTGTTAATGAGGTTATTTGTTCTTTGAAAGCAGTAATACAGTTAAAAGGGGTAGAAAGTTATCATTTGTATAGTTTCTTCAAACAAAACTCTAAAGAAAACGCTGATAAGGACCAGAGTGAAAAGTGCTAGTGGAAGTAATCACCATTTGACAGGCAACATGAAAACTGTATTCTTATTAATTATTTTTTCTGTGCACTTCTTTGAGTTGTTTGGAGCACAATCCCTGCCCCCTCCTGAGAAGTATTTTAAAATGCAATGCATGAAAAGGTACACCTGGAGAGAGCCATACTATGGACTAGTAATCCTGGCAAGAAGAAATCTGGATGTGTGCAGTAACATACTGCCTCGTGAATTTGAAGTTTTTTGTGAAGAACATGTATGCAAATACATCTCATCCTGTTCTAAGTTTTAATTGTAGCTTGTAGTATTTTTGTAAGAAGTATAAGTCTTTCATCTGAAACTTCTTAAATTACAAGATCATTTTTGTGATGTGGATCTGACAGCTCTGCCAGTAGGTGAAAACTTTTAGCAATCATTAAATCAATTAGACTTTCATGAACTATCTGCTTACATGCACAGTTTTTAACTCTCTGACTTCTCAACTGTCAGTCACAAGATCTGAATACATACATTACCTTAACAGTGAGGTTTACGGGGAAAGACAGGAGGGCCTTCAAGCAAAATCTTAAGTCTGAATTTGGAATTAATTTGGAATAGAAAAACATTGTTTTGACCAATTTAAAATGTGATTAAATTATAACACTCAAATAACAGATTGGGGGCATTTTTTCAGTTGACATGTTGCTGTGACACCATGAAAGGAGCTGATGATTTTTGTTAAAAGGCTAAGTGAGATTGGACTATTCTATTTAAAATCCAGTACCCTACCAGAGTGTGTCTGCTGTGTTGTTTCTGAGCTGAACCAGAAGCAGTGCTGAGAGACTTGACATAAGACCTGATCCACCACTTGAAGAATGAAATATGTTCATCTGTAAACCAAGCATCTCTTCAGTATCCTATTCTGCTGTCTTGTTTCCCTAGCCTATGCACATTCTGTGTTTTATAACTTGCATACTTCCCTAAGGTTGTCATAAACATGCAGTTAAGGTAACCTGGATGAATGGAGTACTCAAATAGTGTTATAGCTAGGAACAAGTCAAGTAACACATCTTTCTATGTTTATAATTAGAATTGTGTTCAGTGAATTTTCACAAGTACAAAAAGACAAAAGAAGATGTTCCAGTACACTTTTGAATGAGAAGTTAATAGGATTAGCATAAGCCTTTGTTAATCCCTTTTACTGCTGCAATACTGCTAGGCTAAGTAACAGTTTTAACAGGCTGACTGCAAAACTGCAAGGACTCAGCTGGTATGTCGGGGTAGTTTACAGCAGGCATGTGCAGGAGTTTCCTGGGCATGATTCTGTCATACTGTTAATTATTATAATTAAAAACATTGTTTCTCATAAAATAAATTGCTTAGATAAAGGTAGCTGGTGGCTTTTCTCCAGCTTTTTCTGGGTGAACATTCAGGTAACATTTAAACTGCCCTACCTAAACATTGGTATCTGCTACCCAAATTGCATGGCAGCAGCCTGGGCAGTAGCATTGCTAGATCTCAGATGAAAAACTTTGCACTGTTATTCCTAATTCAAATTAAGAAAAATGCACTGTTATCCACCCAGTGTGTCCATATAGATTCCAGTGTGCTGGGTGTGACATGACTATCTGATCATACTACTTAGTCTATGTGGCCAGCCACTGCTGTAGCCTTCTGTGGTTTACATTACTGAAGAGGCTTGAAAAATATCTTGCAACACCTTGTAAAGAAACCAGAAGTCTGCTGCGTGATATATACCAGGGGCTTTGGGGCTAGTTTTTAATCGCCTACGGTAGCACCATGCTGACACTTTTGAAGTACCTTGTGTTGGCTACTAACATACACCTCAGGCACTACAAAACAATATACCACCAGCAAAAGCTTGTTTAGATCAACTTAGCTCAAACAGTATTGTTTTTAAAAACAAAACCACCACCTTTCCCCCATCATCTCTCAAATCTTTCTGGAGAACTGGGCTTCCAGGTGAGCTGGCAACTAGTGATACCAGAGGCAGTTTCAGTGACAAAAGGCTGAAATTTTTAAGGCATGAAAATCTGCTGGTGGTTCAAGAAGTAGAAATATTTTCTCATTAATCTCTCCACTTTGTTTAGTGTTTCTGTGAGGCATGAGGGGTGAACATTTCTTTTACAGAGCCTGAATGAAACTGTTTCTGAGACGTAGTTCAGAAGGCTTTGTGGGACAATTCCAGTTAAGAAATATGAAGCCACAGCTACCCTGAAATACCCATTTCTAGACATTGGAGAATAATCAAGAAAACATTTTCTGGCATAAAACCACATGACAATCAATCAAAACCTGATTATCTGAGCTCAAGTTTGTTTATACTTCAGGCTTTTTGGAAGGTCTGTTCAATCTCTTAACTCAGTAAGTAGCTGATTTGTCAAAGGATATGCTTTTGATGGAAGCCAGATGGAAGGATATTGAACTCTTTACTTTGTTTGAAAGAAAATAGATTGTTTTGTTGCAGCATCAGATTTTTTTTTGTTGCCAGTATTCTGGAAACATACCCAGTTTAAACTATATTTCTTCCTTTCAGCTGATGTTTTTAATAGCTTGTACAAGCTACATTTTAGTAAGCTGCAATGTTGTTAGAGAGTGTTAGATGAGGGAAATATGATTATAAAACTTAGAGGCTGGACATTTCAGAACAGGGTGTGCCCCATTTTCATGGTAAAAGCAGACATGCACTTGGCTTACTTGAGGCTTTGTCCCATCTCAGCAATTCAAAACAGTAGAATGAACAGCTAGAAGTATGAGCATGAATCTTCAAATTTAAAAAAAAGGTGACACAAAATGCAGCTTTAATTAAGAACTGTTCTTTTGAGTTAGGAAAAAATAAATCTATTCCTTCCTTCCTTGCTTGCATTGCTGGAATCATGTCCTGTTAACGATCTCACTGGTCCACTCTTTGACATAATGAGACTTACAGTACAGCTTTTCACATCACCTCAAATTTGGATTTTAGTGTTTTCAGTTGGATTTCAAACTGTGTTGGCCCATGTTTAATTTCTGTCTTGTTTAAGAATGCACCTGTTTGTTAGCCAGGGTCTTAGGATTTCAGAATTTAACTTTTTCATGCTTTTCCCTACACCTCCTTTGTTCTTTAATATTTGTAATTTCTCTATTTTATATCATATGACTTGTTCAAAGCTGATACGAATATATGCAGGTAGAGCTGGTAGTGATCAGATTGTTTACTCTTGCTAATGCAAAATTGATAAGCACACTCACTGTGTGTGCAAAAATGGAGTCTTGAGTCTTTTCCATGCATTTCCAGACCTCTGAACGTGCTGCAGGCATTCTTCATATAAATGGTATGGATGCCACCCTACACTTACTGAACAAGGAAATTAAACAAAGTAGAAGATGTAAAGAAAGCTACAACTTTAAATTTTCCTACTTGAAAGAACTGCACAGTAAGCATACCTGGTAGGGCTTCTGGGTAATGTGGTACTTTCCCAGTGACAGATACAGACAGTGAAATAGGGCTGATTAGGAATGAGGCTGATATTAGTCTTGAAATTGCTCTTATTTCCAGCCAGTCACCAGGAAAAAATAATGGATGGTGGAGATTGGTTTACCTACAATAGAGGTGTGGATAGTTGCGTCTTTACCAAAGGTTAGGCCTTGCATGGGAAGGCAACCCCAAAACAGCAATTAAATAATTTCTTCTAAGTTTTATAGCAATGATGTATTGTTATTGGACAGAGAGAAGAAAACACATCAAGAATATATTTCTAAAAAGAAGGAAGCATTTTGATCCAGAGGGACTTTAGGACAGTTATAGGACAAAAACTGAATAAGCTCCTGCTGCTGCTGCAGGATGCTGGGAAAGAGGTGGTGTCAGGTGGTACCCAACAGCTGGTCCCCTGCCAGGGCCAGGAAGGTGCTGCCCAGGGACACAGTTCTCACTAATGCCAGGGAAAACATCTGACTGAGGCCTCCCTGACCACAACAGAGGCAAATCCAACATGAGTGCAACAGAAACTACAAGCTTATTGTACTATCCCAAACTGCAGTGACTGGGCAGCAGCTCTTGGGCAGGGTCCCTGGAATAACACCAATTATGTCCTTTGCCACCTCTCACATTTCCTTTTTCTTTCCCTCTTCTCAGGTCATCCCCTCTACTGTCTTTATCTCATGTCAAGTAAATAACCTCAATGACCAGATCAGTGCTTCCCAGAATGGAGACTCTGCTCCTCAGGGAGAGCAATGGCTTCCAGGAACTATCCTCACCCTTATCAACACAAACAACAAAGAAGAACTCTGAAATTGCAGAGAAAAAACAGCTCTTTACAGCAGCTAATTGAAGTTGGGAATACAAGATGCTGTGAGAGTTGTTTCTCAGGATATGAAAGAAATGGCTGTAGCCCTAACAAGATTAACAGAAGCTGAGAAATGTGAACAATGTTATTAAGGACTATGTTCTTGTCATTGGAGAAGCAGTTGGAGGACTGAATGCAGACAGTTAGAGATTATAGAGAAATGGCATTCACAAAGGAGACAGCAGTCTCTAAAGAAGAAAGCAAGACCTTGAGACTAAAGGCATAATGGAACTCCTATCAGGATCATGAAGATAAAACCTTCTTAAAAATGGGTGTCATGGGTTCACAGCTGTAAACTGGTCATTGCCTTCTTGGCAGCGTTGGCTGCAGACACACAAGGAAATAATAAGGGGGACAGCCAAAATACCAGCTGAAAGGACAGTTTGACACGAAGCTCTGTAGACGTGGTGTGTGGCAGATCCAAAGCATACAGCTGCCATAAAGGGCTGGAGAAATTTCTGTGGAAGTTTATGGTCAAGTGTAACAGTGTATCTGAAACTACATCAGAGGGAATGATTGAGACAGGTGAATTGTTTTCAGGCTTCTCAGACTGTCTTGTGCATTGCTTATTTGGCTCTCATGCAGTTCATACTTAGGTTCTGTGCCCATTCCTGGAGCAGAGTAGGAGCAGAACTGAGGTGGGTATGTAGGCTCTGAGCCAGATGCCAAGGACTGGACTTAAGAACCTGATAAACTGATGTCCTGCTCCACTCACAGGAGAGGTAGAAAGCATTAGAAAACTTTGAAAATCTGTCATTTTCCTACCACAGAACTCCAGGTATGTGTCCAGCTGAGAAAGGAATGTAAACCAGGGTCTATTCGTAATATAGCTGTGCGTGTCAGGCTGCGATGGGGAGCACAGCAGAACTCAGAGAGGCTACTTCTGACTGCCAGCACTTTGCTTTGCTTGCTACCTTGCACAAGAGCCAAGAGAGGTAACAAGACTGTGATATGAAAGAAATAAAAAAGACCTGCAAGAATTGTTAGATAATAAAGCACCAGGACCAGATGGGCATGCAGCTGATTTAATGGGATGGTCTGAGACAAGTTACTATCGATTGTAAACAAAGTTTGTTAATGAACTTTAGAAACAAGAAATTTTCCCTCAACTTAATTTATTCCACCAGGAAGAAAGCCAAAGATGTATAGAGTGTACAAATCTGTTTTGTTATCTTGCATTTATTATGATATTTTTAAAAGTCATCCCTATTAGATTAGAGGCCAATATGATAGGATTTTCTCAGGACAAGTTTGCTAGAAGACACTGCTCTTTTAATCACAGCATAGAGTGAGTATATCAGCTTTGCTATTTGATTGACCAGGAGTATCTCAACAGGGGATTCAGTTTACCTCCTGAAAACGAAACCTACTCACCTAGCCAGCCACTCTCTCAACCTGTATAGAGGAAAAGCAGTGATTACCTGTTTCCGCTACAGCTTAGGGGAGTGGAGCACAGTCACCTTCTATGTGTCAGAGCTGACTGGTACCTTGCACTGCTGACCCTGCTGGCTCTGCACAGCACTCAGTGAGCACCGGTGAGGAGCTCTGAAGGTGCTGACACAGCAGTTTACAGTTATGGACACCAGTGATGCAAAGCTAAAATTAAAGTTTGTATGGAGCTAAAATTACACTGTGTATGCACTAATTTGAACAGAGTAGCACATGCCATTTTTTGGTACCTTGCAATATTAATAATGATTTTTTTCTTGCCAAGGTTTGGTTTTTAGTTGTTTTTAGGTTGCACCAGTCAAACTGACATTTTCTGCCTGTGTAAGATGCAATATATCTGTTTGTGCATATATCTATGTGGGTGATGGTCTGCAGAACCATCTCTGTCAAATATTAGGTTTTTGAAATACATAACCCAGTCAGCAGGATTTTAGTCATTGTTCAGCCTCTTTGTTGTACGTGTACTTCATGTACAGCTCTATATTAATGTGTACTTATATGGTACCAGTTGCTGTAGTATATATACATATGCATTCTTGCAGATACATACATATTAATATATATATTGAATCGTAGAATCATAGAATCACCAGGTTGGAAGAGACCCACCGGTTCATCAAGTCCAACCGTTCCTATCAAACACTAAACCATGCCCCTTAGCACCTCGTCCACCCGTGCCTTAAACACCTCCAGGGAAGGTGACCCAACCACCTCCCTGGGCAGCCTCTGCCACTGCCCAATGACCCTTTCTGTGAAAAATTTTTTCCTAATGTCCAGCCTAAACCTCCCCTGGTGGAGCTTGAGGCCATTCCCTCTTGTCCTGTCCCCTGTCACTTGGGAGAAGAGGCCAGCACCCTCCTCTCTACAACCTCCTTTCAGGTAGTTGTAGAGATGTAGTTGTATGCTTACATATGCAGTTGTATGCTTACATATATATATATATATATAAGTTGTATGCTTACATATATATTACATATATATATGTAAGCATATCTGCTATTTAAACATCTGTTTAAAATAAATGAATATTATTCTACTTAGGCTTAATTTCATAGGACAATGTCATCCTTAGAACTATGAATTTCTGGCTGCTTGGAGAACACTTCTTTCCTGCTAGTGCTTCCTCTGTAGTTGTAACACAGGCACTTACACAGAGAGATTTATTGCAGGAGAGTACAGCTGGCTCTGGAGTCTGAGCATCCCTCCCACTGGATGACCACATGGTCACTGCTGTAGTATTGGGCAGAGGTACACAGCTGCTGCAGATGTAGTGCAATTGCTTTTGGTGCAAGGTGACCCTGGTAGCTCTGATGGTCCTTAAGCTTCCCAAATTCAAATGGTAGTCCAGCTGGGAGTGACCAGGGCTGACGATTCCTGTTCCAAAGGGAGGGAGGTGAGCTCTGCTGTTGAGATGCTACTCTCTGCTGCCAGGCAGCAATCACATCTGCACATGGAGAGTACTATTTTGATGAAGGTTTACTTAAAACCTGGTCGCCACATGCAAAGAAACACCCAATTAGGCTTTGGTTGGGCTGAAACTTTTTTCTCCATTAAAGGTTTTAATAGCATTTTCAGTTTTATAAATATTTACTTCTGTGAATTTGAAGTGAAAGCAGCCACCTCATGGTCCCTGACCTCTACACCTTGCTCTGAAGATGTGCATATGCTAGACATTTCACACAAAAGCATGCACTGAAAAGTCTTCTAAACTGTAACAGATATTTCTAAACTTTAACAGGTAGTATTTCTCATGTGCCTCCTTTTACAAAGGCAGACTCTTAGTTTCTTAAAACAGTACTCCTTATTGGCCTTGGAAGTGAATAAAAATTAATATACTTTTAGAAATAGCTACAGTGTGACTTTTTGTTACTAGCAATTTGTGACTTAGGACATCTGAACACCTTGGATCTCTAGGAATTTATGTGTTCCGTGCAGAAGCTGGGAGACTTCTTTTCCCAGTGACTTCTAGGTTTGTAAGGCAAGATCTAGGACAGATTAGGGATAAATCCCTGTCTCTAAGGCTTTGCTTATAAAAGAAGAGGAGGAGGAGTATTTCTGTTGTTTAATTGATCCATTGTCAACTATCTAGAGGTGTCCAGAAGTCTTTCTGGACATAATTTCCAAGAGTGAATATGGCTATACTATATAAGAGCTCCAGCATAAATCGTCTTTTTTCTGGCATTGCTGTTCTGTGATTTCCTCAGTAGGTGGCAAACTTCACAAACTGTAGCTGGATGGATTTTTTTTTTTTCCCTGCAGGCTTTTATACCTCAAATAAAATAGCTGTGCTGGGAAAACTTTCCTTGGACCTCATCCAAATAATATTTGCTTTCTTTCACTTGCAAAAAAGGAACCATTATTGCTCCTAATTCGATCATTTTCTTTTCTAGGCTGATCTGTGAAAAGGCTGTAGTTGCTGTAATGGACTATTTGTAATACTTTCAGTGTAGCTCTTTGAGATTGTTGAGTAAACAACAGGGAAAATGTCCCTTTTTGGAAACACCTCACATCAACTCCGTCCCTGAAACACAGGCTTGATTTGTTCATACCATAGAACAATCATTAGTTAGCATAAGAAAAAGCACTGCCACTTTTCCCCTGTATAATAAATAGCCTCTGGTGCTGCTGTTTGGTTGGTACCATTATTAAGCATGGGGACTCTTCATACCACAGAAACAAAGATGACCTTTGAGAAGCTCAAAGAGGTCCCTCCAGCATACAGGTAAAAGGGCTCCCATATTTCAGCAACCGTGTAACCTAATTTCAAGCAATGATACAGAATAAGTAGCTGGATGATACAGAGAGCAGGATCTGCCTTGGGATCCCAGCAGGTTTTCTTTACACTCATGGACCAGTGCCATTTCTACTAAGCACTTGTGGACTTTGCAGAGAATTGATGTCTCAGAAGGCATTTGGAAGTAAACAAAATGGATGTCGATGCACAAGGACATTAAGAAAAGAGTTTAAAGCATAATGGGCTGTGGAAGGTTGGCCTGACTCTTATCAGAATCTATAAGTATTTGTTATCACATTTACAGTATGAGACATCGTGCACTTAATTAGTACATTATTTTGCACAGATGCTTATTCTGTAGGTTTCACACAATAGGAAGAGAGAGTGAAAAAAACTGGATAAAAAACATAAGGAGCAACAGAGAAATTTCAATATAAGATTTGAAAAGAGAATTTCAGAAGTTTGGAAGACAGTTCTGTTGGAACTACAGTTGGAGCTATTAGGCTTACTTTTAGCCTTACAGAATATTCACAAAGAACAAAACCCTTCTATTCAACAGCAAGTAGGCCATCTGTGGGAACATTGCTGGGCCTGTGAAGGAGAAAGATTGCTTGGTCACTAGCAAGAATGAAGTGTGTTAGTCGGGGGAAGACTGAAAACAGTTGGATTGGTAAGGCACTGTGGTCTGAACTGGAATTTGCTCTTCTGAGTGGGCATGATGAAAAGCTACACATCCAGGGGCAGGCAGGTTGTTTCCTTATTCTGTGCCTCTGTTTATTTGCACTGCTGACTGTGAGGTCCTCAAACAATAATAAGAGTTGTTTTAAAATCTGACATCTACCTTTTGAGACGGAGGGCCCGATCCTGCAGGGTTCTGATGGAGGAAAGCCTCTTGGCTTTCTGTGGGAGAGCTCTTCTAATCTCCTCACCCTTGGATCAGATCTTTACTCTCCTTTGCACCTTCTGCCCTGTATTGTATTTCTTCATCTTCCCACCTGCAAACTGGTTAACATAATCACCCGTTGTGATCATTTTCACAATACAATACCCTGTTTCCTACCTCCTCATTTCTGCTATCCCTCTACTCTCTGCTTGTTCCCTATATAACTTGTTGAGCCTGTCTGAACTTGTGTTCTTCTTAATCTTATTATCGCATGAGGTCTAAGGTGAGATTTCCTCTACGTACTCAGGCCCTGATGTGTCCTCTTTTTTTCCTACCTGCTCTTTGCATGCATCCATCTCCCCATTTTTTCATTTATTCCCCCAGTTATTGATATGGCTGCCATCATTCCTGAGGGAAAACTAGCTCCCACCAAAGCAAAGGAAAACAGTAGGAGCTCATAGCCTTTCTGAGTAGGCATAGGTGTCTTAGTCCCATTAGGGTTAAAATGTGAGACTATAGGACCCTGTTTTGGTAAGGAAAAACAGACAAGTCCAGTGTAGCACTGGGAGGAAAATGTGCATCTCCTAACCAGTAAGAGGGGCTCAAAGCACACAATAGAGATGGGTTTTGAAATCGAGGTCCTCAAGGTCTGCCTCTGACTGTCCTTCTAAGATGAACTTCAAGATTTTTAACTCACCATCTGGGGGAAAAGTGGAGAGCAAAGTGCCTATTATGACTTGGCATGTCTGCAAGCACCTGGGACACCAAGCCTGAAGGAAGTCTGTGCCATTTCAGTGATTCCCTAAAAGAGAGAAGAAAGCAGAAAGGGAGCCATGTCACCCTGATCTGGCTAATGCAGTCAGATTGTCAGGCAAAATTAAGCAGATACTTAAAGGCGTGAAGAAAAAGGCCATCAAAGCCAGAGAGTTTCAAAAAAACTGTTTGGGGTGAAATTCAGAGAAAGGTGGAAGCAGACTGGCATGCATGTGCTGAGCTGGGTGCAGAGAAAGATGCTGATAGGAAGGTATGTATTGTGGAACTCATGCTGAGGAGAAGCTTGTCACTTGGGAGGCCAGGTGGTGGGTGTCTTGGGAAATACAGTATGATTTATGGGGTGGAAGGAGCTAGTGGGGATGGTGGGAGGGAGAGAGACTAAACATGGCTTAAAATGTTTGCCTGAGGGTTTAGCTGAAATATACCTACCTGGCTTTTGATGTCCAACCAAATTTATTTGTCTTTCCCTCTCAGCTCCTTGCTGACACAAACTGAAGCCTGGCCCAGGGTCCCTCTGAGACAGCTGAGGCAAGAACCTGTTGACTGGCAACACAGATGGCTATCAAGCTCAGTCACCATCACCACGTGTGCCTGTACCAGTCTGCACATCACTGGGCAGTGGGCAGGAACATAGAGAGGTGCGTGGTGCAGAGGCCACAGCCTTGGGTTCTCCCAACACTGCACTGTTGCTGCAGGAGGCATCAGCCCATCCAGGCTGCAGCAGCACTGAGTCTCATATGCCCTGCTATAAGGGTACATAGGGCTCCAGGCTCCAAGGTTTAGGTCTGCCTCCTCTCACATTAAAGCTGCTTGAGGAAACTTGAAAGTCTAAAAAAGGGGAGAGAAAGTAAAATCCTCTCAGAAAATTACTTTTGTTGAAAGTGGTGTAGTTTCTTCTTGTCTTTGCTACAGAGAGGATGAGTTTTTCTCCTTCTGCAGCCCAAAACAGGTACATCACTAGTCTGACTCCAGATCAGACCTCTTTGCATGGTTACACAGCCTGGACCCTTGTGATCTCTAGCATTGCCTGTACCCTGTGCTTTTAAAAAGTAGGTGATTATTAAGTGCCTGATCAGAAAAAGGGCTTTTAAAAACTCCCAAATGGGTAACGTTGTCAAAAACATCTCAGGAGGAAAAGAATTACTTTTTTCCCTGTTTCATTTTAAGTGCACAACAAAGAAGCTAAAGAACTTAACACGAGTAAACATTTAAGGAAAGTGCAAAGTCCCACTAAAGGACTTTTCATGGAGATGGATATACGGTACCAATGAAAAGGAAAAGAATAAAGATCATGATCTGCTCTGGTGGCCAAGAGAACCAGTATTTCACCAGGGGCTGACTTGACTGGGCCTCCTATGCCCTGTTGCGCAGGCTTTGGGTCAACTTTTACAGCTAACATCGATAGCAGCTTTCCTCCACCTCCCCAACCTGTGCCTGTAGGTGGAACAAATTGAAACAATTTGCACTGCACTCATAGGTCATGATCTCCTTCCTTTACCTCCCACCCTAGTTAAATGAGCATGTTTACCAAATGCAAGAAACTTTGAAAGAAACAGAGGGGTGTTTACAGATGTCCTGTGCAATCTGATGGGCTCCCCGCTGGAGAAAGGAAAAGCTTAGAGCAGGCTCCATGGACACCGAAGACAAAAATTGCAAACAACAGTGCAGTAGAGACTCTCTGCTTCCTTGTGGCCATCTGGTTTGCAGTATGTTATGTCAGACAGTTGAAAAACACTGTAATCTACACTGAGTCTCTGTGAACTTGCTGCATTTTGTCACACACGTTTTTTTCAGAACAGGTGTCCAGGTTAAAAGAATTTTAAAAGTGTTTGACATACGTGTCTCAGCCTGAGTGTGGCAAATGCAAAGTCCACCAAAACCCATTCTGCTTTGTGCCTTTCCTGAAGTTCCTTACCAAACTGTCATTTGTGGTTTTTCATCACTTGCAGCTCTTCATAGTCCCAGCGTGACAACCTTTTCTTGTCTGTATGCTTGGTAACGTTAGAAATAAAACTTGTTAAAGGCAATGACTTCAGTGAAATTATGAAGAAGCAAATTGTTTACAAATTCATGTTTTGGCACAAAAATAGAAAAATGTTTCTAAAACTTGTAGAACATCTTCCTTGAATTAACTGTTTGCTTATCTTGCATTTGCTACAATGTTTTATCAGTATGGATTTGCAGAAGAAAAAGGACCTTGAGCAGATGCAGTATGAAATTAAGCTTTATCTTTTCTTTTAATGGTCATTTTCACTAATTGTTTATTTACTTATTCAGTCACTTAGGTGTTGAGTTATTAAAAAACTTCTAGGTTCTGCAGTTCCTCCTGGGCATCAGTGATTTGTGTGAATGAGAAGAACTTCTGCAGGAAGACCCAACTTTACTGCTAGAATGGCCATGTGAATTCCCTTTTGACTGAGATCTTTGCAGGATGCAGCAGTTATGCAAGGTTGACAAGAATCTGTCCTAATAGTACGTGCAAAATCACCCTAGCCTGTAGCTCCAACTTGCAGCTACTGCCTGTTCCTGGGATGGCCTGCAGGTAGTGGTTGCTCTGCTGTGGGGAACGTTATCTGTGTGTTGAAGTTGAGTACTGGTGGGAAGAAATGTTGTACCAATGACAACCAGGATTATTCATTGTTAACTGTGGCCATGTGTAAAACCAAACTTTAAGATCTAATACCTACTGTAATTTTTGGAGTAATTAAGATGTCTCATAACACCAGTGAACTAGACAAAATAAGTAAGAATAGAGTTAAGCTAGGAATAGAAATAATGAAGATAGCTTACCTAAGGAAAGTGCATTTCACATTTCTAATTTTCTGCCAGGAAATCTTGATTGCTGGCTTTTAAAAAACATTGTTTTGGAGGCAGTGGATTGCCAAGTAGCCCAGCTATTGCTTCACCTTCTTCCTGATGTGCAATATGAGGGGAATGAAATGGAAAAGATGAAAACAGAAAGCAAAATGTTAGTTCCTCTGCAGTCTTAGAAAGAAATGAGGGAGAAAACTCAGCTTGCTAAGATCACTTTCTTTAAGGCTTCTTTTCACAAAATAACCATGTCCTGCTAGGTAGATGAATCAGCTCCCTGCAGTTCTGCACAGTGGAGACTGAAACTTAACTGAAGTGGAAGAATTGTACTGCTTTTTATGTGCTGAATCATGAATTTTCCAGGACCTGCATTTGAGGAATGCATTTGAAGATTGTGGACAAATTTTGAGTCTGCAGTGCCCATGAGGAAGCACATTACTGTGCTAAGTCCAATGGAAGTTGTATAAAATTGTGTTCTGAAAGACTCTGGAATCCCAGAGTCAGTCAGGGGATTTTACTGCTCGTGAATGCCTATCTGTGAGATGAAGGCAAGCCCTTGATAACTTCTTGTGATGATTAGCTCATTGCTTTAACCACTCAGTACATTCAAGCATGGCAGAAACAGCAAATCCTGCATCAAAACAAGTGAAAAGAGAGAAAAAGAAATTTGTTCTGATTTGTCTGAAGCACAGAGAAGATAAAAATGAGATGGTACAGAGCCCAGTTTGGCTTGTTCTATGACTACAGCATTCCCATGAGGACTGTTTTCATAACTGCACATTCTTTGGCCTCTCATGGAGCTACACCTTGGTTGAATTCACCCTGTCATGATTATTCTTGGATTATTTTCCTTGGTTCTTCTGGTGCATCAGTAAAACAGCAGCTGTGCTAGATCTTCTCTTGGATAATCTGTATGGTTCTATATCAGACCTCAGAAAGTGAGGCAGAGGATGCTAGCATTTTCAATCTCATTTCTACCATGAAAAGCGGCTTCTAGCAAAACTGCTGAAGCTTTTCTCTAGAGATCAAAAGTGGTGCATTTGTATTTTTAGACATCATCCATCCAATCCATATACCTTGCCTGATGATTTCTTCCATCTTGCTGTTTTACAGATTCAATGGTTAGGGCTCAGTACAGTGCAGAGATTCTAGGGACTTGAGTAAACTCCCCAGATATAAAAGAATCTGGAAGTTACAAAACACATGATTGAAGACAAAAGCCTTCTGCCTCTCTATATGCACTGTTTGAACGTGCATAAGTCAATGCTCACCTTTCTATTCCTATGTGTCTCCAAATGGGGATAAACGTAATCCATCTATGATATTACTTGTTGAAAAATTTTACACAAACTAAACATGTACTTTCTTGGTTTAGGTCAACCACGCTCATATCTAGAGATCTATCCCTGTCTTAAGCTCTGTTCACTAAAATCATAGTGAACTACTATATTATTCGAAGCCACTGATTCCTCTCAAGGAAATGTAACCTTCTTCTTCTTTTCATTGTGTAACACCTTCATAAAAAGTTGCCCAATACAGAATGCAGAGAAACTCTCATGCTGTGAAGTAATTTCTTAGGTTTCCAATATTCTCTATAGTAACAAAGTAATATGAATGAACTCCTTAAGAAGATCTTTCCAGGAACTTGGGCTTCCACCCTTTAACTCACCTTTTCCCTGATGTACCTCCCGAATTAATCTTTTTTTTCTAACAGTTTCTTTCTTACTTCAATGCACTAGAAAGGGAATCTGTAGAAAAAGCATGTATTGTTTATGTACTTAGAGGTCTCCTCCGGTTCCTGAAATTATTCCCGATTGTATCAGTCTTTCCTCCACATAAATCTTCTGTCCTTGTAATAACACTGAATCGGTATTTCACCCTGTCTGATTACATCTCGACTCTCAGCATCAGTGAGGCGGAAAGTGCACCACTGACTCTGCTTTACTGAGAACTCCCCTCTAAACTGTTGAATTGTACTTCAGAAAACCTGCCCACTCTTCCCATCTATTTGCTCCCTTTGACAACTTATCTTGCAGCCATTGTCTGTTCTGTTTGATATTCTGGTATTTATTTCTGATCCTAAAATTGAACTAGTAAGTACAAATCATAGCCCTGTGTTTCCCCCCTTGAAGCTAGTACCTGTGTAAAAGATCTGGTAGCTCAAAGGCAGGAAGAGCAGCTGCTGATTGCATCCTTTCCAATACAATGGTCCATGGCATGCCTACAAGTTGTCAGTCAGAGAAGCAAGGCTTGTGAATATGCCATTGTGTCGTGGGGTCTACTTGCTCTGCCAGATCAATTTTATTTCAGAAATGTAGCATCTACCATCTTCTGTCTTGCTAGACTAGGAGGGGCTTCTGACTTCATCCTTTTTTGTCCTTTGTATTCTTTATTTTGTTCTATGGCATATCAAAGTACTGACTGGACCTCAAAAATTGTTCCTGATTCCTTCATCACCATGATGATCACAGTAGCTGGCATCTGCAAATGTTGCATTCTTATCCTCTCTCACCCTAACCACATTGCTCTACATTTTGTCTTTAGTCTTCACTACTTTTCACTGCATCAAAATTAACCATGTCCCTCAATTTCAGGGCTCTATAGCAGTGCTATCAGCTTTCTTTCAAAGCTGTCAGCTGCAGAGCACAGCCTACATGCTTGCATGAGTACTTCTTTCATAAGTTTTTTCACACAGTTGTGTCTGCATGCTTAATCATGTCAATCTTATGGACAGAATATCCCCCTGCTTTAATTTTTAGCTACCTCTTCATTTTCCTAAAGCTCATTGATGAGTGCCATTCAATACCATTGCCTTCCTTAATTAGCAAACAAACTGAAATGCAGTATAAAACATGAAGGAAACCTCCACTGTCATTCTCTGCTTTGACTACTGAATTTCTATGTGTTTTTTCAAGTTTTGCCTGGCCCTCTTCTAATCCTTTCCCCCTGACCATTCTTTTTCATTTTGTGGGAACTGTAAAATATCTGATAACAAAAGTAATGTCTCAGCTCTGTAAGAGGATCATAGTCTAGGGAGTAGAAAAAAGCTCAAACATGCTCTTTTCAGAGCTCATAAAAAAAAGCCTGTTGCCTCTTTGTGGAACATTTTGTCTGGAATGTCTGAGCAATGCTCCCTGGCTCCAGACGTTTCAAAATCTTCTGATGCATTCTTTGGTTCATCACTATGATTGTACCCTTGTATAATTCAATGGGCTTCAGTTCCACAAAGTACTGATTAATCTGAATCCTCTTCAAAATGTATTTTCTTACTGCTTAAGAGTGGCTTTTTCCTTTTACAACTAATCAGTTACATCACTACATTCCTCTTGAAATCCTTACCCTTGCTATGCACGTGAAATTAATGGCTTTTTATTAATAAATTTTTTTTCATTTTTGTAATGTGTGTTTATATGCATCATGTTATTTCCTTAATTTTATTATATCTTAAATTCTTGATATTAGTGCAATAGGAAAAATACCCCTGTACTAGAGTGCATCAAACCTTTGCAGGCTTTCAGTGGAATTTTACTGTATGGACCAGAATCTCTAATGTACCCAAAGTGTGTTTAAAGCTTGGCCCTGCCAAAACCCTTCACTTTATCCTCACTTCAGGGATAGTAGTAGTCATGGAGCAGCTTCAGTTTGGTGTCCCAGTCAGTGTGTCCATTTCATGGACTTTTAACCCCCAGTTTCACATTTTAGTGCTTTTGATACTTGTTTTGGTATCAAAATGTGCACACCTAGATGTGCATGACTCATTCTCAAACCTAGATATTTCTCTTTCTTCTAGGAATTCTCTCTTACACCTTCTCATCTCCAAACCTGACAAGGAAATATCATAGACTCATAGAATAGTTTAGGTTGGAAGGGACTTTAAAGATCACCCAGTTCCAACCCCCTGCAATGGGCAGGGACACCTCCCACTAGATCAGGGTGCCCAAGGTCCCATCCAACCTGGCTTTGAACACCTCCAGGGATGTGGCTTTCACAGCTTCCAGGGCAACCTGTTCTAGTGTCTCACCACCCTCATTGTGAAGAATTTCTTCCTAATGTTTAAACTAAATCTTCACCCTTCCAATTTAAAGCAATTCTCCCTAGTCCAATCACTAGATGCCCTTGTAAAAAGTTCTTCCTCAGCTTTCTTGTAGCCCCCTTCAGGTACTGAAAGATTGCTATAAGGTCTCCACGGAGCCTTCTCTTCTCCAGGCTGAACAACTCTAACTCTCTCAGCTTGTCCTCATAGCAGAGCTGCTCCAGCCCTCTGATGATTTTGTAGGCCTACCCTAGACCCATTCCAACAGTTCCATACCCTTCTGTTGAAGTATTGAGGATTCCAGAAACTCTAGGTGGGGTTTCACAAGAGTGAAATAGAGGAAGAGGATCCCTTCCCTCAACGTGCTGGCCATGCTTCTTTTGATGCAGCCCAGGATAATGTTGGCCTTCTGGTCTGAAAGTGCACATTGCCAACTCAAGTTGAAATTCTCATCAATGAGCACCCCCAAGTCCTTCTCTGCAGGGCTGCTCTCTTTCCTTCCCTGCCCAATTTCCTGCATCTGGGGACTGAGTGCCCTTTTGTTTCGTGGAAAGCATTCTTAAATATTTGCCAACTCCGTTCTGCTCCCTTGTTCCTGAGGACTCTTTCCCAGGGGGTCTTGCTGACTCACTCCTTGAAGAGCTGGAAGTCTGCTTTTGTAAAATTTATGGTCCTGACTATAACCTTTGCCTGTGCCATGTCCCTTGGGTCCTTGAACTCCACAAGTTCATGATCATTGCAGCCCAGTCTGCCTCCAATCTTGACATTACTGGTGAGCTCACTTGTATTGGTGACCATCAGGTCCAGTATTGCATCCCACTGGGGAAGGGTGTCTATTACATGGGTTAAGAAGTTACCCTCCATGCATCTAGGAGTCTCCTGGACTGTCTAAAGCTTGCTGTGCTACTTTTCCAGCATGTGTCAAGGTAGTTGAAGTCCCATGTCCTCAGTTAGTTTTGAATGAAAATAAGTAACTAGTGAAAAAGATAACCTCTGAGCTTTATAAGAACCTGTGTTATTAGCAGTGTTGTAGTGGTCATGGATTGCTTATTCTTCTTCTGGGGATACTGAAGTACAGTAGTGCAAAATACTAGTCTTCCCACTTCACAGTTGGAGAAACTGAGGTACAAGAAGAAATGAGGTGAGCTGGTGAGCTGGTTAGGACTGACTAGCCAGTGTGACGTGTTTACTTTATACTCATGCATGCACCACAGAGTAGGGCAATCACAGTGAATACAAACGGTTAAGGAGTGCAGATCAAACCTAACTAGCTTAAGCAAAGTGAGGTACTCCTTGTGTTTTTGTCTTCTTCATGCAATTTAGTGTTTACATACTGTAAATCTGTAACTTATCAAATTCATGCCCAAGAAACAGCACAGCTTCCCAGCTTCAGTCAGACCTCAGCCACTGTTCCACTGTTTTAATCTCTCCTAGCTGCTGTACCTACTATAAACTAGAGAGCCAGCCTATGTATTTAGCTAAAATACTTAGCAAAGCTTCTCCACTGCTTGCAAGTTGTTTTGTTTCAGCATGATGTAAGAGCAAATTAATTTAAAAATATGAAAAATGTGACCTTCATTACTTTATATCTTACATAAAAGGTTGCAAGGTATTATTCTGTGTGTTCCCCACTATGTTCCACAGCTTTCATGAACCAAAACCCAGCTTACAAAGGCATGTTCTCTAACAGTTAATTCTGGCCATGTTTTTTTAATCAAGCCTCTAGCAAAAGACCACACAGGGAGCTAAGCACTGCAATTTAAAGGGCATCCTTAGTGGTGGGGGCCCCCTAAAAGCCAGTGAGACCACAGAAATGAAAACTGGCTGGAATAAGGTTTTGATAGGTCTTAATTGACAGAGACCTCAGCTTGGGCTTGATTCCCCATCTGCTTTCAGATGTAAAATTTGAAATGAGGTGACCTCAGCTTGCTGCTGTGCTGTAACCTTTTTGCAACAGCAACCCAAGTGTGGCACTGTGTCTCAGTATCAAGAACAGCAGTAGGATTATAAATCTACAATCAAGATGGAGGGGGTACACTGTGGTCAGTTGCGATGAGCTGATCTGTTGTGGCCCCCATCTGTTATCTGAATACTGACTGTGATGCAAATAATGAGTATTTTCATGGGTTTCTTAGTGGTATCCAGGGTATCTGAGTCTCCTCTTCTGCAATATGTTACCATCTGAGACAATTAATTGAAGTTAGTACTCATAAACCTTCACCTGTGACTGCCTTTCACCAGGCATGCTATTGGTTTCTTTGTATGTGAAAGTAATATTCTTATTTTAGATGTCTTTCAGAAACTGTGAAATGTTTATTTTGGCTTCTTGTGCCTTTTTTTTTTTAGTTGATAATCCTCATCCTTCATTTCTTATATTAGCTGTACAATCTCTACAAATTCTGTGTAACAATCATCTGATTGCTGATTTTCCTTGTGAAATTTTTGTATGCCTCCTGCCTTATTCCATGGCGTTTTTGGAATTTGATGATCCTGTTTCCTCTTTTACTTGGATATCTGATCTGGCCATGTTGTTGAAATTTAAAGCACAAAGACACAATTGAAGCAACTTTTTGTTAGTCTGGTTGTAATTCTCTTGTGATTTGTAGTTATTATTCATGGCTCAATTGGCTGCTCCTCATCCAATGGTAAAAGAGATGCATCTTTTAGGTGATGAAGTTATTCACAAGGTCAGTCATTTATAAGCTGGAAGGCTGGCAAACAACATTTTTAGCTGTCTGAAGAATGTGGTAATTGAATTCTGTCCTCCAAAGACCAGAAAAAGATGCTTTGCAAAAAAATCTGTAACCAGGAATCCTATGGAGGTTTAGAAGGAATGTCACTAAATAGATTCATATTCCTATAAATTCCAGTAAATCCTCCTCTGGAAAAAGATGTCCTAACAACTGTATATAATTGCTCTGGAAAGGCTTTGTTCAACACATACTCTGTTAAAAAAATAGGTTTTCCACTGCTGAGTTGTGTTCACTGGTGTTCACCTTTGTCAGCCTTCTTTCACAGAATCACAGAATCACAGAATAACCAGGTTGGAAGAGACCCACCGGATCATCGAGTCCAACCGTTCCCATCAAACACTAAACCATATCCCTCAGCACCTCATCCACCTGTGCCTTAAACACCTCCAGGGAAGGTGACTCAACCACCTCCCTGGGCAGCCTGTGCCAGTGCCCAATGACCCTTTCTGTAAAGAATTTTTTCCTAATGTCCAGCCTAAACCTCCCCTGGTGGAGCTTGAGGCCATTCCCTCTTGTCCTGTCCCCTGTCACTTGGGAGAAGAGGCCAGCACCCTCCTCTCTACAACCTCCTTTCAGGTAGCTGTAGAGAGCAATGAGGTCTCCCCTCAGCCTCCTCTTCTCCAGGCTAAACAACCCCAGCTCTCTCAGCCGCTCCTCATAAGACCTGTTCTCCAGCCCCTTCACCAGCTCCATCAGTTCTTGTGTTCTTTCTCAGGATAATTTAGACCATTTGAAATAACTCTTCAAAATATATACAGTTATTCATGGAAACACCTGAGGAGCAAAGTCAATGCTGTATTTCTAACAAGAAATATATGAGGGGTCACTACTTAAAATGTAGACTTAAACACATCCTTTTCTGGAAGAAATTGCAAGACTTGTGTTGGTGCACCGTGGTATTAATTTAATTTACCTTGCTTTCCTTTCAATTCTGGGAAGTTATTGCAAGAAAAAACTTCAAAAATGCAGTTTCACAAATTATCACTTGATATATGAGGTCTTCTCTGGAGCTTTTAGCTTGCACACCTTTGTGAGATAAAACGTTTCAGTATTATTCATCTTCCTGATTTTGGCCAGTATATTTTACTCTAAATATGCCATGGAGAAAAAACATGTATCCGGTTGCCACAGTTTAAGAAGCAAGATAAAGACCTTGTAGGGTTTGACTGTTTATAGTTTTTTGACCACCATTGTGTTGCCTTAAAACTTCCTGGGATCTGATATGAAAGACAACATTTACAGCCTACGAGCCATGTGTTTAGCCAGGGTTTATCCTGTTCACTCATCAGTCTTTGGTTTCTTGTCATAATTACATTCTCTATTAAGCAGTTGCAACTCAGTTATCCCGGAAGACCGGCAACATCACCTTGCAGCTATCACTCCCCCAGCTCCCGCTGTCTGGAGGTCTTGCTGGTTAGATAATAGAATATGTTTTGGTCTGTAGAGTGGAGGAGGAGGTCTCATTGGTATTGTTCTTTCATTAGAGTGCGTAGATGTTATTCTCTCACACATTTTCCCAGTTCCAGTGTTAGGTGGGAATTGCTGCCTTCTCTGTAAGAGTTCTCACTTTGTTCACTGGGCACCTCTATCAAGCACTGCAACTGCACTATAATCTTGTTTAGATTTACTCCTCAGCTGATGAAGTCCATACTGTATAGTGCAACTTAGCCTTCCACCGGAGATACTTTTGGAGAAATTTTTACTGGGCCTATCAAAATTCATAGTACCTATAAGCCAAGTTGAACACATTCCAAGGTCTGTAACAAATGGGTGCCTTTTTCATGGCAGATAGTTTCACTATGCACTAATGCCTTAAGAAGATAACATGACAACTGGAGTTTTCATGCACAAACTTTCAGGAGTACAAGATTTCCAGTAGTAATTTCTTGTTTGTCTCTGAGCAAATGTAAGATTAGACTTTTGGAGGTAATTTCACACCACCTGCTATTCAGAGCCTGGCCTGTGGTACCCATCTGAAAAAGTTCAGAAATATTTAAGACAATAACATTTCTTCTTACTTCAAAAATCAAGGGTGTTTGAGACTTATAAGAAAAATATCACCCCTAGCTAGTAGTAAGCTCTATTTACAGCCAAGTCTGGACCTACCCACAACACATAGAATAAGAGTGTGGTGGGGTTGACATTCCGAAAATCTTCTCTTTCAGTTGCTATCTTCATCCTTCATATTTTGAAGATGCGTTGATTCAGCATCCATGGGTCTGGCAGATGTACGTGTCTTCAGAGACAACACCTAATTGACAGAGAAAACACATGGTACTCTGGTTAGTATGCAAAAGCATAGCTTTCTGTAGTTATTTTTAGCTGTGATTTTTGTCTATCAGCTTGTTTTTGCTTATAATTACCTTTAATAGGTATCTTTTGAAGCTAAATAAGACCTTGAGAGAGAATGCAAGCAGATTAACAAGAAATGGAGAAAGAAACTGTTGTTTCTTTCGAAAAATAACTTGGATACGGGGGTGATCAGATGAACACTGCTAAGAACAGCTGTATTTTCTGTTTCAAGTAATACAGCTGCAACTTAATTGAATTGGGGTTTTTGTTTGTTTGTTTGTTTTAAAAAGTATTTTAATTTCAGAGAACAGAGAAGTTTCCTCAGTGCTGTATGGAAATTCACTGCAACTGGACGAGATGTTTATGTGACAATGCTTTTTTATTTACTATCTCCAGATGTAAAATGTCCATGGCAAATGAAAAGATTTATTCAGAAAAGACAGTGGTTAAAACTGCTCTTTCTACAAAAGAGTAAACACTGGTACTAATGAAAAAAACCAAACAAACAAACTAAAAACCTGCTATTAATGGCTTCAAAGGGAGTTAATTTTCCTTCTCATTTTCTTCTTATAACCATATTTTTCAAAATACTACAAAAATACAATGACTATACATTGGATCTGTGCAGGGTCTCCACCCCAGAGTTGCCTCCCTCCACGCCGAAAGTGGATGCTGAGAAGAGAGTATAGAAATAGAGAGACAACTACATGACATTTCAGCTTTTTTGTTCCACTTCCTGCACTCCATGCTGGCTAAGTCTTTGGTTCTTCCAATTCACATCTTCCTGAACCAGAAGAGGTTTCTGTATACCTAGGGGCTGACTTTTCTTCTCAGATGTACTTATAGAGCAAACTGATTTTCTCAGAATCTGTGTTGGTATGTGAATTGTTATTTCACTGTCTAAAACAGTATTGACCAAGTGGAAAATTGTGTTTGTGTAGAGTTACATGTATATGACAGACTTATCTACTAGCAATATTTACTAAAAGGAAAATCCAAAAGAGGACCTTGTTATCTTTTAATGAAACAATTGGCAAATTTTAGCTGCCTAGTTTGATTTTGATAAATGTTACCAAAGTTGGACTAAAGTTCTATTTGTGTGGTAAGCTCCATCTACTCTGTCTTAGCCATTTCTGTTTATGAGTTTAGGTAAAAAGTGCATTGTTTTAGCAGTACTTTCTCCTTTGAGAAGCTCTGATTGATATGTCTCTGAGAAAAACTGCTAAAGAAGGATATTATCAGTATGCTTTATCCGTGGTTATGGAGTTATATCACAGTAGTGTGTTTTCTTAGGGCTGATGTTTACATTTGAACTAAAACTCTCTTATTGTCTACATTGTTTCTCTCTTTAGCATTGGATTGGAGGTGGAGACTGGCTTCTGCCCAAGTCTGTTTGCAACTGTACATGGACAGCTGACAACTGCGAATTCCAGCTTATGTATATCAGCTCCCAAATGCGATGTGGTCATTTACTGCTTCTAGACAGATGATCATTGCATGCCCTGGAGTGTATTTTTCCCAGATTCAACAGGTTGAGGAGATGTGGAAACCCACCAAAGGGTACTTGGGGTTTGGGGTGGAGGGAATGGTGCTGCCTTTTTTTTTTTCCTTTCTGTCAGCTGTATGACTTTGGAAGAATTTCTCCATGGATGGGAGCATATGGCCCACTACAATTACTTTTTATTTCATTGGTTGTAATTTTCAGTTTCTAGATCCAATAAGAAATTTTGGGGTTGTTTTAGCTCTTGGCAGGTAAGATATTGTTTGCCATACTTTGCCTTTCACCAAATGAAGCTGCCTTAAGGTTAATTTTCCTTTCTCTTACATGCTTTTCCAAGAACTTTTTAACTGTGAAAGCCATATGTTCTTTCTCACACAGAAGACTATTAGCCAAGCCAATCTGACTGCCAAGTGCCCTAGAGCCTGTAAGGTGCTGTGTCTCTGGAGATGCTTTTCTTTTTCATCCTTTCAGTTTCTCCCAGCCTCTTGTAGGGATCTGACTCCAAGTTACAGATGGTTCAACAAAGAGCATGTAACACAGCTGGAATTTCATCTTCATCTGTTCCAGGAATAAATCACATCCTAGGCCCCCTTATCAGCACAATGCCATGAACGCTGTTAGAGACAAAGCACAAATTGCTTTACCACTGCACCAGACAAGCTGTGGGCAGTGGCTCTTAACTTTTATGCTCTTGCATAGTCTGTGCTTCAGATTGTGACTATGTATATAGGTTCATCTGAATTGGGAAGAAAAGACAGTCCTTTAAGACAATTTACTACTACTAGGTTGAGTTTGCTCTGTGATGTTCTCAATGTTTTGTTTATTCTGGTTCTGTGAAAAAGAGGAATGAAATGCATCAGTTCATACAATTTATTTAATAACTTTCAGAATTACTAAATGTAGAATGTACTAGAGTGCTTACTCAGGAGGTTTTTTTATTAGTGAGAAGTGTGTGTCAAATCTTTTAACAGTGATGAATTGATGGATTAGAATGGATGTATTTGTTACTGTCCATTTTAGAAGAAGGTAATTCTGGGTCAGAATGAACTGAATGACTGAAACTCCATCTGGCAAGATCCCAATAATTTTGTTTCAAGAAAAATTCCATTTCTGTACAAGCAGAAACTTTCTGTAACCATTTGACAAAACTGGATGTAGTAATATTTAAAACCGTTGGATAGGAGACCCACTGAAGACAATGAGACTTTGCATGTGCAAAATATCTTAGCAGCTTTTGTTGGCAGAATGTGGCCTTTGTGTTTGCTCCTGCATGGCGATCTCCTCAGGGCAGGAAAATATCAGTTACTTAAAAATACATCTCTGGTATTGATATTGTCTGATTTTACAGGTTTTGGAGTGTCTTCAATATATTTCCAGTGATGACTGAGAAGCTCCTGTTGTATTTTTCTCCTTCTTTTAGCTGTAGTGAGCTAAAAATGAGATGCATGGAGATAAAAAGCAAATCTTTGCATGTGAATGGATTTTTTCCACTGGCATAGAAAGCAGCTGGTGCATCTGGAACTGATATGAATGCCAACTTGTTCCCTGTTCTGCTGCCTTTCTGAAGCTGCGCCCTGCAAGTCAGGGTCTGCTGTGGGGAGAACCCCAAGAACCCCAAGCATTTCTCCAGAAACTTTGGATTTCTCCAAGTCCAGACTCTGTTCCAAACTCCAGGACTTGCATCTGTCATTCTAGGAGCCTCTACTATTTACATGGAAGCAAAGTTCTAAGACTGAAACAACAATCCTTAAGCTTGCATGCCTAAAAATCCTTATGTTTCAGGAGCGAGACAGCAGTAGATTTAGTAGAAAATAGCCATTATACCAGAGAGGTTTGAGAGAGAGACAATCATCTGTGTAGGGTGAAGCAGTCAAAGGATCCTGTTGCTGAAAGTGTCTAAGTGCTGGTATTATCACATCATAACATGTACATTGGCATTCAGTATTTCTAAAATAGCAGCTTCTGGCAACTTTAAGGTTGAAGCTTTGTCTCTGTCACCTGTGACTTACTTCTAATAAATAACAGTTTACACAGGTATGTGTTTTACTTTAGCATACATTTTTCCTATTTGTATTCCCTAAGTTGCTGAGTAATTACCTGCAGTTATTTTAATCACTGTTGGCTTGTCCTTCCTTTCATTATATCATTAATATAGGATCAAAGACCAAGCTAATGTTGCCTGCTTAGCGTCTAGCTGAGAGCATAGAAAGTGGCTTACTTTAGTAACTGTTGGCCTTATTCTAACTTTACTCTGCGCACATGTAACATTTTGAAGCACTTAAATTCTTGCTTGGGGCAAAACTTTAATTAATACAGTGCAATGCACTGGAAATAATTAATGGAGCCTTTACTTGATATGTTTTCTGTCTACCTTGGGGGCTTAGGCACCTGTCAGAAGAAACACGGAATTTTATTCTTTTTACTGTCCTAAACCTCTGTATGCCGTGAGTTACACCAGAGGTCTTAACACTGTTTCTTTGTCACCATTACCAAAAGCATAGCTTCGCATCTGCCTCTGGAGAAAATGATGAATGATAGAGGCAAGTCACGTGCTGGATGCTGGATGCTTTGGGCATTCAGTAACCCTGAGAAAAATGCTAGTTTTCCCTAAAACAATTACAGTATATCATGATATGATCTAAGGGAGACATGACTGATATTTCATGGCTAGCTGTGATTTCAGAATAGCCTAGGATGCACTATAATTATAGCCTATTAAATAGTCTGTGGTGAGGTCTCAGTGGAATTTATGTAAATCTAGCTGTCTACAGCTGTGATTATCATGGAGAAATTTTATTAGCTCAGGCTAGATATCATGAGTATCACTGTTCGGACTTCGTTTCTGGGGAGATATCTCACGAGAGCTATGTATTGCAACCAGTATAATGTGTGGAGACCGCAGTCCTGGAAGGGACTAGCTATGGCTGTCACACCAACTGGGTGTGATTTGAAAAAATCATTATTGTACATCAGAAACCCAATCTAATCACAGGAAGCTGATTCAGAAAAGGATTAATAACATTGCTGTAAGTGAAACGTTATGTGCTTTTCTGCCTATGCTTAGGTCTGTCCACTCATTATTTTGCTTTAATATCCAAGTAGAAATAATGAACTGAGTCTGATCACTCCTTCAGCTCTGGGTAAAAAAAAAAAAGTCTACTGTTTTTAAAAAAGATACAAATGAATGAATGTTTTTTAAAGGCAGAGTATTCTTGGGATGATAGACCATGAGAAACTTGAACTGAATATCCTATTAACAAGTACTTTCTCTTCAAGAGTTTACTATGCATCTGTGTTGAATCAACAAACTTTCCTTCCTATTCTACAGGAGAGGAGGTGCATTCACTTCTCAGAAGTACAAAGGAGGACTATAAACATGTTTACTTTGCCATGTGTCATTATTAATATGACATTTTATCAGCCTACATTCTTCTTGCTCCAAAAAAAAATCTTACAGTCAAGTGAGTTTTAATGTATTCATGAGTATCCATGCACTGAAAGGAGTGTATGCAGTGAAGTCTGAGTAGTAAATATTTGTTTTAGATAGAAAACAGAAGCTTTGATACTATCATTATTACATTATTTTTATGAAAATATAACCTGTAAAAGAGCTTTCAAATCAGATTTTTAATCTATTTTTCAACTTTCCTGGCTTTTAAAAGGAGCTGACCCACCTCTCTGTTTTTAAGAGGTTCTTTTCTTTCCTAAGAAGCATCAGGAGTAGTTGCCCTGCTCTGTGCTAGTTTTTAACTTGTGAAGGATTTCCTGGCCCAGGAGAAGGCTCTCACTTGTGTTGTCAGCATGTCTTCTTTGACTGACAGGAAGATGTTTCAAAGTGTTAGCCAAACCATTATTACAAATCAGGATAAAAAGCTGTTATCAAAAGCTTAGGCAAAAAGCTGAAAAGTTTCCAAAAGCCTGTTTTAACACCCCTTTTGCCTGGATCTTCAGTTTCTTGACTCTAGTGAGATAATAATTTTGCCAATTCCCTGTATACCTTAAAGCAATTTGTAGCGGACAAGAACTGGTGTTCTCACCAAAGAGGAGAAGAGTTTCTGCTGCTGTAGACTTCTTTCATTCCCAGTTTCTGTCTCTCTTGTACACTTGAGGTTCCTATTCTTTTTTGGTTTTTTCACATTCCTGTAAAAGAAATGGTAGTGGATGGAAGAGAACAAAGAAGCAGGGGAAATAGAACTGCAAGCTAGCAAAGTACTACATTGGCATTCCTACAAAAAATATTCTGGGCTGGCCCCTTACCCCTGAGCTCCCTGTGCTCATAGCAAAAAATATGGAAAACACTTTTCTCATGAGGAAGGGGTAAAGTTCTTCCAAAGTAAGCAAATGCTTCAGCAGCATAACCAGCAAAGAATTATGGCACAGCATTAGCAGAAGAAATGTGTTTCTTTGCAGTAAGCACTGTTAATTTTGATTTGCTAAGCAATATATTTATTTTGCTGTTAAACTGTAAATGACGTAACAAGTGTCAACTCTGTTGACATATGCAATTATTAGCAGTTTGGGACTTTTTTGAACTCTCCTGTTCTGTTCCTCCCACTCCTCATCTTTCAGAAATACAGTTTTCAGTGCACTAGGATCTCGTTTTAGCAAGGCTGGAAATGGCGCGATAATTAGTCATACAGATGGTAACATGGGCCTCCTGATTTTACGCATATATTTGCTACAGGGAGCGAAGAGAGATTGTTCTCATTAGAGAATCAAAATATTTTGTGCAAAGCCAGCATGAATAGTTATTCTGGCAGTTACTTTGTTTATGGAGGGTGATATACATGCTCCATATCCTGTTATCTCCAGTATTTGGCAGTGTTCTTAGCAAGAACAGGCTTGGTTAATCCAGCAGGATGCAAGCTTGGGGCCCCTTGATCTGTGGATATTCAAGAAGTCACGATCTCAGTTTCAGAAAGGAATGCTGAAAGAGAGGTTGTCCCTTTAAATACAGTTAAATGCATTTCTTATATGCAATTACTTCTGTTTACATGAGATGTTATCTAGAGGATGCTAAGAATTCAAACATCACTGTTCATTTGTGCTTACCAGTAAAAGCTGATTGTTACCATCTGTCATAAACCAGATTCAGAAATGGATGACCTCTGGTTTTCAGTTCTTGCCTGCCCAAACTCAGCCTTCCAAAATGAGAGAGCAGTGGAAACGCTATTGCACTGCTGGGTCCTGGCTGGATGCTAGATAGCACTGCAGGGATCCCTCAACATGTGGTGCAAAACAGAAGTATTTATGTTTGAGAGTACTGTGCTGCATGTAATTTTTAAATGCAGTTAACAATCTGTTTGTCTGAGTTTGTGGCACTGGGAAGGTTTATGCTTTGCTTGCAAAACAGGTACTGCTAATTATATTTCTGTTGAATTGTAGATAAATATGAGGCTTGGATCCCCTGATAAACTCGGAATAGGTGGAACTAGGTATTTTTCAGTGAGGCTCCATGCAAGTGGAAAGATCCACCAAGACAAAGATTATTCATTGCAGGACTACAGGTTGGACATTTGACCTGTAGGACAGGCAGCTGTTTCACTAGTGTTTTGAATTAAGGTAACTGAAGTTTTCTAACCAGAAATATTTTAATTTTAATGCACACTGCCAGTAAAGGTTTTTAAATGTGCAGACTGTTAAAATGCTGACTCTGGTCTTGTTGTCAAATCTCTGTTGGTATGACACTGTCACCTGAAACCCTTCACATCTAGTGCTTGCAGTTGGGAGATGTCAAATGCTCAGCACCTCTGCAAGTCAGAGTATCTCATGATGATGTCCAAATGCAGGATGTATATGCAAATTGACATGTATATGGGATTTGCCCTGTGGTGCTCATGAAACTGAGGGGGGATTCACTGTTGGGGACTCCTGCAGAGAGGAAGGTGCTAAAAATTGTCAGGGTGTGGGATCAGAATGGACAGAAACAGGAGTCCAGAGGATTATATCTATGACTTGTATGAAGACTGGGAATCAGAAAGCATGGGCTGAACTTGGTAATATGGAGGAGATAGGACATTAGTTTGTGTTAAGAATTTTTGTTGTTACATCTTCTTTGATAACTTCTCCCTCTCTTTTTTTTTTTTAATTTTCTTAAAACACAGTACAGTTTGCACAACCTGTTTGGGCTATCCAAAATAAAAACTCTGAGAGTAGAACTCTAAAATGTTTTGGCTAAGGATGTTAATTTATACATAGATTTACAAAAAACAGTGATTAAGCTAAAGGGTCTTTAATCTAGTTGATATGATTGGCTCCTCTGCATTCAATCAAAATCTATGAAGAAGGCCAATGGCATCTTGGCTTGTATCAGAAACGGCGTGACCAGCAGGTCCAGGGAGGTTATCCTCCCTCTGTACTCGGCACTGGTGAGACCGCTCCTCGAATACTGTGTTCAGTTCTGGGCCCCTCACCATAAGAAGGATGTTGAGGCTCTGGAACGAGTCCAGAGAAGAGCAACAAAGCTGGTGAAGGGACTGGAGAACAGGCCTTACGAGGAGCGGCTGAGAGAGCTGGGGTTGTTTAGCCTGGAGAAGAGGAGGCTGAGGGGAGACCTCATTGCTCTCTAGAACTACCTGAAAGGAGGTTGTAGAGAGGAGGGTGCTGGCCTCTTCTCCCAAGTGACAGGGGACAGGACAAGAGGGAATGGCCTCAAGCTCCACCAGGGGAGGTTTAGGCTGGACATTAGGAAAAAATTCTTTACAGAAAGGGTCATTGGGCACTGGCACAGGCTGCCCAGGGAGGTGGTTGAGTCACCTTCCCTGGAGGTGTTTAAGGCACGGGTGGATGAGGTGCTGAGGGATATGGTTTAGTGTTTGATGGGAACGGTTGGACTTGATGATCCGGTGGGTCTCTTCCAACCTGGTTATTCTGTGATTCTGTAACCCTACGGAGTAAAGCCTGGTCCTGAAGGGTAAAGTCACTAATATCACTTTCAGAGCTCTCACTGGCTTTAGTGGAGATGGTCTTCCACCTCAAACCTGACCACAACCTGGTTTTGCAGTTTGCCTGCATTTCTGTTCATAACATTCCTATCAATCGTCTCAGCTGTCCTACATGTAACCCAGGCCAGTTTTGGAAATAAAGGCACGGTATTAGAGAACGAAAAAAAAAAAGTTTCTACTCAGTCAAACAATGTCTTTTGTAAGGTGTCTTGTTGGTCAGTATCCCACATAGTGTTGGAGGAAGAAGGGAAAGACAGGTTGGGAAAGTAAGGGGCATTTTCTGGCCAACTGCAGCTTAAAATGAATACTAGGGTAGACATTTTGTTTAAGTAGAACACTAAGGTCTGGTTAAGAACTGGGCTTAAACTTTAGATGAGGCTTATAAATGTAATTTGCATTACTTCCCTGAAAGCTAGAAAAGTGTGACTAAGCAGTTCTTTGCTTCTGCAAGCTTTTGGGGAGGAAGTTAGCTATGTTGGGGAGATAAAGTAGAGAGAGATCAAGGGTGTAAAGGATGCCTTCTAAAATCTGCTAATGTAAAGTAATTAACAGGTTATTATTGCTTCCCTCATGTGTACTAACAACCCTCCTCTTCCTCCAACAGTTTTTATTTGTTCTAAATGACACACTAATTTGCATTTTTTTTCAGACCAGATGCACAAGCAAGATAACAGCATATGTAAGTCACTGCCTTCTTCAGCCACAAGCAAAATGCCATATGCTTGCTTGTACATCTGAGTTAAGTGTTTGAAGGATGAGGTTTAGCTGACATCTGAATTCTCTGTAAAAGTGCTGTGGCAGGGTTGTGAACGAAGGGAGCAGGCTTGGTAAAAGGAAAGAAACACACTGTCAGCTGTTTCTTCATCTTCCACTCTGTCTCCAGCCAAACCCTTCAGTTCACAGGAGATCGCTTTCCTTTCATACTGGGAGGCCAGCCCAGCCCACGTTGCTCCTGAGGAAGGAGTACTGTTTGCAGATGTTCACAGGGGCCAGATCTGCTAAGGCTGAAGCTCCTTGAGGTCCCACCAGCTCCCACCATATTCATATCTACCATTGGGCTTCAGCTTCTTATGCACCCAAATTAAGGCCAGGAGTTTCCCACCATGGTGTTGTGGACCTTGACTTGGCTATCAGGCCATGTGGTCTGGGGCCAATGCAGTAAACATGGGGAGAATAGGTCTGTCCAATGCTGGTTTGCATGAATGAAGTGTTGCCCTTGCAGCAATGATCTGGCCATTCCCAGGATCTTCCAGCAGTGGCACACAACACTGTTAACTTCCTTCTGAAGTCAATGTTAGGAGGATGTATGTTTTGGATGCATGAGTTTAGTCTAAACACTCAGTAAGAGAAAGATGCTTGAGCAAGTTTGGATGGCTTTTCCTGTAAATTTCGTTCCCATTTAAGTGGCTCCAACTCCTCACTTCTGAACATATCTGCCCCTTCTTTAGTATGGTGGCCAGTCTCAAATCTATCATGTTAAATGCATGGAAATGCAGAAATGCAGAATGGGGGGGGGGGGTTCAAAAGAAAAAGGAAATTAAAAAAAAGGACAAACTTTGCTTTGGTTGTGCTTTCAATCTCATTTACTTCAATTACTTTTTCAGACACAATTCTTTCTACCTTTTCTTAGGTTGCAAGACCAATTAGCAGAATACAGGAGCCTCGAAGTAGTAAAATACAGTATGTTATGAAGACCATGAGCCAAGATGATATCCGTCACCACAGGTATGAGGCCTTTGATATTGCCTGTGTAATTCCTTTCCATGTAATTTACATATGTGACCTGAGCCTGTGATTTAAAAGGATCAAACTACAGCTTTTGCCTAGGCTCTTAAAAGTGTTTTTGTTGAAGTCTGCATTGGCCGGTTTTAATAAAGCTATTGGCTGCAAGTCTGAATAGGTCGGTAAATTCCACTGGTAATGCTTTTGGCTTCCTTTGATTCCAAATTTGAACATTAGTGAAGAGGAGTTTGGTACATTCTATAATGATGATCCTGTGATGCGCATTTAAATTTCTAACCTTCTGAAACAACTTCAAGTGCAGCCTACACCTTTTTGATATTAAAACTCTTTAAAAAATGTTTTTAATCAAAAAGGTATTCAACAAAATGACTTTCAGTTTTGAAAGTCTCGTAACTATCCAATGCTATTGTTAAAGCTTGTAACAGGCTTAACTGTTAGGAAGTTAGAGCTGTTAATTATGACAGCTGCAGAGGAAAGTATTCTCTCTCCTCAAAATCTATGAAAAGTTCAGTTTTGCAAAACTTCAGTTTCACTGGGCACTGTCTTTGGTCTGGATGGCTAAAGAGCAAATCTTTCAGGAAATGAACCAACAATCAACCACTGGAAAATTCAGTTTATGTTCTCACTACTCACAATATATTTTTCTTTTTGATAAAGGCTTTAATCATGTCAGAACAAAGCTCTGGTATTGTGGATTTAAGTATCCACAATACTTAAATTCATGTTGGTTTTCAGTTCTAAACCCTCACCTGCTTTGGTTGCAATCTGAAAGTAGCCTGCATCTTGTGTGCTGACATTGTTGAGAAGCACCAAACCCATTTCCGCTGATAACCCTGCTTCAGGGCCAGTGACATCTGGACAAGGGTGGTCACAGTCTGCTGAGAGGTGGGAACAAATGGATGCAACTGCAGCTCTCAGTGGGTGCTAGTGTAATGCTTCAGCTCATTATGCCTGCTTAAAGCAGTGCTTACCCTCCAGGGCAAAGCTCCATGTTGGCATGGCCGCATACCACTGGGTGCCAAGTGAACTCATTCAGCATCAACCAGGGAGTGTTTGCGTAGTGTCATGGTGCCCACAGGTAAAACCCTTCTTTTGGGCTTGCAAACACAGATGCCTCTAAATAACTGAGCAGGCTTGACCTTCAGGTGGATTATTTTTTTGACATCATTCAGTTTGACTCTGATTGCAGTCTGGAAAATGACATTTGCCAAAGCTGTGAAGGTCTAGGATGAGCAACTCAAATTCAGGTGCATACATCCATTCATAGCTGCTTCCTGCACATTGTACTTCTGTTAAGGCTGAGTAGGTCTTTAATAGCTCTGCCAAGACTCTGGGGGAGATGCTTCCTCTTCTCTTTCTCTGTATGGATGGATGAATAAAGTAATTGGATATTTCAGTCTAACACAGACACCTGAGATGTGGCCCCAACCCATCCTGTGAAATCCATACAAAGATAAGGTTGGGTGAAGCTTGGAACAACCTGATCTACTAGAAGATGGGATGGACAGATGATCTTTAAATCATATAATCATAGAATTTCTAGGTTGGAAAAGACCTTTGACATCATCAAGTCCAACCATATCTATTCACTACTAAATCATATCCCTAAGCACTTCTTCTACCTGTCTTTTAAATTCCTCCAGGGATGGGGACTCAATCACCTCCCTAGGCAGCCTGTTCCAGTGCCTGATTACCCTTTTGGTGAAAATATTTTTCCTAACGTCTAATCTGAACCTCCCCTGATGCAGCGTGAGGTCATTCCCTCTTGTCTTATCACCTGTCACTTGGGAGAAGAAACCATTACCCACCTAACTAAAACCTCCTTTCAGGTGGTTGTAGACAGTGATAATGTCTCCGCTCAGCCTTCTCCTCTCTAAGCTAAACAACCCCAGGTTTCTCAGCTGCTCCTCGTAAGACCTGTTCTCCAGCCCCTTCACCAGCTTCATCACTCTTCTCCGGACACGCTCCAGAGCCTCATTGTCTTTCTTGTAATGAGGGGCCCAGAACTGAACACACTATTCAAAGTGCAGTCTCACCAATGCCGAGTACAGGGGCAGAATCTCTTCCCTGGACCTGCTGGTCACGCCGTTTCTGATACAAGCCAAGATGCCATTGGCCTTCTTGGCCACCCAGGCACACTGGTGGCACATGTTCAGTCATCTGTCAACCAACACCCCCAGGTCTTTCTCCTCCAGGCAGCTTTCCAGCCACACTTCCCCAAGTCTGTAGCGATGCCTGGAGTTGCTGTGCCCCAAGTGCAGGACTCTGCACTTGGCCTCATTAAACCTCATCCCGTTGGCCTCAGCCCATCAATCCAGCCTGTTCGCATCCCTGTGAAGAGCCTCCCTATCTTCCAGCAGATCGACACTTTCTTCCAGCAGATCGACACTTTCTTCCAGCTTAGTGTCATCTGCGAACTTATTTAGGGTACATTCAATCCCCTTATCCAGGTCATTGATAAAGATGTTGAACAGGACTGGACCCAGCACTGAGCCCTGGGAGACACCACTTGTGACTGGCCTCAAGCTGGATTTAGCTCCATTTACCACAACGCTTTGAGCCCGGCCAGCCAACCAGTTTTAACCCAGTAGAGGGGACACCTGTCCAGGCCAGTGGTAGCCAGTTTCTCAAGCAGACTACTGTGAGAAATGGTGTCAAAGGTTTTACTAAAGTCCAGGTACACTACATCCCCAGCCTTTCCCTCATCCATCAGGCGGGTCACCTTGTCATAGAAGGTGATCAGGTGAGTTTGGCAGGACCTGCCTTTCCCAGAATTAAGGTCCCTTCCAAACTAAACCATACTGTGGTTCTGTGATTCTAGGATGTGTTGGTGGCCTTGAAATTTTGCAGCTTTCTCAATTACTGTAATTGTGTGCTCTTGGTATTTGAATGTAACCTTGACTTTTTGGTAGGAGAAAGTCAGAAAATGGGAGAATGTTCTTTGTCACTTGTTCATATTTCTGTTCTTCCACAACACTCACCTCTCTCTAGAAACACCAGTGTTTCTGGCCAGCACGCGGCAGTTCTCAGGGAGATCCTTTGTGCATTTTTACTCAAACCTAGTCTGGCTAATTTCAAATTGCGTTTGGACAAATTTCCAAGTGAAGAGATGCACCAGTCTATAATTGACTGGTACCTTGTAAAGAACCTCAGCTGGGAAGAGGTTTTCAATTAGGTAGATTTATTTCCTTTAAGTGTTTTTCTAACTGACTAGACCCTCTGGCCAGTGCAGGAGGGAAGCTGAATGACTTTTAACTCCCTGTGTTGTTGAAGTTTTGAAAAAGAGCAACTAAAAATGAAACCATAACTAGCAGGAGATGTTAATTCAACTCCAGCAGAAAGCATCTAAGTATCCAAAATTAACACAGAGGTTTAGGAAATGAAGATACTAGCTAACCAGTTTGCAAAATAAAAATTCAGGAATGGCTTTAAAAATAAACCAACACTGATAGTAAAAACTAGGTGCTTCTAGGAGGAACTGAGATAGAGCTACAAGCAGTAATTCAAAAACTTGAAAAAGAACAACAAAATAGAAAGAGAATGAAGAGTTGGCTACATTTTTAAAAAAATACTAGCACCTACATATGTGACTATGTGCTGAAGATTTAGAAAATCTCTGCTCTTTGTAAGTTGTCTAGGTGTTTTGTGATGTGTGTTTTACAATTCCCCTTTCTAGAGGTGGAAGATCATAAAATTAATACAACTCAGACCACTTCTTCAAGACCCTTTCTCAGGCATTCGTAAGTTCTTGCTTGAGAATATTCTCCTCCTCTTTGTATTGTCTACTGTCATCCTAAAAGATACTATAAAAATTAAAAAAAAAAAGAGGAAAACATCATTCCTTGCTTCTGCTGACTTCACTTAATTGTACTGCTTGCATAATTTCTTGTCAAGTTCTTGCTGGATTTTATCTGTGTGGGAAGTAGTTTTTTTGTCCTTAACAGATCACATCTTAGCACTAGCATGTTATTCACTAAAAATACCAAAATATACGTGTACCCTGGGCTGTACAAGATGGAGCTGTGGGCCATGCCTTGTGCCTGGGTTTCAGGCTCTCCTTTTCTAATGCAGTCTTCGTTATGCACTCCTTTTCTTTTCTTCTTGGCTTTATCTTTCAAGGAGCCCAGGTTGTTCATTCTCTGTACTTTCCTTGATAGTTACGATGGATCCTTAGGTCTGTATCTGTCCACACAACAGTGGATACTGTTTGGGCCACATCGAGGATTTGGTGTTAAAGTAAAAAGATTGCAGGAATTCACGTTGTGCAGTGGCGATATTCTGGAGAAATCTGAACTTCACTTTTCCAGTTGATAATTTAATTTATTGCAAGCAAGGATCAGATCTGGTGCTGTTATAATTCAAATAACACACCTTTGCAGATTTCCCCAAGCAGTCTCCAGGTTCATACAAGCTGGGTTTCTTTTCTTCCTGTATCTCAAAATCCTCCTTCAATTTTCCCTAATTAAACTCTCATTTTAATAATATCTTGGCTGAATGACAGAATATGAAAATTCTTCAGAAAATAATCTTTTTAGAGGATTATAGCAGATTAAAGCACCATCCTGTGCTCAAAGACTTCAGCATACCTTCCAAACAGGGATTGCAATGGTTTCAGAATATGTTATCACATTTACTAAAACATTGTTGTAAGTAAAAATGAAAACTTCAGAAGGCAGGGGAATTCTTTATGGAGATTAGCATTCTTGGCTTTCAGTCTGGATGCTGTATGTAGTGTGTGCAAGGGTAAGCACTGGATTATTTCAGTATTCTAAAATGTGTGGATTTGCTGGGGCTGCCAGTTGAGGTCAGGAGGGGTAACAGTTATGTGTTAGTCCTACCTGATTATGCTTCCAAGAAGAATTCTGCCTTTGCACAAGTTGTAACTTTCTGCAGAAAATGAAATAAAATACGTGATATAATTTGGAAACCTTTTTTTTTGCAGTTCTCAAATAGTCAGTGGCAGTATGAACTAAATAAGGAAAGTCAGTGAAACTTAGAAACAGTAACTGAGATGAAAATCCAGTTGTTCCAGCTGTGGTCTAAATGCGTGTCAGCCGAAATAAAGGCCCTGCCCCCACAAAGGCTCAGTTTTCAAAGACTGGGCAAAAATGTTCAGAGCCTCATTAAGTTCACTTTGATTGATCTCAATTAAAACAACTAAGAAACATTTTCTGAGTGCACTGGTATTATTTTAATGGCAATGGAGTAATATTCCTCAAAGCCTGTCAGTTTGTAGTAAATTGGATAGCAGTTAAACCGTGAGAACAATTCTCCATCTGCATGAATGGGGCTGTGTAGTCTGGGGGCTTTGGTGGAATGATTGCAACAGACACAAGAGACTTTAAGGAAACAGAGGAAACACATGGGCATTTTGAACATGCATTTTGAAGCCTCGTTGTGAGCATCATCACAAGGAGTGAACAGACTACCAGCATGCAACTGTTCTTCATCTATGTTGGGTTTTTTTTGTAGCCTGTTGTGTCTGACTACATTTTGAATGTGGAGATTTTACCCTTTCTCTCCTGTGCTTCTTGCTGGGGAAAAAATTTGCTTTTTCTATCCCTTATTAAGTACATTAAAGAATAGTCCAGCTCTTTACAAGTTGAATTCTGTTTCCTCTATTAATTAACCTCCAGTTCCTTCATCAAGTTCCAGTCTAAACTGTGCCGAAGTTGTTACTTCTACAGTGATCAAGACCTCTTTATGCTGCATGTAGGCCTACTGGTTGTCTCAGGAAGGAGTGGAAAAGGGTTCATCCTAGTCATCGCTTGTAGCATCTATGTGACAGGCCAGACTGTCCCCAACCTCAAAAGTTAGAAATGCTGCTAGTCGTCTTAGCTGCTGCCAAGCATTTCATACTATGCTACCTGAATATTTGAAAAAAACAGTCTGTTACTTTTTATCCTAGATAAGCAGTGTACAGCAGCAGCCTAGAAAGGAAATGGGAAGAATCGATACCTTTGTAGATGCTGGAAGCACAAGTATTTGTAACTACGATCTCTAGAACTGAAATTCTGTAATGAAGCTTATACATGCAAGCATGCCTTTAGACGCTGCAGAAGGTGCTCTGCAAGAATGGTGGTACCCTGAGCTTCTCTTCCTACTATGTTGTTATGTATCTCTAGTATCTTGATCCAATGAGGGACAGGCCACCTTTGATGGTCACATTGTCCAGCCAGTGGCCATGCTCCCTGCAGTGAGGCTGTCCTGAAGGGCATGTAGAGAGGTTTCTGTTGAGTGGCCAGCTGTGCCTAGTCCCTCTCACATCTCTGTAAAGGAAGCTATAGGGATGAAGAGGTGTTTTCATGATTTGCAGTATATATGCTGATCCTTATAATTCTATAATTTGAAGAAACCTTAGAAGTGTAGGTGAGCTCCAGGTGTATTCAGGCCAAGGATTGCAGGGCCTGCCAAGATGCTGAAGTCCTTAAAGATGTCCACTCACTATTCCTCTGCAGAGACTGAGAGCATAACCCACCATATTTACTGAAAATGCTACTCACCTTTGCATCAAACTTCCATTTCAGACAATATTCTGTATTTTTGACACAAACCAAATATTTTCATGCTGCCTTGTTGTAGGGCTTTTTATTAGTTTGTTTTTCCAGAATGTCATTCTCAACTTTATGTTTAGCATTTCTTCTATAGTCAAAATCGTTAATATTTTGTCATTGTGGTCAAGGCTATTATACATTGCATGTGTTTTTTAGTGAAGCAACTGGCAGTGACACTGCATGTTTGATCTCTTGACAGCTGTGCTCTATGTAAGACAATAATACATTAGAGTAATTTCATTAGAAGTTATGTGAGATTAATAAAGGTTCTAGTGCTAATACTTGTCGCATTACAATACCTGGCTTTACTTCCTGGAGCTGTATGCAAACCTGAAGTGGATTATTTTTAGACACATTCCTTGACAGTACCTAAGGGTCAATTAATAGTTATTTCTATTATTTGTCATCTGTAAACCAATGTTTTGCTTGCTTTTAATTGAAATACCAGACAATTTTTTTTTCACAAATATGTGGAGCATATATTGAGTTTAAGTCACTGAAAAGAGAGAAGTTTTAAAACGTAATGTCAGTTACTGCCTAGATTCAGTATGCACTTGATTTTTACTCCTCTTGCCCTTTCCTTTTGCATCTGAACACCTAATGAGTGATCACAATTCCCAGCTGACTTGCCTGCAGGGCACCACTACAGAGCTACGCTTCCTTTTACTTGTGCAGGAGCAAAGGGAACTACACAGCAAAGTTTTCAAATTTGCTTTGCTGAGAACTGGAAAATGAGGACAATTGCAGTGACTGTCTGTGAGAATTAACACTCACAATGAGCATTATCATTATTACAGTAAATATTAGGTTGAACTAGATGATCTTTGAAAGTGCCTTCCAATCCAAACCTTTCTGTGATTCTGTGACTTGAAACAAAACCAGAAATTGCTCCTAGTGAGCCTATGTGCACCAAATGAGGAGAAATTATAGTTGTGCTAAGGTATAGGGTGTATAATTTCAGCATAAACTCCACAAAAGCAAGTGATTCGTCCTCACTTGATCCACAGGGCTTACTGTAAAATGAGTTACGTGCTGTACCATCCTTCCTCTAATAACTTCAGATGTTAAGGACACAGTTATGGAAATTTTAGGAGAGGAAGGCTTTGCAAATGTAAGTCAGATTTTGTAGAAATGCTGCCTTTCCCAAAGAATGATTCATCTAGATTTCCAACTTTATTAAAAAAAAAAAAAGTTTTATTTGCTGTAACATAGGCAAAACCTAATGTTCTTACTCTCTTTCTCCCCTTTGTTCTTTGCCAAAAGACTACACCGTTTTAATCAAATGACTACACTTATTTAGGGAGCAATCTTAGCAAAATAAGATTGCGTTTTCCATGATATATGAAACAAGTAGTATTGTTATTCTCTATAATTTGTTCTAGTTGAGTATCTCAGTGTTTCACAAACATACACCTTGACTCCTAAAGAGCAATCATGCCTTTGAATAGCTTTGATTCAACTTGGGCATCAATAGATCAGGGCAGTTTAACATGACCTGGGGTGAGAAGAGTTTTGGCTTGACAGGAAAACTGAGACATAAAATGCTTTCCAGGAAGTTGGACTAAAGCTTTTTAGCTGAAACCAGTACCCAGAATTTCTAAATTTAGATTTTATGCTCAATCTAGTGAATATTTTGACACGCTGGCATGTCTCTGCCATGTTAGTTACTTGTAAGCTGAAGGGCAGCTGTTTTTGCAGAGAGATTCTCCTTGGTACTTAATCCAAACTAAATCTCTAATGCAATCTGAAGTAAATAACAGTAATTTTTCTGCTTGTTTGAGGCTTTGCAGCTGGGTAAATACAAGCTTCCTTGTATTTGGTAAGTAGCTGTTGTCAGTGGTTTGGATCTGGGTAACATCCCATACTCCCTGAAAATTAACAGCTTGCCTTTCTATCATTTCAGTGGAAGTGTATGCAGTTTAAAACTCCCTTTAGGTCACAGTTTTTGTTTTTTTTTCAAACAGCACAGCCATGTCACGGTTCATAAATTAAGAGGTCAATTGTTTGTCACTGGAGCTGAAAATATCTCCCTAAAGGTTAGACCTCTGAGGCATTCTTTAAAATGCTGGCAAGTTTCTGTGACAATAGTCTTTTGAAAAGAATGTTTTCTGATGCTTATCAGGAAATAAACATCAACAGTGTAATACCTTATCATTTTGGACTCATTAGTGTAGAAACCTCTGCCACACTGTTTGGAGTGTCCCTTGACGTTCCTTTTGTTGATTACAGGAAGAGTTAAATGTTTGTCACATAAAACTCACTAGCACTGGTAAAATATAATTTTCAGCATTTTTCTTTCCCAAGGACCAGAACGGTTTTGTGAAATATAACCAAGCCCAATACTCTTCACTCACACTTCTGTACCACCGTATCTCAGGGGCTGCTTTGTGGTGTGCCCATACTTGTAAGGGTGTAGGTGTTGTCTGAATCTCAGGGCTGCCAGGCCAACCATTGGGTTCTTTGTGAAAGTCAGCAAAACTGCCCAGGACTATGTGCCAAATTGTGAGGATATGTAGGACACATGCTACAGGGAGTCTGCAGACTCTAAGGTTGTACCTGATAACCAGCAGGTCCTCAATCTCCTATGAGAGAAATCAAAGGATTTCTTGGATAATAATGCTTGGCAATGCTCAGAAAATACTTCTGGATAAAAAGAGGAAATAACCAGCAGAGTGTTTCATTATGAGTGTCCTTATTAACTTCTTGCTTATAAACTCTGGGTTATTGTGGATGAAGGTGGTGGGCAGGAGCAGCAGCATTACCCTCTTAATTGTGGGGGCGGTACACAGTCATGCAAAGAATCCCCAGGCAGTGACCTCAGCCACAAGCCACATGGTAGTTACGGATCATCCTTATTTCCTTTATGGAAAGTGTGCTGTTTTTTTGATGGCATGAACATGATTATCGTGGGAATCACTAGACAAGTCTCCTCCTAGAGGATTGACAGCTCTTGCAGGATCAGCTCTCTGTTAACATATCTACCCTTACTCTACTGTTCACTGTCTGACCTTGGATTGCTGATCTTGAATATTTATATTTAGGAAGAACATAAATTATTGCACTCATGGACCTTCTCACATTTGTGATAGCCAGAAGAACAATAAATCTTTATGCCAGAATGTATATAAGCCAGGGAAGGAGAAGAAATTAAATTTAATACTTCCCCTTTTAAATATGATCTTTCATCCTGTTTTCCTCAGCTTGCATTAGAGACTGAAAAGCAAACTGCTGCATCCACATGCTGTCATTCATAGAATAAAATTTCTGCAATGTAGTAAATACTTGGCAAATAATTCTGCCTTTTTTCCCTCACAGTTCAGCAGATCTTCCTACGTAAAGCCTTCAGGTTTGGGATGAGCGTGAGACTTTTGTTACTTTAAGAACCTCATCTTCTTTACAGGAGTGTTGACTGAATGTGCAGATGACAGAAAATGTGTGGTTTAGGCTATTGCTTATCAATGCAATGAAAGAGAAGAGATGGGGAGGTGCAGTGGCAGGGGTATGGTGGGGTGTTTGTTCTTGCTGTGTGCTCAGGTACACTTATTTTTTTCTTTTCCAAATAAAAGCCTGGAAGTAAGGTTGCTGATTATGTCTACACTTTGTTAAAGAAAGCTCACAGAAAACATTTGACTGATAACCTTCGTATCAACAGTCTGGATTGCACAATTTTAGCTACTAATTAAGAAGGAACATATACCATGTTTAAGTTTCATTCACGGGAAACTGAACTCTTCTTTACCTTATGGATGAATGTTGAAATAAAAAGAGTGAATATGTGTGCAAAAAGCATGTCTTCTCTGCAGTGCTCTGGCATTTCTCAAGGCAAAACTTCATCAATTTTAGTCTATCTTTTAGGTAATGTGATCTTGATAGACTAAAAAAATTAATTGTATTTAAGGAGTAGAATAAGAAATATGATACCGAGTTCATTGCTTGAGTAGTCAAACTTGTTTGAAAACCGCTTTTGCAATTATGCATTGGATTAATGGATCAGTCATTATACTTTAAAATAAGGTACTACTTCTTAAATCGCCCTGTAAGTACAGTTATGTGGATGATCCTAACCAGACTACCGCACAATACAAACAGACCATTAATCATGGTGAATTAGAAGCTACGTTCCTGCAAGCACAAACACAAACACACAAGATAATCCACAGCCACCTACACGACACAGAGTGGATAAATACTCATTCCAAGTTTTTCTGAAATTTGGTAGAATCTTAGGATTACTACAGGTCTGAAACCCAGGACAGCATACCACTCCGATACTAGTATCCTCAAGGAAATTTTTTGTTTGCCTACTGTTTTTTTTCAAGAGCAAATATAGCTGAGGTTGTAGCGTATTACGCATGGTATAGCATTGAGTTCATTTTAATTTTTAACAGTCATCTGTTTTCTTCATCTCTCACTAAGTCAAGCCACAGGAACATCTGGTCTTTCTTTTCTTTCATACTATTGACTTTGCTTTTGCATTTTTATAGTGTGGGTTTTGTTTCCATATGAGGGTTAAAGTCAGCTTGCTTGCTAAAAAAAAGGGTAAGGGGAGGCAACAGGCTGCAGAGTTACAGTCATGCTGGATTTGTCTCCTGCTTACACAGGGAACCTGAGAGTCAGTACCTCTTGTCCATGTTATCTCTCTGCCACTTGTAATAATGCCATGTTGTTGGGCTGAAAATCTGTTTGTCTCCTACTCTTAAAAGTGCTTTTTGTCCCTGTGCTGAGACAGTTGTGGACTGGTGTGGTCTGTCCCTGTAATTCTGTCCCTGTATTGTGACTTTGCAATACAGACTCTGTGCTCTGAAAATGTGGTCTGTCAAGTTTACTTCTCAGCATGCACCAACGAGGCACTGTGTGATAGCACATTTTAATTAAACACCCACTAGCCAGTCAAATCTGCAAATATGATGTCAATCTTGTGACAAACAATGTCTAGAATTCTATGAGGTATTAAATAATTGGCGGGACTTGGCCTAAACTCTTCCTCTTGCCTGCTGTTCTTATTGAATAAAAAAATACTCTGGAGTTTCCTTTGTTGAAAATGCAATTAGTCAGTAAAATAAATACCTGTTAATTTGAATATTTAATACTTGAACATGAAATGGGGTTTTGAAGAGCATACAACCAAGCATTTCAGCTTGTAAAGTGTATTACATTTATAAGTAGGCAATATGAAGTATTATTAGATTGATAATTGACTTGATTTTAAATTAATCGGCCACCCTCAAATAAGATTAAACCTGCTTTGCTGTTGTCTTATAGATGAAATTAATCACTTTCAATAAAAACTCTTTTCCCTTCTTGCTTGATCTGAAAGATTTTAGGTTACCTCTTTGTAAATCTCTAATACATAAATGAGTGTGCTTGTTTGTGTGTGTTGAAGGAAACAAACTGGCAGAAGTGGGAAGAAAAAAATAAGCAAGCCTTATTAACAAGAGCTCAGTTTTTATTCCAAACAGACTTAACTAGCAGAAGAAGAAAGGAAGATCTGAGGCTGGCTGCCAGAGAAGCATTGCTGGGTGTAAACTCTCCAAGACATCTCAGAATGCCCTTATCAGGGAGCCCAAAAGTGTTTATACTCTGGGACTCTGCAGTCAGGAGCAGTCTTGCAAGTAAAGAGCGTTTACAGTAGATTTGTAGTACAGAGAAAACTACAGCCAAGCTGACCAGAAAGACTGGAATTTCATCTATCTTTCCCCACCACCCCCCTCCCGCCTTCTCTCTGTCGCCCACTCATTGGATTTCTTTCTCTGCCAGCGTTTTAAACCAGAGATTACTGGGTCAGTGACATTCATTATTCCTCTTATTCTAGTATGATCTTGTGTTCAGCCTCCTGGAGAAACATTGCTACCTGTAAGTATCTGCTTCAAGTTTCTTATATATAATGAATGGTGTTGTGTTTGTGGTTGTAAGAATGCTTAACAGCTTGCAACATTCAGTTTGCTGCTGAGAGTTGCAGCAAAGAAGTCAGACAGTAATTTTTGTACTCAGGATGGATTAAATCTCAGTTCTAACTTTGGAAGAAAACATCCACTGGTTCTTGCCAGCAGTTTAGAAGAAGTTAACTTGGAAGTTAAAGGTACCAGGCAACTGAGTTTATCCTGATGTTCAAGTTGATATAGATTTCTCAACTATGCTGGCTTTCTTCCACCAGCTCTAATAAAACTTTGTGGTTTTATCTTTTATGAGAGCCTGGAAGCACTAAGCAAGATTTCTTTTCTTAAAATTATCGGTTTAGAAAAGCACACTTGGAGAGGGAAATGTGACTAAAAGTACTTAAAAACATCATTAAAACTGTCAGTATTAGTAAGTCTTTCTAGAGGATGTATTTTATTTAGCTGGTAGAACTTATTTTTTAAACGTGTGTCTTAAAATGGTAGACTTTTATTTTGCAGTAGAGATCTGTGAGAGTTTTCATATTTTCATGTGCATTCAGACAGCTGACTTCATTCATCTGAATTAGATGTTAATTCATCAGATGTACGTATAAATGTTTGCATGTGTTTCTGAACACGAATATACTTGCTTACACAGTTTTTACATTTCCTGCTGATTTTATGCATTTACCTAGAAACAAAGTCTAAACCATCATTTTTTAGAGATTAGTTGCTCTCAATCTGTGTTGTGCTGACACACTTGAAAAACTTCCTGTATATAATTATACACAGTTTCTTGAAACCATTATTAAAAGAGGATTTTAAAAGCTACATTTTTGCTAGTTAGAGAATTGCTCTAGTTAATCATCATAGAAGCTAACGCAGGGCTGCACATTACCTTAGGGAAAACAAATCTCTGCTGTTGACATGTGTCCAAAGTGTCTGTGGGAGGCATTGGCATTGTAAATCACTGGGTGCTTTCACAGTTAAAAGAGCACACATATCTGTAGAAGTTGTCCCACCTCTTTTCTCTTAGTTGGATTTTACTACTGGGGCCTGCATAATTCTTCATAATTCTTCCCTATGGTTTATTTTGCATGCAACACGACTGCATGCAGATATTTTTGACCTAGAGAATTATGTGATTTGGATCTGGGTAGGTTTTGAGTATTTTTGCCAGCATAGATCCCTGCTCTGAGAAGAGTTAGGCAAGTATAAAACCAAATGATTAAACAAGTCCCTGGACAATGACTTGATTTTTTAAATGAAAGTACTTCATGCCTGTTCATTTGTTATATTAATTTTCTGCAATCCTTAAAGAAGTCCTCATAATATTGGTCTATGATAAAATTAATTACAGCATAAGTGGCCTTGATAATAAGTATCTATATATCTATGTATATATGTATCTATCAGTTACCCTACAACAATAATTGTGGCCATTGACTTCATCAAGCCAACAGTGAATTTAGATGGCATTAGCAGTATGTGTAGTAAAAATATCACGGTAAAATAACATATGCTAGTCAAATAGTGATACATTAAAAGAGCATTCCACTTGACTGTACCTGTTGAGAATAAAGGGAGTTTGAGCAGATCATTTGTCATCAATACTTTAACTTTGCTTCTGCCATTTTTTGAGATTGTGTGGCAGCCAGTTGTGGACCGTTACTAAGTTACCTCATGCTAATACTTGAACAGACTACATCTGGGAAGCTGTTAAAAATGCCCTAGTGAAATATGTTATCTCTGTGTCTAGTTGCTATCATTGTGAAGCCTGCAATAATATTTGAAAGAACTCTAATAGCTGACTGTGAAGATAAACTGTAGCTGGATTGTCTGTGATTTTCTGACAAATCTTGTTTGAAATCATTATGCACTTACATAAGCTGACAGGTTGTAGCTGCACTGGGCAGGCGTCCTGAATGCATAAAGATTATTTTTTTAACTTTATTAATGAAAAATGTTAAAAAACCAGAACCTGTTGTTTCAGGGTTTTTTAGCAGATATAGATTAATTTTGATGTGTAACTGTTCAAACTGGTGCATACTCCTTGTCTATCAAGCATAGTGTGAAGGCAATCATACTGCATGTGAGTAACTCTCAGATTTCACAGGAGACCCTCATGTAATTTTTGATTTGTATGTAGGGAACGTCAAACTTCCAGTGGAGTCCCCTCACATACTTTTGGAAACCTAAATTTGTGTCAAGGAAGAATCTATCCTCTTTCCCTTAGATAGCTATATAAACAGGAAGAAATTATTCATTGGAGGCACAACTTTTGCTCTCAGAATATACCAAGAATCCTGCCAAAAAAACTCAAAGGAGCATCCCAAGTTTCACATGTCTAAGGTGCAAAGAGGTGAACCAAGCCTGTGTGTTCATGGGAAAGTATAAATGATGCCACCTCCCAGCTGTTAAAATTTAAGCATTCAACAAAAGCCTCTGTGTAGCATGTGCAGCAGATCGCATATCTTCTGTTCAGCACTATGACATGCAGCATATCCTCCAATGAGCTTGTTTTTGTGAAGAGTAGTCTGCAAAGTCTACTTTCTTTCTCAAAAATTAAAAACCTTTGCCATTACCTGCAAGGTTCATCAGCTCAAAGATCAGCCTTCTCCCCTACACTCAGTTAACTAGCCAGCCAAAAACAATGCATGAAGAAATTACTATAAAACCACCAAAACTACATGTTGCACTTCAGGTAGTTTTCTACCTGTAAGAAGGAGTCTGCAAGAGATGGAAATCCATTGCCATTTCATTGCTCTGGTACTTCCATGTAGGGCAGAATTGGGTGTTACCACATTCAACTTACTAAGTACATGAATAGAGGCATAACACTATGGAGTAGTGCAATATATCAGTGATACTGCATTTTGCCACCACTGCCTGACAAGTTTTTCACAGAAGTGTCAGACCCATCATTTGTAATAGTATAATAAAACAACGTCATGTTTGGGTACATGGCTGCATGTTCTTTGTCCCTAACATTTTGCCTTGTTATTCCTTGCATAGAAGGATTTTCCTGCTCCTTTTCCAAGGGTTTAGATACCTTCAGGCTTGCGAGTCAGAGATGTGTTCAGTTTCTGGTAGAGTTGCTCTGCTGTAACTCAGGGCCATATGGCACCTCATGCATAAGATTCAACCATACCTTGCAAAGGTCATGGAAAAGTGTGGGTCTGCAGAGCTGGTGGCCTGTATTGTCATGTTAGGTACTGAATGCAATGCCGTCTTTTGTGTCTTCACTAGCCCAAGCTGCGAATCAAGGTGAAATTAAGAATTTTGTCCTTGCAACACAAGCACAATTGTCACTGACTAATCCTAGGTTGCTTGCTGAGTTTCACTAGTTTCTTTTCAATCCATTACTAGTTACGTGCTAAAATTAAATGTCTTTCCAAAGAAGAGTTATAGACTGCTCTTCTCTTTAGAAGAGTAGGCCTCATTCCCTCTCTGCAGTGCACAGATGAAATAATAAACATAGTTATTCTAGTCCTTTTACTTCACTGCTTTCACTAGTTTTCCCTTCCTTTCCCCATAAATCAGAATCTCCAGTATACCCCTTTCCCTTCTCATACAGGAAAAGGAGAACGACGAGAGATCAGACATGCTCCTGACCGTTACAAATGGGTCATGCTCTTAGGGGAGTACCAGTATGACATTAAACTACAAAACAATGACAGTAAAATTATACCGTATAGTGGTTTGTGTTAACATTTACACTGAGAAGTAGCCTACTGCCTTTAACTGCCAAAACTCCAACCTTTTGTGGTACTTGAATGGTCAAAAGAAAATGTTAAGTAGAAATATTAAAACCTTCTGAAAAATTAATTAGTCCTGGAAATGGCAAAGAAGTTGGTTCATTCTGTGTTCCTCATAGGCTGGCTTGACTTTCCTAGCAAAGAGCTAACCTCTATAGCTTTATACTCCCAGAGGAAAGATTGGAAAACAGTGAGTACTGAGACCCAGGAGGATGAGAGTCACATGCAGGTTAGTAACCTATAGATAGGATCACGGGAAGAACCTCACTGGAAGCTGGAGTGTTTTATGAACTTTCTCAGGCAGCTGCCAAAAAGATGTAATTATTTCTTTTTCCAGAGTAATTTCTGCCCTGCACTCTGTTCATATGTGTCTGGTGGAGAATGAGTAGTCAGAGGGCCATAGTTCCTATTTGTGTAATGACCTTAAAAACACATAAAAGGAAATTAAAAGAAAAAAGAACCACTTCATCTTTATCTTCTCAACTTCTATTATGTGAGAGAGTTTTCTGGTCTTAAAAGAGTAGAGGGCAAAGAGGTTTTTATTGATCTTTTGAGGAGAAAATATTTACCTGTCCAGAAAATGCTGTTTAACTCTTAGTATCTTATCTTCATTAAAACAAAGGCCAAGAGGATAAGAGTTGATTTTATTTGCTTTTGCAGCTGTGTCAATATAATAGTATCTGCTAACAATGTGACCTCGATCTCTACCTTAAAATTTAAAATACTTCTAACAATATAAGTAGACATTAACATTTAAAAGGCAACAATGCATTGTCTTCAAGATGGTATTTAAGGGGCAATCACAATCAATAGCTCCTTTTTCTTAGTCTCAGTCCAGGACTTGGCACTGCTGTGCTTTTTTTAAAAAGTGTGTTGTGTAACGATTGGAGATCCCTGCTCTTGATTGTTTAGAAGTCTTCCTCTCAGTGTTTCTGTATCTCTTTGTTTTCTCATCCACCACTGCCTGAGCAGCCCCCTCCTCTCCCTTCCCTGCATAAGTCTTAGCTCAGTTTAATGGGAAAGAGTGAAGCACTGGCCTTATATTCTGGTTGATACAGAAGTGGGTCTTAGAAGGAGTAGAAATTAAAAGGGTTCAGGAAGGGCTACGGAGGCACCTAATGGAAAAGAATAATTCAATTTTCAGCCTTTCACTAGGCTGCAATAGTTGGCATTACAGTGCAATACTGTTTAGTGTTACATTCAGAATTTTCTCCTCTACTACTTGTCTGCCTTTGTGTAATGTCAAATATGCTTTCTGTGTTATGTTGGCACATGAGCACCTGGGGATACTTCTGAGCTCAGTTTCTACTACCTAATCTCCTAAACTTCAGTGAATCATAATTTAGTGTAAACAGTGACAATATGACAATGTGAACATTTAAGTCAGAAATAATCTCTATAAATTGAAACTATACTAGGTATGAATCTGATAATCACTGTTAAAATAGCTGTAGTGTGAATAAGGGTAGAATATAGAAAAACATTTTTCTATTATATAGTAACCTGCTTTCATACAACGAATAAACAAAGAACAACAAAGAAGTGTTAATAAACTGGATATATCTGGTGTGCTTTACATCCTTCAGCTGTTTTCCCTGATGAAGAAAGGTCTATTCAATGATCATGCAATGAAACATTTGTTTCCTTACTTTCCTAAGAAGTGTACAGGTTTTGTCAAAAAGTGCGCAGGAATTCTGTTCACAGACCAAAATTGAGAAAGGAAAACAGAAAAGGAACTGTTACATGCCATTCCTTAACTCTGCGAATACCTTACTCAATACTTATTTTCTATGTGACCTATAATCCTTGTTTGTAGTACATAGAACAAAAACACAAAATAGCAAACAGTCCAGGGGTGCATGTGTTAATTGCACATTCTGAAGTGACAGGCCTCTAATTTAATAGAATCCTTTCATTGCCCTGGGCTAAGTTTTAATTGCTGTAATAATATTCATCTTGTTTCCTCGAAATCGTGGAAGGCTGCCATTTGTTTTCTTTAATTCCATCCTCTTCAAAAAGAAAAAAAATCCTATGTTCTCTCTGTTTCTTGTAAACTTTGCCTGGTGTTCATTAAAACAAATCAGTCTGACTCCCAGCCCACACCAATCATCCTCCATAATCCTCTTCAAGATTTGCAATAGAACAGGGCAATTTTGGCTGCAATTGTTCACTGAAATCTCCCTGGTAACCACAGATTTTGTCACACACAGCAAAACTCTTAAGGTCTCATCCAAATCCCATTGAAGACCTTGGATGTCATTGAAAGTTGGTTAAAGGTCACTTTAATCTGTGATTACAGATTTTTTAGTCATATTTTAGGTACTACAAATGGGAGTTACTTGTGCTGTTTCTGATCTTATTTTCTGTCATTTTGCATTGGTAGATAGCTATCTAAATGATTATGGTTACTCTTTATTTACATCACGTTAGACCTTTGTAACTTGAAAATAAAGAATAAGTGCTGGAAACCTTCCCAGATAAGTAGTAATATTAGAATCCTTTGAAGAAAATTTCATACATGGAGGAGTTGTAGAGACAAAAAAAATCTCAAAATTGTCTAAAATTTGTCATTTGTATCTAGAGACACACACCTGAGAGCTTCTACATGTAACTCTGGCTGGTCCTGCACAAATGTATGTTCTGTCCAGAGCCTGCTGTTGGAATATCTAACTTTCAATAACTCATGGATGAGCTTGAGGACTTAATGCAATTCTCCAAATTCCTGAATTCACACTTGACAAACTGGGAAATTTTGTGAGTTATTTTGTGATGATGGTAATTCTACAGCAATGTTTAAGTTCCTTTTGGGCAGTTTTTCTTTCCTCTTTTTTTTTTTTTTGACAATCTTGAAAACCAGTTGTATTTAGTGAGAACGCTGATGTTTGTAATTAGCCATTGCATCATTTCTCAAACTTTCACCAGCAGCCCTGCGGGAAAACTAGTTCTTATGTTATTTGGAGGAAATCCCAGTCTGGTCTGTCCCACTATTAACTCTTCAGAGTCACATCCACAGCCTCTTCAGAGGTCCCTTCTCCCTTCGCCTTCTCTTGTGGTCTTATCTGTAGGGTGGGGTATGCCAGCAAATGAGAAGCTCCTCAGAGTTCCCCTTGCTGAGTGTCCCTTGCACAATGCCTTGGACAAGTCTTCCAGAGTCACGTCAGAGGCCAATACATTTCTAAATGATGGAAGTAAACTCCTTTTCTAGATCACTGAATCTCAGGGTTAGTTTGGCCAGTCTACCTCTAACTGTGGGAAACTACCTCTTCCTTCATCACCACATTTTATGTTGGATTTCATGGGAATTACTGGGCAGTATGCAGGGTACAATGCAGTGTTTCGCAAAAATACACCGGGTAATTAATGTGGGTCTTGCGAACCAGAAAGCTCTGTCATTTAACCTTAGAGTCATCACATGACTTAGATTGTGAAAGACTGGTAACTTCTGCAGGTAACTTCTCCCACTCCTTGCTCTCAGCCACCTTTTACAGCAAGTCCAGCTGCAAAAGCAGCAAAACCACATCAGGCTGCTCAGTTCCTAATTAGATTATTTTTAAATATCTCTGAGGATGGAAACTCCACAGCCCCTCTGGGAAACCTATTCCATTGACCATGCTCATTGTGTCTTTGTTTTTTTTTTCCTTAATATCTAATGTGAATTTCCCTTGTTATTAATTTTGTGGGTTGCAACCCATCCTTTTGCTGTGTACCTCCAGGATCTTTATACTTCTCTCTCAGATGTCTAAGAACAGCATTAGGCCTTCTCTTATTCAGGCTGAACAAACCCAGCTGTCTCAACCTCTCCTCATAAATCATGTGCTCTATCCCCACTGAGGGGCAACAACTAATATATGATGTTTCACTGAACCAACATGAATATTTTGCTTCTAGGACCAAAGCTGGTAGTTTTCTAAGAGCTTGTAGGTATATCGGGCACCTGGAGCTGGTTCAGGTGTTATGCCATACAGACAAACTCTTAGAAAGTCAATGAGGAAATGAGCTAATTAAAAACACTGATTCTCCTAACACGTTGTTCATGAACACTGTTATTTCATTAAACCTCTAAGCACACCTGAAATATTGTAGTGCATTTGAAATTAAATATTGCCTCAGTATTTTTTTGATTCTTGATGCATGCCTGATACACCAATGAACAGTAGAAGTAACTCAGACTCAGTTGTGAGTGAAGGGTAAATATATAGGACCTCTGTAAAGAAGTTCAAAGCAGCTACATAATATGGCAGCTGCATCGCAGGCAGCCGTAGACCTGCCAGGGAGTAAAGCATTGTCACTGTGGACCAGCATAAGTTCTGTGTGATACACCCATGATTTGCTGAAGCAGTAGCCTTTTCCATATAGAGGGGAGAATGCTACTCTGATGGCATTCACTACAAAACCTTCTCTTTTAATTGTCATTACATGCTGAAAGGATCTCTTATTATCTCATTTTGCTGTCATTGGATAAGTGTTTGAGAAATCAAGGTCTCAAGAAACAGCCCTGCAGCTAACAAGTAGGGGCCAATTTCTGTAACATATGAGGCAAACATACATAGTGTTACCTGCAAGCAAAAGCAGTCAAAGCTAGACTGTAATAAATAGTGACAACATATGACCAATTTTGTAGCAGAGAACGGCTCGCATGCCCACCACAAAATTGGATAAAATGCCCTTGTCTCTTCTTGGAGCGTTTCTGCTCTTAGTGTTTGATACAGGGTAAGAAAAGTCAGCAGAGAAGCCAACACCTGTGCCAGAGGCTTATACCTGCACCAAGTGCTAGGGTTTATGAGGCAGGCAACAGAACCCAGATCACGGACTTTGTGAGAGTCAAGGTACAGATGCCTCTGCATGAACAACACTGGCAGGCTAGAGAGAGAGAACTCCCTTTCGTTTCTTGCAAGCACAAATGCAAGATACAATGCAAATGAGAAGATACAAATACAAAGAGAACAATACCCTTCCTGACCTTTGACATTCCTGAACTGGTGATTCAGCTATCTCTGAACCATCACGTGTTTTTGTGGTAGGTATGCAAGTGGAAGTGGAGAAAGTAAAAACTTCACAGACTTCAATTTTATAAGTTACCCAGTGCCCTATGAATAAAAGGAATTTTGCACATCAATGTTGCGATTTCGTATTATGGAGCACAAAGTTACTGGCATTACCATGAGCTGTGAATCACTAGGTCTGTGCTTCAGAGTCACTGACTACCTCTTAGTGCTTTGTGAGGTCCTAGTCAGAGTTTAAAATTCCTACTCGTTCTCTTCTTATCTGAGCCCCACTATGGCTTAAGAAACTGAGTCTTCTCTGAAACTGTGACTTACTCATTCATTGCTTCTTCATCAGGGGCTGTAGTCAAAGGATTTAAAATCCATTGCAGTCCCTGTGTCAAGAGCTTCTTGCTGGCCAAGAAACCTGGCATGTCTGAAGTCGTAGGTGACATTAGGCAGAGCATCTTGAGACATATGCCAAGGAAGTTGTTTTACTTCCATCAGCCCTCTCAGCAATTTGTTCAAGTCAGAAAGCAGGAAGGAGGCACAGTAGCAGAGAAGGTTTTCACTCAGAACATCTCCCCATGCCTTTGATAAATGCTAGCAATCCGTGCACTGTGATAAATGCCAGACAGATATTCCTATTAAAAGGGTGCACTTGCTTCAAACCATACATTCTCACTTGGAGAATATAACATAATCTGTTTTCCTCCCACTCTTTCCAAGTTGTCCTTTATAAGGTTGCAGATTATGTTTCAAAACTGTGAATTTTAGGAAGCTGGGTGCTGTCTCAGATGTGCTAATTTACATGAAGCATCATGCACACGCATCCCACTAGAAAGAAGCAAAAATTATCAAGTACATTCACATATTTGGATTTTAGCAAAAGTTGTCTGTGTAAGTAAACTTCTTTTAAATTAATTGAGATTTTGATCATGAAAAAACTTTCATCAATGAATTTCATTCCTTTTCCTATTGCTAGAATTCCACATTTTCTCTCATATTTTGTTCAGATTGATCTGGCTGCATAATTTTAGATGAAAATGGAAAGATTTTCAGATAAAAAGCTAGAAAAACAGAGTTAATATTTGCAACCTGGACAACATAGTCAACATGCATCTAACTTTAAGCATGTTAGACCCAATGTCTTTAATCTCGATTCTGGGCTGAAATGAGTGGAACTGTCAGTTAAAAAATGAGTGTTGCTTTTCAAAGTGAATAATTTAAAAGAAATTCTTAACTGCTGTTCATTCTTCAGTTAAATATAAATCTGTGGGGATATGTGCATACACCTATAGGCTGTTCAGATCATCCTTCTGGAAACAATAGAGAGAAAACTTAGTTGTTAACTATAATGAAGGAAATAAAGAGCTATATGATCATGGTTTTTTTACGCATTTTCAAGTGGCAGGGTTGTGATTAAATTAAATTGTGCAAATAAATAGTCAAGCTAGTAAAAATTCACAAGAAACTGAAGGAATGTTGATGCTTTACTAGCTTGAAATTGCTTATAATTTTATAAAATTTAATTAAATCAACACCATTACCTGTTCTTTGGGCCATAGACTCAATTACTTTGGAGGGTTGCAGAAATTGAGGACTCATAAGGATTTCAACAATTCCTGTTCAATATCAGAATAACTACACTTTTCTTATGAGTTTATAAACATGAAATATGAAAATTGACTGTAGCAGGTTTGAGAGGCTTGTGTAATTCTATTTTCTGCATTACATTTGTTCCTTATTTCCAATGAACTTGCCTCAGAACGATCACCTGATGATTTCTGCAGAAAAGAAAAAAAGTCAGCTTTCCTGTGCCATACCATAGGTTTCTGTGTTAACATCCTGGCATAGTTCCTTGTAATAGCCTGAAAAGTAGAGTGGCACTGGCAAGGTATTTTCAAGTAAAGGCTGAATATTTTCCCCAACTTTCAATGGCCAGCCAAAACCAGATTTAACAAATGCCACTCTCCCTTTATCCCACTTTCAGGTATATCGAATCTGGTCAAATGCCTTCTCCTGCACTTTCAAATTACTTGGATGCTCATACCCTTTTTTTAATAACTACTTGATCCAGAGGTAAAAAAGGGCAGCAATGAAGGATCCTACACAGTGAGTGTTTGTATGTGCATCTGGATCAGAGATGCTTGGAATTCGTATTTAGAGCTGATCCATTGAGGGAGAAGTCTCACTGGTGCATAGCTAACTTTCTAACCATGTGTGCACTTAACAGTATTCAAGGGTGAAGCTAATCCACTGCTTGAAATGAATTGCAATTGTAAAAAATGGCAGAAGCTTTTTGTGTGGTTATTTGTTTTCTGCAATAATTTCTCAATGCCTCATATTTACTTTCTTTTTTTTTTTTTTCAGGATTAACAAACATTGAAAGTACTCTGAGAACACATTCATCACTTTTGTCAGGCTTGATCAATGAATTTTATAAAAACTCAAGAATATTTTGAAAGGCTTCTGTTCCAATTTCAGTCAAGTCGTGCATCTTAATGGAAAACATGGTACACTGTTACCTGCAACTAGCATTTTAGTCTTTCATTACGCGGTGAAAATCTGCTGGTGGAGGAGGAGAACACCTCTTTTGTAAAGAACACTTTCACAGGTGGAAAAGACTTGCCATTCCCGCATAATATGAAGCTCCTCAGGAAAAGCTGGTTGTTTCCACTGCTGGCTGTTGTATTGAGAGTTGTCTGCTCCTCCTTTATTAGTGTCAACCTTGGTGTGAAAGTGATGAAGGGACAGTCTGTCTTCCTGTCAGAAGATGACCTCAAGTTTTCTATCTCCAGAGAGAAGGATGTCTGCAAAGTAGAAGTTGTGATTAATGAACCAATAACACAGAGGGTCGGGAAACTAACTCCTCAGGTATTTGGGTCTGTTGTGCTGCTTTTAATGACCACTTGTGCACAGATGCGGGAGAAACTAGGACGACCTGCTAATGAAGAGTTTTGTTTGGGTTTTTTTTTTTGGGTAGTGACTAAAAGGCATGAAACTGAATGTCCTGTGAGATTCAGCCTTTTGCTAAAAGTAGACAGCTGACAGAGAACTGCACCCCTGAAATCCAAAAACTGAGCTCAGTATCATGAGCGTCATAAAAGTGGGTTTGGTCAGAGTCTCCTTTCACAAGCACAAAATGGATTTTTCAAAACTTTTAGATATTCTCCTGTCTCTCAGCTGCTTGTTTTACCACGAGGTTAACCAGTGCCCCTCAGGCAACCAACAGCCTGCTATAACATTTTGCATTTTAGTCACGCAGCCACTGCTTAGGGAGCAATTAAGAAAAAAATCATCACATACAATAAGCACATTGTATACATAGTTGTTAGCTCTCCCCTGCAACAGCTAAATTGCTAGCAGATGGTAAATACATTAAAAAATGTTTTCTGTTAGAATTTTGAACTTCTAGGTATAATGAAATGTATTTCACATGTTCTGCTACTCATTTGCTTCACAAATTGACTACCTGAGTCATAGCAGGAAGGAGCTGGGCGTAATTGACATGAAGATGTAATGGTAGAAACAGAAGATCAATTACTTTAAATTAAACCATAACCAAACAGTTTTTGTTTAATTTTGAAAGCTTTGTGAATTGCACCATGCAACGTGGACTTTTATATATATATATATATATATATATATAGTTTTATACATCCTCTGTCAGGTTTCTGGTGATCACTGTGAAGGCAGTTGCAGGAGCACCAGTCTCAGTAGATCTTTCAAAGTTTCTGGCGTGATCATTACCATTATTTTTGCAGACAATTGAGGAGTACTTCAGCTGAATAAACACCTGGAAGGGGCAGAGGCATGCCAGGGGAAACAGGACATGATGAGCAGGGCAGTGTGTGATCAAGAAGTGCAGCACCTCTGCTGAGACTTCCCTAGTGCTTGCGCAAGTCTACAGTCTCTGACTGTAGTTCCCCTGCCCACTCCCCCAGTTTAGTTTGGCACATGAGAAGAAAAAGAAAGACTTACATGTCTCATTGCTAGCAAATTTCTTCTGCAGGCAAGCCGGCCAGCTCAGTGAGTGACTTTGCTTTCAAATTCTGCCTCAGCCTCTATGTGTAGTAGGATGCAGGTATTTTTAAAAGCTACTTTGTCCTTCATAACCTGACATGCTTCAACTACAGAATCAGAGGCAGTTTTCCAGAGACCTCAGGAGATGTGTACTCTCCATACCTTGTCTTCCAAAACACCTAGGGTCCTTACCTTTCACTTCTCCCAACCCATCCTCCATTAAGTGCCCCTCCTCTCATGGCCCAGATGCAGGCTCAGGCAGACAAGTGGGATCCATGGAGGCTGCAGGCACACCTGATCTGGAGTTGTGAGCTCTGATGGGCAGGTGGCCCTGGGGTATCAGGCTGCAAAGGGGCTGTGGCTGTTGGCAGTGCATTGTAGTCCTTCCCTGGATGGCTCCGGGCATGAGTGCCATCCTGCTAGGAAAGGTGTCTACTCTTCCTCTCTTTGAAGAGCTGAGAGTGCCAGAGACACACCACCACACGGGGTTCTCAAGTGACACTGCCAGCAAGGTAGGCAGTCTGATCACCTCAAGTCATATATTCTTGCTGAGAAAGAAAAACGTGGCATTTGTAAGTTGCAGTCTGCTGTTTTAAATGATAAAATCCTGAACCAGACACTGGAAAGCCTGAGCTTTTATCATTTCTGAAAAAAGGTGCTAGTGTTTGACTCACATAGTGCCATGCATGCTTTGTCTACTAGGAAATCTTGCAGCCAGAAAATGGCTCTGGTCTGATTGGTTTTACTGCTATTAAAGTGAGTAATGTCCTAGGAATGTGACAATTTAATTATAAATTGTAATTGAAAAGCAGTTGAAGTAGAAAAAAACAGAGCTCGACAGTAATTAGGAAAAGATTTAGATCTCCTTTGTCTCACCCAGTGAATTTATAGACAATCAGGATTGCCTGTTCATATAAAAGGAAAACGTATTAGGAAACGTAAAACAGATGTTTGTTTTTGCAGAGCAGATTGTGTCTCATACATATATAAAATGACTGTCAGTCAGTGGTAACAGACCTTTGTGGAAAAGTCCTTAATTTTCCACACCCTTTGTTATCAATTAAAAAATGGAACTAATGACGTCTTGCAAAGAAATAAATTAATTCCTGCTAATAAAAACCATCTCTTCTACTCTAGGCAGTCCCCTCTAATATGAACAGGGACGCATCATCTGATCAGTATCTCATTGTCAGGAACACACCAGACCTATATGTCACTAAAATCCCTATTGACTTTAAGGGCTCTACACTGATTTACATCAGTAAGAAAGTAATATTCAGTGTACAACATTAAACTACAGGAAGTTGTAGTGTGAATGACTCTTGTATACAATGTATATTTTTTTCTTTAAGCTAACACACCATCTAACTACTTTTTTCCTTTTTTATAGGACAACACTAAGGACTAAGTAATTAATTAATCACCTCCCTTTATGTTAGCTGATACTAAGAAAGAAAAGACATTAAGTAAGAAAAAACATATTTGTTGTTTGATAAAATTGACAAATAACAAACCACATATTTCTGTGACATTTGGAAACAATACACAACAGAACAGCCATAACGTAGTCAAAACATTCATCATATGAAAGCAATTCTTTTTTTTCCACAAACTGTTCCTGTCCTTCCTTTCTAAGCAATCTCAGCAAATACAATCAATCATATTTTCTGTAACACCATATCTTATGGATTATTTCAAGATTATTGTAGCCAATAGGAAAAGTAGCAAATCCACATGTATGTATCTGATAATCAAATAACTCATTACTTAAAAAGAAAGACTTTGTAGACTATACTTCTTGACGAAAGTTAAAAGCAGCAAATTTTTAAATCACTATGAATATAGAACAATTACCTCATAGCTTAAGTGTCAGAGAATAGCTCCAGTGGAAGTGGACACTGTCAATAATAATGAAAGCTGATAAGCTCAAATTATTTTTCCATTACAGAAAGATGCAAGTTCTAATTCTCTGTAGTAGTTAGGAAGAAACAAAGGTCAATAGCTCTTAAGCCACTTAGTGTAAAACCACAAGGTGGTCATGACGCATTTTAATAATCTACACATTCACAACTAATTTAGGAATTTAAGCATTACTTAATTTTTACATGGAAAATCAGGGTATCCAAGACTTCCACTATGCACCTCACTCCTAGCCAGCATTTCAGAACCTCATTAAATCCCCCTTCTATTTCACTATTCTCCAAAATTGTTGGGGATATGTAGGTAATTCAGGCAGGCCACTTGATTTTCATAATTCTTTTGGTGTATTTTTTGAAGTGACTGGTAGTAAGAAATGATTTATTTTTTGAAAAAAGATGTGGTTTGTAGGTCAGCCGGATCCGTACATTAATCCTCATTAGTTATGGCCTCAACAGGTCTGTTAATGATTGCTGAACAGATTTTACTTTATTCAATAGAAGAACTAAACATGTATGAATACTATCCATTAAAACTGAACCCAAATCACATTTAGAGTCACAGTGAGGCACTCAGGAAATGCAATGCTTAGTTCTTGCCTTCTTACTAACAAGAATGTACTTTTTCTTTCTGCAGATATGAAACATGAATATCCTAAATCTACGCATGCACTATGCATTCCTGTTACACAAGGATAACATAGATATGTTCTTACTAATACTAGGAACTTTCAGATGTTAATCCCTATAAAGAAATGTAACTGCATGAGAACTGATATTTGCCTGACTTGCAAATTAGCTTATGTGAGAACATGAAAATCCTATGTCCCAGAATACAAATCACTTCTCCAAAGAACGTGTATGTCAGAAGTCATGACTATGTCCATAAGTAACTTTAAAACCTAATAAATATAACATTATGCTGGAGGAACAGCTGCTTTTCAGATTCACCTAAGTTCTCTCACTGAACACAACTGCATCCCTAAGGCTGCAGAGGCAGAGAAGTGTACTATTTGCTCTCCTGGAGGAGGGATTTTGCAGCCTGAAATGATCACATCTATATATCCCATTCCCTTGTGGAGTGCCAGCAGCCCCGCATTAAAGTGGTTCCTCTGCCTCTCTGCCTCTCACTGGAAGACCACAGAACAAGTGAAACCTACTTAAGGAAGTAAACTACAGATTAGTCTGGTCAATTCCTGACAGTCAGTGAGAAGAGGAACAGAGTTGTGAAGTCAACAACCTTGATAGTGTTGTACTTGTCTATTCTTTCTCCTTCATAGGTTTTTGACTGTCATTTCCTTCCTAATGAAGTCAAATACACCCACAATGGCTGCCCAATTTTAGATGAAGACACGGTCATGCTTAGGCTGTACAGGTAAGCAGCAATTGAAGGATCACACTTCTTGGTCATGAGGAGAACTGCTGCCCTCAGGAAGAGCAAGTAATCCATTTGCCACGGTAAAAGCATGTTCTGTTGTACATATCATAGTTGCTTAGACCCAGTAGCAGCATCATTAATCAATAGGTGACCATCTGTTTACAGAAATATTTCTCACAATGCATTTTAGATGTGCTTAAATAATGTGTTTGTTAGTGTTAGCAAATATATATTGCTTGTTTATTACTGAAAATCAATACTTTTTCTTATTATTGGAAGTGTCAACAGACCTTTCAGAGCACTGTGTATTTTGGGCTGCCCTGCTGATGGGGACACAGACAGTTGCATATACACAGAGAGTAATCTCTTCCTTTGCACAAACAACTTTTTTTACAAGTATGAGGAGGTGGGCAGCAGTGTCTGGCACCTCATGATCTCTGCTAGTCTAGGGTTTGAGGGCACAAGAGAGCAAGGGGTTCAAGTCATTCAGCTTAGAAAGTGAGGCCAATGCTAAGCTCACAGAGTGACAGAAGATGGGATGAAGCATAATTAATTTCCTTCTATCACCTACAGGTTTACAGAAACGGAAACATTTGTAGAAACATTTACCCTTCATGTGCAGTTACTTGAGCCAGACTGTAACATCATCAAAATGCGCCCCCATGCCCTGGAGGTCTCTGAGTATTATGGTCTGTCCAGAGTCATTGACAAGAATGTCCTCACTTTTGACTATGACAGGAAGATAAATCTGGATTGCACCATTTCCATAGCCTCTTTGGAAACCCACCTGCCTGCTCATGGCCAGCTCATCACCAGGGAAGTGCAGCAAGAGCAGCTTCGTGGAGATCAGCTACAAAGCTTCTTACCTGGATCTAGTATGATGTGCTTTAGTTGTTTGTATTAGCAAGTTCAAAGAGACTCAGCAGATTAAGTCTGCTGCAATAGGTTTCTTCAGATGTGCTGGGTAAGAATGGGTCATGTGAAGTTTAATGAACAGCTTGAGCTACCATGGAAACTGAAAGGGACATGAATTTTGTGTGTGGCACAATGCAAATCACAGATTTGTGTTAGTAAGTTAGTGAGTCTGGGTTTGGCTCCTAGACCTGTGGACCAGTGTGATGGTTTTGGGAGTGCCTAGACTCTGTAGAAACAACACAAGGAGTTGGAAGCAGCACTTTCCAACAGACCAAGGGAGCTGGATTTGGAAGATGTCAGCTGAAAGCAAGATCCTGTAGGAAAAGTTAAGTTAGGGAATGAGTCCCAATTCTCATCACACTGGCTTTTTATCAGGATTAGATCAGTTACATGGACAGGCTTCCTGTAGTAACTGTTTCACTATTGCTTCTGTTGGGTTATAGAGCACAGCCTGGGCCAGGAGTGTAGAAACAGGAGCTGCATGCTGGGACTGGGAGTTGTTCACAACACAAAAGTGAGCTGTGAAGAATTTTTGAGGATGGGCATTCGATATCAGCACCTTGATCCTCCCTCACCAGACATCGATTATATTCCTCTGAGGCTGGATCTCACAGACAGTAGAAGCAAAACTCCGCACAAGGTAGATTTTCATCCAACCTTTAAAAGTCTAATTGTCTCCCTGTTTTTCTTTAAAAACTTAAATTCACTGTTCATTCTCACATTTGAAGAGAAACAGCTATCCTGAAAGTTTGTTCAGTTCTTACAACATTGCCAGCTGGGCAAATATAAGGTAGTATCTCCATGCTTTTATGCTCAGAATATTATGGCTACAGATATGGCTACAGAGAAAACTTCTGGTGGTTTACTGGCAGTCCTAAGTAGCTTAGCCTGAGAACAAAATTAATTCTGGTGCAATTCACCTTTTTTTATAGAGCATGAGACACAATAACTTTAATGTATACAGTAATTAACAAGTTAAGAGCTGTGTGAACATACTCAGTTAATAATTAATGATGTGTTCATGTTTCTGTCAGGTAAAGTTATTCATTAAGCACACATCAACTAAACAAGTTGTTTCAGCCCAAAATTAAGGACACAAATAAGACTAGTGAACCTGGAAGACCTTTTCAGGAGGTCTAAATATTTACTTTAGGCGTGTTGTCATTAAAATGATTGGATTTTTCTTTTCAAAATAATTACTGCTTTAACATGTACACAATATGCTATGGGAAGGTAATGAATATTGCATTTATTCTGTGTGCTTCACTTTAGCCTTTCAGTTGTCTCCTTTTTTCCTGTTGTAGACTGAGTATGCATGGCTCCCTGTTCTGATTAAAGGTGCTATTCCAAATCAAATACCCAAAGCTACCCCAATGGCCAAGTACATCTTGGAAGTAAATCAATTTATTTTAACACCCATTACAACTACAATAATTGATGCTGAAGACAATGAAACTCCGAAGTCTCTGCTTCTATTCAACATTACCAAACCACCTCCACGGGGGTTCATCACTCATCTATCTGACCATACAAAACCTGTTGGCTCCTTCACATGGAAAGATCTCAATGACATGCTCATTGCCTATCAGCCTCCAAATAACAGCCACACAGAAAGGAGGAATTATGAGGTAACAGTGTAACCTATTTGCTGCTTTTCATTGCCTTAAGATTCAGTTAGCTGTAGATAAATGTATTCACTTGTAATGGATATATTTAAGATAAAAAACCAGCCCAACTCTAACCATATTCATGCAGAGCAGGAATAGAGGTAAAATCTTTTACCACTTTCTCCAATGACTCATCAGCTTAACTCTTTAACACAAGTCAGATATTTGTTACTCACAACTTAAAAATTTCTTTGCACTCAATGATTTTTATCCCCTCTGACTGAGAATATATAAAAAGGACTTTTGGCTCTTTTTTTAAATATTTGTGGGTTTTTATTTATTTTATTTTTTATAATTAAGGGAACAGGAGAAATATTTAAAGCCATCAAAGACAGACCAGCTAAATGTCAAGATGGCCATTTGATCTCACACCTTGCCTACTGTGGGCGTGGTGGTATAGGGATAACAAAAAGGGACTCCAAACGATTCCTGCTGGGAGTAGTAAAGGCACGTCACTAACTTAAAAAACATGAAGCAAGCTGGTATCTGCAGGGTCAGGAGTAAGTGAGTAAGCAAACAGCGACACTTTATGAAACCAAGGCTGCAGAAATACATTTCTGTTTTATGGGAGTGAATGGAGGACTAATTTTACCACTTCCATGTTGGTTGCTGGAATTTTTTCTCCCTCCAGATCTCCTAGAGAGTGGTGATGGTGAATGTCTTCTACTTTGGGTACAGAGTATCTTTAGTTTTTTAGTAATCAGTACATCTATTTATTTCGTGTAATACAGTAGTGTGGCAGCACTCTGAGGAGTAAGCATTAGCCTGAAAAATGAGGTGGGAATCAGCAGCAGAGATAGTAAGTTCTGCAGCTGAGTGCTAGAATGAGGCAGAAAGGCCGTCCCTGGAGTGAGGGAAGCCCAGGAGGTAGCTAGAGGTGGATGGCTTCTGACTCCTGGTAGTGGTAACTCGCATGTAGACAGCTGATGTGGAAGAGGTGTTCCCAGAAGCACAGGCAGGAGATTTAAATGGCCCATGAGCAGCGCCAGCAATAGGAGTGCAGTGAGCAGGAGCAGGCAGACAGGTATGTGACACATTGGAAGGGCATGGTGAGGCAGTTTGTGCAGGCAGTGTTGAGCAGGCAAGGGAATGGACAGGGTGCTGGACCTTGGCCAAAAGGACCAGAGAACCATCATGTCCACTTGGCAGAAAATTAAGACCTCTCCAAGCTCTGCACCAGCTGTGACTGATGCAGCCTCCCAGACAGAGCCCCAGTGGTTGTAAGCTGCCTTCCAGACACCAGGCTTCAGGGCACGAACCTTTCTTGCACTTGGTATCAGACACCAGCAGGGAATTCACCTGCAGGAGTTGTGTTTGGGTGGGGGATCTCCTTCAATTGGTGATGAAATTCATGGAGAAGGTGAGCAGGCTGGGAATCATCAGGGAGTGTGAGAGGGAGGTTGGCCACTGGAACAACACCTTATGCTCCCTCTCTCAGACCCAACGGGCAGGCTTGCCTCCTGTGACAGAGGACTCCCAACCCTCTCTCCATTCAGCTGAACAGAGAAATTTTGGAGATGGAACGGAACAGCAGCAGGTTCCAGCTCAGCAGAGCAGGCATGTCTCCCCTGTGCCAGCCTCAACCTCCCAAGTTCCCTTGCATGATAGATATGAAGCTTTGCAAGTGGAACCAAACCTTAATGAGGATGATGGGTTTTACAGACTAGAAACATTTCCAAGGTTAAGACATCCTAGACCACCTATCAAAATGGCCTCTGTTAAGAAGAAAAGAGAGGTCATTGTCATAGGGGACTGAAGGCTTCATATGCAGGCCAGATCCATTACATAGGGAAGTCTACTGCCTACCTAGGGACTTGGTTAGAGGTGTGGAAAGAAAACTTCCAGCTCTGGTCAGGCCCATGGATTATTAACCACTGTTGATTTCCCAAGTAGGCAGCAACCAGAATCCAACAAGAAATCTGAGGGCAATATAAAGGGGCTTCAATGCCTTGGAATGAATGGTGAAAGAATCAAGTGTGCAGGTGGTGTTCTCACCTGTCATCCCTATCACAGGGAATGATGAGGAAAGGAGTAGGAAGAATCAGGAAATAATTACCTGGCTCTGAACTTGGTGTGAGGACCAAAACTTTGGGTCTTTTGACCATGGATTGGCCTGCACAACATCTAGCTTGCTGACAAATGATAGGGTACACTTTTCTCCAAGGGGTAAAAGGGTAATTACCAAGAAGATGGCAGGGCTCGTCAATAGAGCTTTAAACTAGATATGAAAGGGAAGTGGGACAAAACCCGGCTCGACAGAAAAAAACTGGGACTGGCACTCCAGTATCTGAGAGATAGTGGGCTAATGAGGCCCTTTGGTCTGCCACCTCAGAGTAGTGGGTTATAGTATAAGTGGATTATAGTACCCCAAGTGGCAGCAAAGGTGCAAAGGTTATTGGTGGGTTTGAAACTGCAGTGAGCAGTCACTTAGGAATTAAGGCCATTCCACTCAGGAGTGTGGTGGGATCAATAGCTCAACTGAAGTGCATGTACAGCAATGCACGCTGTATGGGCAATAAAAAGGAGGAACTAGAAGTCATTGTACAGAAAGAAAGCTATGATATAATTGCCATCATTGTCTGCCGTGGGAACCTCCTTTCTTTCTGTTCCCTTAATATAAAGATCAGCCATCTGACCACAGCACCTGCTTCTTAAGTGCCTCTTCTCTGTTCTGCTTTCAGAGTTGTTTCATAAAAGGTTCAAAACTTTCACAATTCAAGAGTTTGACAATTCAACTGTTTTACATTTTTAAAAATAATTTTATTTTTCTCTGCCAATTCATATCTTTTCTTTCACAATTTTTTTGTCCTACCTATGTAAATGAATGGGAAAGGCCCCCATGTTAATCTCTGAATTAATCATACACCAAACAACAATTTCAACCCATTGTAAACTAACTTTCCCACCATTAACTGTGAAAAGCACAGAAGACCGATACTTAAGTAAGTGCAGAACCCCAAAGGCTCTTCTTAGAAGCTAAATCATGTTTCATTTGTCAGCATGTTATGAGAAGACTTTAAGATTTCTCGGGTAAGCACACGCTACATGTGCTTTGAGGTACAGATGATTTTGGGTCTTTTTTTCCCAAACAATTTTTTGTCTGTTTTCACAACAGGTGGAGTTTGAGGTTCATGACTTCTACTTTGAAAGGAGTTTACCTATCACTGTTCAGCTTTCTATCAGAACAACAGAGACAAATGCTCCTCGGGTTTCATGGAACACAGGTGAGATCTCTGCCTCAGTTTATATTGCTACAGACTTTATCATGCTTTGACACTTACATTTGTCAAAGGTCTGAAATTCAGACTTATACCTGGAGTTTAAGGATCATAAAATGGAGGGATTGTAAATCTCTTTTTTCCAATTATCTATTTTGGGTGGAACGTGTCACAACTTGAAAAAATCTTTGGTCCTAACTGGAATGAAAAATAGAGAATAAAGTGAGTTACTGTAGAATCAGGATTTCCGTGTATAGCATTTTCTTCAAGAATGAACAGGATATAAAAGAGTGTAAACAGAATTAGTGGTGTAGCGTGTGGGAAAGACCAGATCTTGTTGGTGTTCATTAAAACGGAAGTCTGCAAAAATGAACAACTAGAAAAAAAGAGGGTATGGTACACCATAAGCCATTTAAAGCCTGGAAACCTTACATGATTATGGCTAGTTCAAACAGATTTATAATGCCTGCACTGCACAGGCCCTCCAATCCAGAGTGAAATGTACACTGCTATTTAACCATCAAAATGCAAAGGTTTAAGATCACACAAGTACTGAAGTTAATACCAGAGAAAGAGCAGGCTCCTCACAGTAGAAAAGGAAAGGAACTGAGGAGCAGAGGCTTCACGTCTCGCAGAGAAGACCCACCTGAAAAGACTGTCTAAGTAAAAAGAATAGATACTGTTCTCCATTATGAAGATCAAAACATATTTTTAAAAGCGCAGACTCACTAGTGAAGCCGAGTGCCCACTTTTAGACACTTCCAAACTGCATGTGCAATGCTCCAGTTTGTGCAAATGTCCAGAGATGAGCCTGGCTAGTCTATCAGATCATTTGGAACTAGAATATGTTACTTCTTTGAAATAAATTCTTTAAACGCAATTGACTAACACAAGTATATCAGAACAAAAGCTGATACCAAGCTCTTATGCTGGCCTTGAAATGTCTTTCACAGGTAGGTATGTAGATGAAATTAAACACGCCTTTTTTTTTCCTTGACTGTAAAAAGCTTTAGAAAGGTTAGATGCTGACAGTTTTGAATGTCACAGACACTTTAGTGAAATAACACTCTGCTCTTTGCAGGCCTCAGCCTCCTGGAAGGGCAATCCCGACCAATCACATGGCAACACTTCCAAATTGTAGACAATGATAGCATCCAAAGTGTTCGCTTGATTACAGTTGATGGCTTACAGCATGGGAAGCTCACAGTGAGAGGTAATCATTTCACTTGAAGGCCTGGAAACATGTTTTCTTGTGACAACTGGCTATGATAACGTGACAGTCACTAAGATGTTGATGGAGTCTGTTGTATGTCACTCTCTGCTGAAGGCTGCCAGCATAAGAAACAGATTTACAAGGGAATGAAGCTATGGAAAGAAATACCTGGATGCACAGTAAGAAATCAAAAAAATTACAAACGCATAAATAAAGTCAGTTGTATAGTTTAGACTCTTTTGCAAATAGTGTGCTTATGCTGTCCACAGCCTTAAATGGGATCTCTGGCATTTTACCTACATGCTGCTTCCATTTGGAAATAGAATTCTCAATTTCTTCACTGGAGGTGAATTCAGCTCAAGGGAGCTAATGCAGCTCGCAACAGTATAAAGAAGGCCTGAAGCTGCCCTTTCAGCTTTTACCAAAGCCAAATGAGGATGTATAACTCCAGGAGAGACAGTGCTGTGGCGACACTGAGAAAAAAAATATGCCAGCACAGCAGTATATTGCTAAGTGTCACTCAAAGGCAACAAGAAATCCCAGGGGATGGACATACATCTTAGAATTATAGAATCACAGAATAGTTAGGGTTGGAAAGGACCTTAAAGATCATCCAGTTCCAACCTCTTACCAGATCAGGCTGTCTAAGGCCCTATCCAACCTGGCCTTGAACACCTTCAGGGATGGGGCATCCACAGCTTCCCTGGGCAACATGTGCCAGATGAAGATGAAGAAATTCCTCCTTATGCCTAGTCTAAATCTGCCCCTCTACAGTTTATACCCATTGCCCCTAGTCCTATCACTACAAGCCTTTGTAAACAGTCCCTCCCCATCTTTCTTGTAGCCCCTTCAGGTACTGGAAGGTTGATATAAGGTCTCCTTGGAGCTTTCTCCAGGCTGAACAACCCCAGCTCTCCCAGCCTGTCCTCGTATGGGAGGTGCTCCAGCCCTCTGATCATCTTTGCAGCCCTTCTCTGGACCCATTCCAACAGTTCCACATCCTTCTTATGTTGAGTATTCCAGAACTGGACACAATACTCCAGATGAGGCCTCACAATAGAGGAACAGAGGGGCTGCAGACCTTCCCTTGTCCTGCTGGCCGTGCTTCTTTTGACGCTGCCTGGGATATTGTTGGCCTTCTGGGATGCAAGCGCATATTGCTGGCTCATATAGAACTTCTCATCAACCAGCACCCCTAAGTCCTTCTTTGCAGTCTTTCTTCACATCATCCCTCCTCCTGTAATGAAATAAGGGATTGTGCAACCCAGGTGAAGGACCTTGCACTTGGCCTCTTTGAACCTCATGAGTTTCTCACAGGCTTGCTTCTCCAGCTTGTCCAGGTCCCTCTGCAGGTTTCTGCTGCAGTAGGAGGAGGGCTTGCCAGCAAGCTCTACTGCCTCTGCTGACTGACTTCTGCTACCACCATGCTAGACTTTGGGAGCAGAACGGGAGTATTGAAAAATTCAGTATTTGTAGTTTTACATTCTTAATGTGCATTTACATTCCAAAGCTGAAATGTTAAAGAAATCAGCTTTGCTTTCATTAAGGAGGCATGACCTGTGTGAAAGACAATCAATATATTTTCACTTCTCACATTTTTACTCGATGATGCTGAAGAATGCCAAATGATTTTGATTTGCTGGCAAACACAGACATTTGGATATGGCTGTTATTTACTGGCAGCTTTAAGGTTTATTTCAAAAAGCAGTAATTAAATTGGACTTCTAATTTGCTAGCCTTCTGCATTGTCAATTTTATAATACTAATTTTGCTTTGGAGTCTCATAAGTCAGCACAGTGCTGGTCTCTTTAGGAAAATGGTTAGGTAAAAACAGTCACTCTGCTGCTGGCAGAAAGAATTCTTCACAATGAGTGTGGAGAGGCACTGGAAGAGGTTGTCCACTGAAGTTACTGATGCCTCCTCCCTGGAAATGTTCAAGGCTAGGTTGGATGGGGCCTTGGGCAGCCTGGTCTGGTGGGACGTGTCCCTGCCCATGGCAGGGGTGTTGGATCTGGATGATCTTTAAGGTCTCTTCCAACTCAAACTATTCTATGAGTCTATGATTCTGTATTTAGTGGAAACAGAAACTATTCACAAGAATGTTTCATCTCAGAAAACTACTTTCAAAGAGTTCAGTGTCTGCACTATCATCCTCCTCTAATGCTACTGACAGAAACTCTGTGGTGTCAGCAGTGTTTGATAAGTTGAGCCCCAGACAGTGTTACAGGTAGCCTGTGCAGACAGTCAAGAAGTGCCATAAAGCAGCAGATGAGCTGCAGCTGCAGAAGCATGCAGGACCTATCTTGTGGTGGCAGTCCCTTCCTTGCCTACAGCCCCACTGGGGTTTCTGAGCCTCCCATGGGCCAGCCAGGGATGGGTGTTTCTTCTCCAGTGACTGCATCTTATTCTCTTTCATGTGTCTGCATAGGCACATGTAAAGAAAACTGTCACTACATTTTTTATCAATTGCCTTTTTTTACCTAGCAAGCATGAAATTATGTTTTAACTTTAAAGGAAAGCTTGGCATTAGCCCTCCAGTCCTCCAACTACATCATAACTCTAATGCTGCTGGCAAATGGTCTGATCTACTGCCCACTGAATCAGTGGAGGTATTCCCATTAACTGTGAGGAATAGTGAATTAACCCAATGTTTTGAACGCTCTTTTGTTTGGTCTAGTAAAGCCAGTCCAAGAGCTACAAGAAAGCCCTGGAAGAAAAATGTATGTGTGGCGTTGTTCCCTGCCTTCTGTCATGTTTAACAGATTTTTGTTTGGTGGTGAAGTTATGTCCTCATCCTAAAGTTTGCCCATAATTCTCTTCAAGTAAGAAGCAAAGGGAGTGGGTAGATGCCTTTTCCGATGTTACACAGCATGGAGAGCAAAAAAATACTTTTCTTGGAGGCACTGGGCATACCATCTCTCCCAGCATCAGCCTGCAGTTTTTGAAACCTTTAACCAGCCTGAATGTTTGTACGTGTGCATAGTATATCTAACAAGGCAGAGATGTAAAATTGTCTTATTACAGACAGTAACCTCAATATGCAGAAAAAACCAAGACCCACAAATGAAATGCTGACCTGTGCTTATAAAGCATATTCTCTTTGAAGCTTAAAATGTATGTAAAATATTCTTATTAAAAAAGTAGGATTAAAATGAAGTGGAAACAATCACAGTTAAAAATTCCTGATTATCTCCAGTTATTTTTAGTGCCATGGACATTTGGCAGATTTTCTCTGCTGCCACAGCTGCAAATTTTGCATTCTCATTAACCATTTCAACTTCTAGAAACTTTTTTTCCAGTAGGTGAAGTTACATTTGATTTTTCTGATTAGAAATATATGCTCCTCTCTCCCTTAATAACATTCATATTGATGGAAGGGTTCACCTCTGGGCTGAACTGTATGTTTTTTATGTGTTTTCTTCCACTGTTTTGACAGGAGGGAAAGGATTCATGTTCACAGTCTCTGACATTCAGGCTGGAGTTGTTCACTACCACCATGATGACAGTGATTCTACTAAGGACTTTGTGGTATTTAGGATTTTTGATGGCCTCCACAGTATTCGCCATAAGTTTCCAATCAATATCCTCCCTAGAGATGACAGCCCTCCATTTCTTATCAGCAATGTGGTCATTGAAGTTCATGAGGGACAGATGGTCCTGATTCAGGGTTCTATGCTTCATGCTTCTGACATGGATTCCAGTGATGATTACATACTATTTAATATTACCAAGCCACCCCAGGCTGGAGAAATCATGAAGAAACCAGGACCAAACTTGATAGGTACTGAAACACATCCACTATAACACTCTTTGATGCATCCTTTTTAAAATACATTAAATGTGACAATTAGCAAACTACTTTTCAGGACGTGTAACATAAAACATCATCATTAATTAATGATGGTCTCTGCACCAGGAAAACTATATCTGTGAACCAAATTTATCCCATGATTCTTGTATTCTGAGTCTATTTCCCTGCTGTAATTTTCTTCTTGACAGAAGTTGGGCTAGTCAGGGATCATTTTATTTATTTATTTGTTTGATTATTTGGTTATTTATTTGTTTAAGGGCCCCTTACAAATTCAAAGGTATTAGATTACAGTAATGATGCTGAAAGAGAAAGAAAGCTCTCTTTCCATTTAACTGAACTCAGAAATTAGACTGCAGGGGCTGATAGCCTTGCAAATTCTCTTTTGTCCTCTGAAAAAGGCTTTAGACCTGTTTGATGTGCTGCTTCATTTTTTGAATGGGATTTAAATGACATCATAGAAAAGAAGCTGATGGTCTTCAGGAAATGTGGAAGACAATGAGATAACATTTCAAAGGGTTTGCCCTTGAATTCATGTGGGAAGGAGGAAATTACGTCTCATGAGTTACTTGCACAGCTAGTGGATAATTTTTATGAATCATTAAAACATTCACTGTTCAATAGAAGATATATTCTTCAATTCAACAGGGTATTCTGTCAACAGTTTTCTTCAGAGGGATTTATTTAATGGAATAATTTATTACCATCATTTGGGAGGAGAAGTATTTGAAGATTCCCTTGAGTTTGTGCTGTGTGATAGCCATGACCCTCCCAATCTCTCAGAGCCACAGGTATGAAACTGCAGTGTCTTTGGCAGAGTCTTGCATTTTTCCTTCAAAATTCTGATTTTATACCTTCTGACAGACTTTCAAATCAAACTGGAGTAGATATTCTCTGTTTGCCATCACCACAAATAACATTCTTGGGAGACAGTCCCTGTTCATGCTTTCCATGAAGTAATCCTCTCTGACTGACCACAGAGAAAGAAATCCACTGCAAAGATTTTTTCCTACACTGTAAAATGAAATGTTGAAAACATTAGATTTGGAGAGAGTACAAACTAGCCCTCCTGAAGTCAACTGAGAAGAGACCATTTATTCAAGTCAGGAGTCCAACATACTGAATTTAACTTTGCTTTTAATTTAAAGGGAAACTGCAAAGACTCATAGGCTCTACTGTTAACTGTTGTATGTCTCCACTACGTGTATGACAGCCACATCCTTTATCATATTCCAGTGATCCACTTACTTCTGTGTGTGCATGTTTGTAAAAAGCTGCTTAGACACTCTGTTATTGAGAGTAATTGCTGTTGATTTTACTGTTTTCCTGTTTTCAGGTGATGATAGTGCACATTATCCCTGTGGATGATCAGCTACCCAGAGAAGCCCCAGGAGTGACTCGTCACCTGGTTGTTAAGGAGACTGATGTTGCTCACCTAACTAAGAAACATCTCCACTTTATAGATGTGGAAGAGCAAGATAGGCAACTCACATACACCATAACCACTCCCCCATTTTTCTCTTGTACGCATGGGTAGGTGTGACCTGCTATTCCTATCAGGTGGGAGAAGACAATGACCCGTGTAGGAGGTGCATCATGCATTTGCTTAAAGTGTGGGTGACAGTAGCAGCTCTCATATTGATGATTAAGGGTGAGCTAGAGCTGAAAGTAACAGAATAGTACATAGAGTAATTAAAAAGAAAAAAACATAGTTTAGCAAGAAATAACAAGGAGGAAAGCACCTGAATCTTTTTTTTTCCCTTTTGTTGGACTTCCATTTTACACTGGCCTGTGGGATTCTGTAGAGCCTCGAGCCCAAGTCACAGCACCTCTGTGCTGTGTAACTGATGAGTGAGGTTGACCTTGGCCTACCCCACTGAGAGAAGATGAGGTGTTACGGATTTTCCCCAAGATGTGTATTATTACCATGCCACTGTGAGGCACCCTTGATCCTGGATGAAGAACCTCTGGAGAAGAATGCAGGCAGAGCAAGTTATGGGGCAACAGTGGTGTGGGATGAACTGATGTAATAGCAGTTTACATGTCACTAATGCTGTTTCACCATTTGGTAAATTCATTGGTTACCAACACTATCAGCAACAAATTGCTAAATAGAAAAGTCTAAAATCCAGACACTGTTTAAGCTGAAGATCAACACTTTCAATTTTGACCTCAAGGATCAGTGAGCAGCTGGGGGCAAAGGATGTTTAGGCTGTTTCCTTATTCAGTCTGATAGCCACATGGTTATCCAGTTTGCTAGTTACTGCTGTTGCAAAGCTGGATTGCTGGAAACTGGTTAGTTTCAGAAATTTATAAGATGCATGAAACTCAGAAATATTTCTGTTTTCTACACAAAGATAAATGCAGATCTGTAAGTAATAAGAAGGTGATGGACTAGACTTGCAGGTGGTGTAAATGGCATCTGGGGTGTGCACACATTTGTAGCAAACCCACGGCTGGCTTATAGATTATGCAACGATTTTTCACAACCATCCTTAAAAATATTTCTTGTGGTTAGATTTCTGTGACAACGTTTCAATGGATAACAATGATGGAAGAAAGAAAAACTTTTTCTCTTTCAATGCAGCTGGGAGTGAGAAGTTAATTTTAAACACAAGATTGAGCTATGTGACTGTTGTTTTTCCTATTCTTCAATATTGCTAATCAGGATATGACATATTTCTTTTTGTACAGCCATTCAGATGCCGGGAAGCTTTTTATGGTGGACAACATCCCCAAGCTGGCCAAGGATCCCGCTGCTCTTCCTCTGCAGTCATTTACTCAGGTTTATTATGTTACCTGGTACCACAACCAGTTCTAAACAATTTTTAAAAGTTACAAGCATACAGCTTCTTGCTGACAGGAAAACAAGAGGTGAAAAATGAGCAGTACTATCACAAGCTCTGCTCAAGAAAGTAAAAATTGAATTTCAGCTTTTAAAACAAGTTGCCATCATTCTTCCATTCTGCAATATGTAAATACAACTCTCTTGAAACCAGCAGGGGCTGCAGCTGCTTAGGGTAGGCTCCAGTATGATGTTAAGGGAAAGGAAAAAATATACAAAATGTGAAAATTAGGCCTTGACAGTTTCCTGCTTCTTCTCAGTGTCGCCACCAACTGATATGATACAGGCTTGAATAGGCCTTTTCAAGGATTTTGTTGTTTGCTTTTCATGCTTCTGTAGTTTGACATATGTTTTACAAGCATTGATAAAGTACGCTGTTTTATATCCTGCTGCATGGCTAAGGTTGCATAACAGTGATCACCACAGTACCATAATGAGAGCTCTGAGCTTATAAATCCTTTATCATGTACCTAATATGGACGCCTGTATGGATGATTGTATTAACTTTTTCACTGGCCTGCCCTCACCTGGGGAGTCAGGGTATGCAGTTTATTCATACTGGTGATGACAAATTCAGCTGCTATGGGAGATGTTACATTAAAAGCTATGTTTTGATGAATTGTTTATTTTAACATCACAGATAGAAAAGGCCCTGGAACTATTATTCCTAAAGGGCTACATCAGGAAGGTAAGACCACTGCCTCTGTTATCACTTATAAACCATATCTGTATTTTTTGCAACACTTTTGAGTACTTGAATCTGTTCTCACCTGATGGTAGCTAAAGATGCATGTAATCGAGGTATTCTCAGTAGCCAAAGATAGTGTAGAAAGTTTCTGGAGTCAATTTTGACAGTTCAGATAACATCTAATCAGGGGATGAGAAAGGTCCCTAATGTCCTGAGTTATAGCTACTCCCCTTATCTCTTCTTATATGCACCTCTCTTCTGTTTTTCCAGCAAGCTGTCAACTATATGAAAGTTGCCTACATGCCACCACTGCAGGATATTGGACCTGAACCTCAGCAAGTCCAGTTTATTTTTTCTGTTAGCAATCAGCATGGTGGCACTTTGTGTGGGATCTGCTTCAATATTACAATTCTTCCTGTGGATAATCAATCCCCAGAGGTAGGCTGGTATTGAAGGCAAGAGGGAAGGAGTTGAAAATGGCTTTGGGTAAAAACAGAAATGCATAGAGAAGTCCTGGTCTGACTGAAATAAAAACTAAATCTCCCATAGGATCAGGGTTTCTGTGTCTTGCCTCTTGCCTGCATTGGTACTAAAGCAGAAGGTGAAGTCTGATGATTGCACAAAGCAATTGTGCCAAATAAGCTGAAAGCTACTTCCAGTGCCAGAATGGCTGTACAAAAATATGTGTGTCACCTCCTGGTTAGCAAAACTGTGTCCCTCCTCTTTGTGTTGTCTATTGCCTATGAAGACGAGGAGACCCTGTGAATGAGATCCACACTGGGCTGCATTTATTAGGGTGTATATTAATAAATTCCTTAGATTTTCCTACAACGGCCGGAAGAGTACAGTCTTTGGTGTTTTGGTTTTTAAGGTGTAACACATCTTCATACCAGAGCAAATTGAAATTGTCCTGTTTGGTATGTGTTTGGAGAATGCAAAAGAGAGTTCAGTATTTCTCCCCCATACAGGTTTTTACAAGCCATTTGAGAGTGGAAGAGGGTGGCCTGAGCCCTGTGACAGAAGGTCATATTCTCATCTCTGATGTGGACACTAAAGAGGAGCATCTCCTCCTCCTCCTGCAGCGACAGCCTCAGCATGGGGTGGTGGAGATGGATGGCGTTCCAATGGATGAAGGTGACAGGCTTTCTTGTGAAGACCTTCGTAACCTGGCAGTCAGGTTAGAAGCGTTGCTCTGTTTTCCTCTTGTGGCAGCTAGGTCTCTCAGAGCGAAAGCTCTGTGGTGAAGTGGTGTGAGGTGCAGAGGCTACAGCCAGCCATGCTCTTCATAGCTTAGCTCTGGCAGAGCTTTTCCAGGCCCAGACTCCTAAGCCTTGGGATCACAACAGTCACTGTGGAAACTGAGCTGTTGTGTGGCCAAGAAGTGCAAGCTAGTGGTCTGTTGTCGATGCCTTTCTCCATAAAGCACTCCCTCACACATAACAGGAGGCAAAGTTTGTATTCAGCCATGCATTTCCTCTGAAGAAGGCAATGGTTGCCAGCTTTTTTCTTTTAAGGAAGTTATGCATTTATTAAACTTGGTTAGTTTACAAGAACACTTATTAACACTGATGAACCTAGGGATGAAAATTTTGATGCTAACTTTGTGGCAAGAAACAGGTTTGACTTTGATGCAGGATTAGAGTTCCCTGACTCTGTTTCCATCTGTTACTCAAAGAAGGCATCTACTGCAGTGAGGACATATGTATTTGGTAGACACCTCACAAGGAGCCAGAATATAGATGACAAAGCTTCAATGTCTGGTTTATCTTGAAAGTTTTCTTCTTGAAGGAGACCTCACAAGCCTCCTGAAGACTCTCTGATCTAGGATTGGCAGTCTTAGATGGACACTCTTTCACAGATATTGGCTATTTTATATTGGGAGGGATCCAAATTGTCTGTCACAACCAGGAAGCACAGCTTCCTTGTCTGTGTGAAGTCTGTGTAGCTCTTTTTTTTTTTCTTGTCACAGGTATCAGCATGATGGCTCTGAGACTGTCAGTGATGAAGTGCTCTTTGCAGCCACAGATGGCATCCACTTTGTAGAGTTCATCCTGCAGGTCAAGGTCAGTGTGTTGCATATTTCTGAGAGCAACTGCCTGTGTAGAAGACAGCAAAGCTTGACTTCTAAAAGTCTTTGCTTTCCCTTAGAAACTGAAACATAATGGACCTGCTAGGCTTCCACTTTGACCCTAGCTTTCAAGCTTATACGGCAAATTTGACAGGAGATTTGGTTTGCGCTACCTGACAGGCTAGTGTGCTTGCTCAAGCTTTGGTTCTTCTGTCTGCAATTATTCTCTCTGTGCTTAAATATGCAGAGTGACTTTTCTTTCTCAAGCTATAATTAGCTAGTTGGTTTGGTTTTGTCTTTGAGTTTTAAGAGTGACCCTAATTCAGCTGGTTTCATTTTGTTCATACAGGGAACTGACTGACTCCATACTGCTGGTTTGGGATGGCAAGTAATGTATTAAAACAACAGATTTGCTCTGAAATGAAGAATAAAAGATCTTAAATGATTTTTCTGTTTAGGTGCTGCCTGTGAATGATGAGCTACCTATTATGCGAACAGGCCTTGTTCCTGTGCTCCACTGCCTGGAGGGTGAAGAAGTGGTCCTCTCCTCAGAGTACATTTATGCCACAGATATAGATAGTGATGACATGAAACTGATGTTTATGCTGGCTCACCAGCCCTACCATGGGGTAGTGAGAAAAGCTGGCATTGCTGTGGATCGTTTCTCCCAAGCTGATATCATCTCTGGTTTAGTCACATATAAGCACACTAGTAAGTGACTTAAGGACAGAATTAGACTGGAAGGTGGTCAGAAAGTTTTTGGCAGAAAAGTTTAACCTACGTCCATATAATCTTTGCAGAAGCTAAGCAGGAACTGCTGAGAAATGACACATGTTTTTACTGGGGAAAAAAGTAAGCTGGTTTTAAATGAGACCTGATGATGCACAACTACTAAATATTTTAATATGTTCACCAAATCCCTGCTTGAGATAAAATATTAGAACAAGTACATGAAAGCATCATAACCCTGGAGGATCTCTTACACTGTCGCTTGATAAAAACGTCTTGGGCTTTTTTTGGCAGAACCACTATTAAATTAGGTACAAAGTAGAGCCTTTTTCTTTGTTTTATGACACTAAAAAAAATCTTCAACCATAGTCATGTTTAGAAAATAATAATAAACACTGTAAATAAGAACACTGAATTTTAACAGACAACTGCTAAAAGCATGAGGTATTTTTTGCTTACCTCTCCAATCTAGACAAATGCCCACTTTTGGACAGTTTATAGCCTTTCTCTATCACAAGATAAATGATGTTTGGATTTTCTACAGGGGAACCACAGCGCTAAAAAGATGTTATTAAGTGGGTTTATCTTTAAAAATCCAAAAATACTTTTTTTAATTACTCACAGAAATCAGAAGACAGTTAACACCCTTTCCTATTGAATTTTGTTCTTTCATTAACATTAAAGGGGTTCTCTTTTCTGCATCTCTGATGACAGCTTTAGTATTTTTGTTTTGAAAGGCGCTGTTTTTCTGTGTAATTATGTCTGTAATTTTGTGCTAGCATGGAGAATATATGGGATATTTTCAGGCTTGGCGCTGTTTAAAATGAACAGCTGGTATTTGAGAAGAGAGGGAAATTTGTTATGGCCACCCATAACAAACTTTTCTTCAGCATCCTAAAGAAATCAGGAACATTATGTCAAGGTAGCGTTCTGCAGAGGGGATGAATTGCAGAGGCTGACCTTCAATGGTGCAGTGCTTGTCATTCCCAAATTTCTTTGCACTAAATGTGCTGCCAGAAGATATTGCAGGAGAGGATGGAAGCCACTGTCTTTCTTTTGCAGGCAGCTTATTAGTGATACCTCATAACAAGGCAAGGCACAGCTTCCAGAAGTGCTGAGAACTGAAATACACTCAGCCACAGATGCTCCTTGCAAGGAGTGGCAGTTCCTAGTCCTATGCTGTATCAGCCCATATTTTCAATGTGCTAACATATAGGCATAATACACAAGACAGTAACAAAGAACAGTCCTTGTAGGAGTAAGAGGCATATAGGAATACGTGCATTTCTTGGTATGCAAAAATGTTTTCTTCTGGAAAAGCATGGATATTAGCACTTGTCATAGAGAGAATATATATATAAAAAGGAAGGTATTTCCATATATTCTTAGAGAACGAATGCAGAAAAATGTCTCCTTATGCATAAATGTATTTCTGCACATCCCTTAGTGCTCAAAGAATAGAATAATGAGAATCATTAGCAGTTTTACTAAAATATAACATCATAATAATGCAATGATAATATTATAAATGTTAGTAATACTAACTTAGTTGCATGTTTGTCTGCAAACTTTCACTCTAAATTAGAAGTTGGTTACAATTAATTACAAACAATAAAACAAATCCCTAGATAAACAGCATCCCCACCTGACAGAATTAAGAATTCTATTAATTTTTCTGTCATTTTTTTCTTCTTCTGGTTTTAAGTACTGCAGGCTGTCCTTGCAGGATACAAAATTATTCTTCATTAACTTCAATAAAGTGCTTCTTTTGAACTGTAACATTTGTTTTTCCAGGTGGGGAGATAGGCCTAGACCCTACCACTGAGATCTTAACCTTCATTGTTTCTGATGGTGAGGCTGGCCTAGATGCAAAGGACTGCTGTCATGATGGACCTCTTTCTTCTCCAGTTCCTCTTCATGAACCATTTCCAGTATATGACCTTAACATCACCATACTTCCTGTGGACAACCAGCCTCCATTGATCACAACTGGTGAAAGCTTCCTCTTATGATGGTGTTAGAATGTGGGCTATTTTGTACTGTAACTGCTAAAGGCTGAGGAGTTTTGTTTGTTTGTTTGTTAACATCGGAAAAAGTCAGCTGAGACCAGCATACAAAAGTTTTGGATTGCAATTTCCATCAATATTCTTCTTTGTTTGCTAGTATTGAGCAACCACCAAAGGTGCAAGCATGAGTAGTTAGAGAGGAGAATACTCACCTATACACGTTCATTGCTGCATATGTAAGCTATGACTGAGTAAAAGCAATCAATACAGTGTCCCTAAACCGAACTTGAGTCCAGACAATTGTTAGGTTTATACAATGTAACAACACAAATGTAAATATCTATCTACTTTTGCACATAAAGTACACAAGAGAAATTTAGACTTGAGGCCTTATATGAAGGGAGAGAAGCTTTTATTACCTGCATTTAATTCTGTTAATGGATAAAGACAAACCTAGGCTGTGTAGTCAAACCTAGGCTGACCACCCAGCCAAGGAGAAGCAGCTGATGAGCTCTTCTATGAACAGCTGCGGTCAATCTCTAGATCGATGCCTATCGTTCTTGTGGGAGACTTCAATCTGCCTGATATCTGCTGGGTGTACGATACAGCAGAAAGGAAGCAGTCTAGGAGGTTCCTGGAGTGCGTGGAAGACAACTTCCTTGCACAGTTGGTGAATGAACCAACAAGGGAGGGTGCCCTCCTGGACCTGCTGTTTGTGAACACAGAAGGCCTTGTGGGGGATGTGGCAGTAGGTGGACGCCTAGGACTAAGCGACCATGAGATGATAGGGTTTTCTGTTCTAGGTGAAGTGGAGAGGGTAGTTAGCAAGACGATAGCATTAAATTTCCAGAGGGCAGACTTTGATTTCTTCAGAAGGCTGGTTGGCGAAGTCTCATGGGAGACAGTACTCAAGGGCAAGGGAGCCCAGGAGGGCTGGGAGCTCTTCAAAAGGGTGGTCCTAGCAGCTCAGGAGAAAGCCATCCCCGTGGTCCGGAAAAAAAGCCGGCAGGGGAGAAAGCCAGCTTGGTTGAATAGAGAGATCTTGAGGGATATCAAGAGGAATAGAAATGTTTATGGGCTCTGGAAGAAGGGACAGGCCTCTTGGGTGGACTACAGGAGGGAAGTGAGATTGTGTAGAGAAAAAATCAGGAGGGCTAAGGCTCAGCTAGAAATTGGATTGGCCAAGTCTGTGAAAGATAACAAAAAATCTTTCTACAAATATATAAATAATAAAAGGAGGACTAGGGAGACCATACAGTCCCTATTGGATACAGAAGGAACAACAGTGACAGGGGATGAGGAAAAGGCTGAGGTACTTAATGCCTTCTTTGCCTCAGTCTTTAGTTGTAAGGAGGGTCGTTCCGTCTGTGTACAAACCCAGGAGCTAGAGGAGCATAATGAGGCTCCCGTGATCCAAGAGGAGGTGGTCAGAACCTTGCTAGCCCAACTAGACACCCACAAGTCTATGGGGCCAGACGGGATTCACCCTAGGGTACTGAAGGAGCTGGCGGATGTGCTGGCCAAACCCCTTTCCATCATCTTCCAACAGTCCTGGAAGACTGGGGAAGTCCCACTGGACTGGAGGCTGGCTGATGTTGTGCCCATCTACAAGAAGGGTCGCAGGGAGGATCCAGGAAACTACAGGCCTGTCAGTCTGACCTCAGTGCCAGGGAAAGTCATGGAGCAGGTGATCTTGAGTGCTATCATGAAGCACATGCAAGAGAACCGGGTGATCAGGCCCAGTCAACACGGGTTCACAAAAGGCAGGTCTTGCCAGACTAACCTGATCGCCTTCTATGACAAAGTGACTCGGCTGCTGGATGAGGGAAAGGCTGTGGATGTATCTTCCTGGACTTCAGTAAAGCCTTTGACACAGTTTCTCACAACATTCTGCTTGAGAAGCTGTCAGCCTCTGGCCTGGACAAGCGCACACTCTCCTGGGTGGAAAACCGGTTGGATGGCCGGGCCCAGAGAGTGGTGCTAAATGGTGCAAAATCCAGCTGGAGGCCAGTGACAAGTGGGGCTCCCCAGGGCTCAGTGCTGGGTCCAGCCCTGTTCAATGTCTTTATCAATGACCTGGATGAAGGCATCGAGTGCACCCTTAGCAAGTTTGCGGACGACACTAAGCTGGGTGGAAGTGTCGATCTGCTGGAGGGTAGAGAAGCTCTGCAAAGGGATCTGGACAGGCTGGACCACTGGGCAGAGTCCAATGGCATGAGGTTTAACAAGGCCAAATGCCAGGTCCTGCACTTGGGGCACAACAACCCTATGCGGTGCTACAGACTAGGAGAAGTCTGTCTAGAAAGCTGCCTGGAGGAGAGGGATCTGGGGGTGTTGGTTGACAACCGACTGAATATGAGCCAGCAGTGTGCCCAGGTGGCCAAGAAGGCCAATGGCATCTTGGCTTGTATCAGAAACGGCGTGACCAGCAGGTCCAGGGAGGTTATCCTCCCTCTGTACTCAGCACTGGTGAGACCGCTCCTTGAATCCTGTGTTCAGTTCTGGGCCCCTCACCACAAGAAGGATGTTGAGGCTCTGGAGCGAGTCCAGAGAAGATCAACAAAGCTGGTGAAGGGGCTGGAGAACAGGCCTTATGAGGAGCGGCTGAGAGAGCTGGGGTTGTTTAGCCTGGAGAAGAGGAGGCTGAGGGGTGACCTCATTGCTCTCTACAACTACCTGAAAGGACGTTGTAGAGAGGAGGGTGCTGGCCTCTTCTCCCAAGTGACAGGGGACAGGACAAGAGGGAATGGCCTCAAGCTCCACCAAGGGAGATTTAGGCTGGACATTAGGAAAAAATTCTTTACAGAAAGGGTCATTGGGCACTGGAACAGGCTGTCCAGGGAGGTGGTTGAGTCACCTTCCCTGGAGGTGTTTAAGGCACGGGTGGACGAGGTGCTGAGGGATATGGTTTAGTGTTTGATAGGAACGGTTGGACTCGATGATCCGGTGGGTCTCTTCCAACCTGGTTATTCTGTGATTCTGTGTGATTCTGTGTATGTAACAGACCAGATTAATAGATAGGAAGCTGCTCTTTCATCAGTACTCATTAGGATCAAAAATACTCAGTATAAATGGAAAGAATGTTGGTAAGGTACATTTAGTCCAACAACAGCCTATTGTGTGAAATTTTGATTGACTTACTGGGCTTTGGATGAGATCTGTAGTATACATATTAAAGGTATGCATTCTGTATGCTTATCTTTTTCAATGCCATTTGTTTGTAAGCATCATGTATATGCTTTGTAATATTTAAGCATATGTATGAGTAGTTTTCTAATTTGCAGGCTCTCACCCAAGTAATGTTTTGGAAATGAATCATTGTCCCAGCAGGGAAATTAAGCAGTGATGCATGAAAAAAATTGTTCATTATAATCAATTCGTAACAGCTCTCATGTAATTAATGCTCTGACAAACAGAGGTAACCAATGATATTGAGCAGCACACAAACCATAGCTAATAACTTACCAGTAAAATAAATTCATGATCCCCTTCCTCTCTACTAACAGGGCAGTAAAAGCAGAGTTGATGGTGTAAGCAGAGAAAAAAGCCCTAAATCAAAACTCCTCAGTAACTCAGCATTTGTTGTCTTCCCCTTCCCCCAGTTGTTATTTCCATTCTTGTTAACAAAAACAACAGTAAAATGAGCTAAATGAGCTAAATAAACAATAATCCTTATCCTATTGTTTGTGTGCAGGTGCAAGGTTTGTGGTGGAGGAGGGGTCCTCAGCAGTCCTTACCATCAACCATTTATTTGCCACTGATGCTGACACCACTGCAGATGACTTAGAATTTGTCTTGGTTTCTCCTCCCCAGTTTGGTTACCTTGAAAATATACTACCTTCTCCAGGTTTTGAGAAAAGCAACATTGGTATAAGTATAGGTAAGTCTTAAAGATATATGGTAATCAAGCAGATGAAATACAGAGGGCTTGTGGAGAGCTGTGTGATGGGCTCTGGTGAAGCAGTTGCAGCTTTGTGGATTAATACAGGTTTATTAAGGAAGGCAGACACTGGCAAATAAAGAGCATTGGGACCATGTGGGAGGAGTTGAAAGGCAAGCTGCAGCTCTGAAAACTGAAGAACTGGCACTTGAGGCAAACAAGCCAGTCATTGTTTTATGCGTTCCTGCTGCATGCTATAAGCAATGGTGATACGAGACACTACTCTGCTCTCTTTGCTGTTCCCTTCATTCTCCCTTGCAAGACTCCCACACTTCCCTTTACTTGTAATTCTGTCAACTGAATGCAGTGGCTGAGAATTTGAAAAGTCTGGGTCCCATATTAGTTTCCAAGGCAAAGTTACAAAGGTGATAAGGCATAATTGACTTGCGTCTCTTCCTTCGTCCACCTTTAAACACTGTAAGGCAGCTTCATCCTCAGCAGAACAGACTGTGACACGCTCTATAATGCTGTCTGCTTTCACCATCTGGACATCCAGAATCACTGAGCCTTTTGGTCACCATTTTCCTGGTGTGTCAGTCAAATAACAACTAATGTAATTCCTTAGACATCAGATCTTTTCCCACCTGTTATTTAGGTCTTTTTATTTGGGCTCAGTTCTGGAGACTGACCTGAGGAGCATGAAGTTGCACAGTCCCACAGAAAGCAGATGGATACAACTTTGTTTCAGAGGAAGGGCATGTGTCCTGCAGTAACATGTGCAGTAAAGCTCTTTCAGCCAAACAATGACTGAGAACTTATAAAATCCAAGTTATTTGTTCATTGAAGAAAGATGCTTTTTCAGATTTATTATGATATGTAAGATCAGAAGGCAAAAAAAGATTGTGTTAATCCTTCATCTCTTTAAAATTTCTAGCTTCATTTCAGATGAAGCATCTGAAATCCCTGAACATAAACTATGTACAAGCCAGGCACTTGCGAATGGAGCCGACAGAAGACCACTTTGTACTTTATGTCACTGATGGGCTGCATCGCTCAGCTGAGACTCCATTTTTTGTGCTGATCAACCCAACCAATGATGAAGTCCCAGAATTCATAGCAAGGAATATTACTGTAAGGAAAGAATCAAAATGCCTATCATGGAATTATTTTATACTAGGAAACACCTTTTAACATAATTAAGAACATTGTTCTAACACCTGTTCTTCTGCATCTTTCCCTGTAGTTCAGGCTCGTTAAGAAAACAGCCCAGTTAAATCCCATGTAAAACTGTAAGACAGAGCTGCAGTGGAACTAGAGCAGTGCACAGCTTTGTTTGGTAACTTGCAGATAAGTAATAAAAATGGCTCAAATCTTTAAACAAATAATATAGAAAGCAGATGTATCTGTAGCATTCTGTTTTCTCAAGTGCTTTTATAATTTTTGTAGAGATTTTTTTTACATTTTTGGCATAGCCTCTTCCCTTTCTGAAGACCTCTTTTAATATCAGTAATAATTCTGTGACCATCATGCTATGGTGATATACAGTTGTTTTACTGTAAAGTCAAAAGTGCATGGGTATGTTTATATTTATATGTGTCAATATTTTTATATATATACCTATGTATTTAAAGGCTTTCTCCTCTGTGTATTTCCTAGCACTTTATGTGATGTTTACTTGCCTAAAAGCTTTTCTATCACCTGGGGCAGATACAAAGCTTTTAGTACAGTGTGACTCAAACTGATTGAAATCAGTGGCTGGTTCGAAAACTATTGGGAACGGGGTGCAGTAAACAAAGGCATACACTCACACACAGAAATACCCTGCTTAGGAAACTACACTAAAATTCTACAATTTTTTAAAAGTAAAAGAATTGAACATTTTTTTTTCTTTTGCATTCAGGTTCAAGAAGGGGAGATGAAAGAGCTGGATCTGTTTGTTATCAATGCAGTTGATCTGGATGTTCCTCAAGACCATTTGGTATTTGAGGTTGTGCAAAGGCCCTTGTATGGGTTTCTTATTAATGGAATCCATGGCAACGACATTCTACACTATAAACAGTTAATTAACCATGACCATCACATCCATGGATTCCTTGTTCATGACTTTTCTATGGAGGTACTGAAGAATGGTATGTGCAGGATTCTTCTGACATTGGTCTTTCATTCCTTTAATAGGGCAAGACAGCATAGTAAGAAATCTTCACCACTTATTTATTCACTTGCACATATGTATTTTGAAGGCAATGTTTAGGAATAGAAGTTAACCTATTTAAAGCTAAGGTTGTCCATTGAAATTAGGAACTGTGAATAAAATCACCATGAGAGACCTACATGTCAAAAAGGGTAGTGATCTGACTAGGAGGGCCGTCTGCCCTGAAAAAAATAAAGGGAATGTTGTAACATATCAGCAAATGGATGTCAAAATGTTTGACAGCACCTAGAACAGAGACACAGAGACTGATTTAAAAACACATTAATGGATCACAGGGTTAAATATTAGTCTGAATGATCACAGAATCATAGAACTGTACAGGTGGGAAGGGACCTTTAAGGATCATCAAGCCCAAGCCCCCTGCCATGGGCAGGGGTAAATTTCACTACATCAGGTTGCTCAAAACTCTGTCCAGCCTGACCTTGAACATTTGCAGGGATGGGGCATCCATAACTTCTAAGGGCAATCTGTTCCAGTGTCTCACCACTCTTATTGTAAAAGAATTTTTCCTGATGTCCAATCTAAATCTACTCTTTTCAGTTTAAAACCATTACCCTTTGTCCTGCCACTATAGGTGCTGATAAACAGTCTGTCTTTCCTATAAGCTTTCTTTATATATTGATAAAATCATAGAATCATAGAACAGTTTGGGTTGGAAGGGACCTTGAAGACCATGTAGTTCAACCACCCTGCGATGGGCAGGGATGTCCCACTAGATCAGGCTGCCCAAGGCCCCATCCAACCTGGCCTTGAACACCTCCAGGGATAGGCCACAATAAACATATATGCCTTCATAATACATTCATATACATAATGATAAAGTCATGAACTTGGGCTCTATAGCTTAGCATGAGGAGTTCACCTGCTTTGAAGCAGCAAAAACCTTTCAATTACATGTAATCAAAAAGCGTATTTAACACTGCCATGAAAAGGTGGATTCTTGCAGGCTGTGGCCATTTAGTGAAATATGAGAACTGTCAATTCAAAAAAGGACATGAATTCAATCCAACCACTCAGATTGCAGTTCAGCGCTCAAAACTCAAATAAGGCTTTTTCTTCTCTCTGCTTCTCAGATATGAACCTTCAGAAATACCTTGTCCCCACCCCAAATTCCTTAGGCTTCCCAAGACCTGTTTTTTACTTTCTTCTAATTGCCTGGTTTTTCTCTTTTCCTGCCCATGATGACAACTGAATCATCTCCAGCCCAAATCTTCTGATTGTCCATGATCATAGCCACAAGACCAGCTCTCCTCACCAAGGCCTGTTTAAAGCTTCCCAAGGATTACATTAGGCACATCTTTTCTATAAGCCCCTGTGAAAATGGGTCAGAATGAGGAGAGGAAAAGAAATGTGTGTTTTTCAGATTTACAGAGGCCCTTTTGTGAAATCTTCTTTAGTTACGCTAAGGTCATGCTAGTGTGTTTGAATCAATAGTATGCTATTAGATTAAGGAATAGCAGTGGCTCACCAAGCTCATCTTCTGATAGTTGAAACAAGCTTGCTGAGACCAGGGCGTATGGGGAGAGGATATGGAATAAGGGTGATAGAAACAGAGTTAAATGATGTTACAGATTTTGCAGGAGTCAGACTTATTTGTTCTTTCCATTTCTCTCTCCCTCTTCTTTTTCTTCCCTCCATCACCTCCACAGGAATGAAGCTGATGTACATGCACGACAATTCGGAAAACCTCTCTGACAGCTTTAAAATCCAGCTATCAGATGGGAAACATAAAGTCCTCAGAACCATTTCAGTAAAAGTCATCCCAGTTAATGATGAGAAACCAGTACTGAGCAAGTAAGCCATGTGTTCCTGTATCTGACAGAGGGAGAAATTCAGACAAAATGATCCAAAAATGAACAAAACAGCAGATCAGTGACTAATGGGGAGAGGATGTCATAACTGGTCACAGAGTAATGTCAATACAGATATTTTCATGCAGGGTCTTTGTCTGCCTGTTTAATAGAAACATTTTTAGTGAAAGAAGGGCATGCTTTAACGCTACGCTCTATTAAAAGAATAGAGAAAAAAAGTGGGGGGGGAACATGCTTATTTTATCATTCACAGCTTACTTCAAGAGGTTTGTCAGAGAGCTGTGATCTTTGTACACCTTGCTGGCTGCTGATCACCATGGTATTAACTGCAGTTATTTTGCTTTTCCCTGTCCTGGGACAGCCACTCGTCTAAAATACCTCTCTGAAAGGATCTCTGACTTTTGGCATGAAAGAATCCTCAGAGTTGATGCCTCCTTGCCTCACGAGGGAAGGCCTCTCTTAAGGACTCTTCTTCTCTATTACAAAACTCTATTGTTTACCCATAATTCAACTTTTGAAAATCTACATCCTAGTTTCCCTTATGGTTCAAAACTAGGAGTCATAAATTAATTAGGCATGGTCAGAAATTGTCTGGCAGACCATTTGCAGATAAGCATCTGGCTGTGAGAGAGTCCAACCTCCTGGACATTTTAATAAGGAGCTTGTCCCTTGGGATCTCAATTTTGTAGCTGATGATCTGCCACAGAGCATCAGGGCCTCCGTCCTCCTGGCTGCTTTCCATCCCCAGGCAGGCAGATGGGGAGCTGGGGGCCCAAAGGCTTTAGGGGTATAGCTCTGAACCTCTAAAGTGTGCATTTCAGAAATGACTCACTGCTTGTTAAACTATGTGCCACTCAAGTCAGAATTTCTGATCCCTTAGGATATTTGGCCTACCTTCAGATAAGACCTACATTTCCCAGTGCAGAGAATTTTGGATTTTTTTTTTACACCATGTAGAGCTTCTTGCATTAACAAATGTTTGTTTTATCGTTGAAAGATTATGAAGGACCACTTAGCGCTAACAGGAAAGGGAGTCCATTTCTAGTTAGAATAAAGAACATAGTTTCTGTGTTTATATCACGTACCAACTGATAATTGCCTACTTGTTCCTCACATGCTATAATATGTCATTTTCCACCCTCTCTCTCTTAAGGAAGGTGATGGAGATCAAGAAGACAAGTGGTTTTAGCTTTGTCCAGCTGTGTCCAGGAATTGTTGCTGTCTTGTCTGGTGATGTTAGATCTCACTATTTGCCATTCCTGTGGTGAACAGTAGCACATAGCAAGCCATCTACTTGCAAAATAGCTATTTTATTATGAGAAGTTACCACCTCTTGCTTGTTACTTTTCCACTGAGATGCAGTATGCTGCCAGTGGTTAAGGAGTTGTGTTTTAAGGAAACATGCTCAGTTTGGCATTGAAGTAGTTTAGCTGTCATGTTCAGTCACCACATCTTCACTGTGGGGTAGGAGCTCCCTTATGCCACTGCAGTGTTTTACAGGTGAACATTTGACAATACGTGTCAGCTTTTTCTCACCTTTTGAACTGAGGGGCAGATTTCTACCCTAGGAATTTTCATCTCATCTCCTTTAGCTATGGTCAACAGACTGAAGAATTTGTGATGGGATGTTTTTGGCTGCCAAATAGTGGCTGTTATTCACAGTGAATGCCAAAACCTCAATCTGTCACCTCTTGGATTGTGTTTGCAGCAAGGAGTGCTTTGGGGAATGCAAGGCCCTCACACATTTCCCTTGAAAGCTTCTTCTCATGATGTGACATGTGGGTGCTAGAAGGACTCGAACAACTAACTGTTATGCAGAAAAATGAGTTGGGATTAGGTAGCAATCAGGGTGTAGCTAAGTGTGTTTATCTTCCCTTATTTTTTGTCTGAATCATCTCTTCCTGGCTCATACAGTCTTTGGATCAGACACCTAGTCTTCCTGTTTGCATAGTCCCTGCATGTTTATTACGGTTTTAAGCAAATCATTAAGGTTGCTTGATCTGTCATTAATATGTCTTAATATACTTTGTCATATGACTCCATTTTCTTTGCTTCTGATTTTGTCAAACTTGAAATTTCTAGCTGTCCATATCAGTTTGAATATGAGATATCAAGGAAAAAACTCTCTTTCTGAGAATAATGAATGTATTTTCACAAAATCACTAAATGATTGTGGATGACTTCTTCGTTGGAAATCTCAGTTGTCACTCTGCTTTGGAGCAGGCACTTGCAGCTTGGCAAAGAAAAGTGGTATTATAAGAAGAATGTCTCTTTAGCAATGCTTGTAAAAATCTATCTGGCTTTGGCCTTTGAAATAGCATGGCTTGCACATGTTCAGTTGCATCCTTCCAGAGCTTAGCTGGCCAAACAATCTACAGAGTCTGTCCTTTTTGTACCTGCTCTAGGATGCTGGTAGCCATTAGCTTGAGCAGGACCCATTCTTGGGGTGACCGAATATCCTGAATCCCCTCCAACCTCCCTGGACTTTTTGTATAGCCTTATAATATTGCTTGGGTGCTACATTGCAAAAATGTAAGGCAGATAACAGAAAAATGATAAAGCAGGATGTGCAAAGTTAAACTGGAGGATGGTTACTAGCTGAGAATGGAAACAGAGGAAACATGATCTGAGAATCATTCTGGAGCAAGAATCTGCATGAATTTCAAACTATGTGGGATTTTTTCCCCCAGAGCTGCCTCCCACAATTTTATTTGTGGCTACTGATGGCCATTTCTGCCAAGGAACAGGTGGCCTTAACCTACTTTTCTGAATCAAGAACCCAGAAAAACTCTGCAACAGGGAGCACAGAGAAGAAGCCAGTCAAGTCTTTGTTAGCGTCTCCTAAAGATTAAGGAGAGCAGTGACAGACTAGTCATTTGAAAGACACTCTTTCTCTAATGAACAATCAATTAATTAAAGTCAGTATTACTACAGTAGTCAGAACATGTAATACAGTTTATTTGTTTACACTGTCCTCTTCTTATAAAATGCATGAAGGTAAGTGGAATAGGGCCCAGGGGAAGAGGACAGATGTGGCAAATCCCATATCATTTGAGGTATCTGTTTTATTGTTTTTCATCTTTGTAAGGAGAAGCTGGTTTGCACTGTTGCTTTTTTTTCTGTTTTCAACTGAAACAGGCACTTTTCTTCCATTCTTTCTGCAGCTGTCATTTCTGTCAGCAATTGGATAATCCATATTCCTGGCAGAGAAATTATGAATTGGAATGGTTACTTTTCTTTTATTGCATCAATACATGGGTTTTAATTTTTGCAGGAAGGATGATATAGAGGTGAACATGGGTGAAACTCAAATAATTTCTAGTGCTGTTCTGTCAGCAGAAGATAAAGATACCCCCAGGGAGAAAATTTACTACTTATTTGAAAGACTTCCAGAAAATGGTCAGCTTCAGCTCAAGGTTAGTCTTTGTACTTCCAACAAAAAGCAAGCATTCAGAGAGATCTCTCTTTTTAGGGCAGAATGAAGTACATCTTCCTTTTCTCCCAAATGTCTGTCATGTTTTGAAGTAGAAAGCTGTGGCCAGTTTGATTGTTGAAAGAGTGGAGCAAACAATGATGGAGTCCCAGAGGTTTTGATTCTAAAGCCTAGATCCTCAACAGGAAGAGAGGGAGGGTGAAAAGCATGGCAGATCATCTAAGGTGACAATGGAAATAGCTACTGGGATAATCAGCCACAGAGGGGGAAAACCAAGCATCAAAGCCTCTGGAGGTGGGGGGAATTCCTTGATCAAAAAAAAAGTGACAAGTAAACAATTATTTCAGTTACTTCAGGGTTCAGAAAGAATGGAGGGCAATGAGTGTGAAAGAGTGAGTAATAATCATGACTTAGAAGAAAGTATGGAAGGATGAGAGAAAAGGAAGAATGTGGAAAGGATATTGCAAGAAGAAAGGCAAAAAATAAAATGAGAAATGAAAGGAAAGATAAACCATAGGAACAAAGAGAGAAAAAAAAAAGCATCTTTTAAATTGCATGTATAAATAACAGAAAAAAAACAACCCCGACCCATTTTCTAACACCTGTGAGCTTGTAAAGTATTTTGATGCTGAGTCCCTGCAAGAATCCATGGATCATGTTAGACTTGTAAATTAAAGGAGTCCCACACAATGGGCCAAGAGACAGCTACTGCCTGGAGTTTGACATTTTGAACACATAGGGTACCTGCTTGTATTTGAGCTTTCTGTCCTTGATAACCTTTTCTCTGAAGCTAGTGACACTGTTACTGCAGACTAAATGTCAAATACACATATCAGTCCAAGATACGGTACTAAGCTAACTTCAGAAAAGAACATTTTATTGGGCAATTTCCAATTTTTTGATTAGAGGACCTCCGGAGCTATAAATCACTGTACTTCCCTGAAGTTTCCTCTAGATTAATTTCTGATATCCATTTCAGTATGGTTTTGGATAGAACCATGAGAAGCTTTGTGAAATTAAGAAACAGAAAACATAAGTTGGATCAGGAGCTATTTAATTTCATCTTGTTTGTGACTCATTGAGGAGCGTGTAGAAATGTGTCTCCTGGAGTAAGAGTAGCTATTCTCATTTTTTTGATGATAACTGTACCTTCACAGACTTATTGCCACTTGGGATCAACTCCAGCCACTTATTGCCCTTAAAAACAATATGAGGAAAAGGTTTATAGCTTACAAGGGAAGACGGGTAGCTGCCACTAACAGCCTGCATAACTGCAAAGAAACACAATTAACCAGGCAGGATGCATGGGAGACTGTTTAATGAAGAATGTTTATTCTTTCCAGATAGGGCAAGGCTGGATGACTCTCCAAGCTGGAATGAAGTGCACTCAGGAAGAAGTGGATACAAACCTTGTGAGATATGTCCATACAGGAGCTATAGGAGCCAAGAACCCAGACAGTTTCACATTTTATCTGTGGGATGGGTACAACAGATCACCAACTTTGGACTTCTACATAAATATCAAGGGCATGGAAAAGGGTAAAGATCTGCCATTCTTATATTTTACAATGTTTTACAAAGATGAACTGAGTACATATCCTGATCCTTCCCTCAGGCAAATCTCCCTGCAGATCCTGAAAGTCTGTCTGCTTGGATTTCACTGCTGGCCAGAGCCCTGATGTTACTGCCGGTGAAGAAGTGGTCCTGGGATTCGAAAAGGCTCTGCCTTAGGCAATGTGTTGAACCTTGCCTCCTAGGACTCCCAGCTGCTTTTCAAATAGAGTTGAAAATACCCTTCTAAAACTAGTGCTATGTCTGAGTAGATCAAAGCACAGGAAAATAGCAAGAATGTAATAAGGTAGGCAGAACACCATACAAGAATATCTTCATCTCCCAGGTTTAGGGTCTAGTTTTACTGTCCCTCTTCCTTAGTTGCATCCCTACTAGAAATCTAAATTATATCAAATTAACCTGACACTGCTAAGATTGAAACAAGGGTTCAGAGAGGTTGTGCTGTCTCCATCCTTGATAGTTTTCAAGCCCCAGTGGGATAAAGCCCTGAGCAACCTTGTTATGGCTGATCTCATGGCTGACCCTGCTGTGAGCTGAAGGCTGGACTTGAGACATCCTGAATCCCTTCCAGCCTGAATACTAAATTGCTATGATTTTTTTCAGGTGATGAATTGCATGTGGTGAAAGAATGCCTAAGAGACCAACCTAGAATTCAATATGACCATGTTATTGTTATTTTGTCTATCCTGCAGGAGATATTGATGTTTTTATAAAACCTCTTAGAGTGCCAAAACAGAATTGGGTCTACATCACAACTGATGTCCTCCTTGCACTGGATGGTACTGACAAGCCAGAGGAGCTCCTTTATGTGATAACCTCCCCTCCTCAGCATGGAAAAATAGAGTACGTCAACTATCCTGGCATCCCCATTACAAGCTTCAGTCAAATGGATGTAGCAAGACAGATAGTTTGCTATGTTCGCAACACAAAGTCAGTTGTTTCTGAAGATACGTTCAGGTAAGGCTTAGCATCCCACCCCCTAAACTTTTCCCCTTGTATTTCTTGGGTATTTAGAAACATTCACAATGTAAACAAAAAAAAATCCCCAAAATAAATTATTAAAAAGAAATGGAAGCTCTGTGGGAATTCTCAATATTTATATGACAAAGATGTTTTTACCATAATACAAATAATTGTGACTGTTTTGTAATATATGCAGTTTCTAATCGATGTTGAAACTGTAGGCTCAGTAATACTAGCTTCAATATCATTGGAGCACTGAAACATATACAGCTGTTAAGGTTTAAGTCAGGGAGAAGGACTAAGAACGTACTTTGTGGAATTTTTCTTTGTTTTCTTACTGCAGCCTGATGTGGTAAAAATTGGTCCATCAATTTATTAAACAATCACTTTCTTGTCTATTCTTATTTAACATACTAATTTAGCTCCAGCCTTTTTTAATCCATACGTAGTTCTTGTACATATTGAAAACCAGTCCATTTATCTCTTCTGACACTGTAATGGTTAAGAAATTTGTGTAGATAGTTGGAGTTTGGGGATAAACCTGGTGACCTATAGGCCCAGTTCAGCAGCCTAGTGATATTTAATTTCAATTTCACGTAATTCTGAACCTTCTCCTTATAACAGCTTGAAACAGTGAATATTTCCTTGTTTTATTCTTAAATGAACCTCCCTTCATTATAGATTGGCATGATGTAATGAATTATCATCAGATAAAGACAGAGCAGATTTATTGTTTCTCAGAGTCTTGAGGACAGTTTTGTAAAAGAGAACAAAATTCAGGGAAAAGAAATCTCAAAAATAAGGAAAATGTTTTTAAAGGACGAACACTAAGTTCTTGATAATATTGGCAATTTCCTCTGAAAATGGCATTTTATGGACTTTCTGTAAAATTCAAATTTTCCACACAAAAATAAAAGCTTATGGATTTTTTTTTCATTTGCAACCAAGAAAAATGATGGATTTAACTTCAAAGACTTGCAATTCAGAAAAGACCCCTTTTTACAATCTGTTATGAATAGATTCCTGATCTAAATGGCATTTTCCATGATGCATGATGAAGATTCTGGGACATGTTGCATCATCTAGTTTGAGCGCTTTTTTGCAAGGAAGTCAAGCAAATAGGGCAGAATGACTTCAAACAGCTCAGCTCTCGTGACATTATCAAGAGTTAAGCCAAAACTAATTTCAAGACTTTCCTCAGATGAGACATTTCAAACTACTCCTTACAATAAATTCAATGTGGTGGATATTCTAGTTAGGAGATTTGTCTGATCTACTTGTAGTCATTACAGAAAAAGTGAAAAACTGATCTCTGGCTTTATGTTTCCTTCACCAAAAATAGAATCAGGTTATACAAGCAAGATTGCCGTCATGCCAACCACAGGCTGAGCTATGTAGCAGTGACTTGCAGCAGTACAACTTCTATACTACATTAATGCAAACAGAACAAGCAATCATAGAGAAATTCTGTGTGTGTGCTTAAACACAAAGTCTTCTGCTTAGGCCAATGGCTAAGAACCAAACCAGAAAGTCAGCCTTATAAAAGTAAGGTTATGACACTTCAATAAATATTGATATCCAGTAACTATTTTAATCACAATAATTGATGCGTCTTGATGTTATCATTTGGAAAAGAGTTTGGTTTTGTGTAGACATATAAACGTTGTGCCAGAATATTATTATTATTTAAACAAGGAATGGTTACATTAATTATATGGGTAATTATAGGAGAGGGGATTAACTGATCAGATTTTTACTTTCCACTGAAGTACTTCCTTCAGACATAAATTCACCTGTATTGTTTGGTGCTACTGGCCTGGAAGAAAGACTTGGCTGTGCTTGTTTGGACAGATGACTTCAAGTGATTAGCAACCTGACATCAGATGCTGGCAGCAGGATACTAAAAGAACATGCTAATGTCCTCAATTTTGACATGCTGGCTCGATTTTGTAATGAGCTGGCACTATTTATGATTCCATTTTTATCTTTTAAATGCCATGACAGATGGTAGGTCCTACAGCCAACTCTGTTGCCATCAAACTGCAGAAAGTATGAAATGTTGGTAATGGTTAAATCAAACCATGCAACATGTCCTCCTAACTGCGCTTGAGAGTTGTCCCCTAAATTTCATCAGAGTGAGGAGAATATTTGCTGCTTTCCATTCCTCAGGAAAAGATGAAGAAGCCATAAACCAGAAATAAACAACCCAAATCTCCTGAAGTGCAGAAAAAAGGATGTCTTGGATACAGACAGCTTCATCACATGTGATATCAAGTGGTGTATGACATTTGCATCATAAATTTCAGACTGATGTATATAACCAGGAGGCTTGCTCCTTTCTGCTATTTTGTAGAAGTCTGGATGAATTTCCAGTTTCACAAAATGAATTATCTAAGTCTTTCACCTAAACATCGTCTGAGATATCATCCAAAAGATTTTATAGCAATCTAAAGAACCAGAGGAAACTCACTTTTACTGCAGTCTTTCAGATTTTTTGAGACATGGCTAAGGTCTTGACTGAACGTGTTTTGCCTTCTTTTTTGTTGTTATCGTAGTATTTATCATCATTATTCTAGTTCTGTATTGCATTTCAGCTGCATTGCTAATAGCACAACCCTTTTACCATTGGCACAATAGCATTAGATCAGTGCAGACAGATGTCTCTAGGTTACCAGCTGGGAATACCATCTCGGTAAACATATTTCTAACTGCTATGTAGTCCCTGGTCTGCCTGTGCTCATCCCCATCTGTTTCATGGCATACTGCCAGCTTACAAGTTGATGAAGCCCTCATCATCCAGAATTGGTGAAGGCAGTGAGGAGTTTTAGATGGACAGTCTGTATGACACAGTAAGCTACTCCACGGCCTACTGAAGGTCATTTACATTCAAGGCATGCAACAACAGGTCAGGTTATGTAAGTATTTCTTTGCAGTCAAGAGAGCAAGAAGACACAGATAATCTAAATGTTAGCCTGTCCCCATTTCACATATGTATGGCCAAAGCACGCTAGGTGGAAAATAGTTAGCAACACTGGCCCTCATATTCCCATGAAGAAGAGCTGTGTCAGTGTAACTGTATGTGCATTCAAAGTGCTGGGCATTGAAGGGTGCGAGAAAAAGGAAGGTCAGGGAATGTGCGTAGTCTACCACAAGCACTTTTTTTGGCAAAACAGACACTCTTCTGGCTCAGGCAGAAAAACCTTGGTGAAAACCACTTTCCAAGATGCTTTTGCAATTACTATGTGGCATAACTTCAGAAGCTTCTGTAGAAAGAAAGGTAACTCTCATACACTATATGGGAATAGGTCATGAAGGATCATGAGACATATTTAAAGCAACTTTTGGTTTCCTATACCCTTAGATGTTCTTGTTACAAGTATGGCACTGTTCAATGTAATCCCTTTCAGAAAAAATACTTAAATAATAATCTTGACAATGAAAGCTAGGATTAATTTTGAAGGCCAAAATATTGTCTTTTTCTTTATTTTTATCCACAACTATATTTGATATAAATTTCTACAGAACATGGCAAAAGGCCATAACCCAGCTCGTACACTTCCAACAGCCTTTTCTCCAGCCTTGGGCACCTTTTTCTTTTTCTTGTTTAGGAAAGGAAAACTAACTGTAGGGCATAATCAAATCTTCATTATGTCTAAACAAGTATTACTGCTTGAGAAAGAACTATAAAAGCTATGCTGCTACGAACAGAAATTCACAGCATGGAATAAGAACTTGGCAGATCTTACCCTTTGATAAATTCATGGTATGGACCTTTCAAAAATTACCCTAGAAACTTGTATAGCTCTGCCCAATATTCCCTCACAGAGCGTTAGTATTTCAGTGAAACCTTAGTTGAGTATTGTAAAGAAATATAAATCAGTACTTTTGATTATACAGAAATTTACAGATACAGTTAGTACCTAAACATACCTGTAAATGAAGACAATGATGGTCCTTTTTCCAGCTTGCTTTTTTAGATAGTTTTGGGGCTGTTTGATACAAAAGACTTGTAACAGTGAACAGAAAACAAAGCACTGTCCAAGCAGACCTTGCACTTTACGCACGTCTTTCTGTAAGTTGTAGACAAAGCCAGCGCTTTCACTGGCAGTTGCTACTGCCAGGTAACCAAGGGAAGATATACTTAAGGCTATGTAAAAATCTAGTTGTGTGCTAAAGGGTACTATAAGCTCTCCAGCTGGCCTGCCATTTTGGGTCTGCTCCTTCTGTATCTGCACTAGAAGATTAGATCAGATCTGTTCTGACTGCTGAGACTGATGGCTCCTCAAAGACTTTCCTCTGCCATGTACTCAAATTCCTGCAGATGTACTGTAACTCTTGCCATATACCTGGCCATCTATTTTCATGTTTTTAAGTTATACATCCACTCACCCACAGTTCGGGTTTGAGCTCAAACCAGCTCTACCACTTTTACAGTATCAACATAGGCAAGTCCTGTGGTAAAGATTTGTATTATCATTTTATTTCAGTACATGTGAATCAAGAACACATACTGAAGAATACCTTGCCTCTCTTTGCCAGATTCATCATCAGCAATGGACTGAGGACTAAGCATGGGACAGTCATGATCTCCTTGGAGGCAGTCGACCAAGCTTTGCCCACACTATCTAGGAACACAGGGTTAAGATTAGTGGAAGGCACTATGGCACTCCTTTCTCCTGATGTCCTACAGCTTTCAGACCCAGACACTGCTAAAGAAAACCTTACCTTCCTCTTGGCTCAGCTTCCCCAGTATGGTCATCTCTATTATCATGGGGCAGTGTTAATGCAGTACAATTTTACCCAGCAAGATGTGGACAACGGGGATGTTGCATACAAGCACCGAGGTGGGGATTCCCAGATTGACAAATTTACATTTGTTGCAACAGATAGAACCAATCAAGGCTTCATCATGAATGGGAGGGTGCAGAACGAACCAGTGTCATTCACTATTCAGGCAAGTGTGACCTCGGGCCTACTTAGAAGAGATATATAGCACGATAAGGTGGAAAATACAGTAATATTGATGGCAACTGGTATTTGCTGCAATCTATGATTTAACTGAAGTGTTTATCTATTAAAATGTTTGCTTTCTCTGCTCTGTGAGTAGTTAACTTGGAGAATTAACTAGTTGCCACAACAGCAACTAGTTAATGGCGACTCAGGCAAAGAATTTTATAGAGTGCAAATAAAGAAATAAAATAAAGAAAAACATCCTGATCCTATAAATATAAGCAAGTATATACTTATCTACTTATACTTGCTAAAATATTTCACACAGAAATCTCAACTGTAAAGTTGAGCCCCAATATGGAGAGAAATGTTCTTCCTCCTGTTCCACTTTCCCATTGATTTGCAGATGAGGGATAGTAGACTGTTGATGTTCTTGTCACAGGGATCTTGAATTATAGCCCTTTGTTCCCACAACTGGACAGCCTGTCTTCCTTCTGGGAGTCATTGTAAGATGCCTGCTTCTATTCTTCCTTCCTTTACTGGAATCTTTCCGTTCATTTCCGCTTCCCTAATTTTCAAGTTCTTCCCACAGTGTCATAGCCTCAGATGCCTTTGTTATCACTTCTTGTATGTGCCTATCTGTTACGTTTCAGTATGCAAAACAGGCTTGGTTGTTATCATGCCTCAAAATTCTGGATGTTTCAAAACACTGAAACTAACAAAGAAACTCCTAGCTTTCCCTGATGACAAAGTCTGAAGTTACCTGGTGAGTGAGGAGTGCAATTTCAGCAGAAGATGAGACATGGAAACAGCAACAACCATTATGGAGTGCTACAAGACTAATCAGAAGTTGTGAAAGGTGACAGACATTACAGGAGACATATTGGTCAGGTCTATGACTGTGATTACCGTAACTCTTAGGTTTCTATGGTTGCAATTGTACAAAAAAGAGGTGAGATATATTTGCTGGAATTTTAATTTGCTATGGAGAAAATTACATCAAAAGGAGAAGGACTATGGGGAGTCTGGGATATCAGGACAGAAGTACATAGAGTGTATGTTGCCCTCCCCAGTGTGTACTGTATATTGCTGCATGCAGCAAGTGCTGGGCAATCTGGGCTTGGAAATCTCTCACGGAAAGTAGTACTGAACTAGAGGTCAGACTTCTTCTGGAGCAGACTGTGAGTCAAAGTGGCTACTGCCATCCTGAGTAGGCTACTCACTTTTAGCAAAATTAGGATAAAGAATATCCTGATACAGCAAAATGAATACATGTTTATCTGATTTTGACGTAGGTGGATCATTTGGACAAAACGGCACCAAAAATTATTCATCTCCATTGCTTTTCTGATGTGGAGCTCCTGAAGAATGGCAATTATGGGATCTATATTACTACCAGGTCTCTGAAGGCATCTGACCCCCATACAGAAGATGACAAAATAATTTTTAAGATTTTACGAGGTCCTCATTATGGCTACCTGGAAAATACAACAACAGGTTCTGTCTTCTATAGTCTCTGCATTTTGGGACATATTCAAATAGAATTAAAAACCTACCCTGTTAATGTTTTCTTAAAAGAATGTTTGTTTAAAAGAAATGAAAGTTTCTTAGTGAATTTTGGGGAAGGCTTGAATGTATTAAGAAAGTTTTATGCTAAACACTGAGTACTATGTTCATCATAAATTCTCAAAAAGTTTGAGATAATTGTTACTGGCTGATTTTTGTTTGCATTAAGAAAGAAAAAGATTAATATTGAATTTGGACATTTGATAAACTTGTTGCATAGAAAGAAATTGGCTGGGGCTTGTATCATGTTGCTGTATAGCTATAACATCACATTTCTGTAAGTTCATATTTTCTAAGTGTTCAACAAAAAGAAAGTTGAACACAGTCTGTATCAGCTATGTGGTTCTTGTTAGCAGGCTTTTGAATCACCTGAATGTTTCTCTTCTTTCCCAGGTGCATTTATTCAGGAAGGGTTTAGCCAGAAGGATTTGAACAGCAAAGTCATACTTTATGTCATCAATCCATTGTGGGAGGCAAATTCAGACAACATGGAGTTTCAAGTCACAGATTCGAGTGGAAATTCTGCAGTACCTCAAAGGTACCTCCATCACTTGGTGGTGTGTGCTGTGGCTCTTGGTGTGCACACATCACATATAGGTGAATGAACCCATATGGTGGCTTGAAGCTGTGCAGATGTGGATGTAGCTATGACTCAAATTACCATTTCTTTTGTTGAAGAGCGGAGAAGTTTTCTTCCTCTCAGGGCAGTGATATACAAAGGGCTAGCTCCAGGTTAGACAGGGGCACAGTTCTCAAGGGTCTTTGGTGCATCACAGAGAAACATAATGGAGTTTACTTTAAGTGGCAGTTGGGCATTTGGAATTCTGAGATAAGCTACTGGGCAATGGTGGATGGGGCTGTTGCTTCATGTACATGGTCCTGCAGCTGGAGGTCACTCGTGCCCTGTGCTGTTGGCAATGCTTTTTTCTCCAACTTGAGCTTTTGGTGGAGGGGATGCTGTCACTCAGCAAAAGCTTTGAGAGCCATACTCGTGCAAAAGAGCACAGGTGGAGGGCACACAGCATGTTCTTCACTTACAAAATTTATATTCAACATAATATCAGAATTTCCTTGTGACATATGATAAGCTTAGTGCACAAAAATTAGAGACTGATTTATCATCTGAATTGTGCTTTGATGATAAAGATCAAAAATTGGAGCAGCTCTGCAGAGGAGGCAATGTTGCTATTTACTTCTGAAAATCAGTCTGAATGTTCAACCAATTTATTAATCATAAATACTGAGAAAAATAACTACAGCTATTTTCCTGGGTTAAACTGGCTAGCCACAAAACAGGGCTCCTGGCAAAGGAAAAAGACTAAAGAGCCAGCTCCAAAGGCCAGGCTCCACTGCAGAGCATTTTGAGAACAGGAACAGAGCAGAGACAGAGACAGCATTTCGGCAGTTATGTGCTCTGCCAAAAGATGTCCCCATACACAAACACATCTGAACACAGCCAGCCTGAGCTCCTCCAAGCTGCGCTGTGATGGCTCACAGATGCACTGATATTAAAACCACCATTAAAATGCTGCCACTCCTCATGGGATAGTGTGGCTTCTTGTATATGAATAGTAATGTGTACCATGGTTTTATGGAGGGAGTAAAGAGAAAACACTTTTTGAATGGAAAATAGGAGTTTCAGAGAAGTAGAATTTATCTGTTAGCTGCACTAGACCTTGGAACAAAGTGGAATTTGGCTGTTAAGGAAAAAAGTAATAGTTTTAATGTCATATTTAATAGCTTGTGAGACATTTTTAAGATATTATTTATTGCATAATGATCACTGATTTAAAATACAAGTTTGATTTTGAATCATAGAATCATTAAGGTTGGAAAAGACCTCTACAATCATAGAGTCCAACTGTCAGACGAACACCACCATGACTACTAAATCCTGTCCCGAAGTAACAAGTCTACACGGTTTTTGCACAGCTCCAGGGTTGGTGACTACACCACACCTCTGGGCAGCCTGTTCCAATGCTTCACCACTCTTTCAGTAAAGAAATTTTTCCTGATATCCAATTTAAACCTCCCCTGTTTCAGTCTGAGGCCAACTCCTCTTGTGCTATCACTAGTCACTTGGGAGATGAGACCAAAGCCTATCTCACCACAATCTCCTTTCAGGCATTTGTAGAGAATTATAAGGTCACCCCTGGGCCTCCTCTGCTCTAGACTAACATTCATTCAACATCCATTTGCATATTGATATTACCAAAACTGAATCCCAGCTTTTATCTGAATGATGCTGGACTACATCTGACACATGCATCTTATTTAGTAAAAATAGAGCATATTAACTTCTAAATGGGATGCCCACAAAATGAGTATCAGAGGAGGACAGGAGGAAACTTCCACTGGTGTGCAAGCTAATCAACCCTGAGAAGTCTAGAAGTTTGCTTTTAAAAAGTTAAAATTGTTTTTTCAGTAGCACAGATAATTTTCCTTCTTTCTGCTCTCTTTCATTCCTCTCTGACTCTCACTAATTTTTACCACAGCTTTTAAAAAGGTGAAATCTTTATCGGCAGTCCTGTGCAACATGCAGTCGTCTGAGGTTTGTTCACAGTTCTAAATAATAAACAATTCTAAATTTCAGTGTATGAGAAACCTGGATCAATCATTTCCACAGCTGACGAGTGGAGTACACAGAGTGTTAAAGTAAAGAGGAGAGGGGAGGGCACTCACACAGAGGAGTGAAGTCCTAGAGCATGCCCTATGTGCTGAAGAAGGAGATTTAGAGGATAGTTGAAGGAAGGTAGGAAGAAAGGAGGGTATTGCAGAGAAAATGCAAGGGAGAGTGAATAAAATAAAACTACAGGGTTAAAGGGAACCAATGAGCAACAGTGATAGCTTGTCTTGGCCTATTTTGTGTTACAGACACATTCTGCTTTTCTCAAAATTGCTGTAGACCTCCTCTTGTTCTAAAATGAGGTTCAGGTTTCACTTGGGGTAGACCAGGTCTCGACTGGAAGATGCATTAACTGTCTCTCCTTCTTTCTAATCAGCCATATCACAGAAATGTGTTGATTTGGAAACAAAGACTGAGTATGTGTATTGGCTAAATCAGCAGTCAGGAGAGAAATGGCTCCCCAGTGAACCTCAAGCAGCAGGGGGTGAGGGCAGCAGGGGACGTGGTTTTGCTTCAGGCAGCTTTTCCTCCTCTTCCACAGGCTGGAGCTACGGTGGTCTCGGATTGAAATGCAACAGACTGAATATGAAGTGTGTGAGAACGTAGGAGTTGTGTCTCTGAAAATCACCAGGGCAGGACACTCTGCAGAGTCTGCTTTTATTGCTGTAAAGGTAAAGTTAAAAGCCAAGCTCCTAACTGGAAACTTAATAATAAGTAGTGGAACCTGTTATTTACTTCCTCAGACTTGACAGGTATTTCATTAATGAGGAGAAGTATGCAGTTCAAGCCACACTTACTGGGACATTATCCTTGCTAATATAGATGGTTGGAAATTTTTGGACAAAAATTTCAGAGTTTTAGGCAGAAATGCTGGTTAACCAAAACTGGAATGTATTAGAGCAGTTTGTCAGTTTCGATGACCTTCTGTGACAGAGCAGACAGTTTCCTCTGGCGTTGTGCTCAGAAGTTGGGTTTCCAGGATTCGCTACTTCAAAACCCAGGCTTGGGGCAACCTGGGGCCTTGAGGCTTCTAGTCTTCCTGCTCAGACTGTAAGAGTCCAGGAGCTATGGCAGCTTCAATGCCATAATCATGGCAGCCTCTTTTATTTCTTCCCCATTTCCATAAGCCTAGGAAAAAGCCCAAGGAAACCCCTATATCTTCAGTTACAATCTCTGCCTTATGTTGAAAAATTAGGCTGAAATCTGCCAGTCGTATTCTTGTAAAGCAGGATTCATGCAACTTGCCTTCAAAAATGTCATCTTTCCTTGTAAAATGCAATTCCAGTATTTTACCAGCTCCCCTTGATAGAAAAATACTAGATTTCTCTTGCTTTTTCTCAGGATTATACCCATACTTAGAAATATAGTTTCGATTTTTCTTCCACTGAAGTCAGTGGGAATTTTGCTATCGACTTCATTGGGAGCCATCCTGCCCTGCCCTTAATGGATTCCAGGGACTCTGCTCTGGTCATCACTCAGCTAAGAAGACCAGTAATATCAAGCCCAGAACCAAGAACACAGCATGGAAACTGGTGTCCTCTGCTGGTCTCCTATGAAAATTCTCTTACGAAAATTAAAAAGAGGAGTCTCAGGTACCCCCATACTTCCATGTGTAGGGGTCCACACCTATCCCCATAAGTCTTTGGGGCTGACAGCTCTGCATACAAACATTTCTTCCAAGACCTTACAAAAGACTAAACAGGCAAACATGGCCAGGCTGCTGCTGCTTTTCTGGAATACCATGATGGGCCTCTCCAGGAGCCAGGTATGGCTGTGTCCCCAGGCAGGGAATGTTAACAGATGCTGTGGAGTAGCAATTTGAGAGGAAAAAAGGCAAAACTTTAATATGAGCAAACTTTTGTGATTATGAATTTCAAAGTATGAGCAAAAATATCACAAGTTTTATGCTTCAGGCCCTTATCTGTTTTTCAGCCTAGGAACATGTATAGGTTCACATATCTTTTTCAGACTCCAAGAAAGGCACACAATGGCTTCAATGTAGAGCAGAATGCAGTGGTTTGGTGAAACAGGTCACAGCACAGCATTTACTGTTGTATTTCTTCTCAGGTCAATGAAATATCTGCTACGCTGGGAAAGGACTTTACAGTATCTCCCTCCAAGCTTATTCAGTTTGATCCAGGTATGAACCAGTTCACTGAATAATTTTAAAATTAATTTTCTAATTTTGAAATTGTAAATTCTCATTCTGGAGAATGGAACCTGTAATCTATTTACAGCTAGAAAATCTGAATAGGATTAAAGACACTTTGGGTTTATGTTCTGGAAGTGCAGTGTGCTTCCTTGTGAATTAGCATTCTTATGATCTCAGAATCATAGAATCATAGAATGGTTTGGCTTGGAAGGGACCTTAAAGATCATGCAGTTCCAATCCCCCTGCCATAGGCAGGGACACCTCCTAATAGATCAGGCTGCCCAAGGCCCCATCCAACCTGGCCTTGAACACTTCCAGGGATAGAGCATCCACAACTTCCCTGGGCAACCTGTTCCAGTGCCTCTCTACACTCATCGTGAAGAGTTTCTTCCTAATGTTTAATCTTAATCTACCCCTCTTTCAATTTTTAGCTATTCCCCCTTGTCCAATCAACGCCTGCCCTTGTAAAAAGTCCCTCCCCAGCTTTCTTGCAGCCTCCTTCAGGTACTGGAAGGCTGCTATAAAGTTTCCTCAGAGCCTTCTCTTCTCCAGGCTGAACAACCCCAACTCTCAGCCTTTCCTCATAGTAGGGGGGCTCCATTCCTTGAATCATCTGTGTAGCCCTCCTCTGGACCTGTTCCAACAGTTCCATATCCTTCTGATGTTGACAGTTCTAGAACTGGACACAATACTCCAGGTGGGGTCTCATGAACGCAGAGCAGAGTGGGAGAATTGCCTCTCTCAGCCTGCTGGACGCACTTCTTTTGATGCAGCCCCAGATACAGTTGGTCTTCTGGGCTGCAGGTGCACATTGCCAGTTTATATTGATCTTCTCATCAATCAGCACCCTCAGCTCCTTCTCTACAGGGCTGACCTCAATCACATAATGCCCCATCCTGAAATGAAAACGTGGATTGCCCCAACCCAGGTGTAGGACCTTGCACTTGGCCTCATTGAACCTTGTGAGGTTCATGCAAACCCTTCTCCAGCTTGTCCAGTTCCCACTGGATGACATATTGTTCTTCTAGTGTGACAACTGCACCATTCAGCTTGGTCTTATCTGCAAACTTGCTGATGATGCACTCGAACTTGCTGTCTATATCACTGATGCAGATGTTGAATAGCACTCATCCCAGCAGGCAACCCTGAGGGACACCACTTGTCACGAATCTCCATCTGGACATTGAGCCATTGACCACTACCCTCTGAATGTGACCATCCAACCAATCCCTTATCCACTGAACAGTCCACCCATCTAATCCATCTCTCTCCAAATAACAGAGAAGGATGTCAGGGAGGACCATGTAGAAGGCTCTACAGAAGTCCAGGTAGATCACATCCATTGCTTTTCCCATGTCCACTGTTGTGATCACCCTGTCATAGAAAGTGACTAAGTTGGTCAAGCAGGAATTGCCACTGGTGAAGCTATGCTGTCTGTCTCTAAACACCTCCCCATCCTCCCTGTGCTTTAGCACAGCTTCTAGGAGGATCTGTTCCATAATCTTCCCAGGCACAGAGGTGAGTCTGGCAGCTCACAGAGGCACAGACGACAGGCTGGTAGTTCCCAGGGCCACCTTTTCTACCATTTTTATAAATGAGCACAATGTTGCCCCTCTTCTTCCCAGAAATAATGATGATTTTTCCAGAATAATGTCTATTACTAGCAGCCTTATCTTTAGAGTGAGGTGGCTTATGGCCCCTTTATATCAATTAAAATATCAAAAGTGCTAAAACAATGTCTTCTAAACTCCCTGCAGCTAGGCTGGCAAGAGCTGATGATGTGAAATATTTTAAAGCTTTAAGGCATAATAGGTAAATCTCAGGATGCTGATTGAATTTAGACAAAACTGACTATAACTTAGGTGAAGCAAGGTATCCAAGATTAGAAAGGTGCAAAAGACCTGAACATTGTCTGACCTAATCACTGCTTGCATTATAATCATAACAGCAGTCTGACCTTATCTGATGCTTCAAATAGCAAGAAATGATGACAACTGTGTTATTAAAAGGAGTTTGATTTTTTTTTCCTGAGGGAGAATGAATAGTAAAAATGAATACAAATATGTAGGTACTAAAAAAAGCAACCTCTACTCTGCACTTATTATGATTATTATCATCATCATTACTATTGTCATCCGCATCATCTCCCTGGGTCTAGGTAAAAAAAAAAATCCAGGTGAGAGTTTCACAATTTGCCCCTACAAAATTCAGCCTCATCTGAAAAACTTGATTTGCCCATATAAATAGATTATCTGTGAATAAAACCCATATGATATCATAAACACTTCCTTTACATAAGCAACTCTGAGTTTTTTTGGAACACACCCTGTTGGCGTAGTCCAGGATTTATTGAATTTAGTAAAAGGGGCCCAAACAGGCCTCCCAATACATTGCCTGCAGTGCCAGAGGTTATACCAAGACTGCCAGCAGTAAAATTTCGATGGCAGAAAGTCATAGTGACTATAGAGGGGACAAAACATATAATCTGTGAAAGGCTGAAATAAATGGCATGTATTTGATGGCAAAAATTTGGTCTAAGTGCCTATGTTTGAAAAACAGATATGGGCAATATAATAAATGAATTCCAGCCAAAGCCTGGGGATCTTTACTTTAGCACTTCAGCTTCTTATTTTGACAAAAGGCATTGCATGCTACAGAGGTATGTAGCACTGCATCTCATTCATGAATTCATATATACCCCAGCTTTGCTTGGCTATTTCATAGCAAAATTGTAGCTTTAAATTCAGAGACACTGATCTGATTATTCTGGAAATCTGCCACTGTAGCACATGTTGAGAAAGGCAGATTTTATATAAAGGTGTAGAATGAGCAACTGCTGCTTAGTTTTTAGAGGTGGATAAGGGAGGACACCCATCAGACTGTGGCCAAAACCCACAACTGGGTGGAAAAGTGGAAATCTGCCCTTATTTCCAGTGTTTCTGAAACACAAATGAAACTCTGAAACCCCTGAGCCACGCTCTGAGACCCTTTTTCTAGCATTAGATAACTATTTTTTTTTGTTTTGTTTTAAATTAGAAGATGGAAGAAATATCTGGGAGATCAGTGTAAAAAGTACTTCATACTGTGCTGACCAGCTCTCTTTCCTTTAATGTACCACAGAGTCAAGCTTACTAGCCCCTGGATTGAAATGGCTAGAGATTGTTGCAAAGATATTTTTAGTGCAAGGTCCTTTAGTATAACAGAATTTTCATTTTCTGCTGGTCCATGCAGATTCTCCAAGCACAGAAGAATTTGGAGTTACTGTTAATGTGTTTCTGAACATCGTGGTGTGCTGGCAACTTGAACAGTAACTGTGAACATAGGCAGGAGAGATGCATACTGTGCCCCTTTTCTAGTCTCAAGTTAAGTCATCTGAGCTCCCTCACATCACTTTTGGGTGGTTCTCTTCAAATTCCTTTACTTAGGCTTAACCTTAGGGAAAGACCCTCGAAACTATTACATTAAGGAATAAGCTTCTTAGTTCTAAATTCAATACTTTTGACATTTATTAATTAGCAGTATTTATTAGTTATTTATTAAGGCCTGCCAGTTTGTTTTAAAGACAAACTGCAACTATGCTAATTGACTGGACTGCAATGAATAAATTGTGATGGAAAGGAACAGAAGACTCTATCCAAATTTATGCGTTTGTTTGCATTGACACCTTCTCTTAGCTAGAGGATTCATACTGGAAGGAAGCAAGGAAACAGAGGTTACGCAGCGTGATAAGGATGAAGGGGTTTTTTTTGACAATGTTGCACATGTACCTTCAATATTAATTTTGGATGATAGTGCTGAACTTGTGATGCAGAAGCCATCCCCAAGCTGTTTTGTTGACAGCAGTGTGTATGTTGAGATCTGTTTCTGTCCTGCTGCCTCTGACTTTTCCTGAAAAATCTTGTAGCCTTTCAGGTACTAACCAGCCCAGTCCTTTACATGAATGATCTTTTCTCATTCGTATAATGCACACTGGAAGTTACCCAGTAGCGGCAAGCAAACAAGTAAAAATTTAGTAACCAAATACGAAATCTACCTAAAAGGTTGTAAGTCAATCTAACATAGTCTTTGATCCATTTGCAGGTATTCTAAATAACTGTTCCATCTCTAAAATAAAGCTTTCTAGATAAAAAGGGTATGCTATATCTTTTTCTTGAAAACTGCAATGGAACTGTGTCATTTCACACATCTACAGCAGCTTTTTGTTACAGTGTGTACACTTGAGCTGAATCATCACTGCCCAGGAACAAATTCGAACTTAATATTATTGGGGAAAACAACAGGAATCCAGTCAGTTGGTAGAAGCACAACAGCATACATTAGCTACTCCATTCTAGCTGCAGACATGTTAATTAATATATTTCTTTGACACACTGATTGATTGAAATAGCACTTAAAGAGTAATTAAAAGGTTTATTTTTGTTAGGAATGTCAACCAAGACGTGGAATATAGCAATTGCCTATGACAGATTAGAGGAAGATGATGAAGTCTTTGAAGTGGTTCTGAACTCCCCTGTGAATGCTGTTCTTGGCACCCGGACAAAAGCTGTCGTGAAAATTTTGGACTCAAAAGGAGGTATTCTATTTTGATCTTCATCATTAAGAAGCTGGGACAATCTTGGCTGAGTAGCTACTTATTTTCAACCACAAGTTGTTCCTAACACTCACCTTTAGATCAAAATGCTTAATTTCTTTTCAGAGAAAACAAGCTTGACAGTTGCAGGCCCTTTATTCTCCCACACAATTATATGCATCCTCTTAGGAAACACAGCATGGAGAAAGCAACAAGTACAAAATGAGAAAGGTGCAAGGAAAGAAACCACTTTTCAGAACAACATGAGTTCAGTTCTCATTTATTAAAGTGGGGGAAAAAATGGTTTTAGGTCCATTAGTTTTTTTTTCACATTTATTGTTTAACATTTGTTACACACCTCTGAAAAAGATTTATTTTTCTCTCAACAAAGAAACCTAACAACTAAACCCAGCCCTTAGCAATATATTTTCTAATGCTTAACAAACACAGTTCACAACATTACAGCACACAGCAGTGATCACTACAGAGTTTAGGCTTTTATTTCTGCATTATTATTGTGTTTTTCAGTGATCAAATGTGGTGTGCCTAAAATCACACAAAAAAAGAAGTAAATGTAGAAAACCAGAAATAACTAGCTTAACAGCCAAGTCCTCTGAAAGCTAAAGAGTGTTTTTGACTCTCATGCCTAGTGAAAAAAAAATTTTAAATACTTGTGTTGCAATGTATTAGGATTCATTTTTTAAAAAAATAAATTAAAATTTGAGAGCTGTTTTCCAGTTTGTAGGAACAACAGTGCCCTGGATTTCTGAAGAGAAAATTGTCTGGGTATGATTAACATTAGTTTAAGATACCTATCTGTCCATGACCAAACAAACAGCACTACAAACCCCACTGTATGCATGAAAACAGGTATTTTCAGAAGATATTTGGTTGAATTCTGATCTGTGGGTAGGCAGATGCATTACATGTAAAAACCTACATATACAGGTAGCAGTTGCATTCATAGTCACAGCAAACCCCGCAGATGTGGATGACTGAACAAACAGCAAATCAACCACATCGAGTGAAAGAATCATCCAACTCTTAATGACAAGCTGTTTATGTGCCCATGTCAACAAGACCAGTTATCTGCTCATGCAGTTAGAACTGACCATCTGCCATTTTTTATGCTTTCAGGTCAGTGCAGCTATTCCCATTCTGCTGGCCAAAGGAAGCATGACTTCGGGGGGAGAGGCACATGGCTTCCAGTTTCCTCAAGCTCCTCATCACCTTCCAGGCCTGGCAAAGCTCCCTTGGAAGGGATCCCACCAACTCCTTTCAAAGGGATGAGACAGCATGGAGGGAACCCACAACAGGAGCACAGCTTGGCGAATCAGTCACAGACCGTACTGAGAGTGACTGGAAATGGCAGAATAGTAAGACAGTTCTATAGTGTGGTGATGGACTGATATTGAATTTATTAGGATGTGATGTCTTCATTCAGTTGTCATATTTTTGTAGTGGTCCTACCTGATCATGCAATAACCATATTGTACCTCAGCTTGCTCTGAGTCACACTTGAGAGTTTTTTAAAAACACTGTGAGGGAAAACAAAAAAATTCCTGATTTTCAAAATCCATGTATGCAAGAGAGGAAGACAAAGAGAGTTAGGGGAGGAAACATGCATCAAGAAACATCAGCAATTACGCAACTTCTTAATGATGTCTAAATTACAGTGAGCTAGATTAAAGAAGTCATGGGAGCTAGGTAAATGTATAGAAACTATACATTTGGTCCTGAAGTTTTAAAGCTGAAAATATTGTTAGCTTACATTGAAAATAAGTAATTAAAACTTGTCTATTGATTCTCCTGCTTAAGTGGTATTGGCTTAGCTAGGTGATTTAGTAATATCCTGCTATTGTGATCTTAATGGTAATGGAATCTGTCTATAAACGCACTTGTAATGTGTGATTTTTTTAATGGCTGTTTTCAGAGGTGATTGATTTCCATTCTGAAAGAGAAAGAACTAAACCCAAGATAGAGTCTGCATGATTTTGTTATCTAGGTCTTGTAGGTAATCTTGCATAAAGTCTGTTTGTTTCTACAATAGATGAATATGCTCATCTCACCATTCTACCTTTTTCAGGTTCATCCTTCATCTGTACTTAGAAATGGAACTGATGTGGTTTACAAAGTAAGAGTATTATGAGTATGCTCACACATTTCTATGATTTCTTTCTAAATCTGTTCTCTCCAGGCTTTATCACTCTTAATAATTCATTATGATCAATACTTTATTTTTCTGTGTATATTTCTTTTTCTTTGGTGTCCACTTTCCCTGGATTTGCAACAATTTGTATTATAATTCTTTATTTTTTCTTAGTTTATTTCAGTGTTGCTTGTATGTGCTAACCCTTTCTTTTCCCTCGCCTGTTCTTCCTGTGTGTGTGTGATACTGTAAAATGAAGTATCATGGGATGGTATCACTCAAAATAGAGGATGACACTTCATCAGCTAAAGCAAACAAGAAGGCTCAAGTGTCTGTAATTAACCAAGCACAACCACAGATAAATGTCATCTCCTCTAGGAAGACAGAAATCCCACAAGCTGATAAGGCAGCACTAGCATCTGAACCAAGCTCAAGACATCAGGTATGAAGCCTTTCTGATGGCATTTTTGCCATCTGTTTTCAGCCATATTGTTTTCCAAAATGATTTAACACCTCTGAGATGTGTAGTCTAACAATTCCCACTCCAAAGTTGAGTTTAGCTGATACACAGATAAATTAACAATTCATCCCTTAAAGATTTTTCATGGCATAAAGTTTTAACATAAGACCTACTTAATCTGTTTCATGTAGCTTGTTTGCTTTGTGTAATTATTTTCCTTCAAATGTTCAAATGACATTTCTCTTTCCAGGACTTCTACTCTTTCCTAAAGGTCTGTACACCAGACTTAAAGGGGCTCTTGCATTATGAAGAAAGCACTCAAAAGTTATTTTGTTGTGATGGGGTAACGTGGAAATTCTGGAATTCCCAAGGCAAGGTAAAAATGTCACCACAAGGATGCATCTAAATCAGAGCATGGAGTCTATGATAAGTGAGACTCTCAAGCAAAGGACCTTCCTGTAGCAACTATTGATTTATAGAGGGAATAAAGGAGTTGTCCAGAGTCTGATCTGCTGTCACCAGAAATAAAAGATTTCCAGAGACACGATGAAGGCTTGATTGCTATCATTGCCTTTCCTCTCTGTCACTCACAGATGCTCCTGGACAAACCACATGAGCACTGATGTCTGGGTTGTGGGCACAAGACCATTAATGAATGAAGCCTGTGAGAGAATGAGTGATATTCAGTAAAATTAGCTCACGTAGTGCTCTGTAAATATACATGCCCTACACCATGTAAAATGTAATTCTGAATTTTGTTGCAGTGCACTTCCTACGCAGATTGGGGGAGACAGAAAATGATGTCCAAATTAACATTGTCTCTTAAGCGGATTTTTTGAACTGAAACCTTGTGTCACCTTTAGAGCTATTTATCATAAATTGTTGACTCCCCTGGCAGGCATTTATTTCTTTACATCTCTTAAGCAATACTGTAGCTTTACTGTTACATATGTTCATATAGGGGAGGTCATAAGGCACCTCCAGCCTTTAGTCTGATTATTAGGTCACAGACGTAGGTCACTGTAAGCAAGAGTCTGCTTTGCTTTTTCCTGTTTTATTTCAGGAAGCAAACACAAAGAAATGTCCTTCTGGATGGAGTCATCACAAGGGCAGCTGCTACTTCCTGATAGTGAATCACAAGGTCACCTGGAACACTGCTGCACGGTCTTGTAGAGAACAGTAAGAGCAAATGAGCTTGCTGTGCACTGCTGTTGCCATGAGCTGAATGCTGCTCTCATTGTCAAGTTTATATGGGTGAGCCATTCTGGCTGTGCTGAATGGCTCCCCACAAGCTGAACAAGCCACGGGTTTCAGGCCCAATGGAGGAAAGAAATATTATTTGTCTCGTAATATTTCAGGCAGTGATGCTACCACAACATGAATTCCCAAAGCTGTTCATCTGCAGGGAGGATGCTTTCCTAATGGGAGAGTTAGTTTAGGAGAAGTGAAATACAGCAAAACCTCAGATTTTTAACTTCTCTGACCCATCACTTCCTTGGCTGTGCCTTCACTTGATATCACAGCAATAGCACTATGTTGCCTGCTCCTGTGTGCCTCACTATACTCTTCTGAAGATGCAGCACCTCACATGCTGTAACTACTCCAGAACTTTAACATTCTATTTAACAGTACATTTCTATCTTCCAAGGATAAATAAAATTATTATTACTGTTGTTACTGTAGTAGTAGTAGTAGTAGTAGTAATAATAATAGTAATAGTAGTAATAATAATAGTTCTCCTAAAGAAGGAGACACACAGAAAGCCTGCCGGTCTTGCTCTTTGGAGGCCTGCTTTGTGATTTTGCTTTTTAGGAGTGATAGCTTAGGACTGGATGAAATGCTAGCCACAGTAATATGGAGCTTGTCCTGGGATCATGCATGTTTTGAACTTCGATATGAATTGTGAGCACTAGGCTGAAGACCAAGCTGAAGAATATGAGTAGCTTCAACAGACTTCTCCATAACTCCATGAAATGAAAACTGAAACAGAAAAAAGTGAAGAAAGAAATATATTCCATAAATGGTTAAAGGGCACTCAGGAAACACGAAACATGGGCAAGCGTGCATACAAATGATTCATTCCACTCAGTTATGTCAGATTACGTTGTCTGGGTAACATGCAAAAGGAAAGTCTTGGTCCTAATATCACCCAGCTGATGGAAATTACTCTTTACCAAAATATTACTATTACCTGCTCTCATAAGCTCACCACAAATTTCACATTGTTAATTGGTTTACTTAAAATTCCAGGTCCTGAGATGTTTTTCTACCACCTGCTTTTACTTGGTTACTTATCCAAGCAAAGTCATAAGCTATGCATATTCTAATTTTTTTTTTGAAGCCTTCAGCATTCAATTGATCCCTTGGGAGCATGCGTTACTCTGCTGGGAGATGTTCCCCATTTCTTAGAACAGTGTGCTCCTGGTGACCCATAATATTTGTAAAAATCTCAGCTAATTGCTGTGAAAATTTTGCACCATTTCTAACCTTTCTTCAATAAATAAACTGGAGAGAAAGGTAGTTTAAGGACTTGTTTCTCTAGCTTTGTTTTGTATGCATAAAGAGGCCCTTGGCAAAATGAAGAGAAGCATCTGGGGGGATATTACAGCTGAGTGATCCCACAGCAGCCTGATTTAGCAGCAATTTTGGTGATTTATGTTACAGTTCTTGTTTATCCCACAGGAGCATGTCTTCCCCAAGGCTCAGTGCAGCTGAGTTCACTTGCATATGAGATAGTTTCACTGCTCTGACTGAAGGGGACTCTCCACTGAATAGACAGAACTCATACTTGGATCTTTTGCTTTGTTAGTCAGATTATACCTTCATCTTCTTGAAGCTGAATATTTAATTAGAACTTAAATGTGGTCACATTTCAGATCCTTTACTGCCAGCTTTACAAGGCAGTTTCGTGCTTGTTATATTAGCAGCATGTGGCCTTAGTCTTTGAGAATCACAAGGCAGAACCACATCTAAAGTAATAGGTTAGATCCTTTGGGATGGCTCAGAGTTGCCCCGTGCAAAGCAGGATGGACCCTGCTGCCCTCCTCTCCTAATGCTGTGCTAGTTCTCTAAGTGACTGGTTAAGATTATGTTACTGTTAGTGACTCCAGCATTGGGATTCAGCTAGAGTTCTTTTAAAGGCCCAGCTTCCACTCTGGAAGCACAGGGCTTTTGTAAGCTCTGCGTCATGCCAGCTTCATCTGAATGTTTTGAATACTGCAAGGCATTGCAAGCAACAATATACAGCTATGGCTACTCAAAATATTTCCTTAATGTGGGCAGCTGCTCTAAGATGATGGATACTCTTGACTTGATAATAAAAATTTTAAAGCTCACAGAAATATTTTCAGGTGGACTTATTTAGCACAGAAATCAGTGATATATGTGTGCATGGAGGGGGTTTTTTGGGTTTTTTTTGTGTTTTGGTTTTTTTGGTTTTTTTTTTTTTTTCCAGAAGGCATTATGACCCCTTCTCTAGAGTAGTTCCTATTAGGAAGTGTTACATTTATGTAACTCCATAAATGACTTTATCTTGTAATTTCCTGTGTCTGGCACTCTGCCTGGAGGTACAGTTAGTAATATTATTGTAAGCAGTATGTTCCTCCAGGACTGTTATCACTTCCCTACAATGCATCAAAATCCCTGATTAGCTGTAACAATTGGAATGGATGCTCTCTCTCAAGTCATGTGTGTTTCTTAGGCTGTATTTAGAAAGCATTCCTATGGAGAAATGATTAGATAAAGTTATAATTATTACAGTGCTTTCATTTCATAGTGCTGAAGTCTCTCCTTGGTAGGATTGAAGCAAATGTCTGAAACTTACTACTCAGACCACCCCTCTGTGTCAGAAATGATATAGCAGTCACTGATACACATTGATGCTTTTTGTTTTCACATTTTCTAAAACAATTGAAACAACCTAAGTAAGCTATGCTTACTTAAAGTAAATGACTTTTTTTCCAGAGCCTTGATTGTTCTTAAGCAGAAGCCAGATAAAAGGCCCTGTTTTTGTTCTTCCTCAGCTAGCAGTGATATCACAGAGACTGCTGCCCAAATCTCTTCTTAAACTCAAGTTTGGTCAGTGACCAGCCACAGTCATTTAGAGGGCTAATGGCATCCTGCTGCTGAATTGATTACCCTGGCAGGACACTTAGCCTGCTTTCCCAGACTTTTTATCCGAGGAAGAAGATGGAGTACAAAACTTTCTAATACCTTTTGTCAGTGAAACAGCTTTGTTACTGCTTCACTAGAGATTCAGTGCCTAGTGGATGGACCCAGAAGTGTGGAAGCATGTCACCCTTGGGACATACACGCAAGCACAAAACTTTAATGTTATGAGAAGTACAGTCAAAGCCTCTGCTGGGAGCTTCACTGGGTAAAAAGATTTCCAGGAGCCTGTACAATCAGTGTGCCATTTGTAAACTCATGATCGCTGTTTATGAGGCCATCCTGCCACAGCTTGACCTGAGGGCACTATTCACAGATGTCAAGAACATTTACACTTCATTCTCCAGCGGCCCCTGAACTCAGGGGGCCCTTGATGGGACCTACATTACTGTGTGGTGCTCGGTCTAAGGCAGCCAAGATTACACAGACTGTCAGGACTAACACTCAGATGTCCTACAGGCTTTGGCAGACCCTCCATGTAAAGAAGACCAGAGGGCAAATGCCCTGCTGCTTTGGTTGACTGCAGGGATAATGGAGGAGGCCTTTGCAGCTGGAGCATCCCATCAGCATCACAATTAATTTGCTCCATACCATGCCCCTGTGTGTCCAGATACAGGAATGATCCAGATTTTGTGCAGCAAAGACTGCGCAGAATGTTGTGGGCTACAATTCCGAATTCCTCCTGATGTAAAATCTGCCTGCTTCCCTACCTTGTGTGATGCTATTATATGGCATTCATAGTATCACAGAATCACAGAATCACAGAATCAACAGGTTGGAAAGGACCCACTGGATCATCGAGTCCAACCATTCCCATCAATCACTAAACCATGTCCCTCAGCACCTCGTCCACCCAGTATCAGTACTGTTAGAAGAGATACAGTTCAGCAAACAGAAATAGAGCTCCAGGCATAGGTCTTTAACTGAGCAGCAGGCCTGGTGATGACCTTGCACCCCAAGATGTGTTCACGGTCTCCATAGTGGATTCAAGTCTGCCGTGCCACTCTTGAGGTCTGATTGTTGTCCCAGCTCTTAAAGAAGACAGTCTTTACCTCCTTCAGAGAAAGACTGATCTTCTGTCTCCCTTATCTGGCAACAATCATGAAATTAGCAAAATCTTCATAATGCTGTTGACTTATTCTACTGCTAGAAAAGTTTTTGGCTCTCTTAGAACATGTTCTGATGAGCTGTGCTGTTTGCTTAGGCCCTATCATCCATTACGGAGGATGTTTTGGGAGGCTAAGGGCATTGGCATCACTTTTAGACTGAAGGTCACTCAGAAATACAGGACAATAGAAATGACAAAGGCGCAGCATTGGAGGGAAGGCCACAATAGTTGTGACAAGTAAAAAGATGACATGATATCAAGGCAGGCAAAAAGATGGAAAAATAAGGAAGTGGAGTCACTGATGGCTGACACTGACAAAAGTGAAGAACACCATTTGTCTCTTAATGCTTTAGGATTTAGCTTAATCTCTAAATGGTTTAAGAGCAGCCTGTCAGTGCCTGCATGCTTGGTACTAGCTGGAAAAATTCACAGTGGCAAGGCCACTCAGTGGCTAAGGTTTGCAAGTCTTCCTTTGGGCTTGGCATATTTCAAATACAAACACAGAGCAGAGCTTTTGCATTCACTTCCCTCTGAAACAGTCTGGTTAATACACATCAAAACTGCTTTCTCATCTGAACTAAATGTGTGGTCTTGCAGGCAATCCAACATTACCTCTCAAAAGCACACTACCACGCCAAGCCAGACCCCTAAATTTCATGCACTTAGTTCTGTTTTGAAATATGGTCAAGATTTTAACCATGTTATTCAGAGTGTTACATACAAAAAAATCAGACTAGCACATTTGTTCTTCTTGAAGTAATTCTGAATTTTAAGATTTTATCAACATGTGATTATTTTTTCATGTCAGGAAGCAGTGGTTTTCCTGTGAAACATTATTTATATGTTTTGTAATAGAATCAGTGTCCCTTTGTTGATAAGTCAATGTGAGCTGTCTGTCACTCTGTGGAATGCTAATTACTCCATCCTCTCTCCTTGAGCTTAGATACCGGGGGAGTCTAGCAAGTGTGGCTAATGAACAACACATGCAGTGGCTGTGGGACTTCAGTGGGAGAAAGCCCTTTTGGATAGGCAAGTAAACACACTACCTGTCCTCTCTGAGGATTACCATTCCTGTGCATCTTGGACGGCAGAAACTGCTGCAGCAGTTCCAGCCTAGTTTTCAAATCTGCAGCTTTTATTATTTCAGAGCAAGGCATAAACTGAAAGTCATAATTTACCTGGCTAATTTTATAAGTATTTATCAAAATAATTGTTTATCATGTTGTCTTTTGCTGGATTGTTCTTGCTTTCAACCCTTTCCCATTTTAATGCTGGCTGGTAAAATACATTCTAGTTGAGCTCCTACTTCTGCGTTTATCTCACTTTTCTTTTGATTGTTACTTTATGTCTAATTTATCTTTTTTTAACCTTACTTAGGTAATCATTTATGTTACTTGTAATTTAATGGTATTATCTTGCATCAGAAAGCTTGTGAATTAATTAGATGATCAGCTGAAGATTATGCCACGTACTGTTAGACTTAGATGTCTATTTCTTACTATGCACTTTTCATTTCCTGAGAAATGAGAACTCAGATAGGCCTTTTCTGCACCTCCTGACTCCTTTCTGTGAACAACTTCTTCACCTCACAGACTAATGATATTGCTCTTTTCTATCCCTTCTTGTTTCTGCTGTACTGTCCACATAGATTCTTTTTTCCAATTGTTCACTGCAATTTGCAGCTCTTAATAGTTTTCTGAGATGGACTTACTTGCTATACTAAATTATCTTTCAAAACTACAGTTTAGTATCATGTTTAATTATAGTGTCATGATTCTCTCAACCCAATAGAAATAAAATCCTCTGATAAGAAAAAAAAAAAGACTACAAAACCAATGTAACAATTTCCTGATCTTGGTCTCTTCTACCTAAGAAGACTGGTCATGTCTGAAAACATGTTGGTCCTAGTAACACAGAAGCTAAGTGAAAAGACAGTTTTTAGGCTGTATTAATTGACACAACCTAATTTCACAACTGTTAATTTCAACAGTATAAACAAAGTTTACAAAGACCTGCAGGATTTTATTTTCAGAAGGAATCTGAAGGCATCTGAGGCTGCCCAGACTTGAACACAACATTCTGTTTGGCATCTTAAGTATCAAAAAAGAAAGCTGGGAGGTAAAAGATATGCAAAAGACAGAAAGGGAGAAAATATTTTAGATAGGCAATAACGCAAAAAAGTATATTTTCCCTTACTCAAGTGGCACTAATTGTGATTCAGATGGACTTATGAAATATTAAATGTAATTTACTAGTGTTCTTCCAGATCTTTTTTTCTCTCAGCACAATATTTTATGTGTTTTTCAAGAAAGGGATAGAACAACATGCTTCTGTTGGCATCAGGCTCCAGAAATGATAAATATCATTTATTTTGTCTATCAATTTCACACAGGCTTAAATGACCAAGTCAGTCCCGGACATTGGGAGTGGAATGGAGGAGAAGCTGTAACTTACATGAACTGGAGAAGAAGCTCCTATCACTTTCCAAAGAGAGGAAGAAATTGTGTATTGGTGCAGAAGCGAGGAAAATGGCAACCAACTGACTGCAGGAAGGTCAAACGGAGCCGCTATATATGTTCAAGAAAGCTGTAAAGAATGGAAGATCCCTGTGAAAGCATGCAGACATTCATTTATTTATCTGCAGATATGTGAGGGTATGCATTATCAGCAAGGTTTATTTCATAGTCTGCCAGATGCTTTGGACTCAACTAAGGAATAGAGGCCAGTTGCAAAGATTAAGTCCAGGTCAAGGTTTTGAACTCTATGCAAAGACTTTGATCTTCACTTACTTATATATTTTCTTATATGAAAGAGTTAGGCCTGAAGACGTCAATCATACTTTTGTGTAAAAATACTTATTTTGGGGAAGAAAAAAAATGAAATTAGCACATCAGTTGATTTGCTCTGCTTTTAAGTAGATTGTGAATTGGCTGTTGCTTCAATTCATTTGCATTAAAAACTGCAGTTTTACCTTGCAGTCGTGAAATAAAGAAGACTGTCTGGGGTGGAAACGAGGGCAAACTCTGCAGGCTGAAAACAGGTCCTCTTGAGTGACAAAGGGAGGGACACTATGTCAGGAGACTGGAGTTCCTTTGGGGATGCATTAGTATGATGTCTTATGAAGATACTAACAGCAGGATTTAGTAATGGAGTACCAACAGGAGGAAATCGTTGTATTTCTTTTTCTACATCCCAAGAACATCTTCAAATCTAATGTATCTGCTCACAAAGAGCAGCATATTGTTCCACATTCCTAAGCAAAATTGTTCAATGTTGTTTGGAGCTGCAGGACAGTACTGTAAGTTTTAGTGCAATTAAGTAATGGGACCTCTGTAAATCAAATACAATTTAAAGGATGATTTATGCACATATAAAAATTAATACTGAAGCTTATTTCTAGAATATTATCTAGATATTCACTTTCATGCGTGGATTTTTATATGTGGATAAACCAATGTAATTGTGAGACATATTTTGCACTAAAGCAGCTGTGGCTTTTGAAAAGTATCAATCTAAGTTGTTATAGGGATCTGAGATTTTTAAAAATAATATTTAAAAATCCACAATTAATACCAGGAAAGGCTTACAATTCAGCATTTAATAGGCAAAAAACATCTGCCCATAAAGTGAATTTGCTCTGTACCTTGTGAACTCTCATACCTCCTATCTACAGCACCTACCTGCTGCCAGCAATTGTCTCTCCTCTTGTCCCCTATCAGTTTGTCCATTCAGCCGGCCTCTGAATCAACTACATCTGTACACTACCTGCACCAGAGGTGTGAAACCTCCTTCTGGGGTTCCTCAAGGAAGTTTCTCATTCCTATGAGGGACAGATGCAGCAGAATCGCATCTCTGGGCTGAGGGACAGTGTTTCAGGGATTAATTATCCCTCCTTCTTGCTTTTGGCATGCATGGCTTATTTATCTTTCCTTCTTGCCTGCGACATATTAAGAGAATATGCTTGTGAGTACTGGACAGTCTTTGTATATAGGAGAGCCTTTCTGAAAGGACTGTTGCAGGCAAGCACGAGTGCATTGCAAAACTGGAGGAAAACCACTGCGGACAGAATCTCCTCTGCCTTATTATTGGTATCAACATATACAGACAAAAACATTTCCGGATTTTTTTTGGTTTTGAAGGTAACATTTATGCTAAGCTTCTGGACAGTTTTGCTAGACTCTAACATTTTTGCTTAAGGAATTTTCTAGGTAAACATAGATAGGTTAATTGTTTCAAGAATTTCCCAAACCAAGCACCCTGAGTATTATCCATAAATCCGTTTTCATTTCTGATAGTTTCCACTGCAAAAAAATCCTAGGATCTAAAAAGCAGTCTTGGGATATCTTGCTTCTGAGTTCTGAGATTCCAGGAAAAATTGACTTAGAGAACTTAGGTAGACATAAACATGAACTTTTATTTCTTTGGGGATTTCTTTTATAAAAAAAGTTGAGTTTATTTGTGCTATCTTGATAAAGCCTATTGAGATTATTTAAGTACCTCTCTTAATCATTTCATAAATGAATGACATCAACAGAAAGGATATTTTGACCAACACACCTATTACTTGATCAGTAACTAATAAATGACTTTTTACTTGTCTACTTTATAAAAAACAGTGATCTCAGAGGTTCCTTTTTGTGAGAAGAGGGAAGATTTTCGCTTTTCTGTATTTGTGTATACGAACTACTTTAAAGTGATTGAAGAATATGAAGATTTCAGGCCACAACAGTGTGTTAGTTGTATAAATCATATGCATTTACTGGTTTCATTAGATCTATGACAATACATGAATTACACTAAAATTCTGTACTGAAAGACTACTGTTTTTTCAACACAATGAACTGTTCCACACATTTATTAATAAATTTTAATCTATCTGCCCTTAAAAATTATTTTTTTCATAGATCTTTACAGTTTTTATCAGAATACTGGATTTCAAAGAATATGACATACTGAAATCAGGAAAAGCACAAATAAATCAGTTTTTCTGTTGCAATGGGAAGTTGTTGTCTCTAAGAGGTTTAGTAAAGGAAGGACATAAAATCCTGAGGAGTTATTGGGAATTTTTCCAGTCTTCAATACATTTGAATTACACTCTGAGGGAACTCCGGGGAAAATCAGTATTCAAGGGATCAGGATTAGTAGGTAAATTCCAAGAGGCTGAAAGTAAGAACAACGAGTATGCAAATCCTGGTGTACATCTATGGATGCCACACTTTCTGGACAAACCATTTATTTCACCAGAACTATCCATATAACTTTAAAGAACAACAGAACCAAGACGCAACAGTTCAGTGAAAAGAACCCAGTGTTTAGCCTAGATTTCTATAAAGGGATGGGCAATTTGGGCTCTTTGTGTGCCTGCCACTTTTAACCACATTCTTTCCCTGTCAAGTATCTTTTACATCTGTTTACCAATTTCAAACAAATTTGACAGAGAAGGAGTCGACTCAATGACAATGGTTATAAAAAATGGGAAGGCAACTGGCCACAAGAGCATGTCTTCAAACTCTAAGCATTCTAAAACATTTGTATTGTTATTAATTTCACAGAGATCAAGTTTTTAATCTGAAAAAAAATCAGAAAAAAATTTCCAGATCTCCGTATATACTGAAACTGATAGAACATCTTTAAGTCTTTATTCATTCACTCTAAGATTATAAAAATATAGCTTTGGGAGAATTATATATAGAATTCAGTGAATACAGTGTTTCTGCATTATTTACACCACAAAAATGGTGCTACTGTAATTCCTGTATTCAGAACACTATATATATTGCGATGTTTAACTTTATAATGTATGTTAATACAGAATTGAAACACATATTGGTGAATATGTATTTCTCCAGTTTCATAATTTCACACAAGTTTTTTTTCTAATGATAAAAAATATAGTGCTGGACATTGCAGAATTGTACTTTTAGTTACGCTTAATATACCTACTGTTTACTTTGTGCAGATTTTGAATTCTGTCTCTTCCTCTGTATGAGCCTGTTCCTGAAATAATACTGTAAAGACATTTGTATCACAAGCAAATAATTTATGAGAAAGTAAATGCCGGTTATTTTGAGAAGTAAATTCAAGAAAAGTTACAGACTTTCAAGCAGATTACAATAGGAAAAATGAATTCAAGAAAGAATGTCAGCTTACAAAATTGAATTTTAATATGATTATTGATTTAAAGGATAATGTGGGAAAGAAGTCATTATCCCTCACTAATCTCAGTCATCTTCATGGAAAAGGTGCAGATGTCAGTTCTCCACTCTTACTAACCTCTACGAAGCTATTCTGCTTGTAATACGGAGAACTCTACTACTTTAATTCCATTGCTTAACTGCCATCCTTTACACCAGTACACAAACAGCATAAGGTTAGAAAACAAGAACACAATAAGATTTGCTTGTTCACTTTTATGACATCAAGATAATGTATTGTTTTCAGTCAGCAGTCCTTACGAATAAGAATCTGGTATCTGAAGTCCTGGATGTACACACAGGAAACAAAAAGATAGAATTTTATTCATACAGATGAAATTTTCAGAAAAGTCTGAGTATTTTTTTATTTTAATAAATAAACCTTATCTACATCTTTTTCCTTGGATTACATTATAAACATTTTCTTGGTGGCGTCAAACTCTTCAGTGAATCACCACTGCCCTTGAATTATTCAAGGCAATCTAAGAAAGATGTGTCTTCCTAAAGACTGAAATGTCTCTTTGCCCAGATTCTTCCTCCCCTGGCTCACTGTCCCACAGCTTAACAACCTGAAGTAGCCAAGCACATACCCAATGTTGCTCTTCAGGCTTGGTTTGGAATTAGGTAAGCTATCAATTAGCCAGTATGTATGTGCCAGTACAATTCAGGAGATGCTTCAGAAGGTGGTCATCTGTCCAAAACCTATCAGCCTGAGAATTATAAGAGGGAGAAAATCATCCATTGCATGATCTGTATGTACTTACAGCCACAGGAACAGGGGCCAATACACATGAAAGGACATTTACCCTAGCCTGGCTGAACGCACATGTGAACATTTTCAAGTATAAGCATCTACGTTTTGGCAGTAGTTTGAAACTTAAGACTGTTCTCTGTTCTGTTGCCACAGCACAGCAAAATGAAACACAGAAATGTGAACCAGAAGGTATAGATGAGTAAAGAAACAAACAATGCAACAGAGGACTCGAAACTGAATAGCAAGGGGGGGAATTAATGATGTACAGCATCTAAGGTTGAAGGTACAAAACTGAACAGATTTATCGTCTGTTCTTTCATATCATACCATGCAAAAAGCCTTTGATTTTATAATTATACCTTTCCCATGAGGCTTGCATGTGATCTGTTTCCCTGAAACTCAGTAAAACAAAAACCACAGATGGCTTTCTTTGATAAGTACAATAATTGGAGAATAAACTGCATAGTGCTAATTCATTAGTTCTGAGGTCTTCAAATGGGTTCTATAAAAGATATATCTGGATACAAGTTTGTCTAAATAGGATATGTTTTGAAAATGACAGGATATTGAACTGGATTATAATACATAAAATCTATTTTAATATTTTAGTCATCAATCATGCTATGATGAGACTATTTAGCTCAACAGAAGGCAAGTAATTCAAGCACTGCCTAAGAATTATTTTTAGGCATCAACTGGCAGTGTGACTAATTACACAGTTTATGTTCATAAAGACTGAATAAACTCCGGCTCTGAAACAAATGAATAATACCACTTTGCATTTGCATAGCACTTGTCATCTATAGACCTGACAGTTTTAAAAGGATGGGCAAACATTCACAGTGACTATTCCTAGTGAAAACAGAAAGTCCCAAATAAATTGCTACTATGGCGGCAATTCAAAGCCTGCTTGAAAGACACCACTTCATTTAGCCAAAAGATTTAACAACCAAAATACAGTGAAAACATGTGATACGTTTATATGAAAGGGTAATCAGGCAGGAAAACAAGCTTTTATAAATGATACAGCATTGTTTTTTGTAGAAATCTGAGATTAGCTGTATTTGGAACATAATGATTATATGCCCAGTCCAATCCCTGTAGTCAATTATTAATCTATGCAGTTGATGTCACCACAAAAAGATTTATAATTACTTACTATTTTTACCTTCAGAATGATTCTCCAAGCTCACTGCCTGAGCTGGGTTGCCCTCCTATGATGCAGGAAGGCTCCTGGCTGAGCTGAGAGGATGAGGACAGATCTGCTACCTGGGCACAGTAATGCAGGCTCCAAAACAGATTTAGACAATATGTAAATATAGAACAAATTGTGCCAGATGTACCAGTTCCCATTTCTTACCAACTTTGTCTCTTGGGAAGCAGCCACAGCTTACCTATCGTAGGCACAAAGCAATAGTATTAGACTGGCCTGGCAGAGCTGGACCAGGCATGCTGCTTTTGACTCTCAGCAAATCTTAGTTATGAAAACCCAGGAACTAGAACCAACTTGATCTTGAGGACAAGAAAGGTCTTTTTTCCTGTCTTTGGGTTGTGGAGTGGTTTGCAGAGTGACTTGCTGACACTGCTCTGCTTCAGCCTTCTTTCCCATTCTTCAGTCAATAATATTTTGTGCTTTTACATCTGAACCCCTTTAAGGCAGGCATTTTTTTTCTTGCTGTATGTTACAGGAAAGAATGATATGTGCCATGAATCCTGAATAGCTTTTTTTCAGTGCCACTGTACTGCAAATGTAACATCTGCACATAAATGCTAAGAGTAAGACTTCTACACATTCCTTGTTAATATTTGCACTGCACTAACCACCCAGACCAGTTTAGTTTAGATAGAAGTGTCTGGGCAGTGCAATCATTCCAGTATCACAATTTATTTAATTTTTAATTATGCATCAACAGAGACATCCTTAAATAATTTGCACTGTATTTGCTACTTGGAACATGACTTTTTGTGAACAGCTGCAGAAAGAACCCTCTGTAAACAGCAGCAATAAAATTCTTTTGCTCATATTCTTGCTACAAAGAAGGAATCCTCTGACAGAATCTAGGATGCTATCTGGGCACCAAACCACACCTCAACCACATCTGATCAGAAGGGCAGACGACACCTGCATACATACACATATGTTTTTTTTCTTTCAGGGTAGATCAGGGCAAACTTTAACTGAGACTTAAATGCCTTTTTTTCTTTTACCTTGAAGACAGTGGGATTTTTTAAGTAAGCTTTGAAGGGAAGTAACTTTGGCCTTTCAAGCACTTAATTTTCAAATCTGCAAACATACATGTGAGTAATTTCATGTAATTTTGCTTATGTGGATTAAGTTAAATACAAACATCACAGGATCAAGACCGCAGATGGAATTTTTAAACAGAAGGACCTGGTGTACCACTGATCTAGACAGAGGAAAGGAACTTCCTGGCCCAACAAGTGAAAAATTGCTGAAACAGATAAAAGCAAACAGAAAGAACACTTGTGTTGTGTTGCTATAATCCAGCCATAATAATCTTTAAATTGTTTTTATTATCTTTATTATTTTAAATTCCAAAGTAATGAACAGCAAAAATAAAGTTGCTTCAAACAATCAAATCTGTCAGATCCTTCCATGTCAATATAATGCAATATAATACATAGGTCTTAGTATCAGCCCAGTCGTGTAACAATCTGAGCAACTAAAATAAAGAGGAAAAAAAAAGAAAAGGACAGCTCAAAATTTAATATTCTTTGCTAAATAATTTTGAATGATCACTACCACCATGCACCAGCCACAAGGAATTTTAATTCCAAAGTTCAGCTGCTTCAGTTCAATTTGTTGGCCAAAAAAGACAGCATGGGAGGATTCAAATTACACTTCTAGGTTACTTAATTATTCACCACCAAAGTAATCATCTTGACTTATAGTTGCTACACCCTACTGCTGAAAATGCTTGTGCAAATATTAAACAGGGCCTTTTGCATGCACATCTCATAGTTGATCTTGTTGCAAACGCCAGTATTTTTTATTTTATTCCTAGTAATTGTGAGGGAATCTGCCCTCCCAGGGCACATTTGCGACTATGAGAAGGTACCAAACCAGTGGCAGAATTAAATTGCTTTTTGACTGAAATTGCACAACAACAAAGCTTGTGCTTGATGGCTCCGCTTCCCTTAATGAAACCATCCCATGTTTGTCAAGCCAAAGATATACTCCTATGTTGGTGCATGAACCCAATTCTTGCTAAAGATTCAAGCACTTCTGTACCAGGAGGGACCTCAAGATTAGAACAAATTTTATGTAAAGTGAATTATGCATTATGGGAATGCTCTAAATCTCTACTAACTTTGTGCTAAAGTTGCAAGTCAGATTCTCAGAAGGAGGTTGCTAGGTAATACGTTTATTTCAATTACCAGGCAATAAATGAATTCCCTGGAAATGAAAGACAAACAACTCTATACATCTGATACAGGTCACCTAAGTTGTCAAGAACAATGAAAAGACCTCTATGATTAAGACTCTATTAACAGACTGGTAGACACAGGCGTGTATACAGATTAGAGTACCTAAATGGCAAAATATGTGAAATACAGTTTCCCTTTAGCATTTTCAGATTAGGATCAATGCTTGCAAGGTTTATTGAAAATATCTTTTCCTTCCCCCAAAACTATCCTCTATATGGTGTTCTGTAATTTTTTTTTCCTTGCGTGTTGCATAGCATGATAATTTTGCAAAGGTGCCTCCATTTTAGGGTCTATCAGTCTTCAGATATTTCTGTTGAGACACTCTGTCTAGAATCATAAAGCATGCCAGTTCTAACATGCTTTGCTTCAATGGTCACTTTATTTAGTAATTTCATATGATGCCTGTAGTGGATTTGGTGCCCAAACAGAAGAGGATGTAGCAGTGTTAGTTAATATTTGAGAATTTGGGACGCAGTTTCTTCAGTGTGGGATCTTTTATTCTCAGCTAGTGATATGTCTGCACTTTGGCAGCTGCAAACCTGCTGTGAAGGAAGGGAAGCAAGGGAAATTTCTGCCAGATTCCTCTGGGTGTGTGACCACCAGTTTGCCAGTTTGCAGCGGCACTGCTTCAGGCCTTGGGTCAGATCCCAAATGTGAAAGACCGGAATTAGACTCAACTTTTGAAAACATGGGCTGATCTGATGTCTCCAGATCCAGCTTCATGTTTTAGCAAACTTTACTCACCTTGCCCTTTCCTGTTGTGATGAAATAACATTCCCTGTTTTGGCAGTCTCTGGCTTTGTGGAATGGAAAGTCAAAATAAACAATGAAGACCACATTGAACATGCTAATACACAACCTCAAATGTTTCCTTAATTCCTAGGCCTCAACTAGACAGCTTTATCCAAATATTTCCTCCTGTTGACTCCTTCTGTCCCCCATGCCACCCTGGGTTACTAGATTTTAGATAGGAACTTCTAATACACATAATCCAGATAGAAAGCAGAGCTACATTAACACAAAGTCTCCTATCATAATTGTAATCTATAGTTAATGAATACAATTAGCCACACCAGGGTCCCTCCTGATTTCACCCCTCCTCTGCACACAGACAGCAGCCATAAGGTGACACCTGGCTTTCGTATAAAGCTGGCACGCTACCCCTACTGCAATAGCAGCAGTTCTACAGAGCTGCATTTTACAGGGTCATGTCACGAGTTCTCCTTCAGCTGTTAGTGCTCTCCTATCTTGGAGCCACAGAGCCACGGGGAATTTCACTGCAAAGGAAAAGCAGAAGGCCATTTCAACACCTTTTCTATTCGGACAAAAATCTACTTGAAAGTCACAGTTTTCATGAGCTAGTAGGGGAAAACCCAGTACGTGTTGAGAAAACCCCTGGAGAACCAAGCTTTTTTGTAGCAATTCCACAAACGACATCTGAAAGTGAGAAGCAAGAGGAGAAAAAAATGTCCAGATTCGTTCTTCCTAATGCAGAAACTCATGCAGACCAAGACCTGGGAAACCGAGTCGCATCCCATCCTGTGGTAAACTTCTCTCCATCCCACTATTCCAGCAAGGGGGAGGCTGAAACTCCCTATAGAAAAGATGCCAAGAAATTTTGGGACCACTTCATGTTAAAGAAAAATTCAGCATCCGAAGAGGTTGTCTTGCCGATCAAAAGCAATGAAATGCACCAAGAGAACTGCAGAACCCTGCCTTTTTCCCAGGTAAGAACAGGTGTCCAAGATCAATAAATGTGTCTTATCCCCTGCCTCTTGTAATAAGCAAGTAAAGACACAGGGCTTATTTCATTTGCTAAGTCACAGCACTGCTTCAGCATTCTCACACACAATAAGTGGCTGAAAAATGTTGCCAAAAAAGGCTAGAAAACTTCAGTCTGGTGAGGGAAACTGCTAAATTGAAGCACTGAAAAGCCACACATTCAATTTTCAGGGAGTTAGCTATTCTTTTAATGAAAAGATATTCTGACCTAGCCAGGGCAAGCAAGGTGGTGGTGATTAATTATCTACACAATGAATATACATCTAAACAGTCTGTGTACATGAATTACCTATACGTAGATGTGTATACATATATATATTTTTGTGTGTACATATATATATACACATATATATATATACACACATATACATATATTGTCCAGGGACAAGTATTCGCAGGAGAAGCTGGCTGTTTCCTTACAGTTAAGCAAGGACTCCTTTCTTGCTTACAGCTAAGCAAGGATTCCAAGACTGATGCATACATTTATTTTGGTGCTAAGAATGCTGGAGAATTAGTAAATTTCCCATGGACAGGGGAAGCCATTCTGGTATATTGTAACATTAAGACAAGCAAAGACTACAGATATAAGAGCTGTATCCCTCATAAGGCAACATTTATTTTCAGTGTTTCTATACTGAAAACCTGTCAAGGATCATGTTTTTCAGATCCCTCACTAAATTTATTTCACTGGCAGACATATGTAAATATAAATGCGGCCTAGAAACTTACACTATTTTACTTTATGTGCCACGTAATAAGGAAAGCTTTCTTCAGGGTGGCTACACTATGACAATATCAAAGACTACCCTTTTACACCTGGGCGTTCACAGAGGCTCTCCTGATTCAAAGAACTGTTATTCTTGCAAATAAAGAGACTACAGAACTTCCATTGTACTTTTAAGATTTTAATTAAAAAATAATCTGCTATAGGACATTATGCCTCTTGCACACGGAAACAAATCTTCAAGATTAGAGTTGAGTCTAGCTTGTGCTTCACATAGAAGAAAGTTAGGCCAAAATGATGTTTTAAGTCCTGCTTAACTGTGTCAGAAATGTAGAAATGAAAGAGCAAGTAAAAGGTTATTATGACAAACCCACCTATTGGATTTTCCCCCATCAGCTCACAAAGGCTCTGATTGAAGCAGATTTTGCCTTTCTTGTTCAGTCTAAGAAATGCCCACAGAAGCAGTAAAGTTTACTTTTAAAAGATCTTATTGTTTACTTTTTGCTTGACATAAAAAATCCCCACATTTAAAGTAAATGTTCTGAGAAGAAAAAATTACAGTATTTTGCTCTGGGTTTGGGGTTTTTTGCCTTCATGCTTTCAAGTACATTCCATACATCATTCATGCCCTAGAAAATTCAAATTGTTTTCTGTTTCAGGGTGTTACTCATGAGAACTGTGAGAGGGTAACGGTTCAGAATAATCTGTGTTTTGGAAAATGTAGTTCCTTTCATGTTCCTGGTCCAGAAGATCGTCTTTATACCGTTTGTTCTCACTGCTTGCCCAGCAAGTTCTCCATGAAGTACCTGGAACTCAACTGTACCAGTTCTGTCGCAGTGGTCAAAGAAGTCATGATTGTAGAAGAGTGTAAATGTGAGACTCGCAAGACTGAAGACTCTGCGACTCGGTCTCTACTGTCAGACTTGTATGCACATGTACATGAACAGAATTAACCCATGCAAAGTACATCTTTACTCCTTGATTGTAAGAATTTGCCAATAAAAAAAACAGTAAAAAAATAAAGCTATCTTCACAGTGGTATACAAAAATATTAAAGAGCTAAACTGCTTCTAAAATCTACTTGAACTCTACCTAAATTGTAACAGGTCTTTCCTTGCAGCTCTTAATAAAACAGAGATGAGACTACTGGATTTATACGTAGAGTTCTCACCTTAACAAAGGAAACCTGGAAACCTTTAAAAAACTTTCCACCCTTCCTATCACTGTTTCTAGGATGCTAGTCAACAGCAGCTGAAGAACTAGCATGATTTATCTGTGCAAAATCCTAATGTGTTGGCTGCTTTACATTGCTTATGCTTGCGGAGACTGCCAATACATCTCTATTGGTAACACAAATGAGGCTTTAGTCTCTTCCTTGCAAAAACAGGTCTACTTTTACATTGAGATAGTGGCTGGACAGTGTGAAATATAAATGGACATAAGGCAGACAGAAAGCTGTGACTAGTTAAGGTAATTCTGATTGCTCTCAGATGGGGCTTACTTCCCAGTGAAAACTAATAAACATCACAATTTAGACACTTAGATGGTAGTTACAAGGGATATTTTGCCACAGAAACCACTCAGTCTCCCTCTACACAGCTGCATTTGCTCTGCATGGTTTTTTTTACTGCAAGTGTTAGATGGCAGAAGGAGAAAAAAATATAAAAATAGCATACTGCTACAGAAAATGAATATATGAATGTATTATTATTATCATTATTATTATTATTATTAAAATTCATGTGGAAAGACAATGCACATTTTTCCAGTCTGATGAATTTTAACATTGTCAGTGACTCCACGATAAAGCTTAAGTAATGTTCTCTAAACCTAAACTAAAGCAGAAATGGCATTTGTGTGAGAGAAAATCTGCAGAAGGATTTTATCAACAATACCTGTACCACTTTACAGGAGCAGCCAAGATAACTCTCTGCTACGAAAAGCCTGAGTTTAATGCTGGGCAATGCAGCATCCGAGCCCTTTAGTGAAACTGTTGGCTTCTCTGCTGCCTCCAGCTGCTTCTCCCTGGATCTGTCTCGCTGACCTGGCACATCAGATAGTGATCAGCTTCCAGCAGCTAGACTTCAGCCTTTTTCTAACCTATTTCCTTCAGTCCTCTGGGAATCTGCTCCACTGATACTGCTAAACTCTCAGACATGGTCCGTGTTGTTAAACTATCCACAGCTCTTTTTGGGGAGGCATGGGAAATCAGTATTGACATAGCTGATCAATTCAAGAGTGGGGTAAACAATTCCCTGTATTTGAACTGCACTGTGAAGTGTCTTAATATGCTGTAAAAAATACCAAAAAAGATGTTCAGCATGGTTTTGGATTTAATATTTACTTAAAATTGCATCTGAAAGATACTCTCAAGTTAGGCCGAACTGAGCACAAATGGGTTCAAGTTATATCTGAAGAAAGAAAAGCTTTACTAACAGGCAAAGAAGTACTAGCTAGCAACCATATAGTTTCAGAGAACAAAGTAATTCATTACAGCTTAGTCTTTTTTCAGTAGAGATTTCTCCTCACTGGACATATCCCGTTGCAGTCAGCCCTAACAACTGCTTCTTTGTTAAGGCAGGCTGTACACAAGTGGAAAAGCTAAGAAACAGCTCCCTTCCTTTCCATAAGGTTCAAACCTCAGCACCTTACCATACCTTTGAGAGTTATTGGGTTCAATCATTACTGTTCTTTTTTAATCCAGCCTATGGAAGAAAAGCACATGAAGCATCAAAGTTCTGAGCCTTTTTCTCTTTATTCCCAACTTTATATTTTAATCTTAAAAAATAAACTAAATCCTCTAAGGCTTCTAACCATTGATGTTTTAAAGCTGCGTCAATATGCAAGAATGTTTGTCTCCATTTTATTTTTTTTTCTTCAAGGCAAGTAGGTTTTACCTGCAGCGAACCACTTAAAGGTAGGACCTACATACCCTCCCAGTAAGATCACAAGTCAATTACAAAAAATAATCTCCCAGTCTTGCAGTTTTGATGACTAGTGACTGCTGAAGTGTGACTTGCATATAAGGATAGCAGAACTGAAGCTATATTTTGGACTGTAAAGTATTCAGCCTAATTTTTACAGCTCCTTCTGTGTGCGGAAGCAGTATTGTAGTCAAAGAAGGCTATTAATGTAAGGAGTCTGTGGGATCAGATTCTTAGTGTGAATTTGCACAGCTTAAAAGTAGGTGAAAAGAGGTAATGACAGCTGTAGTAATTGCTAATTAGATTAGTGCTGTAGTTTTTTTGGATGAATGTTTAATTAACCCAGCAATGACTGGTTGCATGTAATTAGCACAATGTTCAGTAAAATCAAGGATGTGTAAATTGGATCACATTTCTCAGCCTTTAAAAAATCCATATTCGGAATAAGTTGTGCCCAGGGCCAATGGGATTTTGCTCTTTCAGCGCAACTATGATGGCCTCTACTTACATCAATTATATGGGTCAGAAAAGTGGGGGGTGCGATCTATATCACTGTATGGATGCTTCCAGGAGTAACGCCATTATAGCAGTAAACCTGGATAACTTCAGTTCAGTTGTGTCCATTCAGAGGTTGCATGCTTCCGTAATGGAAGCTTTTCCAACATAACTATGTTTACAGTGGGAGTGTTGTTAATGTGACCTCTTCTATTTCAGGGCACTCCTTGTGCAAACTGATCTTACAGGACAAGACTAAGCCATAGTCGCAGAGGTCTCTGAAAACTCAACTCAAACCCAAGTGGAGTTGGTACACTTCTGCCATTACATTTGGCCCACTGCCTCTTATCCAAATGGCTATGCTTTACCTTGAAAGTAATTGAGGAGAGGTGACGTTAACTGTAACTGCTTAAGCAAAATAAATTTTCGGTACACGCTATTCACTTAAATAAGGATTTTATGCAACCAGCTTTAATGCCTGTAATTACATCAAACTTATATCAAAATTTGATATAAGTAATTACATCTTACCAAATTCTGTGCAACAATATATTCCAGGGAAAAGTCTCTGAGGTTGCACTCAGGACTGTATGTGGTGCTTGGTACTTCATTCACCATTTACAAAATATTCACAGCTAACCTCGCGGCTGTCAGCTAACAAGCTTTAGCAGGCTTTACTGATAGGTGGTGAAATCTCCTGTGGCACTTCCTCCTAAATGTACTAGCTCCTTGCTTCAGTTGCAAGACAACGAGATTCCCTGCTCAGGGAGAACCCCCCTGCCAGTCCGTACAGCTGCATAATTGCATTGTGTCTGGGATGTGTCTAGGAGCTTGTGTTGTGTGGGACGGTGCATGTGAAGAGATGTGAGGATGAAACTGCCTCTGGTCCTTCATCAGGCAGCTTACCAGTGGAAACAGGAAGCACTGATAGTCAATGATAAATATTTTGCATTTGCTGTTTTGCTAGACCTAACTCCTTTGGTATCTGGTATGCAGCCATGAACTTCTGCTCCCTGAAATCTCTCCCTGAAAGCTGTAGACTCCCTCTGCTCAGATGAGAGAATGGGGATGAGAAGACTCTGTAGTTGGCTCACTGCAAGAACATTGATAAAAATGTTAGTTGTCCATACTGAGGACAGAATCATCCTATTCACAGTCCCTTGTATTCCACGGCACCAGCAAAATGCACTTCAGCTTGAAAAACAAGACGTGGACCAAAAGCTAAACTGAATAGCAGTAATTGTAATAACAAAAGTCAGAGCCAGATTTATGCTTCTCTAAGGCCTTTTCTGAGGCCTTTTCATTTCGCTGGTTTAGGGTATCGCTATTACCAGCCATTTAGTCTGGTGTTCTGCTGGTTACTGCAGCCCAGTCAGGCTGTTTAAACACAGCAGGTAGGTACCTAAGCTGCCTTTCTAAACTAGGCAGTTTCTCAGATTAACCCTTTGCTGCTGCTGGTTCAAACTCACCTTGCACTGCCACAGATGTGGAATCATTCAAGCAGTCTCTTGCCCACCCTGAGCTTCAGAAAACAACTCCTGGAAAGAAAAAGGTGATAGGAGAACTAACACTAGGACATCTGCCTTTGGATTTTCTGGCCATTAGGTCAGAGAGAAAATGGAGTCCTAGAGACATTTTTGCTTTAACATCGATTGCCTCATCCTCAATATGTGACATTATGACTGACAAAGCCTCTGGTCCTGGGCAGGTTTTGCTTCAGCACAGCATGCCATTACCACTACCCTCTGCCTTCATGATATGACAAATTTTGCTCCCATTCTAGAATTAACAAGTATTTCCTGTGTACATCAGCAAGGTTTACAAGAAGTAAGCAATGCAACGGTGCTGCAGAACAGTTAGTAACAAACTGTGTAATTTAGAAGGACCCAGGAAGATGAGTGCTGTTGAGAAGGCTGATTTTCCATCCCAAGTGATACCCGTGCGCAGACAGCACCCCTCCTGCACATGGATCAAGGGGTACAGTTTGGCTCAGAATGAATCCTGGAAAAGTCTCCTGAAGCAAGGGGCTTGTAAGCAGCAAGAATCACGTGATGCACAGCACGTACCTCTCTCTTGCTTGTGCTCTCCATAACAGAGCATCAGCTGTTACCACACATGGCTTGATTTTAGCATGCTGATTTAATATTTACAGAGTGCCAATAAAATTTATACGATGACAGCTGGTGGCTCCTGTGGTAATTTCTAAACAGCAACAACAACACAACACAGACATCAGAAACTCCAAGAGGAATTCTACACTAATGTGCAATATTTAGCAGTGAGTAACGTGGGTATTTTTCTAATTTTGCAGACTTTTAACAATCTTTGTGTAATAAATCCATATTTTACTTTATGTAAAGTCCATATTATGCAGTATTGGTTAAAATTTCCCCTAGGTACATATCTTTCTTTCAGAATGGAATTCACCACAAAGGATCATTTTCTACCTATCAGGATTTGATATTCTGACAGAAGTGTTAGGTAGTTTCAATAGTCTGAGCCTTTGCAAGCTTAATCAGGAAGTCCAACACAATTGTCTGTTTTTCTTTCTGCGCTGTTCTTCCCCAAAAGAAATATTATAGAGCGGGAACTGCTGTGCTGATTACTGAGCTAGAACAGGCTACTGCCCTTGTTCCATAACCTCTGTTTACTGTGCACACCTACAAGTAGAAAACACTAAAACACAATCTGTCTGACAAGAGTACAGATCTAATGAATGGCCATTATCAGTATACCACTACATAAAAGGAAATAACTAGTATTTGACTAGACGACAACACTGTTTACCAATTCTTTTTTTCTACCAGAAACCTTCATTGATCATCCTATCCATCTTCATTTATCTTTCCTGCCCTTACCCCACCCTCCCCCCCAAATCCTTGCTTTCCTTTCCAATCCTTGATTGGGTTCTTCTTTTCCTTTTACTCTACAGTTATTCTTCAAATCAGTGGAATGTTTTTCACAAATAGTTTTTATATATAGGTAGAAAATCATATGTGAAATTTGTCATGGAATAGAGGTAGAGGCTGTTTTGAATTATAACAACCTTTCCAGTGAGCCTTTTCCCCATATTTGTAATAGTGTAATTAATTCTATTATTTTCAATGTTACCTGTTCCTAGGGACATAGGTAAGTTGTTCTTGTGGAAGCATTATCTTCTGGTTTACCTGGAATGTGCTTAATTCTCTTTCTAGGCGACCTCCGGTTCCTGCTAAGAATATGCATTTTCAGGCCACAGCAACTTCAGCTTGAAATGTTAAGAATTGCCCCATAGAACAGAAGACTGCAAACATTCTAAAATAAATCAAGATAAGGTCCAAAAGTCTTGATGAAAGCTTAAAATCCACCTAAACACTAAACTGACTTTTTGGATACTCTCTTTCCAGAGTAATGATGTTATTATTAAGTTTTAGGAAGAATGAAGGGTTTCCTGTTTTGGTGGCGATCACCGCATTACTCTTCATCCATTTCATCCATCATTGTGCAGGAAAAATCCCCAGGGCAAGAGTCCATCAATTTACAGTGGGAACCACGCCACTCAGACAGATGGGGATACTTTTAGGAAGTGAAGAGATCTTTTATGCGCATCAGCAATGGGTGCTCAAGGCACGATTCCCAGCTGGGAACACTGAAAACGCTGTCCCTGTCCGTTACAAGCTGTCTGTGACTCTTAGCCACTGCTAATCCCTTGCGAGCTAGAATTATGTTTTAAAAACAAAGATTGGCTTCTGCAGCCATGTAAGGGCCCTTTGTGAGCAAGAGGCACAGCACAGCAGGCGACCTGAGTGTCATGAAAATCTCAAGCTGGCTTGTGGTGACTGAGAAGGGAGACTAGGACATAAAATACTGAATTGCAAGAATAATTCTTTATTCATGTGTTGCGATGCCCCACTCAGACTGCAGCACAGTGAAAGCGATTTTATACATGGTTCTTAGACTTTTCAAGTGTTCAGATACAATACAATTTGACCACTCACTAGTTAACACATACACATCACTGTTTTGAAAGTGATGCCAACGTTCACCTGCTGCTTTTCTCATCTAGGTGTTCCTGGAGGTGGTCTTGCTACAGTTAATTATCCGTGATGCCAGATAATGGAAGGTCTCACAGAGACGTTGAAGGGACTGGGATGCTGGCATTATGTTGGTGGTCCAGGGGTATTCCTTCTTCTTTGTCTATGGTTTTAGGACGCTGAGAAATAACTTCTAAGTGGGAGCGGCCCTTCTTGCCGTGAGCTGGGGCCCTTCAGTTACACTGACTTAAACATAATCATGCAGTATATAAGTTAATATACGTCTCTCTTAATAAAGTGAATATGGGCACTGGAACAAGCTGCCCAGGGAGGTGGTTGAGTCACCTTCCCTGGAAGTGTTTAAGGGACGGGTGGATGAGGTGCTAAGGGGCATGGTTTAGTGATTGATAGGAATGGTCGGACTCGATGATCCGGTGGGTCTCTTCCAACCTGGTTATTCTATGATTCTATGATTCTATGATTTTATAGTACTAAGAAGCTTCGCACAATTTTGTGCTTTAAATACTAATTAGTGCAATAATTAAGGAGTAAGATTCTCCCAGCAGGAGCCTGGAGGTCAAGGCAGAGGCCTCGTCTATAGCGCATGTGTTTTGTGGGGTATTGCTACAGCTAATGGCTATAAATTGGAGAGGGGCAGATTTAGACTAGACACAAGGAGCTATTTCTTCACAACGAGGGTGGTGAGGCACTGGCACAGGTTGCCCAGGGAACTTGTGGATGCCCCACCCCTGAAGGTGTTCAAGGCCAGGTTGGATGGGGCCTTGGGCAGCCTGGTCTGGTGGGAGGTGTCCCTGCCCATGGCAGGAGGGTTGGAACTGGATGATCACAGAATCATAGAACAGTTTGGGTTGGAAGGGACCTCAAAGATCATCTAGTTCCAACCCTCCTGTGATCTCTAAGGCCTCTCCAAACAAATCCATTCTATGATTCTACAATTCTGGATGTCATCCAGAGAGACCTGGACAGGCTGGAGAAGTGGGCCTGTGAGAACCTCATGAGGTTCAACAAGGCCAGGTGCAAGGTCCTACAACTGCGTCTGAGCAATCCCCAATTTCAATACACGATGTGGGACAACGTGATTGCAGATGTGCAGAGAAGGACTTTGGGGTGCTGGTTGAGGAGAAGCTCAACGTGAGCCAGCAAAGTGCGCTCACAGCCCAGAGGGCCAACTGTATTCTGGGCTGCAGCAAAATAACCATGGCCAGCAAGTCAAGGGAGGTGATTCTGCTCCTCTGTTACTCTCTTGTGAGACCTCATCTGGAGTCCTGTGCCCAGTTCTGGAATCCTCAACATAATAACGATATGGAACTGTTGGAAAGGGTCCAGAGGAGGGCTACAAAGACGATCAGAGGGCTGTAGCACCTCCCATAGGAGGGCACGCTGAGAGTGATGAGGTTGTTCAGCCTGGAGAAGGCTCCAAGGAGACCTTACAGAGACCTTCCAGTACCTGAAAGGGGGCTACAAGAGAGCTGGGGAGGGACTATTCATAAAGGCTTGTGGTGATAGGATGAGGGGGAACAGGTATAAACTGCAGAGGGGCAGATTTAGACGGGACACCTTCACCATGAGGGTGGTAAGGCACTGGCCCAGGTTTCCCACGGAAGCCATGGCTACCCGATCCCGGTAGTGCTGCGGACCAGCTCTGAAGGCAGCTCCCGCTAACCCTCCCGACCGCGGCCCCAGGCTCCGCCTCGCCGCTCCTGGGCGGGGCCGCGGCCCTGAGGGCCGGCGGGTGGCGGGGAGGGGGCGCCTTCCCCAGCGCGCGTGCGCCGCGCGGGGGCCGGAAGCGGAAGCGGGAGTGCAAGTGGTCGCTGGGGTGTCGCGCGCGGGGCCGGCGGCGGGGCCCGCGCGTGGGGAGTGGGGGAGAGACCCCTCGCGAACCCCGAAATAAAAGCCGTAACTGTTGCCCTTCCCCACGAAGCTCCAGGACGCCGCTTATTTTCCCCACGTAGGGAGGGGGGGGTGCCCTGAGGCTGGGAGAGGCTGCGGACTCCGGGATAACGGCGCCCCTCGACGCTTCCTGGGTTCCCGCTTCCCGTTCCCCAGCTCCAGTAGATGGGGGTGTGTGTTTGTGTTAGGAAGTGTGCGTTCTCAGTGCCTTCAGAGTGAGGATCCGAACGGCGATGGCTCGAGTAACGCGTGTTGTCTGTCTGCAGGTGGCTGCGGGGTCAGCAGGAGCTGACAGTAGTTTTCCTGGGGTTTGTCACCAATGAGGATAATAACGTGGATAGATTTGAGGTCAAGCCACGTGCCGGTCGCAGCCCGTGTGGCCTCTTTCGTGAATGCTGTAGATGTTTACAGGTATGGCTTGCAAATTTCTATCCGTAAAAAAAAGAACTGGGTGGGAGCGCCTTACCTGCTTTAACCAGCCCGTCAACAGCCACCTCGCAACTGTGTAGCACCACAACCTGCTAGCAACCATCTGTTGTGTAAACACGTGCAATGCCAGGTATATGGGGTTTTGTCATGGCAAAAATATGCTGTTGTTTGGGCTGCTTTGTTTTTCAGATACTAGTTCTGTTAAATGGAAGAGCTGCCACAGGCTTAATGGTAATCCTATTCCAACGCTTGGTAACATCATGGAAATGACTTCTTTAAAATGTGGTTGAAAATAATTCCATTGTTTGGTTCAAGTCTGCTTCTTTTTTTTGGTAAAGTGCATTTGTAGTTTTATATCAGTAGTTTTTGGCAGTAAGTCTTAAGATTTCAGGAAACTTACATCTATAGTCGGCTGGATCCACAAATTGGCAGAGGCTGTTAATCGTTATGGCCTTGCCCTGGTTATCACAAATACTATAGCAATTGCATTTCTTATGTTTCTGTGCTCTGTTCCTTTTTCTGTCTGAATTGCGTGTAGTACAAGCTTTTTAGAAAGTTGCGGTTTTTTGTTATAGAAGTATGTTTTATAAAACATAGTATTGTTCAGTTTGCGTGGGGTCTTAAAATTATGTCTCACAGTGAATAGCAGTGTAATTATTGTTCTAAATTCTGGACTTGTTTAAGTATTTCTGACAGAAGATCTAGAAATCAGATTTCACAAGCTTTATTTTTCTTACTGAAGTAAAAGTCCAGAGCTAAAGAGAGGTAGGATGTACAAGACTTTGGTTTCCAGTTGCGCATCAGTGCAACAGCCATAGAAGTGCAAGGAGCAGGAGTCACCAGGTTGTTGTGGGTTGTAGGATAATAAATTGACTAATGCTTGTACTGCATTTATTTATGAAACAGAATTTTCTAAGTATATTTTGAGGCTGTCTTGATTCAAAATAATATACTCTTTTTTGAAGTCTGTGTTCAAGTGAGCCTACTAAAGCAATCTTTATTTCATGTTAACATTTGTGATTGGTGCAAAGCTTTGTCCTTTTTGGGAAGTGACTGCCTGCCTGCCTGAATCATTCAGTGGTCTCATTGGATGTGGATATAATGAACGAATAGATTATAATGAATGAATACTGAGTTTATAACATCATTAAATGCATAGAGCAGAACGAAAAGGGCTAGGACAGCATGCTGTCCAGCCATCCTGTAATAAAAGTATTTTTGGAAAGTCAGGAATAGTTCTTGATCCTGTAGGAAAGACTCAGGTGCATTTTGACAAATCTAAAGCTTTTCACAGCCACAGTTACCATTTGCTTTCAAATGTTTATGTGTTTGACATGTTTATTTACAAAAAATGCAGTAAATTAGGGGACAGGGAAAGAAAACCACAATACCTCTTGCATTAGTGTTGTGTACATTATTGTAAATTATTTTCTTGGAGGATTTTCAGGCAGTACATGTATGAATGCAGTGTATATATGGATCTAAGTAATTTGTTTGTTTGTTGTAAACCGGCTCATACTTTTTTGCTCTGTATCTTGGAGTTATTGGAAATGGTGCTTCCTAAAGAACAGAATTATTTCAGACCAGTCTTCCTTTTGACGTTGTATTTCAGAGTGTAAATACAGGTTTCCTAAAGTATGTTTATAAAGAGCAGACTATAAATTCACCTTGTCTGTGAGTTAAATTGGAATATAGTACTTTCTACATAATCATTGGAACATGCATGTGTTAGGTTTTCTCTGTTTTCCCCACCCATCCTTGCATATTTATATATGCTACATAAACCAGAAGGCAGAGGAGTAAAACCTCACTTTGCCGGAGGAAGTTGATATGTTAACATTATCCATGCAGTGTTGCTGACAAAATTGTAATGAAAAATATGAGACTTTGTTTATCATTATAATAGGAATGCAGGAAACAACTGTATCACAATATAAAGAAAATTAAATGCACTGGTAGTAGTTCAATTTATATAGACCTTTCTTTGAACACTCCCATCCTTTTATTTAAATCTGTATTGTAATTGTGGAATGGACTAAAGCTGAAATTGGAGAACACTTGTTTGAATTAGTTCAGGCATGAGAGGCAAAGCATCCAGATATCTCTGTGATAGCTAGAGAGGAAGCTCTGCTCGGTGAGGTGAGATATGAAGAACAGAATAAAATGTAATCTGTTATGGGCTGCCTTTCAAACCAGTGATGATGATTGTTGGAGTATCACAGGTTTTTTCTGTCTCTTTCAGAAAAGATACAGAAGGCAACGATGAAAAATCTTCCTTTCTTGAGAATGGAGCCTTTTTTTGTATAGTTCCAACTTGATTGGGGATCTTGCCATCAAAGGTACAGATTGTGAGGGAGGTGGTGTTTGATTTCATTTTGGGTTTTTTAGGTTGTTTTTTTTTCTTTATTATAAAAATGAATAATGTCATGCCATGAAAAGTTAGCCATTCAGTTACAATCATTTGGGATGTATTTCTATTATAGCCATTCTTCATAGTCTTTTCTCCGTGACTGTTTATTGCTTACCATTATACTTAGTGGGTTACTTGGAAACAAGTGTTTTGGTACTTACATCTCACTGTTTTGTTTGCTGACCTGTTATTTCCCCTTCTGGGGAAGCACTGTGAAGTCATGGAATCTCTGCTGCTGTGGTTAGATGGAAAACAGATGGATTCCTCAGTGGTCAGCAGTGGTTTTTTGGCCTCTGTGTTTCTGTCAGTCTGCATGATTTCTCCTTCCTAAATCCATGTTGACTACTCCCAATAACCTTCTTGTCCTTCCTATGTTTGGAAATAGTTTCCAGGGTGGGTTTCTCCACCCTCCCAGGAATCAGGGAGAGGTTAACAGGCTTGCAGTTGCCTGTTGGCAAAGACGACTTTACCCTGCATAGTGTTACGTGGATCCTGACCTCCTGTCCCTCCAGCCCCTTCAGTCCTTATCTTCAGAGAAGGTCCTATGGATGTGAAAGCTGGGTACTAGGTTTTGACGTAAATACTGCAACCACTTATTGACTTTCAGGACTTGTCTGCTCCTGAAGTCCTTCCCTTTCACCAGGAGGATGAAGGAGACACCATCTGGTCCCCAGGCCCTGGCCCTCATGCTCCAAGCCGTGTACTTATGCTTGGTAGGCTTCTGGTCACCACTGGCCATTTCCATGGTGCCTGTGTGGAGTAGCAGCTAAGCACAATAGTTTGAGGGCCAAACTACTACCGGCCTCAGTACAGCCTGCCCATAGTATTCAAGACCCAAGCCCCTGACAAGGAACAAACCTTGCCAGTTGACAGGCTGAGCCATCAGAAGTGCCTCTTGTCCCTGCAGCAGGGAGTTTCCCATCACTGTTCCTTACCCTTTCCAGCCTGCGTTGCCACAACCAGCTTGGAGGCTTCACTGCACAGAGCTCCCTGTCTTTGCTTGCTGCCAGGGCTCTGAACCTGCTCTGCAGACCAGAGCTGCAGGTACAGCAGGAACCCTCCTCCTGGTGCTGGAGCTTGTGAGCTGCAAGCTTCACCAGACTCAGCATCTCCATGCCCAGCTCTGCCTTAATCTTATCGGCACAGTGAGGGTTCCTGTTGCTGCAGGGTCTTGGAGGAGTCTGGTCCATCTCTTTTTCAGCATCCCCAATGTACAGTCTGATCACCTCCTTCCAAGCTTCTGTGCTTGATGAGACAGATCCTCCATCAGTGCACACTTAGAAGGGTCTAGAATGCTTTTTGGTTCTAAACCTGCTGGTTGGCAAAGCTGACTTACAACAGAAGCACGTTAAGAACTGGCAGATTCTGGAGGATAATACTATACATGGTTTTTATGTCTGGAAATGGTATGTATGTATGTAGTGTGTGTTGTATTCAGGGTACCTATACTATGGTGCATGCACTCTACATAAACTAAAACGAAAAAAGAGTAAATATAGACCTGAATAGTTTTTATGGTTATCATGAACATAAAAACAGTCTTAAGGACACAGTAGCTGTATTCAGCATACAGACTAGTTTTATAAAACAAATGTTAGCAAATTTGATGCCTTTTTAGGATAAAAGCACTTAAGACAGTGCTGTACTTGAATGGGAACACTGTTGCACTAGAAGACAGCAAATGGTAATTATAAATAGTGTATAGGATAAATATGGAAAAATGTCATCTTATGTAGGTCTGACTTTCGTGACAAAGGATGAGGACAAGGCTGAGGTACTTAATGACTTCTTTGCCTTAGTCTTTAATAGTAAGGAAAGTTATTCCCTGTGTGTACATCCCCAGCAGGTAGAGGAGCAGAACAAAGCTCCCATGATCCCAGAGGAGGCGGTTAGAGACTTGCTTGGCCAATTAGACACTCATAAGTCTATGGGGCTAGATGGGATCCACCCAAGAGTACTGAAGGAGCTGGCAGATGTGCTGGCCAAACCCCTTTCCATCATCTTCCAGCAGCTGTGGCTGACTGGGGAAGTTCCACTGGACTGGAGGCTGGCTGTTATGCCCATCTACAGGAAGGGCTGGAGGGAGGATCCAGGGAACAACAGGCCTGTCAGTCTGACCTCAGTGCCAGGGAAAGTCATGGAACAGGTGATCTTGAGTGCTATCATGAAGCACATGCAAGAGAATTGGATGATCAGGTCCAGTCAACACAGGTTCATGAAAGGTAGGTCTTGCCAAGCTAACCATGACCGCCTTTTATGACAAGGCAACCCACTTACTGGATGAGGGAAAGGCTGTAGATGTGGTCTTCCTGGACTTCAGTAAAGCCTTTGACACAGTTTCTCACAGCATTCTGCTTAGGAAACTGGCTTCCTCTGGCCTGGGCAGGCGTGCACTCTCCTGGGTGGAAAACTGCTTGGATGGCCAGGCCCAGAGGGTTGTGGTAAATGAAGGTATCTCCCGCTGGAGGTCGGTCACAAGTGGTGTCCCCAGGGCTCCGTGCTGGGTCTAGTCCTGTTTAATATCTTTATGAATGACCTGGATGAAGGCATTGAGTGCACCCTTAGTAAGTTTGCAGACGACACTAAGCTGACAGATAGTGTGGATCTGCTGGAGGGTAGGGAGACTCTGCAAAGGGATCTGAACAGGCTGGACCGCTGGGTTGAGACCAATGGCATGAGGTTTAACAAGGCCAAATGCCGGGTCCTGCACTTGAGGCACAACAACCCTGTGCAGTGCTACAGACTAGGAGAAGTCTGTCTAGAAAGCTGCCTGAAGGAGAGGGACCTGGGGGTGTTGCTTGACAGCGACTGAACATGAGCCAGCAGTGTGCCCAGGTGGCCAAGAAGGCCAATGGCATCTTGGCTTGTATCAGAAACGGCGTGACCAGCAGGTCCAGGAGGTTATTCTCCCTCTATACTTGGCACTGGTGAGACCGCACCCTGAATCCTGTGTTCAGTTCTGGGCCCCTCACCACAAGAAGGATGTTGAGGCTCTGGAGCAAGTGCAGAGAAGAGCAATGAAGCTGGTGAAGGGGCTGGAGAAGAAGTCTTACAAGGAGTGGCTAAAGGAACTGGTGTTGTTTAGCCTGGAGAAGAGGAGGCTGAGGGGAGGCCTTAATGCTGTCTACAAATACCTGAAAGGAGGTTGTGGAGAGGAGGGAACTGGCCTCTTTTCCCAAGTGGCAGGGGACAGGACAAGAGGGAATGGCCTCAGGCTCTGCCAGGGGAGGTTCAGGCTGGATATCAGAAAGAAATTTTTCACAGAAAGGGTCATTGGGCACTGGAACAGGCTTGCTAGGGAGGTGGTTGAGTCTCTATCCCTGGAGGTGTTTAAAAGACGGATAGACACGGTGCTCAGGGACATGGTGTAGTGATTGACAGGAATGGTTGGACTCGATGATCTAAGAGGTTTTTTCCAACCTGGCGATTCTATGATTTTGATGAAAGATCTAGAAGAAGAAGAAAACAAGACATGGTGGATAATATTAAGCAGAGAAATTATGAATGCAAGTGACGATAGGCAGACATGAAGCAAGAAAGCAAAACCGCTGGAAGCAGAAATGTCTAACTGATAAACAAGATGAAATTTCAGTGCAACAAGTAGAAGCTGGAAGGAAATACATGTGAAGTGAACAACTGCCCTGAAGCCTACAAGTCAGGGAAACTAATGGGTAGGAACGTGTGTCAGGTTTATGTGTATGTTGCAATACTGAACATAGCCTGAAATGTCTCAGTAGTAATCCTTTCCTTGAAGGTTCTGTTGTGTTTTTATGAAGATCAATTTATGAAGCTCTGAAGTTGATACTGTAGGACTTTGTGGGGTTTCTTCAGACTAAACAAAAAATTAACTCAATGCACTAAATTATCAGAATGGAAACCTTGATGTTTTAAGTATTGTTGCTAATGATCATTACTTCTTAATGATCTACATGAAAGATGTTAGAGTAACATCATTCCTTTCTCTGTTGGTTTGCTATAGTTGGCACGAAGAAGATTTTTTTAAGCAGGAAAAGATGACACATTCCTAGGGAAGCCTGCAAAAATTTTAGCGTACAAACTTTTAAAAAATAATCTTGAAATGTATTTGGGAAACCACAGTAGGGAGATGGGATGATTCCTTGTATCATGTAAATAATTTCCTGTATTTCTTGTTTGCTTTGCAAGCTTTTTGTTTTCATGAGAGTCTTCTTTTCTTTAATGTATATATGCTGCTGCCAGATATCCGACAGTACCTTGCTTTACTTATTAACAATTTTCTCAGGTACTTGTTCTACCTGCATCTTGATGATAAATGTTACTTTTCAATAAGATACAACTAGTTAAGGAAATAATAAAATATGTATGTTCCTGGTGTTTGAGCAGTGTCTGTGAAGCATCTCTTAAGTTTTCACTTAATTGCTTAAATCAGTAGCTGACAGGTTGTGGTTTTTTTACTATTTGAATGTATGTGAAGTCGTGTAGGTTGCATTATATTAGTTAACTTCCTTTTTTTTCTTTTCCTTTTTAATTATCTTTGTAGGATAATCTTTTCTTCCTGTGTTGTGGCAGATTGTAAACTGTTTGTGTTCAATGGGACGACGAATTCACTTTGTGGTTGACCCTCAGGGCTGGTGCTGCTTGGGTCTGATTATCTTTGTCTGGTTGTACAATACAATCTTCATTCCAAAAGTCATCCTTTTTCCACACTATGAAGAGGGACATATTTCAGTTGTGGCAATTTTGTGTAAGTCAATTTAACTTAGCCCTTTTTTTTCTATTAGTAAAAATAATGTCCTTGGGCAGTAATTAAAAACTGTGAGAAAGATCAGAAAGATGAAGGATAAGGTAAAGGATCAGAGTACTAGGATTCATCTTATGTTTTTCTGTTCTGAGAAATTGAGACACTTACTCATTTCAAAGGTAAAACTTGTTTGTGTGGAAACTGGAGAAAAGTGTTAATATGGCTTTCAGATCCTTTACCTAGAATTTGTGGACAGAGTTTCAGGCCAACAACTCTGTTTGTCAGAATGTGGGATGGTAGTGCTGATGGTTGGCAAACTTGAGTTTTGCTAGTTTTGCGATATATAGTATCCCTTGATATTTATATATAATCTTAAATATAAGTTATGCATGTAGGTTTTGCTGGGAAAGGGCTTAAGTTATAACTGGAACCAGCTTTATAGTGAAGATGGACCATTGGGAATGTCCTTTCACATAGAAGCTTTGAGGTGTAGTGTAATTGTAGATTGCTTATTTGATAAGACAGTGCAGGCACTTGTTGCATGCAGTAGTAAGGTTATAGTGGCATCCTGCTGATGCAGTCAAAGCAATGTTCACTGTTACCTTTTCCTCCCCATTTTTAAGACTGGGAAGTACTTACTATACAGTTTATGATACTATCAATAATATATCTGGAATTGAGTGAGAAGGCTGAGTATTTTCTAACTCGGTGCTGGAGCATCTGTATTTTCGATGAAGTATGTCGTAGGTAGTTTGTACAGCTGAAAAAGACCAACAAATGCTTATTTGTCTTTTCAGGTTATTACTTCTGCTCATTGTTTTGTATAGCTTCATTACTAAGAGCCTCAGTAGCTGATCCAGGAAAGCTACCTGAAAACCCAAAGATACCAATTACAGGTACATTAAATAGTTTCCATATAATTGAATAAAAGTGATTTTAATAATTAGGGATAGATTTGATTTTGTGATATTTGATGGAAACATGGGCTATCTCTGCTGAAACCTATATTGTTAATTTAATTAAAATTGATATGTCACTGTTTCTAACTCAAAATTTCTTTTTCAAAACGTGTGATCCATCAGAAGTTTAGTTATGTAGGAACTTCTGCTAAGATATCTTTCCATGGGAAGAATCTTTTTGCTTTCCAGGCCTTCAAAGATGTTGCGTATACTTCTAACTTTATGATATTTAATAGAAAGTATTTAGAGATGGTTAGTCATTATAGTTACACAGCTGTTTTTTCTGAGTAAATTTATAGGATGTTGAAAGTGGTGGTAGAAGGTACTCTTATGATGGATTTTACTTGTGCATTTTTTACACGTTTGCTATGACTTATTTTATATGGGCTATTAACCAAACAAATATGAACATTGTGTTGTTATAGAGTAGCAACTTAATGTGTTGAGAGTTTATTTCTGTCCTTCTGAATTTATCCCACAATTCCTACATGGTATCCGATACTCCAGAAATTGGGAAAGATAGGAAACCTTAATAATTTTCTACAGAGAAAGCCAGTATTTTATTATCTATTGGATGCTGTTAAAGTGCTTGTCTTATCCATAGAGCTTTTACATAGCCGCTTAGAGTGGAGTAGGATTATTAAATAGCATGAACTTTGCTCCATTATTTACTTTTTGAATGTAGAAAGCTTATCAAATTCAGTGCGGGGTGAGTATTTCAGTCTTGTCTTGCAATGTACTGGATGCCAGGAGTAACATTTTGCTCTCTATTCCTGATGCTAATAAGAATATAGGGTACATACCTTTGGAAACATGATCTGTTTGGCCTCAGCAGTGATGTTACAATGTGCACAAACTAGGCAGCCATATAGTAGGAAGGGATGTATCTCCCTGGGATTCAGATGTGAAACACTGATTGCAGAAGATCTCATGTCAGTGTTCTTTCTGTTCCTGATAACTAAGCCTTTGATCTAGTAAAAAAAGATGTCTAAGACTTGGGTTCTCAGAATACTTGCAGCAGAAGGAGAAATGTGGATTCTGCAGCATGAGCTGAAGAATGAAGACATTCAATACAGCTACATACAATTACATTTATGACTGAATGTTCATTTAACTCTAAAATACCAGGACCAGTACTAATTCCCTTCATGCATGAATATTTCTTTCTCTTTTAAGGGATCCCTTTGAATAGCTCTCCAGCCTCTTTCATTTCATGCTTATAGTTACTTCTGAAGATGGAACGTTTATTCACAACTGTGACAATGATATTGTGATTTGGTGTACACTATATCAGGGATATTGTACTTTCTAAAGTATCTCTTCAGTTCTCTGGTGTTCTCTGGGTAGACAGGAAGACGTATTTTTGCATGGTGTAAATTGTATTTAGAAATGAGGTTGGGGTGTTTCTGAACTCTGCTGGTAGCTACCCTATTAGGGAGTGACACCTTTGTGACACTGGATTTATGGGAACAGATTGTAAATCAGTTTCCATCTGGCATTATTACTAGTTTAATAATCTCTGATATTGGGCTTCTTTACTTCTAGTGTCCAAATGTTATCTTGCAGCAAGAAAGACAAGATTAGAGCTGCCAGCAGGTGGCTCAGAAGTGCTAAATTTAACTTAATTGTGTTTACATAGGAACAATCCTTTACTGAATGAAATTTCAGAATGTTGTACTGTAAAAATTAAGCTTTCCCCCTCCCAAGATTTAAGAAATTTCTCTGCATTGAAAAAGTTCTGTTTAGGCAGAAAAAAACTCAATCAAAGTGTTTTAAGATTCTTATTCATGCACCAGTTTTGCATAAATACAGAAAATACATGCTTTTTTGAATGGGAATATTACAATGTTGATATTGTTTGTTTCCCATGCTAAGGTGAATTTTAGGAATATATAATTTGAATTCTAGTTTTCAAAGGTTTCCCCTGATTTGCATGGTGGAATTTGAAATAAATAATAGCTAAGCTGAGCAGTAGTAGCACCCAGTAGTTTCAGTTACCCAGTGTCTCAAGAGAGCTTAAATCTCACATTGGGCATCCAAAAATAACGTATATTTTTGAATATAAGCTTATCATCTATCTGTTCTTTGGTTGCCTTATGTCTAAAATTGTGTGTTGCAAGATGCATGGCTTGAAGTTCTTTGCGATGGAAGATGCTCATGGAATTTTCATTGTGTATTTTGTTTTAGTTAGCTGGCTTTGACAAATTTGAGTAGCAGTATTTTCTCAGGAAGTTTTGGAATGGCAGGGAGATTGTACGATGGTTCTGTCTAGCAGATATGTTTTTTTGCATTAAATGAGTAAGAAAATAATTTAATTGTGACAGCTTTTGTGCTGTAATAATTGCTCCCTAAAAACATATAGGAGGAGAGAGGATTTTGGAGAAGAAAACATTCACAGACTGGCAGTAATATCTTCCAGTTTAATTAAGGTGACAGTGGGGAAGAAAGTTTCTTACGTGCTGCTAACCCTTCTCAGATCAAATTATGACTTTTTTTTCTCCTTGAATCATTAGCCCATTGGTTTATCATGAGTGTACTGTACCGAGTTTAAATTTCTCTAATTTGACTTTGCATTTGCGCCTAGAACGAGAATATTGGGAAGTATGTAACAAATGCAATATGATGAGACCAAAGCGTTCGCACCATTGCAGTCGTTGTGGACATTGTGTGAGGAGGATGGATCACCACTGTCCATGGTAAAACCAAGACATTTGTTCTAACAATCTACTGTTGATTTAGTGAATAATTTCAAAATTCATGGTCTTGACTGATTTGACATATTTCTTTCCTAATAGTGCCTAATTATTTAGGCATTTAGATCAGGGGAAGAACAGCTCTGAGACTTTCCTCAGTCTGCAAGTAAAACTGACAGCAAGAACTGTTGCAGTGTAGCATTTAGTCATTGTCAAATCATTATATGCCATATAGTTTTGGAAAATTCACGTTTTGTTTAAAGAATTGGAATTTTTACTCCTAAAATTGATCTCAACATAATTAAAATAAATTATTTTGATAATTTTTATAATATAATAATTTTAATAATTTAATTGTTTTTATTATTTTCATAATTTAATTAATTAATCACAAATTTATTTCATTTATTGCAATTCAGTTTCTGATGCGGGAAAAAATATTTTTAGGGGAAATTAAACCCTATTTATGTTTCCTGGATTGCAATTACTTGAATATTAGTTAAAATTGCAGGGCTATCCTTGCTATGTGAAGATAGAGAGAAATCTGTCTCCTGTTCTGAGCAGTGATCTCAGTAATGCAGCCTACACTTTTAAGTGGCATTGTAAGGAAACCACTTTTCACAGTAACTGCCATCTGTAACTTAAAGAGCATCACTTTGATTCAAAGTGGAGTGGTTAGTCAGTAGTTCTCATATTTGCTCCATAAATAATCATAAATTCTCTTATTTGCAATATCATAACTGCAGTGTTAAAGTTTTTTATATTTCCGTCTTTATATGTACTTTCTTCCTTTGCAGGATTAATAATTGTGTTGGTGAAGACAATCATTGGCTGTTTTTGCAGCTGTGTTTCTACTCTCAGATCCTTAGTTCCTATACGCTGGTACTTGATTTCTGCCATTACTACTACTTTTTGCCTCTGAAAAGAGAAAATGGGGTAAGAGTCTTCGTTATCTATGAAGTCAATAAATAGCTAGTACTGCAGTGTAATTTATTGTAGTATCTAGTTACTAAATGTTCCTGCTAGCTTGTTTGCTGACAGTAAAGAGTTCATCTAGAGTTACGTTATCAGGTGAACAAGCTGATTTATGGTAAGTAACAAAATATCATTCTGAAAGAGTAAGTGATTTCTATGTGTTAAAACCACAACATTAATTTTCTTAGAAATCTAGGAAAGGAGGACAGGACCAATTAGAAGTGATGAGGGAATACTGGGAAGAAGCAAGGTGACTACTTTAGGTATATTCAAATTCCTTCTGACTTTCTCCAAAGTAAATCTAGGCAGAGTATTTTTTTTTTCCTGTCCTAAGTTCCTATTTAAACATGATATTGCAAGAAAAAAGGGAGAAATGTTAGGTTTGTTTGACTTGGACTCTGCATCTTGTCATCAGCAAAATGCAACTGAACATAGAGAGAAATTTAACTTAAACATCAGATTAGAGGAAAATGTTATGGAATTTCTTTCATTATGGAATTGAAGTTGTAAAGTCACTGTGTCTGGTGCTCCTTTATGTCTACTACCTGTAATGTGCAGAGTATTTGAGAGGTTTGCTTGAAAGTTGCTGAATGCTTGCAAGTGCTAGAACAGCAAAGCTTGTATTCTTTATTTTGAAGACAACGTTATGAGATCTTACTCATAAAGAAACATAAAAATTTCTGCCCAAAATCTGAAGTGGGCTTTGTACTGGACTATAACAAAAACAAGTGCACTAAAGAGAAAAATCTAGAAAAAAAGTTTAAAACACATTCAGATTTAGATAACATTCTAGATGTCTTAAGACCACCCTAAAAACTGGCAGTACGCTCTGAATTTTACTTTTTTTTCCAAGTACTGAAGTGCTGCAGATTTTTTTTCATTCGATGTTGACATGACACTCTAGCATAACCTCTGCTGGTGACATCACACCCATCTTTCAAGGCTGCTGAAGACTAGCCTTTAGTTATGGGTAAGGCAAGTCCTGTTTTCCCTTTTGTTGAACAATTTAAGTGTGTTACGTTATTTTGAATCCTAAAGTTTATAAAAAGAGAATATTAAGCTTCCTGAAAAACCCTACTTCTGGAAAAGAATTGGGCATAGCCTTCCAGGCATCTTATTTGCTTCCATATCAATCTGCAGTAGATGTGATGTTCTGAAGAGAGCATATGTGACGATAATATGTCAAAAGAGAGCTGAAAATGTACGAAAACTGTACGCCTTGGATCATCCAGGACTGATAGAAGTGTTACATTCCACATGAAAGATACCAACTTTTTATAATATGGAATGTACCAAAATTTAGGATTTCTATTCTGAAGGAATTAAACTATTTCATTTTCAGCTATATGAGTATGTGCATTTAAATGGTGTAAGAGGCTCTAGAAATACAGAAGAGAAACATTTGCTGTCCGCTCCATGTGTTTTTCCATAGACACTGCCTTGTAAACTAAAACAAGCCTGTAAAATGCCTCTCTTAAAATGGAGTGCTCACATTTTTCATTTCGTTTCCGGTTTGTTGCAGATAGGCTTTTCCTCTTCACCTTGTTTTATGGGCTTTGTGAGATTTGAAGGAGCTATTTTGATTTATCATATCTGCGTTCAACCTAAAAGGAACATGAAATTGCAGTCTTTCTGTATTAGAGAAGAAATCTGTCTTCTAAATAAAACTTTTTAGGGATGTGTTACATTTTGAGTTTTTGGAAAGCTAATGTTTTTGAAAGGTAACTAAATGTAAATGCCTTTGCGTCTAGTTTTCAGTAGCTTTATAAATGTCTATGTGATTTATAAATTAGGATAACCTACTACATTTCTCGACGGAGTAATCTTACACTTTCTGTATTCTGAAGGCTTCCTGTGCACAGGGTTTGCAGGTTTCAAGGACAAATGCTTCTCGGTGACATTGATCAGAGTACTATATTAGTTATTCTAGTGCTTTAAGAAGGAGTGTTACTTTCCAAGGATAAAATTGGCATTGCTTCTTTAATACTGTAATGTCATGGTAGAATATTTCCTTGTTATTGTGGGAGTCCCCTGAATGCTTTAACTTACTTTAAGTAACGATGCTGTGTTTCTATAACAAGCCTAATTTCTGTTCTTTAGCCTTGTTTTTTAGAAACAGGATGGAAGAGAGGCAGATTATTGACTTGGAAATAATCAGTGCAAGAGAGGAAACAGGAACTCATGCTTATTTCAAACAGTTCAAAGCATCTACGCATGTAATAATAGTTAATAATAACACTTCAGAAAAAGTGATACCTATAATATTTTGTTATTGGTGATTTAACTGGGTTAATTTCAAGATTTTTGGAGAGAGAGGCCTGCTTTTAATATCTACATGTTAGAAGATCTGACAGGTTAGAAGGCAGAATAAATATTCAGTAATTATTTTAACTGATTTTAATGTAATCGCCTGAAGAGTGGATCAGGTTTCCATGTTTGGATGCCAGAATTTACAGAGTCATGGAAAAAAACGGAGCATATCATTCTGTTTAGTTTTGCTTTATCTGTAGGTTTTTTGGCTTCATTAATTTGCATATGTGGACACTTCAAAGTCAATATATCTGCCTGGGAGGTGACAACAGAGCCCCATTAAGGTGATGTTTTGAAGTGTTCCTAAGGATATAATGCTATATAACTTCATGCCACAGAATAATTTGTCATCATTATATAACTTTGGCATCAAATGAACAGGGCCAGTGAGAGGATTTGCTTCCACTTAGTTATGTTTTTAGGCAAGCATCTTGCAAGATTATTTTAATCTTTGTGTATGAATTAAAGCTGAGGTACTTTAGCATTCCAGAAATGATTGTAACTTCTACCTTTCATAGAAGTGCTATTCTATGTCAAAATTTTGCCTATAACCAAGAGCTTAGATTTTCTGAATTTACAGGGACTAATGTTTAGCGCAGATTCGAAAAACGGTATTTTTTTCTAAACAGCCATCTGGGATTAGCTTGCTTCCTGCTCATTAAAAATACTTGTGAAATTTTTGGTGGTGTGCCTTCATCTTAATTTTTATTCTTTGCACATAAAATAGTATGTAACACAGAAGCTGTAGAATTAAAATTATTTGAATGCTGTTGTGGAATAATCATTTTGTCACAGTACTGATTAATGCAGTATGAAAATATGGTCAGTGTATACTTGTTAGTATTTAATTCTGGATGAAAACTTGTTTTTTATTTTTAAGGAGTTAAATAAGAAAAATCCAAGGATTTTTAGTTAAGTACGCTACGGTAGAGATGCAGACTTTCAGCTTCTAGTCTTATAGCAGAAAATTGCTCCATGGTGTTCTTGGTTCTTGTAATTAATACACTTGCAGAAAGATGGATTGTGACTAATGCCTCTGCTTGTCCAGCAGGAGGAGTACAATTACTACTAGAAATTAAGGAAATGGTAATTATATTGTCTATATTAGACCCTAGCAGCAGAAAATTACATTATTTGAATAAAACAGCATATAAGTTCCTCTAGAACCTTTGGTGATTTTTCAGGGACTAAAACCAGAATATTCTTAATTTTCATCTTCCTTAAAAACCGTGAAGTGTTCAGTCTTTTGAATAGTGAGATGAGAATAAATACTAGTCTTCCTATAACTACATAATTACTCTGCATATGGCTGTGCTGGTAGTGTAATTTACCTAACCCATAAAAGGTTTTTAACCTTTTCTAAAATCATTTTAGCTGTTCTCAGCTCTATTGGTAGAGGGGGTAGGAAACATCATAGAGGAAGCATTGTGTCAGTTTCAGCCTGCTCTGTCTGGGATTCAGCTTTCCCAATTCCAAATAAAAGGTGTTGGGAAATATTCATTGGACTTTTGTGAGAAAATTATTAGCAGTAATATTTATTTCAATATTATGTATCAACCAATATTAGTTAAAATCTGGTGATATGTATCATCCAAAGTCCATTTATTTTAAAAAGAATCTAAAGGAAACCTTTACTGTTATGGTCATGAAATGACCTACAGGAGTGAGAGTTTCTAGAAAAATAAAAATACATGAAAATTTTCCATCTCAGTGTTCTGTAAAACCAACCCAACCACCTAATCCTGCTCTCCTCCTATAGATTTATAAGGACAATGTATGAATACTGAATTAAGTTTAGGAAGTATATAGAGAAAAGATGGGAGTGACTGAGAGGATAACATTTTGTTAAAACTTGATGGTTATGGTCATGAAATGACCTACAGGAGTGAGAGTTTCTAGAAAAATAAAAATACATGAAAATTTTCCATCTCAGTGTTCTGTAAAACCAACCCAACCACCTAATCCTGCTCTCCTCCTATAGATTTATAAGGACAATGTATGAATACTGAATTAAGTTTAGGAAGTATATAGAGAAAAGATGGGAGTGACTGAGAGGATAACATTTTGTTAAAACTTGACAGTATAATTTTTATGTAAAGTTTTTATGGCCTTTTCTTAAAATCTGTTCTAATCGGAAATTATTTCAGAATCATCACTTTGGATCGAACTCTATGTAGAAATGTACGTTTCAATCATTTTTGGAATCACAGTGCTATTCCCATATTCACTTTAAATCAAATCAGTCTCTTTGGAAAATCATTCATTTAGTAGGTTTGAAGTACTTCTGAATTAGAAAATGGTCTGTATAAACATCAGTTGTAATTAATAATAAATATTACTACAAAGGGCTTATTAGAATTCTAAGATTTTTCTCTCTTTTTAATTTGAGTGAAAATTGAGTGAATTTTCTCCCTTGTGCCTCTCCTTACTATTTCTTCTTGCAAAAGCTGCAATCTATATTTTTTGTTTACTTTTTTGAATCCAATAGCCTGGCTTTATTCTGTAATGTACTGTAGTTCTTTGATACCTGAGTTGATAGACTGACTTTGTCACCAGACCGGGACAGACATCTTGGCCATTTGCAACTAAGAACAAACAAGCAAGTTAGCATGTGTTACATCAGATGTCCATTCCCTAAGAAAAAGATGAATTATATCAGTGTGTTTCGTCAGTGTATTAATTTCTGTGTATATCTCATTTCAGTAAAAAAATCAAGATTGAATAAATTAATCTTAGGTTGTACATGAAGGCACTTTGCTTCCTTGGGAACAGATATAACACTTCTGTGTTGATCCTGCTGAATGGTATGTCGTCTGTACAGTATGCTGCTATTTAGGGAATACTGTTAACTCTTGAAAATAATAATGCAATATTGCAAATGTCAGGGATGCATTAAATGTTTCATGCTTTCTTTTTTATTGTTAGCAGGGTAAAAAGAAAGTTGAATTTGGAAGCAGTGATCATATAATTGATTATGAACTTGAGCTGGACCCATCGTTGTTTTTTACCTTTCTCCTGTAGGAGGGCATGAAGCTGTAATAGCTGTTTTTCCTAGTCAGTGGTAGCATTCAAGGTGGGGATCATTAATGCTTGCAAATGAAGACATGGCATGTGTTCCGCCATAGGGTTGAGGAGGTCCTTTATGAATCTGTCACAGAAACTGGCTTTCTGTGGAATGTTTCGGTGTTGCTTATTAAGTAAAGAGGGCAGATCTCATGGATTGTAATCCATACCTCAACATGATCCTGAAGACCTACACTTTGTTTCTTATTTTGTGACAGGTTTCTATTACACACACTTCTGTCAGTTGTTATGAATAGCTAAGAGTCCTTGCAGTTTGGCTGCATGGATGAAAGTAGTGGCTAAAGGGAACTCAGAAATCTTTAGAAAAGGCAACAATGAGGGACTAAGGAACATCTAAGTTGTGTGGGGAGTGCTGGGTAGAAAGACAATGGCAGCAACCCATGTGAACTCAAGTTTTGACTGCGATGTTGACAAGAAGGGAGAAAGGGGCTACCTGAAGGGCAGCTGTCACATTCTTAAAACTGTACATTTAACATCTCTGCCAAGGCCACAGATGTTGGCCTGGCCCAGTGTGGAAAAAAGCTGCTATGGAACAAAAAACCCTGTTGTGCTAATGAGAAGAGTTCATGCACTGGTGATATTAGCTTACATGTGCTTATGCTTTGTGACTCAGCCTGTGTAGTTCCTTCTCTTGGCACAGTTAGTGTGGTTGTGGAGGCTGGGGGTCAGGCTGCCTTAGTACTTACACTGTACAAAGACTGGCAAGTCCTAAGTGGCATTTGAACAAGAGGTTCTGTTCAAAATGCGTTGAATGTGGGATTGATTGATTACTAACTAGTCTTGGGGGTTGATTTACTATAGTGTTGATTCCTTTTCTTAGTCAGGCAAAATGTTTTTGTCAGTTCTGAGAAGGAATAATGCAAACTGGGTTGAGCTTTCATGTAAAGCTGCAACATCCTAAATTATCTATGTTTATCTGTCTCACATGTTTATATTTCAATGCAGATTTAGGGAAGTAGCTGTGTTACTGAGGTGTGATACCAAAAGTCTCCATTCCTGTTTATGCTTTGTTTTTGTGTAGAAAAATGCTGTTCTGTTTGTATAGATTGCTAGATGAGGGCCTCATATTGATTTCCAGGTCATCATTGCATTAGAGACTTCAGTTCCTCTAGAGTTGTGTAATGGCTGGAAAGAAATGTTCATGATATCGCCTGTTCTGACTAGTAATTCAGCAAGTTCCTGTCTTTAGTGGCAGATGCCTTCATCTTTTAGAGAGGGAGGGACAGGGAGAAGGAGGGAAGAAGAAACTTGGTCTTCAGTATGAAAGATGTTTACTTTTCTATACCTCTAATTTTAACATGGGTTAGAAGGTCCAAATGAAAAAGGCAACCTGGCTTTTCACTAGGATCTTCTGTTGTCTTGTGTTGGATGATGTCTTATTTTTGTGCTGAAGATAATGCTCAAGCGAAGGATCTCTTTGAATTAAGAGTGTTGAGGGCATGCTAAGGGCTGTGTTATAAACTTTTTTTCTAGTGGAGGAGTGTGATTCTAGAGCCAGACTCTGATTTTACTGCTGGCAGTCTTCTCTTACCTATTTTTCTGTCAAATTAAGTTTGAATATTTTAAAACATTTCTGATGTAGTAAAACAATGAAATCTATGAAGATATGAAGAGAAAATACCTTACAGCCAGTAGAAGTTGTGTCTTACCTTGCTTTTCTTTTTTTTTAACGCTTTGGTGGGCTTTCTTTTGGTTCAGAAAAGATTGTGGGTGTTTGCTCTTTGTTTTATCTGTTCAGCTAGTGATTTGCACTTGTTCATTAAATACTAACTTTCTTCATAGATTTAGTAGCCAGTATAAACCCTTTTCTTGGATTTATATTTTGAACTTGCATAGAAATAATTTATATCTAAAATCAGAGTTTTTAAAATACAATTTGCTTTAACTATTTTCTGTTTCATTAAAACCCAGTTTCTTGAATTTAAGCATTTCTCTTTCTTAAGTCCCTCTAGTTGAATGTAAAGGAGAGTTAAAAAGCAGTGTTGTAGGTTTATTTTTGGTTTCATTCAGTTCAGTTTTATATTCTGGTTGTAATTTAAAGTTTACTTGAAAGATTTTTATAGTTTCCTGCTGTGATCTGCTTTTACTAAGTGGGAAGATCAGATGTGTACATTCAAAAGGCAGCCTTTAGAACATAGTCTTGTAAGTAAAAGAATGAGTGTGTTGACTCATTATCAAACGGTAAGATGGGGTGTGAACTTGTGGTACTTCTGCAGTAGCTGCCATGTACAAATGTTTTCCTGTTATAAGAATAAAGTGTTTTATCCTTTGAAAAAGGTGTTGAAAACTCTATTGTATTTTTCATATTTTCTGCTAGATGAGAGCAGGCTTTCCAGAGCAGCTGATACAGTAAATTCATATCCTCCTATATCCTGAGCCAACCAATATAAAAAGTTATAATAATCCACTGAAGGCCAAAATTTAAAAGATTAATATAAGTTTATGTTGGGTAACAGACACCATTACAGTGAGACCAATCCATTACAGATACTTAACGTTTTTTAGATACCATATTCAACCCTCAAGCTAGGAATGCTGTTATTTGTAAAACAAAAGAGGTGATGTTAAAATGGAATTTGCTGTGGCTGGGAGCTGACATGTAGGGGTCTTATAAACCACACTGCTTGATAGAATGCTTATGTTCTGGAGCTTGTATGTAGCAATCTGGAACAGTTTCATGTGGAAGATTCAGGACTAACCCATTTGAGCTTGATCTGTTCCCAAACCTTATATAGCTGAATGAGATTTTTAACAGTCTGGCACCCTTGCCCCCCCTCCCCCCCCAGTGTTTATATATATATATATATATAAATAAAAGATAATTGGAATGTAATTTAGCACAAAAATACATTATAGATTTACAATGTAGCTCAGTAAAGAATATTTGCTGTTAGCAGTATGTCTTTGGGAACTACTCTTACCTAGTATTTCCACTTGGTTCAAAGACTTTAATTGATTTATAAGTGCTAAAGTCTCTCTCTTCTTTCTGTCTTGTTCTAGGATGTTTTTGTATTTAGACATGAACTTGCACTCCTAAGAATATCTGCCATCATGGGTCTAATAATATTAGGTGGAATAAGTGGACTCTTTTACACACAGCTAATGGGTATTTTCACTGTAAGTATCTAATTTTAGAAGTATACATTAGTTTTATTTTCAAGAAAATTAATAAAAGCAGATTACATTTAAGGGAAGGATAGGAAAACACTTGCACTATGAGGCAGCTATTTGATATGTGGTATGCCAAGGCTCTTGTCTCCAAGGAAGTCTTAATAAGCCTTCTGACCAGCAAGTGTCTAATAATTCACATATCAAGCCAATTTCCTGATTTGTATTAGTAAAATAAAACCATACATTGTCCTGGAATTGTGCAGTGTACAAGGTATGTATTTGTGGGTTTTGATTTTTGTTTTAAATAAAAACTCTTATATGCCCTAGTCTCAATTATACTTTGTGGCAGTGAGGCCCACTGGTCAATCACATTCTGAGAACATGGACTTCTTGTTACGTACTTAATACGTAATATGTACTTGTTACGTACATAATAAATATGCTTACTTTCATATCTTTAATAGTGAAATGTGGAAGGGAATCATGTACAATTTATAGTCCAAATGCATATTCTGTATTTAAGGATACAGAAGAAAACCCTCTGCATGGAAGAATTTTGCCATTAAATTAATTTGTTACTTTAATAAATATCTACAAGAAACAAGGCTTTGTTACTGTAATGCCCTGTTCTGTACATTAGAAGTTAATCACTGCAGTGAATCCTTTAAATTTATCTTGAGAATCCATAGAAGTGTTTGAAGTACTGCAATGTTAGTCCATTATTCTGTGGATTGCTGAGCTGCAGTATATCTGGATTCTCTCTTTTGTTCCCTTTGTAAAACAAACACACCGTAATAATTGCAGATATGGATAGACTATGAGGGACAGGTGCTGGAAAGAACAAATCTTCTGCATTAGGGCCTCTCACTGCACCCTACCTGTAGCAGAGAGGTTATTGTACTTGCCTCGTATGATGGTTTCAGGTTTGCGATTGTTGGGTTGGGATTACTGGGGAAGTAGAAATCCCTTAGTGGGATCTCTCAACTCCATTCACACCACGTGGATGCTGTTGCATTGACTCATTGAAGAACATAGGTTATCCTAGTCCATCCGGTGCTCAAGGCTTTTTTTATACCAGCAGCACAATTGTCTTCCTTTCATTCCTTTCATTATGAGTATAGAATTGGCAAGAATAAACAATAAAGTCATTTTGATGAAATCTGCTTGGGGACAGCTAGTCAGACTTCAAACAAAGCCAACTCTCTTTGGCGAGGCTGTGCTTAGTCTGCAAATTGTGTCAGAAAATCTTTCTGTACAAATGGGTTTGATTGTTAGCGTTGTAGTGTGGGGATTTGCCTCCTTCATAAGCAGTTACTAACGACTGCCTAGCCAATGGAAAAGGCCGAGGAGAGGGCAGCAGGTGAGTGAGTAGTTGCTCTGCAGGCTCCCCAAAGATACACTTTTTGATAGATGGGATGGGGAAACAAAGACACTGGGTATGCTGGCTCACAGTGCTGAGTGCACAGCATGGAAAACATTCAGTTCCTGTAGGAGCAGTGAACTATGATCACTGAGAGACAGCTATGTTCGTACTGTGCAGTGCTGAAGTTACTGCTCAGCATCTAATGTTCCTGTATAAACTAAGTAAATTGTATCTGAAATGAAGTGTATTTAAAATAATGAATTGGTGATGGAATTAAGCTTAATTTAGTATAATGTACAGTCAAAATTTATTTAACAGCAGAATACAATTATTGAAGTACAATAGTGAAGACTTGAAGTTAATTTAAAAGAAATTCAGGAGGCACAGATATGCATAGTTAAAGCATTCGTGTTACATCAGCTGCTTTATAGCTATGCTTGAAAGTATTAGTTTCAGTGACTGCTGAAGCTGCCTGTAGATGTGTGCAAGAAAGACAGACGAGCATGGGACTTTTGAAAAAGCTGTGAGGCAGAGCAACACTTACTTGTGCTTGTAGAGGGAAAAAAACCAGATAATGAACATCTTCCTATTCCATGCCTGTGTTTGCAGTTTAACATCAAGCCAAGATAAGTTTGACAGCTCCTGGATAGAAGTTACTTTTAAATAATAGAGGCAGTCAGCATTGCAGCCCTGTAATCTAAGCTTTCACTGATACATACTGTTGCTAAGTGAGTCCAGCAAGGTCAGATTTAGTTTGAGTTTAACTCTATTACTTACTTATATTTCAAATGCTGCCAAAATTGTATTTTTTGAAAGAAAAATAAAATTGGGGTTTATCAAGCTTTGATGTTTTTGTAGCAAAACTTTCTGATTTTCCATAAGGAAAATGAGCTTGACCAACATTGTATAATTTTCCAGAAATCAAGCTAATAGTTTCTCTTTTGTCTAAGTAATACAAAACTAAGGCTAACTTTTCGCAAGAGTTTTGGATGTGCAGGTTTAAAAAAAAAATCCCTGGTTCCCTGTCTTTCAGTGTCTTCTGCATGTACAGAATGTGCTCTGCTTACTGTTAAGTCTCGCAGAAGCAACTACAGAGTTGTTTGTCCTCCTTTAGCATCATCAGTAGTAAGGAGCTAGGAGCTGAAACAGTGACTTTGTGCTTCATTATTTATAGTTGATTTTCACAATCTGATTGCTCTGCTCAAATGTAAATGGTTGAAAAGCATGCATTATGAAGTGTGATATGTACCCTGTGTTGGAGTACTTGTGCAGATTCATCATATTTACAAAAAGTTATCCTTTACCACTGAAACAAGATAGATAAAGTTGAAGATGTGGATTTTGCACTAAGTGACCTTTGTATACAGCATTTTTATAAGCAGAATTGCTCCTTACTAGAATTGAGCTAAGTGATAGTCTGACAAGCTATAACAACAAATCAAAGGGTTTTTTTGTAGGATTTTAAGGGGAAATGCTGCCATTTTCTCCTCTTTGATAATTTTTTTTCAAAAGTCAAAAATTTCCAATTGAAGATGTAATGAAAAGGATATATCTGATGTACTCCAGCATGTTTCTCATGAACAAGGTAGTAGGTAAAACAGGAAAGCAAAGAAGCACTTTATGAGCTGCAGGTGGAATATTCTGCTGTGTATGCTGGCACTTCCAAAATTCAGTGACGGCGTGCAGTTCACTGATCCGTGCCTATCACTAGATAACTGTTATTGGTTATAACAGCAGGTACCTTATGTAGAAGTTCTTTAAGAAGAAAATGCATGTAATCTGCTCTTATCCTGTTTCATGGATATTCAACTGATTCGACTAAGAGCCTTGGAAAAAATTGGCACTCTGGTAAAAAACAAAACTCTTTAACTTGTGTACTCAAATTTGCCTCTTACACAGAGAATGAGGCTGTACTGCTTGCGAAGGTGATTAGTAGTCCAGGTTACATAATGTGCAATACTTTCTCTGTGTAGGTTTACCGCCTATCTTGTCATGGTATCACTGTTAGGATATCATTAGCACAAGGCTATTCATACCTCATCTGGAGGTCCAGGAAGCCAAAGAGCAATGGAGGCGACTTTCCACAATAAGAGGAGAACAGCTGGTTGGCAAAAACTGTCCTTAGAGGAACTTTTGACATGAATTGTTCTGATGAAGAGGGGAGCAGCTGAGGTGGCCTTTCTATACGGGATTAGTGCTTTCTCTGTAGAAACTAGCATATGTGAAACACACTTCTAGCAGGAGGGACACATGGCCCTTCTCATCCTCCTCCAATAGCTTTTCCCAAGCTCTATTTGCCATTTGTCATTCTCCTGAACTGTAATACCGCATTCAGCATGAACCAGAGATCATTCTTTGATGACTTGTATTTGGATATTTTGGAAATGGAAGTGTCTAAGTTCTCACTAGTAAGTTCTCCTTCTAACTCAAAAGTTTCTGAAATGGAGAGAAATTGAAGATACTCTTCTTAAAATCTCAGCGTAACAGTTGGTCTTCTTACTTATAATTTTCATGTTTCTTGAGAACTAAGTATAAGAAATAAGTTTCATCCCAGAATAAAGCAATGATATAATTTCCAAAATGATCATATGTTTATGTTGAAGGCCTGCTTGATGCTTACTTTTTCAGTACTCTATTCTGTGTTATTGCTTAGTGCAAACCTGAATTTTATATTCGTTCTTTGAAAATGAGGCTGAATTATTACATTCCCGGGTAACATGATGTTTTTTCATGACTTTGCTTGAGAAGTAAAAGCAATCTAAGTATGAAACTTTTTTTTTTTAAAAAAATTATATACTGATACCCCTTACTTCAGACTAATTCTGTCTGCTTCTACTCCCACAAGCAATTATTGTTTTCTGTCAGCGATAACAAGATTATAAGATAGCTGTAGTACAGACACTTTCAAACTCCATGAAGGTAGAGAGATGTTGTTTTATTTGTGGTGGTTTGTCATAAATTGTAAAAATACTATTTATAGATAAATGATCTTTTTCCTTGAGGTAGATGGTTCCATTTCAGAAGATTTTACATTTTCTGCAGAAGACATCCAAAAAGTACACTGTCCTGTGCAACTACTGCCTATGGGTGTTAATGACATTGTATTGCAATGGCAACTGCAAAGTTAATCTAGACCATAATACTTTGTACTTAAGCAATAAGATCTCAAGAAGTATACATCTGTGTTACTCAATTTTAGTTCCAATAATATTTTCTGTAGCTACCTTCCTATCAAATAATAAAATTTAATTAGAAGCTAAATAAAATGGTACCCAGAAACTTGCTTGCTTTCTCATGGCATATTTCCTTGACATGTGCTTTTTAAGAAATCCTAATTAATTTGATATTTTTGTATGTAACAGACACTTGTTTTCCTAAAAAAAAAAATGCATAACTAGCCTATTTATTCATAGGAAAAGGCATAAATTCTCCAAGTGGAAAAAAAAAGTCGACTACAGTTCACTTCTGTTTTATGACTGTAGGACGCAAAGAGCTGCAATTCAGGCTCTTTTAAAAAGAACTGTCAGTATGCTTGTGTCAATATTAGTGCAAGGGTAGCCCCTGGCATTTGCAATTCTTTCACTCTTGTTCAGTTTTTGCTTTAAGTACCTCTGTATGTCTTCCATGTTGCTTCAACAGTTAATTGTGTTACAAACACAAAATCTGTTTTTTACAGTAAGATTCTGACATCCATTGTTTTTGATCTATAAGGCATTATAGTCAGTCAAGTAATAAATAATATGGCACACATTTTTAAACAGTAGCTTTTCTGATTATTTTGATATTTGTTTATATCTGGTGAGATTTTTAATTGCACCAGACACTACTAAAAAGTATTCAATTTGCTGACCTTTTTTTTAACGCTGGCACCTTTTCCTTATGTGAGGTATTCTTCCTCTCAAGATTTGTGTTGTTCTTTATTTTGTTGGCTGCCACCTGTCTGAAGCAATCAGCCATTTCTTTCTGTTCCTCTGCACAAAAGGAAAATCCTGTCTTCCCATGGATGGTGGAAGGTAACAGGATAATCAGTTCAGCCATGATCCTCTGATGTCATTGTGGAAGCCCTGTAAAAGCGGATTATCTGTGACCCAGTTAAAATAATTAGAAATTACTTGGACACTTACAAATAACTGATCTACTAATCTCATTTCCAAAGTTAAAAAAGGCCTGTCTCTCAACTTAACACTACCAGATGTTTCAGTTAAACAGCATCCATTGCAGAGACTAATCTGAACCCTAATTTTAAAGGATTACCTTTGATTGTTTATTTCAAATGCTAAACAGTTAGTGTTTTCATTTTTCCATATGTTCAAAGAAAGTATATAGAATTTTAAAAAATTTCTTTATTTTTCCACCATAGTCCAATAAATACTATTTTATGTGATTCTTGTGGGAGTATTACAGGGAAGTTTTTATTAAAATTATTTAGTAATTAACATGTTTCTTTGTGGCAGAGCTATGTAATGGATGGGCTTCTATAAATCTGATAGGTACCATGTGGTTTCCGTGCAAGGTAGTGGATGTATTATCATAAACTAAGTGGACAGTGACTTTATTAATTTAATTAATGCTACCGGGGTTTCCTGTTAATTAACTATTTGAATGGTGTACAATGATATGCCAATATCCTGGTGCATCAGTGCTGCATGGATATGGTAGAGAGACATTTTCCTTTATTTGCTTTGGGGTGGATGGAGTGGAAAATAGATTAACAGCTGGTGCTAAACAGTCTGTCTGGTGCACAATATGATGACTATCACAAATTTTTCCCCTTAAAAGCATATTTAAATGTTCATGTTTGTTTAGTGTCATGTTTTATTACTTTTGCAATGTTTCTTCTTTTCACCTTCAATTAGAAAGGTACTTCAATAGCTATGTATTTTTTGTTGTTCTTATAAACAGGTCCATCTCCACGTGAATGTCTTGTGGAGACTAATTTATGTATTTTAACTGTTTTGATTAGTGTGACTGATAATTACAGTGAGCATGTAGTAAGGAACATTATTTATTTTGCTCAGGGCTTATTTTCTTCTCAAAAGGATAAGAACTTTTTAAGAACATGAGGAAAATTGTAAAAATTGATTTTCTGATATATTTATCCCAAAAGAATATTTGAAGTGGTTAATTTTCCTTAGGAGTATCATTCCATTTTATAGTATAATCCAAAAATTAAATGCAAACGATGAAAATGCCAGTGAAGAATTTAAAATTCTTTGTGTAATCGGTAAATCAGACAAAATTTTACAAACGTTGAAATATAAACTACTGAAAATGTAACTGCAGTTATTCTCTTGATAAAACCAAAGTCTTTTTAATTGTTCGCCTATTTCATAGTCTTGATCCATCACTGTTTTAATATAGAGAGTGCACAAGTGATCTAGTTGTGGTAAAGTGCTTTTTATCTTTAAGAGTAAGTGTCTTCTAATTAAAAATATTTGTAATCATGTCTTTAATAAGATAATCTATTAAATACTGTTTTGATTAGTGAAATACTAAGGGCTTCTGTTTTTTCAAACATGGCAGAAATGTAATCAAGGAACTATTAATCCTTATAATTAAGTTTAGCACAGCAGAAATTAGGATTGGAAGGGGAAATTACAATTCCCAGAAAAAGTATTATTTATCTTTTAATAAAGTGTAAGATAGAAAGTAATTGTAGCAGGAAAAAAAAGGTATATAAAGTATAAACCCATATAGTAGTAAGAAATTTGACATGTAATAGAAATAAGTTTGTGTTAATGTGGTCTGTCTGTGTCTTCTCCATTATTCTTACCCCTTCCCCTTTTCCTGTCTCTACCTTTAATCCACCTATAGGTAAATCTCCTATTAGAAGGCTGCATAAAGTCCTATAAATTAAATCATCAGGAATTAGTGATGTTCTGGTCTTTGAATAGGATTTTGTTAACTGTGTAAAGTATTTTGTGTTTTTCTCTGCAATTGGTTTAAGATTTTCATTGAATTTATCCTGACAGTCTTAAACACCTGTTTACCATCAAACGAAAATTTTAGCTTATTTTGAAAAACCTTTTTTATGAGCTATTTAAAGTGTAAAAATAAATTCAAGTGTATGACATACTGAGTAGCAGAACATCTCATCTGTTTTGTTTAGATCTCTGCATACCTTTATTGAAATGAGTTATTTACAATATTATTCAGGAAAAGGGTAAGTTAGAAAATTTAGTCAGAGAGTTCTTATACTGTGCAGAGAGTCAAAATGTCATGCCAAAAGTATCCCCTGTCCTTCACTCAAGGACGGAGCCCTTTTGCAACTCAGTTGTTTTTCTTAATAGTGAAGGAAGTACCTTTAACCAAACAAAAATAAATAATAGTTTTTGAGTGTTCTGGGGGCTGAGTACATTTTGTTTAAATGTAACTTGTCAAATTTAGACATCAGACCATTAAAATAGCTTCTATGTGAGAAAGATCAAAAGCATTTCTCTGGAGTGTTTTTTTCTTAATGTTGTTTTAGAAGGTATTTGGTCAGCATCAAGAAAAATAATACGTTTTGTCATGTGCCATGCAGCTGTATCCACCTAACACACCATGAATTTTGACTGAAGAGGTCTGTTTGTATCATCTGCTTTGTAAATGTGCTCATACTTTCTCATCAGATGTTTTCTTCTAATTGAATCATTTTCTAGTATCTGACAAATACATTGCAAATCTATTTAACTAAATTCATCAAAGCATAGAGGAGTGTTCCCTAGATAAGCCTAGCGTAGCTTCATTTTTCATTTTGCACACAATTCTCTGATTTAGGGTTTTAGAGTTAAAACTGAATTGGTAATTTTCAGGCTGAACCTAATTGTAATTGTTAAAAAACAATCATGTTATTTTATGTTAAAAGTCTAGATGAAAAAGTAATGCTAAATCACAGCCAAATGTAAACTCAATATTTAATTAATGCCCAAAAGGAGAACTTACAAAATATGAAATATTCGTTCTGTGTGATGTTCAGTATTTTATATTCTTCAGTTGGTTACCTGTCATTTACATACACACAATGAAAGGATGCTATGTTCAAGGAATGAAAAAATGTATAGTTTAGGTAGAGGAAATGTTGCTTTGCACTTGTATGGTGGCAGTGGCTACAAATCTTGGGAGGCTTGCAGGTTTTGTTTGTTTTTTTCTCTTTCTGCTTTACTTTCCTGCTGCTTCTTATATACAAAGTATTTGAAAATATAAAGAAAGCATAGCATAATGCTTATATTTTTCTGTTGAAAGTATTAAATAGAGCTGTCTTGATTACATGTCACTATGCAAACACAGAATTAAAAATAGAACCAGAGGCTGTGGCTCCATCCCAAGTTAGTCCTCTGAGTTACAAATTGCAGCATCTCCTTTGGAAAGTGTGAATCAGTAAAAGGAAAATATTCTTTCCATGTGCTTCTTCCGTGATAAATTAATTCATGGTGAATCCCATCCTATAGCATAGTTTGTTAAAGAATGCATGTGGTCTCTTTTTTTAAAAAAAAAAAAAAAATCACCACGCTTTTCTAGCAGTTGGTTATGCTAAGTAAAAATATAGACATGAAAGATATATTTCTCATAGCTCAGGTGCATTCATTTGCAAATTAATCTTAAGTTGATCTGCAGAATTGTCTGTGGTGCTGTTATGTATGTCTTTCCATTCCTCTTCTAACAGTCTTAGCTGTGGCCCTAGCTTGCTTCCCTTAGGCGAGCTGCTTTTGCAAGCTTGTAGTAAGTCCTCAAAGCAAAAAAAAAAAATCTCTTATCCCCTCAACGGAATCTAAACCCTTTCATTTGTTTTAAAGTGACATGTTGTTAATGATTGTGCTGTTTATTTCCTCTAATTTATTTTGACTTTCTGACTAAAATATGATCTTTTTTTTCCTAGCTGCTTTAAGATGCTTATCTGTGGGTATGTATCTCTGAATAACCAAGTGCAGGAACAATAATTGTTTCCTACCTAGATGGTGACACGGGGTGTCCAGATGCCCCATCATGTGAAATTGGTCAGTTTGGAGTTAATAAATTTGTCTTTTATACAATTGTAAATTTTGTAGGATTTTTGGAGATAGATATTACTAGGACTCAATAGATATGCCGTGTTTGCTCGTACCGAATTATTTTCAAGTTTTTAATCAAGTGCCAGTTTTCAAAGAGATTTTAACATCAGCATTAGCCATGAGTCTGGGGGGAAAAAAAGTCTTAGCAGAGTTCTATTTGTATTGATAGTAATCCAGTCTGTTAGTAGATGCAGACAGCCAAAGCCTCTTAGGCTGAACAGAAGTAATACTGATGTTGTAGCAAAATCTCAGTATACATCAAATGCATAATTAAGACAGATGACATTCTGGTTGAATGCCATTTGTGAGATTTGTTAATGAACAGAACACCTTGTCATTCAGAAGAATAATGGTTATTCTGGTGTTCCTGTCTCCAAAAGAAGAAAACTTCACCTGCCTGAGAAGAGAGCATTAAATAATAGGCCAAAACTCAACTGTCGCCCTCTCCTTTTCCTTCCTTTCCTGTGTCCAAAGGAACTACTGAGTTTCCTGGGGTGCTGTGAAGTTTCAGTTTCATGTGAAAAGGTAAATTGGTTCACTCTGAAATGAAAGTACATTTCAACTGAGCCCAGCTGTTTGGCAGCAGTACTCCGGAGGAAAGATGTGAGGGGAATTTGGTGTCTTAACAAGTCCTGGTGACTGAACTTAAGTACTTAAACTTCAGAGAGATGTTTCCTCCCGTTCCCTCTAGACCTAGTTCACAGCTTTTAAAGTACATCTCTAAAGTTTTTTTATTTCTGAAAAAGTATTCCAGAAGCAGAGGAGTCCCTGTACAGTCCTAATTCCTTTACTACAAAGCAAAGGTATTCTGAAGTAGATGTTGGCATTTTGTTGGAAGGAAAAGGGGAGGATTTCCTTTGACTTGCTATCCAACTAAAATCTTTAGATTGTTTTAAAGGTGTGGAAGCTTGACAGTCTCTTCTTACAGTAATTTTCTGCAGTTCCTGTTTTGGTGCTTTCATGTAGTTCATTAGTTTAATGGATTACATTTTTGAGGGAAGCAGACGCTGATGATGATCTTTCTGATCTTGATATAACTCCATGACAACAATTAAAAAGCAATACAACCCCTGGTTCCCAATCTGGGAATTCTTCCAGAAATCTGAAATATACAGTATTTTGGGGGGCAGTACAAATGTGTTAATGAATAAACAAAATGGAGAAACATAGAAAAAAACCCGTATTTAAGATATTGTTTAATTATATTCTGTGCCCAAAGCTGTTTTAAGGCTCCTTTTGTGAAATTACAGCATAAATCTTTGATAGCTAGAAATCAATTATACTCTGTACAAGCATGCTACCATTGAAAAATGCATTAACAATCATTGCTTTCAAACATACCGATATTATTTTGTGCTGTGAGGTAGACAGCTTTGAATTGACTAGAGGATAATTCCTAGAGCTAAGATGGTTTTGAAATTATGGAAGAGTCTATAGCATCTCATGAAAATGCAGTTACAACCTCACTGAAATGTCATGGAAGTAATATCTGTTTATTAAGTTATTTTTATTCAGAATGCTGTGTGTCATTTTGTGCGGTCAGAAAAGGTGGTGTTTGTCCCAACAAAAGTTGGGTAAAAGCCAGCCCAAGGAAGCATCATGTGCCGTCTCTGTGCAGTCAGATGCTGCCCTAACAAGGAGAATGGCTTGTGTCTTGTAATGCTCTCCTGCCACCTGTGGCAGGTGAGGGTGAGTATGCTAGACAGGCTCGCGGGGTGGAGAGGGGGAGCAGATTTTCTATGTGAATCGAAACAACAGACAGTATTTACAGCCTGCTGCCCCGAGTCCTGTCCTCTCTCACTATTGAGCAGTTGTTCAAATCCACGTAATGATAATGTAGTCTGCTGTGGACACATGTTCTTTGCTTGTATGATGGTGGGCTGACTTGAAAAGAGGTGACTTATTTCCTGTGCCAAAATGTGTCTGGAATTCAGCTGGGTAGGTCATTGGCAGAATTAAGATTTTTGATGTTTAGCATGTGGTAAGGTATTATGTTACAAAACCCGTCAGAGCTGGGAAGCGGATTTAGAAGGAGAAAATTTAGCAAGGGGGGTTGAGGCCGCTTGTGAAGCAGGGGGGCAGCTTCCTGTACAGTATTTCCATTCACATTTCACCCTTCCCCTTAAAGCTTTTTGAAAGATGGTAGCGGAACCCCAACAGTGGCAGCAATGAATTGGATGTACTGATGGCAGGAAAAAATCAAAGAACACAGTATGGTTTTACTGCTAGGTAGTGTTTCCACATGACAGTGAAGTTGGAGCCTAATTAAATCACAGCCCTTGTGTGTCTCTGTGACTGGGACAATAGAGACTAGCTCTCAGTTTCATTCAAATGCTGGTGTAATCTGACAGGTGCATTATGTGCATGCCTAAATCAATGAAGAGTAAAGAGAAGTAGCAAGCTGCTCTGAAAAGGAGATGCATCCATGAGAAATATTCAGTTGTTGTATTTTAGACCTCATGAGTGGTTTTAGGACCTAATGAACTATGAATGTGCATTAAAAACACTACTACTGCTGGAGTTAAAATTGAAGTGATACTTACAACGCAAGCTTTTTTTATTAAAGATATAGTGAAAAAGTAAGAAAAAGATGCTATTGTTAGTAGTTCTAAAATTTTTATATGGGGGTGATCTAAGTTTAAATTGGTTTGTTAATTATAAAACTTTGTGACTTATGTAATTAATGTTAAGAAAAGTATAGTATCAATCTAACATACTGCTGCCTGTGGGGAGGCCTTTACTCAGTGCATTATTTAGTTTTTGTTACATTTTAAGAGAATAATTTTTATATTTGGTGTCTAGCTGTACAGACTGTGGAATATTCCTAGTGGTGCTGTTTGCATTATATTACTCAGGAGTTATAATTATTTTAAAACTTCTTAGTAGATCCTGCTTGTCAAAATACTACATTTGCTAAAGGTTGCATTTCACTAGATTTTCCTGTAATTATCTCCAAGTCTGGAACGGGTGCTTGTGAAAACTATGGCAAGAGTGTACCTTATACAGATTACTGCTTAATGCACCATGTAATATCTGAATTAATTTTAGTTGTAATAATGCTGTAAGTTTTTGTTGGCATTCTGTGGTATGTACTATTGTAGTAAAACTATATGGTATAGTTCCATATCATGTTTGTGAAAAAATCATTTAACAGACTGAGTAAATTTGTGGTATAATCTCACAGCTGTTTAAAACTAATACAGCATACGAGTAATATGTAGACCTACTGGACTAATGCCAAAGAAGCATACACTAAGAAATGATCCCCTGGTTTATTTAGTTGCTTTCATAGTGGCATTTTAGCAGTTAGGAATGTAAATAAAATACTTATTCATAGTGTTTTCTTTTTCTCAACAGGACACTACAAGTATAGAAAAAATGTCAAACTGTTGTGAAGACATGTAAGTGTTATAAAATTTCTGTGTTTATTTACTGAAAAGCTCAAGGAGTAACTGTTTCTTGTAACTGTGTGAGAAAAGGAAGTGAAGGCACTGTTATCATTATTTTGTATGGTCCTGTGCCTTGTACTTCCTATCTCTAGCAGCAGCTCACTGATCTTTTAATACTAGTTTTACACAAAGTAGCCTTATGTTATTCCCATACCTTCTAAAGCCAGTGAAACTCTATTTTCTTTTAAAAGTACAGATCAAAACACGTTTTCTGCTGTGTCTTGACATACATTTCATTGATTGTGAGGTTCTCTACTTCAAAAGTTGCCTTCAGTTGATTGATGACACTGATAGTTTCTGTTCTCCAAAGTTAAGTCCCAGCTGCATGCTGTAGTGAAAGAAAAGCTATTTGTGATGCTGGAACACAATTCATCAGAGTTCAGTAATGTATCCCCAGCCAACCTGCATTGTTCTAGCTGACTGAAGTGCACCGTGGGCGTGCTGTCTTTCACTAATAATGCTGTCTTCTGTAGATCGAGGCCCCGAAAGCCATGGCAGCAGACCTTCTCAGAAGTTTTTGGCACTCGTTGGAAGATCCTGTGGTTTATTCCTTTCAGGCAGAGGCAACCACTGCGAGTTCCCTACCACTTTGCCAATCATGTCTGAACAGATGGATGGTGGGCACAGATGGGTTCTCCATGCTGGAAGTGCGTTACACTTTTTATGATAATAGGACTATGACAGTCTTCAAGTCAGTTAAAATCCACCCACCAATCGCAGGCATCATAGCATGCCCCAGGCTTTATTTTAATAGTGGTCTTGATTCTGTTCTGAGATTAGTACAAGTTGTATGTTTAACTTGAGGCATGTTTACTTTCAAATTAGTTTTCTAAAGGGATTATTTTGCCTTTGAGGTTAAAATCAAACCCAAATGAATGAAGTGCAGTCTTACTCTGATTTGTTTGATACTGGCTTTTTTGATATATATTTTGGTTTTTTTGGTAGGAAACACTGCGTTGATTCTTGGCTTTACAACCAAGTGTCTTACTCTGCCTGGAATTTTTTTAAGTATTTTTATCAGTAGGCCTGTCTAGCCAATGTTTGTGTCTTATTTCTGCTATGTGTGTTTAAAGTTCCCTTATACTGCCATTTATTTATGATATGCAGTAGTAGTCCTGAAGCACTGCGCTATTTAAAACTGAGGCAGAATTCTTCCTGAACCTTTCTTAGAGAGGTTTTAATAAATAAATGTAAATGTATGTTTTTATAGAGAGAGATCTCACATCTTACAGTTATCTTTCTGCATAGATATGTTCTTATTAAAAAATATTTATGTCTTTATGTCAACAAAAGCTGTAAAATGTTCCAGGGTAAAATATGCAGATAGAAAGCACGATTTCCCTATATCCCAAGGATTTCTGTCCTGGAATTCGACAAAGAAGTTGTATGGTGTGAATATTAGAATGGTTACCTTTAAAGATACAAATTTAATTAGTTAGCACAATATACAATAAAGAAAAGTATATTGTCAATAAAGTTATTAATTTTGTATTTACTTTTGCGTAGTCATTATTAGCTGGAATTGGTCTAAGTGTTTGTATATGGGAAATATATGTGACAATATTTTAAAATATTTATACATAAATACAGATATTTGCTACTAACATGTATAGTAAAATATATTGACTCATTTAATAGGGTACTATGTTGTTGTACGATAGCTTGTTGCTGGCCCTCTAAGTATGGAAGTAATTAACCAAAGAAAACATCCTGAAGATTACATCAGTAAAATGATGATTCCCAAAGTACTGGCTAAGCTTTGATGTATCTGGAAAAGTTATGTAATTTATTATAGCCTTCTGTATCTGTACAAATATCAGCATGAGATGTTTGTGATTTTTTAAAGTTCTGTACATTTTTGAGACATTCACAGCTTCAGTGTTTTCAGTTGTGCCACTTACTGTGTTTGTTGTCTAATCTAATGGGACTGGGATCCACCTTAAATGACAGCCATGCAACAGATAAGAAAAGACAGAAAATCAGGATGTAATATATGTAGGTTATGTTTGGAGATAGCAATACTTTGTTAACAGTTCATTCAAAGAGAAAGGCTGTGTTTGTGATTAATGGTATTCACAGAGAAATTTTAAATAAGCTCATTTTCAGTCTTTAACAGTCACTGCCAATGTTGGGTGTCTGTTTATTGAATTCACAGATTTTGGTAATCCATTGAAAGTTCCAAAAGCTGCCTCTTAAAAATAATTTGAATTTTAAACATGTTGTAAAACTTCTAATGTTTGGTCCAATTTCACTTTCCATCTCCTTCTAAAAATAGCTGCAATATTTCCTTCATTTAAATTTCAAGCCTAATGCTCAACCACTTTTTCACAGGATTTTTAGACATGAGTTTAGACTCTCTTTAGAATGGTGTTGGCAGCAATATTTCAGCAAAAGAAAGCTTGAGGAAAGCGGGTGGAAAGGCTTGAAATTAAAAAGTGTGCGCATATGCGTTATAATGTAATGCCCACATTCTGTCTTTTCTCAAGGACTTGCACTATTACAGTCTCTGTGAACCCCATTGGAGAACAGCAGCGGTTTTGTTCTACGTGCCAGTAAATCTGCTTCATGAGCAAAATGTGGGGTTCTTTTTCCGAGTTTTTCATGCTAATCAGTTATCATAGAATCATAGAATAACCAGGTTGGATGAGACCCACCGGATCATTGAGTCCAACCATTCAACCATTATCGGATCATACAGTTCTGAAGATTACTAAGAAAGGGGATCAATTTATTGTTTACGATTGAACTTAACTGTTTTCAATTGAATGTACGCATTGTAACATTCAGCATGGGGGCATACGGTTATTCTTGCTGTTTCCTGCTGGCATCGTTTCGCTTTAATTTCACTGTGCGTGGAGAATTAAGTCCGAAATACACAACCTGGCGCTTGTAAAGGCAGCGTGTTCATTTTCTGTCTGGGGCACTTGAGGCGGGGAGGGGGGTGTGGGGGGGTGGGTCCCTCGCGCCTCACGCGCCCCCTGCCGGCCACACGGACCCAGGGAGAGCCCACAGCCGTTCGGCTTCCCTCTCAAACCATCAGGGAGACGTAGATTCCTTGTGTCTAGTCTAAGTCTGCCCCTCGCCAGTTCAGAGCCATCCCCTCCTTGTCCTATCGCTACAAGCCTTTGTGAACAGTCCCTCCCTTGCTTTCCTGTAGCCCCTTCAGGTACTGGAAGGTCGCTATAAGGTCTCCTCAGAGCCTTCTCTTCTCCAGACTGAACATCCCCAACTCTCTCAGCCTGTCCTTAGTGCCCCAGCGCTCTATTCATCCTTGTAGCCCTCCTCTGGACCCATTCCAACAGCTCCATATCCTTCTTACATTGAGGATTCCAGAACTGGACACGATACTCCAGGTGAGGTCTCACAAGAGAGGAATAGAGGGGCAGAATCCCCTCCCTTGACCTGCTGACCACACTTCTTTTGATGCAGCCCAGGATATGGTTGGCCCTCTGGGCTGTGAGCACACATTGCTGGCTCAAGTCAAGCTTCTTGTCAACCGGGACCCCTAAGTCCTTCTCCGCAGGGCTGCTCCCAATAACGTCATGCCCTGTTCTGTATTGAAACCCTTGATGCAGGTGTAGGACCTTGTACTTGGCCTTGTTGAACTTCATGAGGTTCAAACATGATGTACATGAAAAAAGTGATGTATGTGAAAACTGTGCCTGAAACTCCATCCTCAGGACTAATTACTGTTTATTATTGTAATTAATTAAAAAAAACCCAACATTATTAATGAGTTTCATCCCAATATAACATCAGAACTACACTTAACCTATTGAGCACTGTGGGTATTAGCTATAAAACTAACAGTATTTGATTTCCTAAGGGGTGCAAAGAGGAGTCAAAGCACTAATAAAAAAGAACCTGAAAACATTTGAAAATAACTGGTTTATTTGCAGTATGGGGCAACTGCTGGTAAGGCTGAACAATGCTACCATGCTGTCTTCTCAAAACAGCAGAGATTTAAGGTTTCATTTGAAAAATATTGATGTCTAAAATAAAAGATTCTGCATTAAATAATGCCTACCAACCTATCCGCTGACCTCTTAGTGTGAAGAACAGGTTCCATTGCTGGTAGAGCAGTTGAGATACTGAATCATATTAACTCTTGAGAAGGATTTGTGAGTAAGACACTAAGAACTGAATGCTGGGATAGCTTTTTAACTAGGCAGCTTCCTCTTTGTTTTGAATCTAAAGTGGGCTAACATGAAAGGAAGATTCATAAAAGCACACAGAAAATTGAGATGGGGCCAAAATACTTATTTTGAGTAATTACCAAAGTTTACCATATAAAGTGAGATGACAATTGGGAGTTACGCAGTTAAATATGCGTGCCACCATTATATTACATCTTTCGGTGCTCATCTTATGGTTGTCCAGTTTTATTCAGTAAATTATACTCTTCAGAAATGCGTGCTTTGTTTTGTGCTATAGCAGGTCAGTGTATGCCGATGTAAGGAATGCAAGTGGTAAAGACAGCACTGTGAAAGAGAATCTTTTTCAAGTCAATTTTGCATTCAGGTGAAACATACAATAATAAGACAAGTTTTCTGGTAACATGAAAACATTAATTAACATAAACCACTTTTGTAATGCATTATTTACCATATTTGGGCAGCCTTCCTGCCAGTGGTACATCACTTAGAGCAGAATGGGGTTTTTTTGTCTATTACAAAGACAAATTTTATTTACTGGCTCTTCTCTACATCCCAACTGGAAGTATTGCATTCCTTAAAGGTTTTTTCCTTGTAGGGTAGAGTCTTGATCTTTCTGGACAGAAAATGTTGATTACATATATTCCCATTAATAATACTCTTTTAGCACTTCTAAACTATTCCTAAAATAAAAGCTAAGTGTACTTTTTGAATAAGAGTTGCATAAAACAATGTGAATCTTAATTAGCACCACCTTGTACTTCTCATTCAGTCTTATGCAGTTGTGTTATGTCTACAATCATAAACTGATTTTTTTTTTGCATTTTATGTAAAATATACTTTTATTCATATTTACAGTAACCAGCTGAAAGTTAACTGCCAGAAGACAAAGCAGCTGCTCTGGTTTCTGCACTTTAAGAAATTTCTAGCTTTTGTTTAGCCATAAAATCTCATATCTGATGTAAAAGTCAATGGAGAAATGAATGGAGAATCTAATGAAGGATCCAACTAAGCGTCATAGCTGTCCAGCAACAATGACAAAAATAATCTCAGACAAGTTTGTATATACATAGCACAAGACCAATATATAGGCTTCTTAAGGCCTGTCCCTTCTCAGTGAGACCATTTCCTTCTGAAAGGGTTTTTCCTTTCTGGCCTCAATGTAAGTTAGTCATACTTGATAGCCACTTTGTGCTTCTCTGTTATCTCTTAATTAGGTTGAATAAGTAGAGGGAACAGGGTGTGCTTTTTTACCTCCAGGTAAGCTTTAACTCATTGTCTTCCAACTGCATCAGGTTAGTGGTCAGATTCATTTTATCATGTGGTGTGCTAACAAGTGTGAATCCTTGAAGGACCTTTGAAATAAGAGGTTGTAGATATCTAGGAGCTTACTTTGAGCTTTGTTTTAAGCAGATGACTTGCTTAAGTTTGGCTAACTTAGTTTTCCTGATGAGCAGTTTCTTCTTGGCACTAATGACATGATAAATATTTGTGTTTGGAAAAGAGGGGTTTGGATTTAAAAAAAAATCTTGGTGACTCAGAGGCTGAAGCAGCAGATAGTGTCTCCTTTAAAATCAGGATAATGACTTCTCCTTCAGCTCTGGATATTTTGTCCAAAATATTTGCTGTTTGACATATTTCAGCAATATATCTACATAGTAGGAATGGTCAAAACAGATTGTGAAAGATAAAATTTTTAAGAACTTCAGCTGACCTAGGAAGAAATTCTGCTTGTGAGAAATTAACATTTTGATTTACCTAATAGATCAGATCGTTCTCAACTATACTTGAGTCTCATTTACCCAGACAGAATTACTTCTGTTGTCATGAATTCTCTACAACAGCAAAGTTACTACCTTGCAAGAGTTCTATTGGTTCCTCTGCTGTCTTTCAACTTTGATGGTTCTTTTCTTGTCTTCTCACTGAGCACACAGTAGCATGGAATAGTCCCCATTGTGTTGGCCAGAATACACACTGTGGAAGAGTAACTTAGGAAGGTGTGGAGATGGGTAGCATTGGTTTGATTAAAAAAAAATACAATTTTTTTATATGCAAATAAAAAAAAAATCTGGTTATGTTTGGGTTGAGTGCAAGCAGTTGCTTAGGGGTTTTGAAATCTGTCATGGATTCTGTCCATTGAAATATACAGAAATAATTGGATGCACCTCTTTATGGGGTTTGAACATGTGCTGCTTTTTTTTGCTGTCATAAAGCACAGCTGGAACCTGCACTATACAGGGTTTTAAAAATCCATGAGTAAGTTAATGTATTTATTTGAAAATACACAAGCATTACAAAGGAATATTTGAGTGCTGTTTAAAGTTATTTAAAACAGGTAAAATGTGAGAAATTCCTGCTTGGCATGATGTTTATGTCAAAACATAATTACCATTGTTACTGCTATACAGTGTGTCAGGAACCTCATTTTCACACAGAATCACAGAATCACTAGGTTGGAAAAGACCCACTGGATTATCGAGTCCAACCGTTCCTATCAAACACTAAACAATGCCCCTCAGCACTTCATCGTCTTTTAAATTCCTCCAGGGAAAGTGACTCAACCACCTCCCTGTTCCAGTGCCCAATGACCTTTCTGTGAAAATTTTTTTCCTGATGTCAAGCCTGAACCTCCTCTGGGGGAGCTTGAGGCCATTCCCTCTTGTCCTGTCCCCTGTCACTTGGGAGAAGAGCCCAGTTCCCTCCTCTCCACAACCTCCTTTCAGGTAGTTGTAGACAGCATTAAGGTCTCCCCTCAGCCTCCTCTTCTCCAGGCTAAACAACCCCAACTCTCTCAGCTGCTGCTCATAAGACTTGTTCTCCAGCCCCCTCACCAGCTTTGTTGCTCTTCTCTGAACACGCTCCAGAGCCTCAACATCCTTCTTGTGGTGAGGGGCTCAGAACTGAACACAGTATTCAGGGTGCGGTCTCACCAGTGCCAAGTATAGAGGGAGAATAACCTCCTGGACCTGCTGGTCACGCCGTTTCTGATTCAAGCCAAGATGCCATTGGCCTTCTTGGCCACCTGGGCACACTGCTGGCTCATGTTCAGTCGCTGTCAACCAACACCCCCAGGTCCCTCTCCTCCAGGCAGCTTTCTAGACAGACTTCTCCTAGCCTGTAGCACTGCACAGGGTTGTTGTGCCTCAAGTGCAGGACCCAGCACTTGGCCTTGTTAAACCTCATGCCATTTGACTCTGCCCAGCGGTCCAGCCTGTTCAGATCCCTTTGCAGAGCCTCCCTACCCTCCAGCAGATCCACACTTCCACCCAGCTTAGTGTCGTCCGCAAACTTGCTAAGGGTGCACTCAGTGCCTTCATCCAGGTCATTGATAAAGACATTGAACAGCACTGAGCCCTGGGGAACCCCACTTGTCACTGGCCTCCAGCTGGAGTTAACTCCATTTACTACCGCTCTCTGGGCCCAGCCAGCCAACCAGGTTTCCACCCAGCAGAGTGTGCGCCTGTCCAGGCCAGAGGCTGACAGTTTCTCAAACAGAATGCTGTGAGAAACTGTGTCAAAGGCTTTACTGAAGTCCGAGAAGATACATCCACAGCCTTTCCCTCATCCAGTAGGCGGGTCACTTTGTCATAGAAGTCATGTTGACTTTTGTCCAAATGATTGTTCTGGAAAACCGAACTGTGAAAAATTGCTGAATGTTTACTGAGGTACTTATTATCTGAGCTTTGTTATTTGTTTTTAAGAGAAAACTGAGTGTTAGTAGAAATGTTGAAAACGTTCTCTATTGGGAGTATCTATTGGTATAACCCCACTAGTTACAGTATTGGTTAAATTCCTTGCCTAAAAAATTATGTGTATGCAGCTATGGCCTCCTTCCCCCTACCCTTTTTGTTTGGTTGGTTTTGCTTTTCTTCTCTTGTTATATAAGGTAGAAACAATCAAATCTCTAAACTGTGCTCATTGAGGGTGTACAAGCACAAGAGACCCAGACAACTTCTGGTATCTTTATGTGAAAACAGGTTCACAGTCCTCCATAAACCCTATCAGGGTGGGAGCCTGTAGTGTACGTACAAACTAAAAGTTATACAAATTGCCATTTTTCAAATTGCAAAAAGAGATATTTTTTTAAAAAATCCAAACATCGCTTTGGCCTATATGCTTCTTCAGTGTATTAAATAGTTCATAATTATTCCTGGGATACTTTTTGAGAGAGTCAAATCGGTCTGAATCAGCAACTCTTCTGTTTTGTGTCCGCACGAATTTATGTGAGATTTCATTGCAGAGTGGCTTCACACATTTTGGTCTCTATCAAATGAGGTACTGGGTTTAGACCTGTAAAAAGAAGTGCAGATATAGTGGCCATGGGAATATGTAGCAGAGAGGAACATAATAGAAGCTGCTGGGTATGGTGTGAGCAGTAGTCTCAGCTGCAGAAAAAGGAAAGGGAGGGTCTTAGACACCTGGGAAGATACACTGGAAGAATAGTGAGGCAGTGGTTATGCCTGCAAGGAAATTATTAAAATAGCTGAATTGTAACATTTAATGAACAAGGGAAGACTGACTACATGATGATGGCTTGTGGCTAAGGACTTGCGTCTTCTGTTTCAACCCAAGAACCGGATTCTGGTAATAACAGTAATAAAAATCACTTCCATGCTGGTCTGTCCACAACAGCATAAAAGCAACCTGTAAAATTCTGTGTTCTGTGTGTATTCCAGACAAAGCTATTCATGCCTGCTGCAAATAATTCCAGTTTCTCTGGTCTGAAATTTCAATGGGCCTCTTTTCCACATGTAATAATTTAAAATCTGGTTGATCTCTGTTTTGAGATTTATTTAGTTTAGTATTTACAATTCAATACAACTGACTTGTGTGAGTGTGTGTCTTCTCTTTGATGTGTGGAAACAGAGATCTATTCCCACTTGCCCATAAAAATAATTTTCATGTGTACACTGCAGTATTTTTAATGCCTAAAGCACCCGGAAGTATGTCTTGATGTGTTTTGTTCTTTCATAAACTGAATGGAACAAAGTATTTGCCAGTACTTTTGAGTCTATAAGTTAATTTTAAAAGGCTTGTCAGGTAGTGCAGGTGAACAAATGCATGCACACACTGCTGTAGGCTGACCAATTAACCATAAGAGCCTCAATTATTTCGGTGTGCAAAGGCAGTTGGAGGGAAAATAGGACCCTGTGGACAACCAGCTGAGTAAACAGGCCTGAGGAAGGATGGAGGTTGTGTTACTGTGAATAAAATACAGCTAAGCTAATTTGAAAAAAAAACCAAACCAAACCCTCTAGTTTCACAATATTTTTCTTATTAGACTGTCCCTCTCAAAAACATTCCCTTTGCTGAAGGATTAATTTAAGATCAGACACATGCAGTGATAGGCTTTGTATGCAGTAAGCCAGAAAGCTGTATTTCCATTGCACAGAGCTGAACAAAGAATGAACTGGGCAGGTGCTGATGAGGAATAACAACTCTTTCAAACCTAAGAAATAATTTATCTCCAAATATAACATGATCTTGCTGTTTAGGATATGCTTCACAACCTCCATTTTTTAATGCTGTGAGCTAGGACTTCTCTGTAGCTGTGGCCAAAATCACTGTTTCCATCAGGTATTGGCTGCCATTTGGGTGATAGGCTTCTCTTTTTTTCTGAGTGGTGTAAAAGCAGACAATGCAGCAATTTGAAGACAATCCACAGTCTTGCAAAGGTGAAATGTGATAACCCTCTAGGTTAGGCTGTGGGTCTGGAACTCCAAAGATCAGCCTTCAGTTCTCTGCATGATGGTTTTCTTGGGTGGAGCTGCAATGCCAAAGGTGAAAGATGCCATCCTATGATCAAGTACTGATGTATGAGCTGCTGCATCCTGTGACACAGAAGTCAAGGCCATAATCCCATATTGGATTTCCAGGCGTCCCAGGAAACAAGAGCAATGTGACCCTACTGCCCAAGGCTACCTCTGCCTGAGGAACTACATGCCTGCTTCCCTCCTGTAGGACCCCAGGGATGCTACTGGGGATGGGGCATTCACAGCTTTGCTGGGCAACTTGTTCCAGTGCCTCACCAATCTCACTGTAAAAGAATTTCTTCCTAATTTCTAATCTAAACCTGCCCTCTTCCAGCTTAAAACCATTACCCCTCATCCTGCTGCTGCAGTCCCTGATAAAGAGCCCCTCCACACCTTTCCTTTAGGCCTCCTTTAAGTACTCAAAAGCTGCTATAAGGTCTCCCCAGAGCCTTCTCTTCTCCAGGGTAAACAACCCCAACTGTCTCAGCCTGCCCTTATAGGGGAGGGGCTCCAGCCCTCTGATCATCTTCCTGGCCTCCTCTAGGCTCACTAACAGATCCATGACTTTCCTGTGCTGAGGACTCCAGAACTGAATGCAGTACCCCATGGGAGGCCTCACCAGAGCTGAGTAGAGAGGCAGAATCACCTCCATTCACTTGCTAGTCAAACCTTTTCTGATGCAACCCATGATACGGTTGGTTTTCTGTGTCTGCAAGTGCACATTGCCTGCACATATTGAGCTTCTCATCCACCAGTACCCGTAAGTCCTTCTTTCCAGGGTTACTCTTGTTCCATTCTCCGTCCAGCCTCTATTTTTGTTTGGCATTGCCAGGTGCAGGACCTTGCACTTGGCCTTATTGAACTTCATGAAGTTTGCACACGCCCACATTTTAAGCCTGTCAAGGTCCCTCTGGATGACATCCTTTTCCTCCAGTATATCAACCACACCACACGGCTTGATGTTATTGGCAAACTTGCTGAGGATGCCTTCAATCCCATTGTCCATGTCTCCAACAAAGACTGACCCCTATGGAATGCCTCTTGTCACCAATCTCCACTTGGACATTGAGTCATTGACCACAACATTTTGAGTGCAACCATCCAGCTGATTCCTTATTGACGAGTGGTCCATCCATCAAATCTGTGTCTCTCCAATTTAGAGATAAGAATGTCATGCAGGACAGTGTTGAATGCTTTGCAGAAGTCCAGGTAGATGATGTGAGTTACTCTTTCCTTATCCACCAATGCTGTATGCCCTTGGCAGAAAGTCACCAGATTCTTTAGGCACAATTTGCGCCAAGTGAAGCCATGTTGGTCATCACCAGTCACCTCATTAATTTCTGTGTGCCTCAGCAATGTTCCCAGGAGGAACTGCTCCATGATCTTGCCAGGCAAAGAGGTGAGGCTGATCAACCTGTAGTTCTTCTTTTTTCCTTTTATAAAAATGGGGGCTATATTTCCCCTTTTCCAGTCAGTGGGACCTCCACTGGTCTGCTGTGACTTCTCAAATATGATGGAAAATTGGCTTAGCAACTTCATCCGCTATTTCCCTCAAGACCCACAGATGTATCTCATTGGGTCCTATGGACTTGTGTAACTTCAGGTTTCTTGGATGGTCTCAAACTTGATATTTTCCTACAGTGGGTGGTACTTAATTCTCCCACTCTCTGCCCTTACCTTCGGCAACTTGAGAGGTGTGGCTTGAGCTCTTGCCAGTGGAGACTGAGGCAAAAAAATTGTTGACTACCTCAGGCTTCTCCATATCCTGGGTAATCATATTTTCTGTTTCCTTCTGGAGAGGGCCCACATTCTCCCTAGTCTTCCTTTTATTGCCTATGTACCTATAGAAGCTTTTCCTTTTGTCCTTGACATTCTTGGCTAGATTTAATTCCATCTATTTAAGTCTTTGTTTTTCCTGACCTGGTCCTTGACTGCATGGACAACTTCTCTTTATTCCTCCCAGGCTCCCTTTCCTTGCTTCCATCCTCTGTAAGCTTCTTTGGTTGAGTTTAAGTTTGCCTAGGATTTCCTTGTTCATCAATGCAGGGCTCCTGGCATTTTTTTCTCACTTCATCTTTGTTGGGATGCATCACTGCTAAGATTGGAGGAGGTGATCCTTAAATACTAACCAGCTTTCTTGGCCACCTCTCCGCTCTAGGGCTTTATCCCTCTGTACTGTATGAAGCAGATCCCTGAACAGGCTAGAATCTGCTCTCTTGAAGTCTGGGGCAGTGAACTTGCTGTGAACCCTTCTTGCTGCCATAAGGACCTTGAACTCCATCATTTCATGGTCACTCCATCCAAAGCTGCCCTGGAGCTTTGCATTCTCCACCAGCATTTTCTTGTTGGTGAAAATAAGGTCCAGCATAGCACCTCTTCTCGTTGGCTCTTCTATCACTTGGAGAAGTTGTCATCAACACACTCCAGGATCCTCCTGGATTGCAGTCCTGGAATGACGCAGCCCAAATAAAACTGGGGTCCAAGGGCAGGATTCACCAGCTACAGCAGCAGCCATTGCTGCATTATGGCTATAGCAAGTGATTGTGCATATCTTCAAGCAGAGAGCTGCTATTACAGCAGTTCCCTGGGGTATTCAATGTTCCTGCCAGTTCTGTGTAATTCCAGAACACCTTGAGCGCTTGTGACTGCAGTTCACAACATCCCGACTTCCACAGTGTCTTCACTGGAGGTTGAAACTCCAGTATTCTCTGCTCTAACATCCTTTTCTAGGGAACAAGTAGCAGGTTTTTATTGCATCCAGTTTCCACTTCTGACTTTATAGCTGATTCAGTGTAAGACTGTAAGTGCTTTTGGCCTCAGAGTTATGCTAAGGCAAGCATTGTTAAAGATGATAAAAGGTTTAATGCCATCACTGCTTTATTTCTACAAAATATTCTGACAAATGTTAAGTGAACTTTTTGAATGGTGCTGAAAATCACAAGTGCTGAAGATAACTTTGTTATGTAAGGTTGCAAACTTGGAACTTGCTATTGTTTGCAACATATGACATATATGAAGGAAATTCAAAGTCTGCAATGGCATCATTACAGTTGGAGGAGAAATACGTAGCTGTGTAATGTAGAACTTCCAGCTTTGAAGTGAATAAAACAACACAATGAAAAAAAAGAAAAAGAAAGAAAAGAGATTTATTGTCCCATTTAATTATATCTGATGAGGTTTTGTCATAGAATGATGTTTCTGCACTGAGTCTGGAAAGGGAGAAGCAGAGAATTAAATAAGCTGATCTGTTTAATTTACTTTCTTATTCTAGCGTTATTTCCATTTAAGACCAGTCACCAAATGTCTGCTAATGATAAAATAATTCTCCTTTCTATCCTTATACTGCCAAAAGGAAGTTGTAAATATCAGAAAATGGATTTCCTCCTTTTCCCCCGCTTCATTAATAAAGTAATAATTTGCCTTGTGAAGAGGAAGTGGTTTCAAGCATATTTTTACAAGACAATACACTTCTCAGAATATTTACACTGCAGCTCTCTGGCAGCAGTGTCTGATTTAAATGAACAAGGAAAGCCAATAAAAAAAAAAAGTACAGCTCAGTGACACCTCGGGACTTAAAGTAAACGTACAAATATTGTGCTTTTTACCTTCAGTTAAATTTTAAATGCAAGCAATATTGTCAAGTCTATTGCATGTACGTTAGCTTTCTAAATACTTTGCATAACTAAAATCAGTGTTTTGCTACAAAATTCCGGGTTAACTAGTCTGACCAGGGATTCTAACACTCACTTTGATTTGGCTTCCTAAAGACCAAGATTTCTTCAGGCTCTGAAGTGGTACTCAATAATCTGATGAATGTGTAAATATCTTAGAGAACAATTTTCACTATATCTGTAAAAATAAGTAGCCAGAAGTACAATTTGAGAAGTATCATAACTTAAGGATATGTAAGAACTTGAAGGTAGAAGGGAAACCACACGTGAGAGATTTCATCAATTAAGCTTGGCCCAGATGTATTTGTATTGTGGTTTTGGGTTTTTTTGTTTTTTGTTTGTTTTGTTTTTGTTTTTAAAAACACACTTCATTTAGGGCCATAAATTTTATGCCATTTTACAAAAGTATAAAATTGTGAAGTTATGTTCTGGGAAGACTAAACCCCATTTCTTAAAGGGCTGTTAATAAACAAAAATAGCACCGTTCCAAAGAAAAACATCTCCTACATTTTTGGAATGGCTTTGTCTCCTGAGATATGCTTCTTAAGGTGTGAGTATAGACAGGGAAATGTTGGTGAAGACAGTTAGGTATTAATTTTTTTTAAATTTCTGAAAGTTTATTTCAATGTGCAAATAACAGCTGTCAGCCTTCCAGCTTTTCTGTCATTTCATCTGTTATGAAGACAGCATTTCTGTCAGTCTTCATTATTCATGTCTTTTCTTTTAGAATTCACAAATGCATATAGGTATCTTTAATTAATATTTTTGTTTTGCTGTATTTAAAACAAAACTTTTGAAGACTATAAAGGGTTATTTTCAAAACTGTAATTGCAGAGAATTGTTTAAGTAAGTTTTCCCAATTTGTTCACTTTATATAATGTCATTATTGTTCTCAGGTAGTAAAAGCAGACATTATTGGAATGATTTAAAAACCAAGGTTCTGTAAAACAGTTTTTATGTCTGTTCTGATTACTAAGTAAAAGGGGGGGAGGACTTTTATGGGAGTTACATTTTGTTTTGAAGAGAAAGGCAGAGCTTTTATCTAAAGCAAGCACATTGTGATCCTGCAAAGAGAGAAACAGTGGAAGCCTTGTACCCACAGCCTTACTGGCAACTCTCATGCTAACTATAGGTAATTAGGATGGGATAGGATGGGATAGGATAGGATAGGATAGGATGGGATGGGACGGGACGGGACGGGATGGGATGGGATGGGATGGGATGGGATGGGATGGGATGGGATGGGATGGGATGGGATAGGACAGGACTATTCTTAATAGGCAGGGCAAGTACATATAAGAGAAAAGAAAGAACAGTTTGTGGGGGCAGCGAATGAGAAATTTGCTGGTGGCTGGCAGATGTGTCCATCCCAACAGCAGAAATGTAAACTATCAGGAGGGAGGGTGCTTCAAGGGAGTAAGGTGCATGTTCAAGAGCAGGAGCCCACAAAGGCACTCATTAGCTCTTTTTTTTTCCAATAGGCATATGTAGGAGTGTTTAAAGAGAGGAGAGAGTTATCTTGCGTTAATAATTATATTGGATTTCATATATTTTGCTTCTACACACTAAAAAACCTCATTCAGACAGCATGTAAGTGTTCTGTTTCACACACACAGAGTGGAACATTGTGAACTCACAAGACAAAAATAAAATTTGATTAATGTACTGTGATAGGTATTGGTTGCTGAGAAGTGGTCTTTCTCCAATGCTTAATTTGCACTCCTTTGCTGGCAGAAACATATCTTATCCCTCACACACTAGTCAATTGCATCACAGATCTGTAAGGGGTTTCTATTCTTTGCAAGTATGGGGTAAGATGATAAAACGTGGAAATCAATCATAGTACAGACAACTGGTTTTCAGAGATAATTTTACAATTTCCACTGCCTACACTGCCTTTCCAATTCTTTCTCATTTCAAGAGCTCAGGCCAGTGGACCAGTAATCTAGAGTTCATTGATCCAGACATCAAAGCTGCATTTGCATTGTCTGGCAGAACTTCATTCTGGAAGTAACTTCTTACAGTCTTTGCTCACCAGTCACAATAGATGCATTAGCGTGTTATTTGTTCAAGATCTTAAAAAGAGTTATGAAAAAAAGGCAATATAACTTCATTAGACTCCTCTGCAGTGTCCTAGAGGGGTATTCTTGAAGATGTCGAGAAACTGGAAATCCATAATTTACCTTAGGAGCCTGATCCTTTAGTTAGTTTATCACCGTTTTCCATTCCTAGCTTTTCACTGTCCTCTTTTCCTACTTCAAATTTTAAGCTTTTCCTTTAACCATAAAGGACTTGTGCTGTTCTTTCTAACAGGAAGAATTCTTGAACAGTCAGCATTTTCTTTACCTAAACTTACTTGTAAAATAAAATGAGGTTGCCTTTCAGCCATACATTTAATTGATAAACTAAGTGATGTGCACTTACAGTTTTGCTGAAGGGCATTACTGAATAGATGTTTTTATTGCCAAGTGATGGTATTTGAAAGGAAGTTACAAATACAGGCACGATATTTCATTAAGAGCTTCGTTGTGGTTAGAGCCACCCATGGAAGTAAAATCCGCTTCCTCTTAAGCTTGATCTGCTACTTATTCACTCTACAACTATATTAGTCTGGTTTTGCTGTCACGTCATCCTGGGGTTTTGCCCACTACATTTAGAAATTCAAGATATTGTTCCCTAGGCTTAGCTACATTCTTTGTTCCCATGCATTTAGTCCTAACAAGGCAAATTTTTTTGAATTAGGTCCAGTTTATTAACTGTATCAGCTGTTCCTTTATCACTATGCTCAACAAGTCCTATCAGGAAATTATTTTTTTTATAGTGTGTTGGTTCATGTGTTTGATGATTTGAACCCTAATACTGCTTCTGATGTGACCACATTAATGCTATACCCATTCAGTTATGATTCCTTACAGACACCTACTTTTTGTAATCTGGTAGCCTGGCTTTAAACTAGCATTGATCCTGCAAAACTGTTAGGAGAAAACAGTGCAGAGTATATCCCAAAATACAGGCAGATTAGGACTATGCAATAATCATTGTTATGAATCTTTTGTTCTCATCTGAGAATGAAATTAGGTCTGTAAATATTTGTATTTATGTTCCTGTTTAGAACAAGAGCTATAGTGGATCCTTTCATTTGTGATTAATTGAATCACCTTTTCTTCTTATTTTTCTTGCTGCTCATCAGGCAACTTTTTACAGACTTGCTTGAAAATCATTTAGTGTGGCAGCATTTAAACTGTGGTTAGGTATTAGAATTTGTCTTAGCTGCTGATAAACTCTCTGCTCTTTGTCCCAACAGTGAGACCTTGAAGTCTGTTCCAAGGGACAGCAGGTTTTAGAGACCCAGCGCCAGATTGCCTAGAAGCAGAAAAAAGTGAAGAGTGATGATGATAGTTTTTGATATTATTGACACCTTAGTGTGGCCAGTGGCATAGGGCCAACAAGTTCAACGCAGCTTTTATAGGGTACCATCTGCATCAGCAGCAGGGCTATGAGAAAATATAAAATAGCACAGACGGAGATACCAGTGTCACTCCTCTATGCTCCCATTCCTCCTCTGGCTGAGACTAACACTTGTGTTAGCAGTGCAGTCAAAGTTTCTTTCAGAAATGGGTGCAAACTCTGTTATCAAGGCCCCTGACAGACAATGTGCAGTACTCCCATTAATGAGCCTTTATTGTGAATCTTACAATCTGAGTTATTGCATGTTGAATGTTTTTCAAATACTGTCCCTTCCCTTACATTGCATTATCCAGGCAGCAGAAATCTGGATAATCTGCTTCAGAAGATGTAGCCACATCCCACAGGTCAAATCAGGAATTTCAGCTGCTTAACATCCAGGAGTACATAGGCAACTAACATTTGAAGTATATGGATTTTTCAGCCCATGCTGATAAACTTTTTGGTTGCACCAAAGACATTCATCTGGACTAAGGAGAAAGATCATGTAAAAACTGTGTTCAGTTTTATGTCTTTGAATTTGAATTAAAATAAAGAAAAGAATAACAGATGAGCATGCCTTAGGTGATCAAATTGAGATTTTAATTTATTTCATTTTGAAATATTGGAGTTCTGTGTATGTACCTTTAATACAGAGGCTGCTTGTAGGGAAATTGAAAACACCTTTCTGCATCTAAGCTGGCTACTCTGAACAGTTACATATTCACAGCATATTTCTACAAAAAAATAATCATGCAGTGTTTGAATGAGTGGAGCAGAATTCTGGTTATTCACTAACAGCTAAGACTGGAAATTTTAGCCATATGTGTTTCCACTCACCAGTAGAGTATCGTCTTCAGCAAACAGTAAGGGTAAGAATTCTTCCAGGCAAGCCTTTAAGGGTCAGCTCTTTAGAATTATTTCAAGGTATCATATCAAATTCTAGCACTTAAAACTCAGGTTATGGTTTTCCTGACTGCCTACCTTAATACTCCCACTGCACAACAGCCGAGGATTTGTTTTTTCTTAGACTTGTCTGAGGAACTCACACCCTTGTAACTCTGAAAAAGTAGTCTTACAGGGATAAATACAACAGGTGCTGTTTTAAGGTAGGGAGAAGCCACTGCTATATATATGGTCTGGGAAAGGATAGGTAATGCATTTTTCAACAGTCCAATTGCTCCTTGTTTTAAAACTGGAAGACTGAGGAACCTTGTTTGAGGGATAAAGCATGTTTTTTTTAACCCATGTGGGTTTTTTACAGCACCTGCAGCCACAGAACACCAAGCAGGGTCAGGTCTCTGGAGCAATCTATGAGTGGCAGTGTGGCTCTGCAACACTTCTTCCTTTGTACTTGATCTTTTTTTACAAACAGTGAGATCTAACACTATCTTCCATACCTCAGAGAAGCATCTCCTTGTAGCTAGGTGGTATTAATTTTTTTGCTGCTGCAGTAATAACAAAGCAAGCAGCGGAACCGCAAAGTGTGGTGGATCTGGCTCTCATGATGAAAAAAGGAAGGGAGGAATCAGCTCAATGGAAGTAGCACAGGTGGGAATTGTTTTGCCTGTAGGAAGCTTGTGCACTGGTCTGCTTTCTGAGGTGAAATATCTGAGCAGGACTTCCTGTTTTCTCTCACAGAATCTGTAGACTCCTTTTAGGACACAGGACTCTTAATTTTTCTGTGAAACTCAAACATTCCATGTTTCTATCATCTTCCAGTTAGAGCTAATTCGGGATCTCAGCAGCATAGTATCCCTCTGAGTATCTGACACATAAACACAGGTTTACTTGCAGATATCCAGGGTGAGCATATGTCTGAACCTCAGTAAGTGAATATGAGGAGATGCATGCACTGAATTAAATGAAAAATTTTTCAGGACCTGATTTATTTATGTTCCATAAAATCAGAATGCTATTGAACGTCTGATTTTGGGCTGATTAGCTCTAGAGAGAAAGTATAAACAACAGGCTTATTCATTAGAAAATGAACATATAAGTTGGACTTTTTAATAAGAAAATGTTTGGGATTGAAGACTTTACCAACACAATGTTTCTCATACTTTTTTTATTCAGTGCCATTTCACTCTGTTTTCTCACTCAAAGAGACTTTCTTCTCAGTATTTTTTGAAATCTCAAGCTAGGCACACAACTCTGCTGTTGACAAAGCAGTTCTGAAATGACATTTTTGAAGTCCATAGACCTCAAGTTGCCAAAATCAATTATTTTTAGCAGCACTGCAACCATGCTTGTATTATTTCGGTCAGCCTATATCTTCTCTACCACTTTTGTGCCAGTCTGTTTAGTAGTTTGTCTCTGATGGTGTTACATGGGGCATTAAAGTCAATAGTTGTTGCCACAGAACAGGTTTAACAGCAAGCCACAATGAAGTATGTTAAAATTATGTATACGTAAACACTATTTATAGGTAAAACCAGTGATCTTTTTGTCATTAAGTTCACCTTCACTTTCAAGTACAAGCACTTTTGATACCAAAAAAACCCCAACCATATTCAGTCAGTTGTTTATAAGGAAAAAAAGCTGTTGAAAATAATGCATCAGTATTCAGTACTGTGATTTGTGGGCAAATTTCATATACCGATGTTGCTGCTATGCTTCCCGCATGGGACTATTAGAGGTGATCTACTAGAGGACTAAAGAGGAATTGTCCTTATGCTGAGGAAAGCATGCGCTCAGTCCCTGAATAGCACAGCCTCTGTGGACATCTGTAACAGCGTGAAGATCAATTTCTTTATTTGTATTTGTCTATATGTCTTAGCCATCCTGGTGTGAAACTGTATATGTGCTTGGGGTTTTAAGTAGTTTGGTAGCAGCAGAGGAGAGAGAGTGAGGTGTGGGAGTAGGTGCTGCCACCTCCCTCCCGGCTGGTGGTAGGCTGCAGTGGTTCTTTGGACCATCCATGCCAGATGTGGTGCTGAGGGGTGTGCACAGGAGCACCCTGGTTGCACATGTGCACCAAAAGGGTTCACACAGAGGTTGTTCTGGCAAGAGTCCTTTGAACTGCCAGTGACTCCTGAAGCCTCCCAGCCCCAGTTTGAGAACTTCCCCAAAGGAAATTCTGTGCATGCCCAGTTCAAGAACATTCCACACAGAGACACTGCACAGGTGTGGCAAGGCCCCCTCTCTGTGCAACTCACATGCTAATAGGAGATGCAGCTTCTCTATAAATAATCCGTGCCAAGAACATGAGCATACTGTTTTCCTGGTGAAACCTCCTGTGGATTCATCAATATGGTGATTATTTTTATGTCATATCCCCCTTTCTTCTCCTACTTTTCTTCTTTTTCTCTTTCTGCCCTTATTCCATCCTCAAATCTACCTTACTTTTCTTTCTTGACACTTGTGAGTGAATTTGGTTGTGTCCAAGTTCTTGTAGTTGACAGCTGTAACCTTCACCAAGCTCAAAGTAAGGAGTTGTAACTTTGGGTGTGTTAGAAGTAAAAACTGGAATTTTGACTAGACCCCTGGAGTGGTTGTCATCACTTCTATGGCTGCCGTGCAAACATTCAAAAGAAGCCTCCTCTACCATCTTGCCAAACAGATTCATTGATGCTGGGCACTTGACAAGTAGTAAAGCCTGCTGAGCTTCCTGCTTTTCTGCAGCTCAGAAATCATCCCAGTAGTGTGTTATCATCCATCACAAGGTGGTGCTGAGCCTGGCTGAGCACAGTGCCAAGTGAAGTCAGAAGTCTGGCCTAGTGTCTGGAGGGGATTATGATTGCTATCAACACAGGATAAGAAGGATCCCTTTTGCTGGAAGATGCTGACAAGAACATTAATCAGTCCGGAGAATTTAACAGAAAATAGAGCTCCTAGATTTTTCATATATAAAATTATCTCCCATCCCTGGCCTATTCTCCTCTCTTTCTCACCTGTTTTCTGTGATATAACTGGGTGAGATCAATTGCAGCCATGCAAAAATGCCAAACACTACATGCAGCATAACTCCTGCCTCTGTAGTTTTCTCCTTAAAAACAGTCTTTTGGACTGTGAACTACAGGGGAGGGGGTGTGAAAGACCATGAAAGTGCTCATCATGGAGGAATCATTGACTATTACTACTGGAGCAGCCAGGTGGAATGAATGTCATTGAAAGTCTTAGAGATAACCCAGTAGCTACACCAATATCCAAAGTTATTCCTAGAAACACAGTTGACCCCAAAGTGAAGGAGAGTCTATTATCTGTATCTCATGTCTAACTAATATCAAGTCCATTTTATGCTATTTCAGCAAAAAACATTGGAATGAAATACAGAAACTATTCTTGAAAGAAACAAGGAAAGGGGAGAAATTGGCTTTGCTCTTTTTTTGTGTGTGTATTTGGCCAGATTTGCAGAGAAATCTGGGGGAATGGCACCGATTTCCCTAGAACCCTTTGCATCATACTGTTGTTCATGCCAGGGAACAGACAGCACCACACAGGGGTTTTGGTTCTGGTGGATATGGTTCAGCAGGCGCTGAACTGGAGATGTGCTGTGTGCAAACTGCTTGCTGCACATCCAGCTACAAAAGTGCTGTGTATTTGATGGAGCCTACCAGTATGCCAACTCTTCAAAGCGAAGGTGAGAAGAATTCACCCCTGCTTCTAAGGAAATTGTGGACAAAATTATTTCTGTTTATTGCTGGGCTTCTTAGCATTTTACCTCAGGGGATACAATTCACATTTCTGTGATTCTTGTATGGTTCAGAGGATGATATCTAACTCATAAATGAGCTTGCCTAACCCCACGTGGCACCTACCACACTCTGTTGTCTGACTGTCCCCAAAGTGCAGTGCTGGGCCTGGAAGACTACCAGGCATTTGTGATGGAAGTAAAAGGAGGGATATCGGAAAAGCATTACCATTCAGACTCCAGATTAGGCTTCTTTATTACTTTCAGTGAAGCTGGTGTTGGTGGCTTCTCTTATACAGGACTCTGTGACTTTAACTATGGAGGTCTCCATGTTCCAGGAGGTATCCTGGCACTTCCTGGGCACTGTCAAACTCCAGAAGAGAGGAAGTATGTCTAACCTCAAGAAAAACAGTGTTAAGAAGGAAGTGTCTAGCTATAAAATGCCTAGTAAAGGACTTCGTAAGAATGCTGATTTTCATGATTCCAGCAGACAGTGAAGATGTTTCTTGGGAAAATGTTACCATGGTTTGATTATTCTTTTTTTTTTTTAAAAGCATCTTGTTTTTCTCTTTACTGATGTAAATTGGAGAAATAGAAAAGCTAAGCAAAGTCAATAGCAATTATTCACCACCACCGTCACTGATGAGTTATGAAGGAATCATCAAGTTTATATTCTCCAGGGGACATAACTCAGTTGAAAGCAACAGATTGTCAGGCTTCTGTAGCCATGTACTGCTCCTTTAATAGAAAGGAAAAATTCTGATGCCATAAAGAACCTCCCTGTGTAAGTTTATGTTAATAGGTTCTGTAGGTGCCAATGACTATGGACGGAAAATATTCACCAGAGAACAGCAGGGCAAAGAGGAAAAGCACTTGCTGAAGGGCAGCCTGTGAAAGTCTCCCGGGAGGTATTAGACTCTGGAGACCAGCAGTCCTTTTGGGTTCCCATGAAGGGCTGAGGCAGGACTCTGTGTGCACCTGGTGAAACAAGGAAGCACTGGAATGGATTTCCAAACCTTTCAAGCTTCTGGTGCATTAGCGCAGTGTCCCATGTCTCACTAGAGAGCTGGAGATGGTCTCTCAGCTCCAGCCCAGCAGTGACGAACATCTTTAAGTGTGCACAGGCACATGTGTGTGAACTGTGGGAGGCAGTACATGAGCATGATCTGTGGTTAGCTGTCTGCTATTAATATGAACTGTTTGACTTTGCTTATGACTGACTTAATAAAAAGTTTCCTAGGAAATATGAGCTATGTGTGTCTGCCCACAGGCCTATTGACTATTGTGGGAAGGGAGTTGCCAATGCTTGAAGAGTCTCTACATACCATGGGTAGCCTCAGGACACTAGACTCTCTGTATCCACTAGTGAAAAAAAATGCTGCTCTAGACATACAATTTTAAAAAAAAGGAGTTTATCAGAATCACTGGGGGTTTTTTAGGTTTTTTCCTCCCAGTGACAATCAAGGACTTTTCTAGTAGTGTATTAAGAAAAAAAAGATATGTCAACATCATCCTAAAATCTGGGAATTGATCTTGTTCTCTGTAATTACTTAAAGCTATGTTCTTAGTTTGGGTTTCCCTTTGTAAGCCTCATGTACCGTCCAGAGCAGCATACTCTAGGTTCTTTGTTTGAGCCTCTCTGTTAGTAGGTGTTGGGACCTCATGGAAACTAATTGATTCCTGAGAGTTCATTATGAGTGGTGGTCTTCATTAGCTCCCTCCTGGGTATGAAATGGGAATGTCCCCCCTGAGTAGCATCAAAACCTGAGCCAGCCTGGAGGAAAAAGCCTTACAAAACCCGAAACCCTGGGGGAAAACCCAGACTGGCAATTATTTCTAGAAACTGATGAACTTGCTTGCATCTTATTTCACTTAAATAAGAACCAGATTTATTCTGCCAAATTTTATATTTTGATATCTTCTTTCGTTAATTTGAAAAAATGGAAAAACATGCTTAGCCAAAAAAAACCCCAAAACAACAAAACAACTAGGGTCAGTCAGAGCAAACGTTTCATTCAAGTTTACTTGAAAAATTCACTTGAAAACTTCTAAGTTATTCCAGTTAAAAAATACCATTCTTCTACCAAAACAGAACTTTTAATAACCTTGAAATGCATTGCTATTATGTAACAGGCAATGCCATATCCTATCCGCGTAAACGTGACTTTTCCTGAAAGAAAAAAAAAAAATCTGAAAATTTTTATCCAATTACATATTTCTTCCACTGTTGTGTCTGACTGTTTCTTCAAGGAGCACAGGAAAACCAGATCTCTTCCTACATATTACAGCATTCTAAAAATCCCATCTGCAAAACAGACATGGCTGGGAGAAAGGCAGACCTCCCAGCAGGCAGGAGAAAAGATGGGAGTTGTACGTGTACGGGAATCTTACACTGAGCAGTGCTGCAGGCATTGTTTTTCTGGCTGCCAGAAATCACTGTTCTGCCCTGAGCTAATGTAAGCAGGCAACAGGCAGAAACAGAAGGGAGGCTCATAGTTAACTCTGTCTTTCCTGGCTGCATAAAAAGTGAATATCCATGTGGTATTTGTGCCTACAGAAAATATATAGTCTTCCCAAAGCTTCAGAAGTTGTGTTACTCCGGTATGGAGCAGCTCCGTTGGTTGCAGGGGTTTTGGTATTATAGAAGAGGATTCTGCAACATTAAATCTGCTGTGGGCTGGGCATCTGAGAGCAGCCTGGAGTCCTTCAGCTAGCTGTAGTGTGATAAATCTTTTATCCTCTTTTAAACATAGAATACTGGCTCACAATTACCTAAAGTGTGGGCTCCCACTCCCAGCCATCACAGTGCTGCTGGGGATTTGTGAATTGCCCTGGTGATGCAGATTATTGGCTGAAGCAGTTGGTGCCTCACCCGTGATTAGGCTTCAGTAGGTGAGAAACTGCAGAAAAATCCACCTCTTCACAGTGGTCCCACGTTTTCTTGTACTGGGAAGTATGTTTGTTAGCTAAGGTTAGGGCTTATGTATGAAAGCAAGTGGTAGCATCCTTCTTGTCTGAGGTTTATATTACACATGCACTTGACTGCTGTGTGTAGTCCCACCATGATGGTGAGCTTGCTATTGAAATCCATTGGAGAGATTCAGGCTGGGACCATTTAGGACGTCTGACTGTACACTGCCTACTGACAACTGAATAAAACTCTAATACTGGTGCCCTCCACACCTTGTAATGTTTATTACAAAGCCAGGCTGTTTGACCTTGATGTGGACTGAACCAGAGTGAGGTAACACCTCCTGTGCACTTTACATTTGCTAAGCCATCCCACAGCACCTAACCATTGGTAGATCTTCTGATAAAACAAGATTTTCTGAGTGTTCTACTTGTCATTGTGACCTAGCTGAAAAGAAAAAGAAGGAAACATCTTCAGCTGTTATACAAAGCTCTTCTAGAAAAAGGGTTATATAAATTTAGGGGACTGGAATGTGAAGATTCTTCATTAGTTCTGTGTCTGGCGTTTTTGATGCTGGCCTCATCAGTGTTTTTAGAACAAGAAACTGAGGCAGCACGGTGATCTCAACAGTGCACATGCAGAAGGGCATCTTTTGATGCACCTGGTGTTGCTACAGATCCGTTCTGTTGCCTGAGCTCTAGACTTGCTCAGAGAGTAATTTCTTTAGGTTCTGTCACTGTTTCAGGACCTAATTAAATGGGCCATAGATGCCAGGTCTAAGAATTAGCTGAAGGTGGTAGGTCTGTGCCAGTCAAACCTACTGCCTATTATACAGCAATGGGGTGCATGCATGGGCACCTCTTTTCATCAGTGGGAGCATTGCAGGGCTGTGGCAGTATCTATGGTGGATTCTCAGCAGTGCGGGTAATTAACTCCAGAGGTGATTGTCATAGGAGAGGAAAAGACTGGAGAGGGTGCAAAAAATGACAAATGCAAACATGGGGAAGAAGAGATGCAGTAATGAAGAGTCCTGGTGGGGGCTGTATGTAGTGTAGTGTGGACTTCCATATGTCTCTAGTCCTGGATTCTTATGGCTCATGGCAAATAGGCATAAGGAACCTGTCAACTGCAAAGACTCTTCAAGTATAAAATAGAGCAAAATGGAGAGATCGTTAACTGAAAATATGGACAGTAGAGAGATTCTAAGTGTGTGGAATATTTGCTTGTTTACAGGCTTTTTTAAAATGTGGCCATTTAAAAAGGACAGTTTCTGAAATGTAGGGTTTTTTTTTTTTACTAAAGAGGGACTTGTAGCTAAAGCACATATAGAATCTGCAATGCAACAGTAAAATTGATATTGATCACTTTGGCCAGGACTAGCAAATCCTATTCTATCTGTATATCCCCTTTGATATAAGCCAGGGTTTATTGATTTCCTCTATGTGCTTATATACATACTTTTCCTTTTCCACAGCTTAAAATAAAGTCAGAATTATTTCTCCTAAGCCAGCCCTTCCTTCAGTCAATTGCTAAGTTTCCATAAGTAAAAAAAACCTTGCATGGAAAACCTTGCAGGAAGAATGCCTTCTCTCCGTACTGGTAGTAGGTATAATGGGAGCTGTGGAGTAGGAGCGAGCAGTGACAGAGATAGTTCTATTCTGCCTCATCTCCGGAGCAAAGCAGATCATGAGCATCTATGGGAAGGGAGGAGGGAGAAAATCTGTGGCACTGAAATCCCAACCACACCCTGTCCCTGCTGCTCCTGTGGACTTACCAGTCTCCGTATTCATTGTTAAAGGCTGATTGCAAAGAGTTTCCATATGTCCGGTTTGAGAACAGAGTTGTAGCCCTTGGCAACCCCTGCTGCATCCAGATGCAGCTGCTACCTGTGTGTTCCCTGGAGTGCCCTGCCTGTGCATGCGTGTGTGTGGGGGGGTGTGGGGGTGCATGTGCAGATGCATGTGTCAGCAAGAGTGGTCTGTCCTTGTTAGGGGAGATACTAATTCAGAGCAGTTTTTTTCCCCTCCTCTCTTAAGCTCAGAGCTGACCACAAACCGTGTCAAACAATATACAACTGAGAAGAATGCAAATAAACTTAAGTCTGCATAGCCCAGCAATGCAGCTAGCCGCCCACTTGCAAGATACTGAACTGGTGTACACATGATACACAAAGAATGCTGGCTACTTTCACCAATCCCTTCAGACAAAAAGGAAAAAAAAAAAAACAAGAAAAAAAAAACCTGATCCTTGTCTTTATATCAGTGAGGTTGGAGTTCTTGCTAATAAAGGAGCTTTTCCCATGATGCAGTGTGATAAGGATTGGCCTACATGTAGCCCAGCAAGCCACTGCTGATGTTTTCTTGATTAGGTGTCTTATCTTCCATTGAGCTGCATCTGATGAAGGTTGCTGACAGCATAATGGCAGGGAAAGCATCGGACAGCTCCATAAAATGGCAACTATGCTATGACATGTCAGCCAGGACCTGGTGGATGGTAAGTTGGTGTGACAACTTTTTTTCCCCTCCCTGAAAGGTTTTTTCCTTTCTGAACTCCTCCTTCACTTTTGCAATGCACGTGCTGCAGAGTTCAGAGTGTGCAAAGTTTCCAGCTCCAGCTCAGTGACTCTGCAGAGCTCTTAAACATCAGTTAGCTAGATAGGGTTTCTCTGCTGTTGTTGCATGGCCCTTCTTTTTAAAACAACAGTGAAATTTTTCTTTCTCTGTTTTCATCTTCTTCCACTCTCTCTTTTATTTTTTCTTTTCTTTTTTTTTTTTTTTCCGGTGAAATGCAAATTTCGCTGCGCTTGCCAGGCTAGTTGGTGTGAGAATGTGGAGGTGGAAGCAGTCATGGGAAAAGAGAAAGCAGCCTTGTCATCATCGTCCTGGCTAATTGTTCTTGAGTTGTTCTTAAAAATAGAGCAATATGCCTCTTTATTCTGTTTCCTCTGAATAATTATTTAGAAAGTGTATTGTATCATGTTGTGAGCAGCCTCCTAATCAGTATGCGATTGTCCCCTATGCTTCCCTTTAATTTGGAGTCCTCCTCCCTTCCAATGAATGCAGTAACTGGAGCAACTACTGATTAATATGCCGCTTGTCATAATTAAATTTAGTTAATGAGGATATGCATATTCAGTCCATTTTTTTCTTTGTTTGGATGAGCATGGCTTTTTTGTTCATATTTATACAGCTGCAAATGAGAGCAAGGAGGTGGAAAAATCCCTTACAGGCTTCAGGGGAGGGTGGACCCTGAGAGACAACTTTTTTCATCTTGCCGGGAAAAGAAGCCCAAAACTTTTTTTAATCAAAACTGTGGGGCTGGGAGCAAGTGTTTTGGGAGTGAAAAGCTTTTCTCCTCAGCAGAGCTACATGAAGTTTTCTCCATATACTGATTTTGCTGGGTGCCGACAACAGTCTCTTGTGTGCGATAGCCATGCCATTAAAGGGACCTTCTGCTGGGTAGCATTCCATTATGAATATTAATTTCATTCTTGGGTTGCTTTGTATGGTTGTGTGTTTTTACCCTTTTCATTCCTTTATTGATCGCCTTTGCTTGTTTGTCTGGATAATTATTATGCTTACTGCATGGGCTGCTTTTTCACAATTAGTACAGTGCTGAGACAATAGGCCCTTTATTCTTGGGCAGTGGGTCTGGGGAGCAGCAGTGGAGAGCACGTCCCAGTGCCGGGACAGAAGGCAACCTTCTGATTAACTGCCTTCCTACACTGCTTTGCAAGGACTTCATTACCTTTCCAAAGGTGGATGATGATACGTGCCTTAAGAGAGGGTGTCATACCTGAAGGGAGTATTTAATTTAAATTATGTTTGCTACTTGCGTTTGTTTCTGTACTTTTTGAATATAGGGAAGGGAACATTTTCTGTCTTTGCTACTTGTTGAGCTGTTGTGGTGTGAATATCCATGTTACTTTAAAAGGAACAGAGGAGAAAAGTAAAAAAAGTTGGTTTGTGAACCTACTTTTCACTGCGAATTATATGGTAGTACTATGTTTGGATTAATGTTCAGGTCTTTAATCAGACTTTTTATTTTAAGTGTGTAGATTATTGAAAAGAGCTGTTAAAGTGGCTGACAGATGTTTAGACACAGGCACTATGAAATATTTGTGTAGGACATTTCCTTAATATTGCAAGTACAAAGGCTTGTGTTTTTTTAAAGAGCATGTCTTCAGTTTAATAAAGGTTTCTCTAAGGACAGCTTTCAGTAAGCTGGCATTGCTTCCAAAGGGAAAAGAAAATCAATACTTTCACTGCATGCAGTATTTTATCCTGAACGGTAATCTGTAAAATATAGGTAATATGTCATGAGTTTGTATTTTATGAGTGCTTTAGAAAAGGAGTTTAAAAGTGCTTGAGTGTTAATTATAGGTGAAAATCAAATTATATCTATCTGTGCATTCTATTTTGCATATTTCTAATTTATAAAGTTGAAGTTGTAGAATCTAAGGTAAACCCATGTACACTGTGAATTGTTTTCTCTCAACAAAGGACAAATATCTTATGCTTTAATATCATAATGAACAAAACATTAGCACAGATTTTATTGTATAATTATTTATAGCAAATTGGTATCAGGAATATGTAGTACAATTAAAACCCTAAAAGTTCTGAGCAAAAAAAGACAGACTTCATTAGTTTTCTGTTTCCGCTTTTCCTGAACAATAGTAAACAAAAATTCCTTGTGGGAAACAGGAAACAGTGTATTAGGATGGTTGCTCATAGTTATAAGAACATTCATTAACAAATGCTATTATGACAGGCATCATTACAAAACTCGGTGTTTTTTCATTATAGATAAGTTCTCTACTTCACAATTATTTTGCAGCTTGGATGATCAACATGAAATTTGGTTCAAATATTCCTAAAGTAATGTTTTCTTCTTAAATGTTTGGGGTTTTTTTAATATAGTAATTACATTGAAACTATTATGTGGAAAATAACCTTCTGCTCTTTAAATTAAGTGGAATGTTCAGTAAGTAAAGTCTGTGTTATCCACCTATGGTATTGTAGTACTACTATTCTATTGTTTCCCGTCTTACTGCTTATTTCTTTCAGATTCTTTTACATAGCTACAACAATAACAAATTCATTTAACAGGGAAAAGCAAAACAAACAGAAATTACATACTCCCCCAATTTGTGTTCTCTTGAATACAGATGTATTTACTAAAAGGCAAGAGGGTAAAATTTAGTTACTGAGACTGCAATAAATAACCAAGTGCAAGCAAAAATAAAATTTTAATATATTTAAGAAAAGGAAATATGTGGAGCATTGTTAATTGAGTATTTCAGTCTTTAAGTTGGTTGTAATGTGACCATGTTAACTGCATATCATCTTACTTTATTTGCACTTAATTCAGTGAAGAAACAGAACCTAAAAATCAATTACTGTTCAGTACAGTTGGCAAATACTCAAGATCATGTTAACTGAAAAATCTCCATTTATAGAGTGAGGAGGAATGATGATGATGAGGGTGATTGAGAGGATGATACCCCTAGAAACACTAGATATTTTCTACTGTCTCTTCATTAATGGAAAAGGGCTAGTTTGGGATTACAGACATATAGTATTTAGGGATTGACTTTACTGGTTTAAAAATACATCACTTTACAGATTTAAAAATTCAAATCTGAATAGCTATTTACAAAACTTTGTGGCATGGTTATTAGGTTGCTGGGTTTTTCTTGTGGGAATGGCTTTCAAATATTTGCATCTTGAGAACCTATTCAAAGTTGTTTTCTGAAATCTGTGCGAAAGTCTGAACCTATGTTTCTGGTCATCAGACCATTTGCATGCAAATCTATAGAGGGTAAATATATGTTCTAAAAAAATCTGTTTTTCCTAATCTCAGAACTCTGTTTTTGTACACATACATGTTTGTGCAGTAGAGGCAGAGAATTGAAAATAGCTTGTCTGTTCAGAACTGTTGGAAAAAGTATTGAAATCACAAATTTGTGCTAAGAACAATCCAGAGAAAACTAGGCAGTTCTGATTTGCTGCAAATACTGTACATGTCCTTTTGCTTAATGGCTTGATCTTATGATGAAAAACATCATACTAAAATCTTAGAATAAAAATGTTTGTTAGTACAAAGATTATCACTTTCCTATTCTGCTCTATATTTTCACTTTCAGCAATAATTATTTTTTAAAAAGAGAATTTTCACGTTGTATATTAAGGCTGTATTATTATAATCGCAAATGGAGGTAAAAATAGCAACAATTGAGATGCTATATTTCAACATTAAAAGAATTATTCAGATCCTAAATTTATTAGTAAAGACAGGTTTTAGTGTACTTTTTGGTTTAAGATAAATGTTAATCACATTCCAAGGGAGCTGCAGTATGTCAATATTTTACAGAAGCACATCTGTGCAGTTTTCTAATTTGGATTAAAAAGATATTCATAACACCACAACTCCATCAGTTGTTCAGATGTACAGCTTGTTAATGAATCCTTTGTTCTCAATAATGACTTTTAATTAAATGATTTAGAAACAAATGTCAGTATAACTGTGGACATATTGAACATGCTGTGCTTACTCATGGACCTAGAACACAGTATCTTAATTCTATAAATTTCAGGAGGAGGAGTGGGTAAAATGAAGGGTTAGCTCAAGGTTATATTTGTAAGCTCTTGTTCAGTTTTCTTTACTTACACAAAAATATCAACTGCAAATAACTTACTAGAAGATCCTTTATTAACTATGTTATTTTGGATGATTAACCACAAAATGACTTTTTAAAGATGTGCTCTATATGCTAATGAGACATAATAAATATTTAGGTTTTTGGTTTTCTTCATAAAATTGCATTTCAGTCTACAATAAATATCTGACTCAGGTACTATGCATTCTCAATATGTCTCAGATTGTTTAAAATCTGAAAGATCTCTGGACAACTATAAAACTGGAATGCTTATTCATTTCTAATGTTTAATCCTTTTTTATTATGGAACAAGGGAATAAGCTTCCTTCATCAAGGAAAAACCTGGAAGTACTAGGGAATATAAATGCTAACAGTACATGCTAGTGTAGAATGGAGGTGCTGCTGTTCATGTTTAATACTTCTTCCTTGAGATTTTTTATTAAAAATGTCCTTTTAACTAACAAAAGGATATTTGCATTTACTCACAAGCACATATTTTTCTAATTCCTCTGTGTCTTTTCCCTTTTGGTCCCTTGCATGTTAGCTATGCATTTCCAGTTAGATTTGCTACTGTGAAGTGTTCAGCAGTTGCAGCATCTTCTGAGAGAAACAACTCTTCCTACTTGTGCTTCTTACTTGTATCCAGCAAGAACGCCACACTGAGAGTCCACCCGTGCCTCCTCTTGTCTGCTCATTCTGGCAGTGTTAAAAGTCTTCCTATGAAGAGCGCCATGCATCCACAATATCATAAACATATGTTTGTGTGTATGTGTGCATGTGAATACATATCTAAATATGTATGCAGTGTGTTGGCTTACGGCACCATTCAGAGTTCACTGAAATCAGCAGAAACTGACTTTAATTCTGGAGCATGCTTCTACAGCATGTTAAATGCAGTTGTGCTTTATACAATGTGTCTGTAATTTATATAACTGAAGTACTCAAGATGTAATTAACATTGGTGTTTTAGGTATCTGTTCAATAATAGTTTGTCACTTATTTGAACATGTGGCACCTTGAAGTAGCTGAATCTGCTGTAGGACCTACATAGATCTTATGCAACTCATAATAAAGTTGCTTGTTCTATTCTCAAATTATCAGTCTGTTCTTTCATTTTCCTGGTTTTTTTTCCAGACACCTTTTGTCTTTGCTGCATTTTTTTCCCTGCTATACAAAATAGCTACATTTGTTCTTTTATGTTATTTGATGATCGCTGAGTCAAGATTCTGAAGAAACAAAGCCGATTTTTCTATGCACTGATACTGATAGATTGAAAATTCTAACAAAGCTGGAAATATTTGCTCTGTAAGATTCAGGCTGCTAATATAACATTAGTTTTAAAAACTTGCATAAAGCAACATCAGTAAAGACATGAAAGACCTAAAATAATGGCAGATAGGTGAATGTTTCTGCAATTTCTTTTTGCAATTTAAATTAGAAATAGAAGTTATTAGTGGGAAAAAAAGGTGAAAAATTCACTTGCTAGAAATAAGAGATGGTTAGATGTTAGCCACAACTGACAATGTGTCTCAAACTACATTGAGAAAAATAAAATCATCTTTTGCAAATGTATAAACCCAATGTGATCAGGAAGTAACGTTTGTCTTCTTTTTTAACTACTACATGCAGCTTTATCAATTTGTGCAGTTATACAGCGATACCATTAACTATCTTAAAATTTTACTAGAGGTATTCAGAATTCTAAAAAACCCCACACAATCAAATATTTTAACGCAATTTGTATCTTGCAATGTCATATAATCACTTAAGTTCTTCTATCTTTGCATGAACATGCATGTGCAATGACAGATCTGTTTTTATAAGCAGAGGTTCAATGTCAAATCTCAAATTGTCACTGGCAAATGTCAGTTTCTTAAAGATATTAAATACCGATGGGTGAGATTTTCTATGTCTTAAAGAATATTACCTTCTGATGGAAGTGAAATGCATTCTTTGTAAGTCAAGGAAAGTCTGTGTCCAGAGAGATTAGGCTAGGTGTAAATTTTCCCAAAGTTCAAGAAAATGTGACATATGAATTCTGATTTCATCCATATAATAAAGACTTTCTGTTTCTTCTATGTAATGAATTTGATCCAATAAAATTATGTAGTCTTCCATTTAGGTTAAGAAATCTGCAGAAGAAATTTGTTACCAAGCCTTTTGGTCTTAAGAATTGTGGATAAAATAAAGCAGGTATGTTCCTCTTAAAATTAATAGAGGCTCAACTGAATCTTTTAACACTGGGCTTTTAAACTAAAAGAGTTTAGCATTTGAAGTGTTTCATGTTCATGTTGTAGCACTTCCTAGTTACTCTACTTAACAAGTCATATTCCATTTGTTCTGGCAATCCCATGTTTGTTAATTCTCACTACCTTTTTCAGGATTTAAGGAACTCCACTTGTGTGACACCTTTAAAATTACTATTAGTTAACCACAAAAAGTAGTTCTACAAGAGTCTGGAAATAGCTGATTATACTGATTGTTATATAGAGACATCACCATGCTACCTCAAAGTAAAAGTTAACGTGATTTCAGAAACCACTGAGATGTATTTCACCACTCTGAAAGGCTGGTGAGGTTTTTATCTGCATACATCTGGAAATGTGCTGAAGTTTCTTAAGCAGAGCTCACTGCCTCAGCTTTCCAGTAACAATATTGTTCTTGCATGTATGCTTGCAAATCAAGGATTACTCATTGGTACATTTGAGGATACTGGGGGTACGGTGGTGGTGTTTGTTTGTGTGTTCATTTTTTTGTTTGCTGCCCACAGTACTGCTATGGTTTCTTATTTGATTGATTTCAATGAACAGCAGTCCTGTCACAGTAAGGAAGGGGAATACAGTCTCCATAAGTCCGCATAAACATATTGTGAGGCTATTTGGCCCACTATTTTTGTGAGCATTTTCGTGGGCCCAATGTTAGTAGAAGGTAACAAATGGATCTAACCTGAAAGCTGACATCTGTTGATCCAGTACCCATGGCAGGTGGAGCAATAGCGGCACTGGCTTCCTCTTTACAGCTGGGCTTGAAGTCCAGCTTGACAAGGGTATGGAATAGTCCTAAGCCCTTGAATTTTCTGTCCTTGGTACTGATAATTAGCAAGTTCGAGTGGTAAGTGAGGATTCATGAGGCGGAATCTGAACGCAGTTAGCCATTTGCTTAATTTGAATATAAAGTCTTGAGTAGCCATTCCAGTTGATTCCCAACGAGATGTGCTCATCCTATCAGTGATGCATCTGATTAAAATTTCATATTGTGATGTGTCATACAAATCTGTTCTTTTCAGCCAAACTAGTTATGAACCTTGAAATAATTCCAGAAGGGAAAACATTAAGAGTTTCATCTAAGGTTAAGACCACCTTAGACAAGGACCATCTGTTAATGAGAGAAGGGAGAAGTAATTTTATTCTTGGTCAGGTTAATTTACATTGTGGTTAATATTGCTGCCCAAACAATTGGTGCAAAAGCTTACATTATAATAAAGTGAATGTGTTAATAGTAATAACTCATCAGTTTTAAATTACTTAAAGCTCTTACCCAAAGTTAATGTTGTTCCGTGATCTTCAAACCATGTCATCCAGATGTGTTTTTCCATTCTGCTACTAGAATAATCTCAAAGCATCTCACTGACAAATGCTGGAGTAGTATATAATTAATTGTTAGTGTTCTTTTACAAATCAATAAGCAAACTCATGTATCATTAACTGACAGAATGTCTACATTGAGCAACACATAAGCATTCAGATTTTCCGTCCATCTGATTGCCTTAGCAATGTCTCTTAGCACAACTGAAATTGTAGGGGTTTTCAAACTCTGAAACATCAGGCTTACACTTTGAATGAATAATTTCATTTGCATGGTGAAATGCCTGATACTTGTGATGCGGTATTTGTGAATCTCTGTATCTCAAATGATACTGATGCATAATTAGAAGTTTCCTGGCATCTAATGTGAAGATTGTCCCCTCTTTGATTGATTTTAGTGACTATTTTAATTTTCCATATATGTTGACAACAGCAAAATAGTGTCCATACAGAAGTACCGAATGTGACACATGTGGAGGGGAAAGCACTCATTTGTATTAGGTCTCAGGCACGTTTCCAAGGAGAAGGCCAGATTTCATCTTGCTCCAGTTGAAACTGGATGCAATGAAGGCAGAATTGCAGCTCACCTGTCTCTAGACAAAGGTAGCCTAATAAATAACTTTTCTAAAGTATTTTGGAAGTCACTCAGACTTCTCCTTAAACTCTCAAATGAGTTCCATAACATGATAGCCTTAGTAACATCTTTTGTAGACTTCATATGCAGATATTTTTAGATTACTTTCATTTTGTCAGCATATAAAATCAGATTTAGAATGGTCTTCTGCTGCAGTAGTTCATAACAAGAAACTTGACAGAGCACAGAAGGTCTGGATTATGCATTATTGACTGCAAACTGAAAAGATATCTGTCAGTTATATATATATATACACACATATATTTGCTTCATATGTTGTTGCTAAGATTAATCGTAATTATTTAAACTGACCATTTGAAGGAAGTAAAAGGGGGATTTTGTTCTGGAGGATATTCAGGCTTCTTAATAAGTTCCTTGACAGTGGTAGTACCCTTGTAGGCACATTTGTATATATCTAACACTCTGGATAGGCCAAGAGGGAGTTGTAATAGCACAGGGTTTGATATAAGAAAAACTGTCCAGAATTATTTTGCTGCTCCTTGGTGGTGTCATTCAAGTTATGGATAGTGATTTACCCATCCTTTACTGCCCCACATTCTACAAATTGATCCACAATTAACTTGTTACTTGTATCTTGTAATAAGGAGGTCTTCATACACAATGATGAATGTATCAGAGCCTTTCTCTTCCTATCAGCGTCCTACATTTTTGCCGACAATAATGAGCTGTCACAGTGTGAGTTCTGGAGACGAGATTAGTGCACGGAAGAATGAGTAAACCTGTACTCTAGGAGCGTAATTAAATCAAGCAGAACATAATAACAAGCACATTACAGCAGTTTGATATGAAACAGGGATGAACTTGAACAGGCTGCTAAATTGCATACATACACAAAACTGTGCTTTGTTGTTACACTTTAAAGATTAGTGGTCTTGGTGGTACCATGTTCATTATCACCGAACTTTGCATAGCTCTGTTTCCCTATCGCTGCTGTTAACACAATACTATGAAGTCCAATCCTCTGTTTTCCACACACAACTCTTTATGACAACACAGTGTTTGTATCAGAGCAGTGGGAATTGGGTTTGGAAGTTGGCTCAAAGTGCAACAGCAAGGAGGTATGCCTCTGAGGTATGTAATCTGCCTCTGTAGAAAGAGAGAAGAAGCTGGGTGACTGATACCTCTCTAAAAAAAAAAACACACTCACATTTCCGCACATTCCAGGCAGCAATGGAAGAGAGAAATTTGAGGTTAGCAGTGGGCCCCACAGTGGTGATTGCTTTGTGAAGGAAAAAAATTCAATTATGTGAAATATTAGAACCCAAGTCTCTGCCTTAGCTCTCCTCAATCTATTTAGGGATAGTTAGGAAAAAAAAAAGAAACTTCTCAACAGATGCCTGGCTGCCTGGGTACAGAGAGGAAAACCATAATTTGTCTGTAATCCCTAATGCAAACAGTTGTTCATTAAGAAACAAAACTAATGTAATCTTGATGATTTGCTTGGATTTCTACTCTATCATGGTGTTTTGTACAGCTGGCAGGCTAATGTAATTTTACTTAGAAACCCAAAGCAATCTGGTACTCAGACAACACCATGTAGATTTAGGTAAATTTGGGGCTCAGATTAGCATAATACTAACTAATCATGAATATAATTTGCATTAATTAGAGTATTGGGGGAAGATTTTTTTAAATGGAAGAAAATTGAAAGAAAGATTAAGGACAAGGGCTTACAAACCTAGTTTTGCCTTATGCAAGAATATAATGGATGATTTCTGCTATAATGCCTAATATTTTAATGTGTAAGTATTAATTAGAGTATCAGCAAAAGATTGTTTCTAATTGGAGGAAAACTGAAAGAGAGATTAAGGACAGAGTTTATGAATCTGCTTTTGCTTGATGCCAGTATGTAGCAGATGATTTCTCCTATAATGCCAAAAAGCTTAATCTGTAAAGGATAGGGTGACTGACACATTACACAGTAGAAATGCTACAAGGATTTTTTTCTAAATTGAGTTTATTTCATGCTAAAGGAAAGCTAGATGTTGTTTGAATATGTTTGTAATATTGCTAACAAAATAAAATTAATTGGGTAGAAAAAAATTACCTTTGAAGACATATGCTGTGGTCTGAAATGGTTTTACCCTCAGTGTTTTAGCATTTGGCATAGCTGGTTTCTTAATAATTACAATATTTCTAGGTTAGCTGAGTGCTTTCTTAACAAAAAAAAGAAAAAAAAAAAGAAGTTTGAATACCTGCACTTGAGACTACATAACAAATATAGTCTAAGTTGTTCTCTATTTTAAAGCTATGCTCCAGATATGCAGCATCTCTGTTCTCTGCATTGCTGTAGTCACTCAAGGCTTTGAGAGCACATCTAAAGGCTATTTTAAATATCAGATTAGGAAAACATTTACCAGATATGTCTTAGCCTACAAATATTTCCAAGACTTCCCTGTGTGTTAGTTATTACTATTTATTACAGCAATGTAGTGCTGTACTATTACTAATGTATACAATTTCTTCAGGAGCACGAAATACTTCATGACTAGATAGTGCAATTTCAAGGTAATGCATTGTTAGTCACTGAAATGAAAGTAAACCTGATTTTACTGTGTGTAATAGCAGATCTAATTTGGAAGAGTGTAGTGATATTATATAGTTTTCTGTATCCCTCACATGTATCACCTGTTCTTATAGGAACGATAATTATGACATACTCCAAAATTTAAATCAGTTTTCTCTCTGGCTAGGCTCTTGAATTTCTGTTTCATTTGAGTAATTTTACGGTCATCAGGTATTGAAATACTTCTATCAATACACTACCACACTTCTCTCTTCTAGGGGAAAATGCTGTTGTATGCTTACTGTATGTGCAAAGATGGAAGGATAACAAAAACATGCAAAAGGCATGGGGTTGTTGAGGTAGGATGGAAATAATTGAGGTCGTTCTCAAAGCAGCCTGTGGAGGCTTTTTATTTTTTTTTATGATAGGGGCTGAAAAGAGTTTGTGCTTCTGTCAGTGATTTGAACTTCTGCATAGACAAAAATGCAAGGTCAACAGCAGCAGCCGAATAGCTTGAGAGATCTTTCAGCCTTCTCAGTTGTCAGGCCATGAGATAGCATCAAAGCAGAACAACCTTCAGTGTGATATGACTACTATATGAAAAGCAGTGAAATGAGTTTAGTAAGGTCTCATGTTGCTGAGAAAGTGTTCAGGCTACATTCTGAAAACATTTTCATTTTCTTGAATCTATTGCTTCTCAGTAGCTTAAATAGCATAGCTTAATTTCGGCTTTGGGTTAATTTTGCCTTCCAAACAATGCATTATGAGAAATCCAAGACATAAGTCTACCCAACCATTTCTGGATGTGTTTGTATCTACTGCAGAGTGCTCAGACATTTAGTGGCTGGAGACACTTTTTTCCCTTTTCACATGAAGTTTATCCCGATATTTCTAGTATTTAACTTTATATGAATCGTCTTTTATATGATGACCTACCACATTAGAGAAACTGGATGATGTCTGGTGAAATTCAATACATAAATATTTCCCCAAAGCATAGCTGAACAAAGAGAGGAGAGATATGTTTAATAATGTCATGTACCATTAGGGTTTGTATTTGACAATGTCTCCGTTCCTGCAGACAGTCCAAAGTTACTGATTTTCATAGTACTTTAATAATGACGGCGAATACTCAATGAAATATGCTTTTCAACAGGAAAAAGGAGAAGAGACTGCCATTTAAGGGAAGGAATGCTTAATTGCATGTCCTGAGCTCTTTGACTGAAAAGAGAAAATATAATTCTGTCAATGAAGAAAACAGGACAGGATTCCACAATTTTAGGGGCACCTATAGAATATTGCCATTATAAGAATAACCACAATACACATGGCAACATTTTGTAGGAGGCATTAAACACAATCAAGCTGTCTCTGAATAAGAAGCAGGTTACTTTATCATATGATGAGATCTCTGCTACTGTTTCTTAGACTAACTCATATGGTGTGTACCCCTCTGCCCAATGTTGCACTGCATGGTACAGATGTGCTCCATGGCTGGAGCACAAGAACATGCTGTCTAGCCAAGAAATCTGGGCACTATTGCTGAATTTAAATTCATTAGCAGTCCTGCTTTGTGCTGAGTCCTCCTGCCAGTCAGGAAAAATGTCATAATACCTCTTTCTTCAGCTACTAATAAATGGACACAGAACAGCAATGATGAAAGTTTCTCCACATAACAAAAAGTATGTATGTAAAGCAGCTGAGGAAGGAGAGGCAGAGGAGCTCCAAGTTCCTCAAATACCGTAAAAAGAACACAGGAAATTTAAGAAAATTTTAATATGGGTGTTCTGTGGAGGAAGCTGCACAGTAAGAAGCATGTGCTGTGCCATTTCCCTTATACCAAGCCTCATTCTGAGTAGAAAGGCTGTTTCTTCAAAAAATGGAAGTTCTAAAAGCACTCCAAGGTGCTGATCTTATCAAGCATTTATATCTTCCTTTGTTTTTGGCTGTGCTGAATAGACAGGAGACCAACAGTAGAAAATATAGTCATTAACAATCTCAAAATTGTTGCTTTTAAAAAAAGTATTAGTATATAGATTTTGCAAGTATTTTTACATAGGGTGTGTATTGTTAATAGTTTTTTCTATCTAGATTTCTCAAGCTTCCAATATTTTCTACTTCATGTCAGTAAAAAACTGATGTATTTCCACTTTTGTTTATTTACTTCTTAGAACTGGAAAAAGGGGAGGGGGAAGGAGCAGAGAGAAGATAGCTCACAGATGGGCGGGTGGTAACTTGCATGTTAGGATCCTAGCCAGGAAAACATACGACAAAGATTTAATTCCCTGTTCCACTATTTCCAATACCTGAGGTAGATAATCAGTCAGTGAATTCGGTATAATTTTGTTCTATATATATGCAAGAGTTTTAAGTAGGATCAGAGTATTGCTCCCTCTGTGGGAGGTACATCTTTCATGTAAGTGAAGGAGAAGAGGGGCTGGATATTAAGTTTCCCACACTGATAATGTACCCTAGACATCAAGATGCTACTGCTTTTCTTCCCCATCTCCTTCCCCCTCTTCTCATTTTATGAAAAATTGCATTCCGCCTCTATTTCTAGTTAAAGTTTTGTTTAAGTTCTTAATTTTCTATTCAAAACTTTGATTAATTGGTCTTTTTGGGAAAAATACTGCTTCAGCAAGAATTCCCAGACAGCTCAAATCCATGCTTGGATGAGAAATGTGTGAAGCCTTTCATCATTAAGTTAATGTTTAAATTGGAAGTATTTATAGTATTAAGCTGATCAGAATCCTCACATTTAGAGGTATGTCTGCTGCCCCCAGTTAGGTTTAAAAATGTTTGTGAATGCATAATATATTTTTTAAAAAGTAGAATTCTTCCTATCCTAGTGTACTTACCAAGCACTAAGAGATGTGGTCAGGAAACCACAAGCAACTTTTTAGAAGAATTTTAGGAAGTTATAGCTTCTCATGTGGAAGTTGCATTCCCAGCTTTGATGCAGTAATGGTTTCGACATGTATGCTGTTTGGCAATGCAGTATATTTTGTTGCTTTACTCCAAGCCACTGTTGCTATGAAACTGGAGTTAATATATCTTAATATACTGTGGTTTTAACCAGGACTTAATTTGCTGCACCTAGCACATTGGTATATTTGGTCCTCTTTTCAATGCTAATTCTCTTGGTTCTCTCCAAACGTAAGTTTAATATAACAACTGCTCAAAACAAATAATAAATCTTGTTTGAAACAACTGAAGTGAAGGAACATTTTGAGAAAGGAATATTTATGCTTTTTCTTTCCAGGAGCTCTCAGGTTTGCTCATTTTGTTCTCAAGTTACAATTGAGAATAATCCATGCCTATTAATAAATGTGCCAAGTGAATCCCATGGTGATAATACGATAACAGCAATCACCACAGCTCCTACAACTTCACCTGAAGATTTTTCTTGGAGACAAGCCAAACACAAAGCTGTGCCAGAGCATTGCTTTGATTCATTCACAGTGACACACAGGGAGGGATTTATCTGGGGGAAGAGCTTCCTATGATGTAGATGTCCACATCCAAGCAAGGGGTCATAGACTCCTGTATAGTTAAGATTTACTTGATCAGTGTAATTGTCTTCTTGACAGACATCTGAAGTAGGCTAGTGGAATAAGTGTTGTCTTGACTGCAGTTTAAGTAGTTGTCCTTTTGCTCTGTTGAGCTTATAGAATCATAGACTGGCTGGACCTACAAGGATCATCAAGTCCAACTCTTATCCCAGCACAGGAAACCCCAGAAATTTACACCATATGTCTGAGTGCATTGTCCAAATGCTTCTTGAATATTGTTAGGCTTGGCATCATGACTACTTCCCTGGGGAACCTGTTCTACTGCTCCACCACCCTCTATGTGAAGAACCTTTTCCTAATATTCAACCTAAGCCTCCCATGGCACATCTTCCTGCCATTCCCTCGGATCCTATTGTTGGTCTCCAGAGAGAAGAAATCAGTGCTTGCTCCTCCTTCTTCCTTTGTGCGGAAGCAGTAAACTGCTTTGATTCCCCCCTCCCTCCAAATCTTCTGTTCTCCACACTGAACAGACGAAGTGACTTCAGCCTCTCCTAATATGACTTCCCCTCTAGACCCTTCACAAACTTTGTGGCCTTCCTCTGGACTCTCCACTAGCTTGATATCCTTTTCATACTGTGGTACTCAAAATCGCACACCAATTCCCCTCCATGTGGGGTCAAACCAGCATGGAGTCGAGCAGGACAATCACCTCCCTCAGCTGGCTAGCAATGTTGTGCTTGATGCACCCCAGGACACACTTGGCCTTCTTGGCTGCCAGGGCACACTGTTGGCTCATGTTCAACTTACCATCAACGAAAACCCCCAGACCCTTTTCTGCAGAGTTGCTCTCCAGCCTTTCGCTCCTCAATCTGAACTACCATCATTTTAAGTGTCATTCCATGTCATTGTTATTGGCTGTCACAAAAGAAATAGCATGGTAAGTTCAGTAAAATTTCCTCAGAAATGTCTGAGCGTCTTTACACTACTGTCATTTCTGTTCTGGCTATTAATACATCCTTGAGAAATGGATGTACTGAGCCATCTGCTGAGTAATTTATATGGGCACTGTGATGAGGAACATTTTTATAGAAAGTAATTTTTTTTTTCTTTAGGTATGTTTGGGTAAGAGAACAAGGTAACCTTTATCTGAATTATTTTTATTAAATATTCATAAGTAGCCATATTTTTACTTAGCTATAAATCTGAATGATGCTTTTCAGTCTTGATCTGTGTCTGACTGCAGATATTTCATTGTCTTGTACATTCTTACAGCGTCCCATGCTGTACAGAGTTGAGGTATATGTAAGAAATCATATTAGTGTATCACACAACAGATTTCAGGAATTCAGTTTTCCAAGAATCTTGAGACTTTAATATAATACAACACTTTGCACTGCCCTCGCCAAACAGGGAATCAAAGTCTTCCTGTAGGAAAGACTACTTTTCAGGACTGCTTTAGGAACTTATCTCTCTAATTAATCTGAAACTGGAATTAACAACCAGGTGAATAGCAGCATATGTTCAAAGGCAAGGCAGTTTCATCTCCATTTCCAACTCATGCACAGATCATCAGGACTAATGAAAACTAATAGGTTTTCCTTAAGACTATGAAATTACAATTAATTGTTTAGAATATAAATAAAAATATATTGTTTTGCAAATATTGTTTTTTCAAATTTTAGTTAATTTTGCAAAGTTTGTTTTTCTTTTGTCTGTGGACCTCATCTAACAGAATTGATCCCCTAGAGGTAAGATGCATTGAAATGAAAAAGATTCATATTAAGTGAAATTCTAGGAGCAGAGGTTCACTGGCCAAGACACAGTAAGAGATAACCAGGATTTAATGTTTTTATCAAAGGATTCCACACTACTCAGAGGCCACAGCAGGGCATACAAAGCAATGGCAGATTTAGGGAATAAAGATCAACAATTAAATGGAAAAGATGCTAAAAAGTTTTTATGGAGAGCTAAACAATGAATAACAGGTGGACAATATCCACACAAAGGCAGAAGAAGGCCTAATGTGCAATAAGTTCTGTCAAGAGCACATCTTGACAAGAGGACATTTTGAAGTTTCTTTGCATTTTATTATGCCTGACCCATAGGCTTCATGGCTCAGATTCTGTGAAATGTGTTAAACAAAAGAATAATTAGAGTCATATTAAACACAAAGTCCTGTGGGCATGTCGATGGGAAAATTTCTGAAAGCAACTGTTCAAGTAAGCAGTTTCTCTGGATACGAGAAGGGTAGTATGTAAGAAATTATTTCTGTAACTATTTCTCCCACTGGGCCTAAGCCCAACAAGAATTTAATCTGTATACTGAAGTAAAGGACAATAAAAGATGTTTCTATAAACATATCAGCAGCAAAATGAGGTGAAACTCCAGCCTTTGTTGGATGTGTTGGAAACTTAGTGGCAAAGGATAAGGAAAAGGCCTTAATGTCTTTTCACCTCAATCTTTAATAGTAAGACCCATTGTTCTCTGGGTACCCAACTCCTCTCAGCTTGAGAACAGGGGCAGGAAGCAGAATGGAGCCTCCATAACCCAAGAGGAAATTAAGCTGGTCAAGGGTTTTATGAGGAGTGGCTGAGGGAACTGGACTTGTTTAGCCTGGAGAAAAGGAGGCTTAAATTTCCCTACAACTACCGGAAATAAGTCTCTATTTAGGCAGGTGTCAGTCTCTTCTCCCAGATAACAAGGGATAGGATGAGAGGAAATGACCTCAGGTTGTGCCAGGGAAGGTTTAGGCTAGATATTAGGAAATATCATTTCACTGAAAGCACTGGAGCAGACTAGCCAGGGAAGTGGTTGAGTCACCATCCCTGCAGGATGTGACACTTCAGGACAAGTTTTGGTAGGCATGGTGGTGTCGAGCTGGTGGTTGGACTTGATTATATTAGAGGTCTTTTCCAACCTAAATGATTCTGTGATTCAGTAATATCAGAGATACTGACCAGCCCAGCACAAGACTTTTGAGCTTTGACTTCCTTCAGCAAGTGATGATGAACAATTTCCAATCCAAACCTGAAGCTTTTCAATACAGAGGTCAAACAAGTGACAAAGGAATTGCATCCAAAATGAGAGGGTGAAGAAGCTCTGTACCATGTGGTGGTTACTAGATACCTAGAGTTGATAACTGGATTTGCTGATGATGTTGCCTGGTTAGGTGAAACTATAACCATAAAATCTCAAGAAGAGCTGGCTTCCTACCTTATAGTAGTGTAGTGACTTCACGGTATATAAATACTTCCCGTGCTCCCTGGAAACATACACATTTGTATGTTTTTCAAAGGCATTGCAACAACAGTCTGTTACCTAATAGGGAAAAGTCAGAATCCTCCTTATCAAGCCATACAGCCCCTGCCTGAAAGTTAGATATGTAAATAGTAAATGGTATAATAATGATTACTTAAGTACTAATTAAAATGTGATATTCATTTGATTCGCTCTATGTCCTGCCATTATTGACCTGAAGTCTTCTGCCTTTTGACACAGATGTATAACATCCCCTCACACTTAAGGGCAGTTGTTTGTGCTTCTCTCAGAGCAGAAACTGTCTTTTAGTATTTCTTTGAAAAGAAGAGAGATGAAACTGTGACCAGCGTGTTCAGCGGTTTCTTGAGATGACTTCCTGGTTCTGCATTGACCAAAGCTGGCAGGAAAATGTTGGCCACACAACTGTTTTTAAAAACATGATAAAATTATTAGACAGATCTTCAATAGCATTTATTGAAATTGGGTCCAGCAAAAATAATATTCCTAGTCCACCAAGTGACTAATTGTAATAACTAAGCTTTATCTCTGCTTTAAAAACTTGGTTATGAAGCCTATTTACTTATTTGTGCTTAGAATAAGATCAGAAACTTTCTTTTCACTGTGTATAAAAGATCCTGGTGAAGAGATGCAGTTGAACAGACACAATCACACACAATATTCCAGATAGGTGGTAGTTTTCAGAGAGACACTTTCAAGCTGACAACTTTTTATGTCTCTCTTTAAATTCTTATTCAGTGAACATTTGTGCTCTGGTATTCTGTGCATTGGTGTTTTGTGCACCATAGGTCCTATCAATCCTGTTGGCATTATCTCTTGCTATTCTTAGCACTTGCTCACAGACGGAGCTGTTCATAATCGTTGTATGACTGGCACTAAGGAGGATTTCCTTTTTTTTCCCCCCTAACCCTCTAAGTCTCTTAAGTCTACAAGGAAGTAAGCAAGAACTGCTCTGGTCAGAGAAGCACTGGCTGCTGCTCTCCTGTCCCCACAGCAAAAATTCTACAGTCACAGGACAGTATGCTAGTTAAAGGAAGAGATTAAAGTGCTAACATTACTTAAATTGACATGCAGATGAGTGAGGCGGTAAGTAACAGAAACAGAAATACTATGAACTATAAAGAAGACAATTGACTTACCCTCACTGGCAGTCAGATTAGATTATCACAGAATCACAGAATCACAGAATAACCAGTTTGGAAGAAACCCACCGGATCATCGAGTCTAACCATTCCTATCAATCACTAAACCATGCCCTTTAACACGTCGTCCACCTGTGCCTTAAACACCTCCAGGGAAGGTGAATAAACCACCTCCCTGGGCAGCCTGTTCCAGTGCCCAAAGACCCTTTTTGTGAAAAATTTTTTCCTAATGTCCAGCCTAAACCTCCCCTGGTGGAGCTTGAGGCCATTACCTCTTGTCCTGTCCCCTGTCACTTGGGAGAAGAGGCCAACACCCTCCTCTCCACAACCTCCTTTCAGGTAGTTATAGAGAGCGATGAGGTCTCCCCTCAGCTTCCTCTTCTCCAGGCTGAACAACCCCAGCTCTCTCAGCTCTTCCTCATAAGGCCTGTTCTCCAGCCCCTTCACCAGCTTCGTTGCTCTTCTCTGGACTCGCTCCAGAGCCTCAACATCCTTCTTGTGGTGAGGGGCCCAGAAATGAACACAGTATTCAAGGAGCGGTCTCACCAGTGCCGAGTACAGAGGGAGAATAACCTCCCTGGACCTGCTGGTCACGCCGTTTCTGATACAAGCCAAGATGCCATTGGCCTCCTTGGCCACCTGGGCACACTGCTGGCTCATATTCAGTCGCTGTCAACCAACACCCCCAGGTCCCTCTCCTCCAGGCAGCTTCCTAGACAGACTTCTCCTAGTCTGCAGCACTGCATAGGGTTGTTGTGCCCCAAGTGCAGGACCCGGCATTTGGCCTTGTTAAACCTCATGCCATTGGACTCTGCCCAGCGGTCCAGCCTGTTCAGATCCCTTTGCAGAGCCTCCCTACCCTCCAGCAGATCCACACTTCCACCCAGCTTAGTGTCGTCCGCAAACTTGCTAAGGGTGCACTCAATGCCTTCATCCAGGTCATTGATAAAGACATTGAACAGGGCTGGACCCAGCACTGAGCCCTGGGGAACCCCACTTGTCACTGGCCTCCAACTGGATTTCACACCTTTTACCACCACTCTCTGGGCCCGGCCATCCAACCAGTTTTCCACCCAGGAGAGTGTGCACCTGTCCAGGCCAAAGGCTGACAGTTTCTCAAGCAGAACGCTGTGAGAAACTGTGTCAAAGGCTTTGCTGAAGTTCAGGAAGATACATCCACAGCCTTTCCCTCATCCAGCAGCCGAGTCACTTTGTCATAGAAGGCGATCAGGTTAGTTTGGCAAGACCTGCCTTTTGTGAACCTGTGTTGACTGGGCCTGATCACCTGGTTCTCTTGCATGTGCTTCATGATAGCACTCAAGATCACCTGTTCCATGACTTTCCCTGGCACTGAGGTCAGACTGACAGGCCTGTAGTTTCCTGGGTCCTCCCTGCAACCCTTCTTGTAGATGGGCACAACATCAGCCAGCCTCCAGTCCAGTGGGACTTCCCCAGTCTTCCAGGACTGTTGGAAGATGATGGAAAGGGGTTTGGCCAGCACACCCGCCAGCTCCTTCAATACCCTAGGGTGAATCCTGTCCAGCCCCATAGACTTGTAGCTGTCCAGTCGGGCTAGCAAGGCTCTGACCACCTCCTCTTGGATCACGGGAGCCTCATTATGCTCCTCTAGCTCCTGGGTTTGTACACAGACGGAAGGACCCTCCTTACAATTAAAGACTGAGGCAAAGAAGGCATTAAGTACCTCAGCCTTTTCCTCATCCCTGTTACTGTTGTTCCTTCTGTATGTTCCTTCTGTATTCTATGATTCCATTCTAAATTTTGATAACAGACTGTATGTTTCAGTGTTGGTACCACAAGAGGTGTACATGAGACACTGTTTCAGGGTGCTGTCCTGGAGCTGGCACCAGAATTAGGCTGGGGTGTGGTAGCCAACCAGCTGCTCAGTATATGGGCATCAGCAGTGATGTACTCTGGCAGTCCAGCAGCAGGACTAGACATATTTGCTGTTAAAGTGCTTCTGCATTTCACATGTGTTTTCCTGACTTGTCTAAATCTATCACATCTGAGCAATTGTTCCCTCTTTGATAATCATTCATGGACAAATTTAATAAAACAGTTTTGGGTTACACTGTGAAATTCCACAGTTCTAGCCCATTATGCACAGAAAGATAAGGGCATTTTGTCTTAAATTGTTTTTTTTTTCTTCTCCTGTTTTATATATGCACTGTGCAATTTTTTGTCTAATCCAGATAATTAATAAGGGCCCTATCATTCTAATACCTAATTACCTGTGAAACAGGGAAGTATTGTTATTCTTCTCTTAAATGAGAGGCTTGATATTCATAGAGAAATTCCAGTTTTATAACTTCTGCCCTTTCCTCAAGAAAATTATAAAGGAATTCCTTCATTCAATGAAAACAAAGAAAATTCAGAGCTGTAGCCATCACTACTCCTCTAGAAAAAAGGCTTCTATTCAAATAAGCAGCAAAAAGAAAGCTGAGAGAACAAAGGCAGTATTGACTCAGTTGTATCAAGTGTCCTCAGTTCAGGTATCTGATGGCTTATTCCAGGATCCTTCTGATTTTATCACAGATGTTATCTTATTTTTTGGACTAAAGTTTCTTATCAGCATGGTAGAAAGGAGGTAATTATCTTGTCCTTTTTCTCTGCACAGCACAAGCATGTTGTTATTGCGTACACCCATGTGAATGACCCTCATATTGTTTTCTTAAATACTCGGTATGGCTCCACTTGTGCCTTTTTTTGCTTAGCAAATAGCAAAGCAACAACCTAAAGCGCTCACAAATAAACAAAAAACATGCCTTTTTTTTTCAGATGTTCATTTTATTAAATAATGTAGAGGGCAGAGTTTTTAGAACACAACTGACCATGAAGGAAAATGGGCTCTTGCAGACTATTAGCAGCAACTCCTTTGATTAAGGAAAAACTTATATTGCACTGCTGACATCATGTGTAGCTTTTTTATCAACAGAAGAGATATAGGTAATAGCAAGAGGCACGTGAACAGGGCAGTTTTTCAAAATTTCTCGGCTCTAATTTCCCAGACTTCCTGTTGATTCAGAAAGCACAATCTTTCAGTTCATTCCTTTACAATAGAACTGCCAAATGATTTCTAATGCAGCACCATTATGCTAAGACTTGTAGTGAGCCTGCAAAGTCTATTCTAAACAGGCCATAGCCATCAGTAATGGCAGCTTACAATTACTGCCTATTCACAAATTTTAAACATCTTTGTGTGCACTGAGGTGGTTTGTCTCAGCTACACAGTGCATCATGATCTAGAGCATCAATAGTCAGAAACGCTATTTAAAAGCCACTGGCCTCTGCTGCACATCTAGAAAACTGTTAGAACTCCTACAGACAGAGGAATTAATTCCTCTAAGGCAAAGACAGAGAGAACCCTGCAGCAGTGCCTGTTGTGATGTAAGAGGAACAAGTATGTCTTGAGAATGAAAAAGGATCTATAAAAAGAGAAGGGTAGGTTCAATGACCCAGGAAGTTTCTCTCAGTCCCGTTTTCCTCATAATCTTTCTGTACGTATCCCCTTTTTTAACCCAATTGAATGGATGTTAAAACAGTATTGACCAGAGTTTCAGGTAAATAGCCATTTGTTTCACCCTCATCTTCTTGTTTGTTTCTCTGCTGATGAGATTATACTCAATAATCTACCCTAGTCCAAGGAGGGCATCAATATACTCTAAGCTTGTTTGTTTGTTGTAGGTGAAACACAGTGAAGTCCTGCTAGTAAGAACTAAGTGATGTTATATAGCTACTAGTTCTAGTTATCAAATGTAAAAAATTAATATCATTCTTTTTTGATCTCTGTGAAATACAATCACCTTTTTGCTTCTAAGCAGAGTACAGAGCTGAGGGTTTCCAAACCCTCTGCCTTCAGACTGAATGTCAAGTTAGAAAACTTTCTTTGTGTTGATACAGCCCCATTTTAGCATCGACAATCTGTGATCTTTGGTGGCATGACTTGAACTTAAAGCTGATAAAATACTACTCAGCTACAAATACATTTGTTCAGTATTTTCTGCCCAAGAAGGGGCAAAAGAGAGAGGAATTTTTCCCAGTCTTGTAAAAGTCTTTACCACCAGGTGTCCCAGGCAGTGACTAACACAAAACCTTTGACTGAAGTTAATTCAAATAGTTACAGTGTTGCTAATCCTCTGAACTTTAAATAGAAATTCTTTCAAGATTAAGGTAACAGCCACTTCAAGAAACATTGCAGATTTCAAGATTTGTCATTAAAAGTTGAAAATACAGTAAGCAAGTGCTTGCATCTGGCAGAGCTAGGAAATGCAGTCCTCAACCATTAATCTAGCATGCTAAAAGGTGCCACTGCTTGGAAATGGTATTAACTAAGGTAGCAACTTCCACAGTTGTCTCAAAAGCACAAAAAACGTCATCTAAAATTGCAAGCTACTGAATGATGGTCATACTGCCCTTCATTGTTTTTTTCCTAATTCATTTCTGTGAAACTGTGGAACTGTGTGTTGTAATTAGAAGTTAGAGTCAATCATGACAATGGACAAAGAGACAGTGTCTCCTCTCTCTAGAGTCGAGTTAGTTGCCTAAGAAACTCTCTAGCATCAGGGCCTATGATAAACTTGCAGTACTGAATTCTGAAAAATTAGACTCCAAAAATTTACAATATGAGCTATTTTCTTAAAGGGTGCTTGTTCAGCTGCATTTAATGCACTTACAAAACTGCAGTTCATTGTTTGCATCATATTCTATGTTGTGTTTCCCATTTAATATCTTCTTCCATATCACCAAGTAGACCTTCACCTCACCTTCCAGCTGTGTCCTATGTTACTTTGTACCGTTTGTTTCTTTCCATCCCCAATTCATATTGTTTCAGGCTGCTGGGGACATTTCCCTTCAACTGCTCGGTCTGCCTCCTGTTGCAATGATTTCTCCCATTTCTTCTCTCCACCCTTCACATCCACAACCCACGATGATCTCATGCACTCCCTTCTACATCTCTGCTTCCTGGCTTTCGGTGGCTAGTGTCTTTCCTCAGATCTCTTCCTGCTGTTACATCATTATGCTGAATCCAGATTCCCCTCAAGAATGCTCTATATCAAATGGCTGTTCTCCTTTCTCAGCACAGCTTTCCTCCAGCCCTGTCAAAGTCAACAGAAAATAGAGAAAATTCTATGCAGTTGAGCCACTACTTAGATATTTAGCTGGCAATGTGAGGCTGAGGCTATGCAGAACAACCACAAAACTTCATGTCTGGAAGTATAAAACTGGAATTCATAAGAAATATTTAGCACCTTTTTGCAATTACAACAAAAGTGCAAGCTGGTATGTATATTGTATCTGCTTAATAACAAAGAATAAGCGAAGCTTCCTTGGTAGGCTGCTTGGGACTGATTCTAGACAGAATCAAGACTTTCAGGAATGTTCAGGATCCAAAAGCCTTTAGAAAATCTAGGAGAAAATGGTTTGGCCAGGAAGTGAGAGGAAACATTTTTGCAGCGTAAATTAAATAAGCCTGACAGGGAGGAAGAATGGGACAAACAGGTTTCTCAGATATTTTGCTGTGAAAGCTCATAAATTAAAGTTGTAAACATACTTTTTTCCCCCCTCCTCATATCTCAGATGTGGTAGCTGAGTTGCTAAATTATTTTTCCACCGAGGGAATCAAAAGTAAAAGTTTCATCTTTCACTCTGTAAGAACAAATGTCTGGTTCTTGGCTGACACACAGAGCAAGATACTAAACTAAGCTCCTGTCAACATAACCAAACATAGAAAGAACATAATTTGCCTGCTGTAAAACAAACAAAAAAGAAAATAAATAACATCATACATTCTGTCCGGAGATGTCCTCTCACTATACCCCTCTGATATTTTGTTTCCCATTATCATGTTTCTCAAAGGAATGCTTTGCAGCAATGGTTGTATCTATCCTTCCTGTTCTAGTTACTAAATAGTCCCTATTTCCAACCACAATTATCAGGCATTTATAATGCAGCTGCAAAAATTCTCTTGCGGTTGGACTGTAGGAAAGAAGGCATCTAAGGAAATGTTTCCATTTTAAATACAAAAGCCTTCTATTTGTGGTTTAGTCAGTTCTGCCTAGATATTAAAAATTCCATGCGGTTACCCAAAAGTGAAAGGATTTTTTTTTATATCTCACACAACTTCTCCTCAAGACTGTATTGGTGGCCGTATGTGTGCAATGTCCTATATAAAATGCCAAGATGGCTGCAAAATCTGGACTGCTTCTAGAAATTGCATTTCATTCCTCATCTGTGTTTATGTGAATAGTCATGCTTCTGTGTCTTACCTGAAAGACCAGAATATTAGCAACAGAAGAATGCTATGGGGTTTGGTTTTGCCTAGGAATTATTTTGCTATTTTAAGCTCCTAGCAACTGTTTTGGACCTTTATGAAATCACTCTGCAGGCAACTGTGTTTAACTGGCTCACTGGTATAATCTTGGTATATCAGTAGATATACAACTAACAAGTCCCATCTTTCTTACACCAATGTGGAAAACTGTTAGATGAAAATACTGCCAAGGCTCAGACATTTCTAGGTTTGCAGTTGTAAGAGATTGTTGTTCCCAAAGCTGGTGCACAGCTGAGGCCTCCAAAGGGGATGAATAGGCTGTCAGGGGAAAGATGCCTGCAGATGCAACAGGCCCTTCTTCATTACAAAATGCAGCACTTATGAGGGCTGATACGCCTGCAGACTGCAGGCTTACACCTTCTAAATGCATCTAAGGCCATTGCAGGCTGGTTGAATCTATACATGTATGTGTGCATACATACACATAGAAGTGAGCACCAACACATAGGAGCATATGAGCAGACTAATAACCATATGAACTCGCTAAAAACCAGGAATCTAGAAAAAAGTAAATAAGAGAATGATAAAAAGGTGTCTGTGTGTAACTATAAGTAAAATAAAACAAAAAAGTAGGAAGCTAGGGATCTTTCTCCTTCATTTCAGAGTAGGACTGAGAGAACCATGTACATCTCTCTACAAGATACCCACTTAATGCATTTCAAGACCTAGCACAGGCTTCAGTCTGCCTGTTATATTTATGATTAAATATTAAGTAAATTCAAAGGGAACAATTGCTTCTGTTATGAGGACTTACAGCACCTTAAGATCTTAAAATGTAACTTCAGTCATCCAAGAATAGCAAGATATCAGAATGTATTTAAGACGCTTCAGCTAAAGAGTAGTCCAGCTAGCTGGTGGTTATGTCTCTAATTTCATGTCTTGCAGGCTTAAGACTCCTTTACTTTGTATCAGTTATTCTTAGTACCCCTTGTCCTGCCTGATGGGGTAGTAGTATAAGATAGCCCCAGCCATACTCTCTTGGTGCACATGGTGCCACATACTGCGAAATGAGAGTGTATTAGCAGTTGATGTCTCATCAACATCACATAGTGATACCTCTAAGATGAAAAAAATCTGCAGAAAATCAGTTTTTAAAATCTGCAGAAAATCAGTGATTAAGATAATACACCTGCAAGGCAAGCCTCTTCACATTTAAGATTTTTAGTTACTCCATCTTTGAAACAGTTATGTGATTAGTTACCTATAAACATGCCTTATGAACCCATTGAATTGGAAAGTGCATATCAGTTGTATTACTGGCTTAACTCTCTACAGGAGGATTCAGCAAAATCCCCCCATGATTCAGGGCAGGTGTGTCAGTATCTATACCACAATTCTTTCCCAATCCCCTGCATCAAGGGATTTTCTATAGGCACTTATGGCAGATGAGTATTTGCCTGCCCTGCAGCTTTTGGCAGCTAATTTGCCCTGTGAAACCATAGGCATCTGAGTGTTTAAGAATAACTCAAAGCAGTAAAAAATCATTTTCACCCTCCTGACGTTCAGCAGCTCTTCTATGGGAATCTCAGCTGTGGTCCAGACTGAGCATTTGAACATCTGGATCATCTAAGAATCTATAAAGATAAATATGTATGTGTGAGTGTGTTTATGCATTTATTGATATAGGTATCTGTATGTATATATATGTACATGTGCACAGATGTATGTATAAATACATGCATATGTGTATACATGGATGTATACATATATGTGTCTCCACGTGCGAGAGAGGAAGAGCTTGGGTTTCTAAATGATGTTTGTGACTAAATGTACAATGTCTGTGCTTATCCTTGAATGTCGTTCGATAAAGCTGTACAATGAAGCATGATGGAAGAAACAGAGCTTGCCTTTGTGCATTATGCTGTGTACAGAGAAACACTGCTGCGTGTGTTTCTTGTTATAGTCAGCTGCTCAGAGTTCTTTACATGCCATAAAATGGAGATTTCTGGTCCTTACCACAGAATTTGTGAAAGTTTTCTTTACTAAGTGAGATGTTTGGGAGGATGATAATTAAATATTCTTGCATGTTTTCTGCCTAGTTTAATTACAGTGCATTTTCTTAAATGACTCCAGGTGATTTTTTTTTCCACCTAGGCCTCATTAAGAGAAGAATAACTAATTGGAACCTACTGTTCTTTTCATTCCATTTTTGATCTCAGTACCCATGTAAAGCGACAAGAGGGAGGGAAGAAACCTCGAGCTGGGAGAGATCCAGGTATCCCAGCTGTGTTTTACAGTAATAAATCATAGAATGGCAGACCCAGGGAGGCTGGAAGGGACTAGGGGTCCCTCAAGGCAGGCTTAGCTATGGGCTTAGACTGAGCTGCCCAGAGCTTCAAGCAGGCAGTGTATGAAAACCACCAAGGCTGGAGATTGCCCAACCTCACGGGTCCCTGGCTGCACCACTGGGTTGTCTTTGTGTGGAAAAGGCTTTTCCTTACCTCCAGCCTGAGTGTCTCATGTTTCAGCTTCTGCTTCTCCGTCTTACACTCCCATTATGCACTTCTGTGCAGAGCCCAGCTGTCTCCTCCATCCCTCCTATTCATGCAGGGATGTTGCTGGGTGTCCCTGAAGCCACCCCTTCCCCTCATTGAACCATTCCTAGTCCCAGAGCTCCTATTTGCAGGGTAGGGACTTCAGTCCCACTACCTTGGAGGCCTCCCTTCCAACCAGTTTGTGGGTGTCCTTCCTGTATTGAGAAGCTAAATCCAGGCACAGACCATCCAATGAAACCATAACCTTGTCTTCATTCGGTTTAACTCCTCCTGTATGTAATCAAAACATGGAAAAGCATGTTATGTTGTTTCTTTTTCCCTATTAACTTTGCTTTGTATGTATATGTTATTTAGTGTTTCCTCAAATCTTGCCTATATACAAGCATGAGAGAATTCATGTGGAGCAATCAGTTACTTAGAAGTCACATAGGACTTAATGGGAATTTCAAAAACTTTAGTTCTGTAGTTTCATAGATCTGGAAACTTCTGGCAGATTCAGAGGTCTCTGAAGATTTTGATTTTGTCTACCAGTTCCTCTGTATTTTCCTCCTTCTTCGTTTTGTTTAATTCATCTGGAGATTGTTCCTTTGAACTTGTCATTCCAAGCATTCATTCTCTCTCTGTATTTGCCCTGGGAGAAACTTACCTGTACTGTAAGTCTCATGTTGCATTCAAGGTCTTGAGGATGATCAAATGTGGTCTTGAGGGCAAAGGATGAATTGAAAAAAGAAAAGGAAATCATGAATGACCCTGGGACTGAAGGCAAACATAGCTTTTTTCTTATCTATAATGTCTGTATACATATATGTAAAATTTCTCAGTTTTTCTCTATGTGTATGTTTTTTTTGGGGGGGGGGGTGGTTTTGTTTTTCAGGGAGGGGTGGGAATGGGGCATGGGGAAGGAAGCCAAGACATCAAGAAAATGATAGGCAGTTTAGATTCTAGTGTAATCAAGTACTGTTTGATCATACAATTTTAGTGCAACCGAGTGATACTTTCCACCATGGAATGGGAAACAAGAAATAAAATATTAGCCTTTGGCAACTAAAAGTAACAGGACAGATTGTCTTTTAGGAAAGATGTTAACTGGGGTAAGAATCAAATCCAGGTTTTACACTGATCTTTCAATAGAAAGAGCAAAATAAAGCTGACACAGTCTTTTCTCCTCTGGAAAAAAATTATCCAGTTGACCTAGCTCCCCCATGTTGTACTTCCCATGTCTAACAATTTGGTAAATGGGAACTGTGAGGATGCTTCTGTAGTCATCTGTGTGGGACCTAAGAAGGGTGGAGGGAAAACAAACCAACACCCTCTCTCTGAATCTGTTTTGATGGTCATCACTTAGAGTGGTGCGCAAGTGCAGCATCTGTGAAAATTAACGGAGCTGTGGGTGCTTCAGTGACAGGTAAACTGAAAGAAAGGTATGGAGATGTCATCTAGCAATAATGTGTGGAAATTTCTGAAAGTAAAACGCAACATTTCAAAGAGGCATTGCCAAGATTTAGTAAAACTCAAGAGATTTGCTAGCATTTTGCAGTTGCTCCACAGAAAGTTTTGGGAGAAGAAAGTGAGATATTAAACTAATCTTTTAAATTAATAAAATTATCTGGATCAGATAATTTTCCAGCAAAGAGAAGATAATACTTGGTCCTGTGGATATTAAGGTTACCTTCCAAAATACTGGTCATTGCCTGAGAGGCAATATTCACGTGGCAGGCTATGAGAAACATTTCATAAGTCAGAAGATTTTGTGAGAAAATATTGAGAATAGAAGGATAATTCTGCTCTTTAATAGACTGAGAGTAACCCTGAAGAGGACTTCAGGGTGGTGGTAGATGAGAAGCTCAACTTGAGCCAGCAAAGCACACTCGCAGCCCAGAAAGACAACTATATCCGCATCAAAAGAAACATGGCCAGCAGGTCAAGGGAGGTAATTCTGTCATGAAGATAATCAGAGGGCTGGAGCACCTCCCTTGTGATGACAGGCTTAGACAGTTGAACATGTTTAGAGTAGAGAAGAGAAGGCTCTGGGGAGACCTTATAGCAGCCTTCCAGTACTTAAAGGGGGCCTATAGGAAAGCTGGGGAGGAGCTCTTTATCAAGGAGTGCAGTGATATGATGAGGGTAACAGTTTTAAGCTGGAAGAGGTAAGATTTAGATTAGGTATTAGGAAGAAATTTTCTTCTGTGAGGGTGATGAGGCACTGGCACAGATTGCTCAGAGAAGTTTTGGCTGCCCCATTCCTGGAGGTGTTCAAGGCCAAGCTGGATGAGGCTTTGAGAAACCTGATCTAGTCAAAGGTGTTGCTGTCTGTGGCAGGAATGTGTGTCCACACAGCATCTGCAGCTCTTTATTTGTAATGTTAATTATATATTAAGCCCAGCTAGACACCCAAAGAGAATGTACAATAGATATTTCTGTTTGTGTCAAATTTTATCAATTTTTCATGGACTCCTTTCATTAAAATATACACAGTCATACAAACATACATGCTTGGATGTGTGAGATGGTACTTGCCTTTCCCAGTGGATGAATACCAGCTTTGTTTAAAAAAATTGGGGCTGACAGATAATTTTCAGCAATTGCAGAACCTTTCTAATATCATTTTCTGGTTTTAATGACACAATAACCTCCCTCCTAGTACCTGAAAATATAAAAGCATAATATGCTAATATGTTGGCAAGTGCTATCTACGCTACATTGGATTTCCAAACACTTCTCTGTGTTTAGGGTTACAGACAATAAATATGACACACCTCTTAATTTTTTTCCCCCTAATGACTAGGAAGTTGATATTTCTTGGGAATAAGAAATAAGGCAACTCTTCTGTCCCTTGGTACTTATTTTCAACAGACAATGTCAAGTATTACCAGTACTGAAGTGTTTATTTTACGTAGCATACACGTGTCAGCTGAGCCTAGTCTCTAGGTGTGTGGTGCTGTATTTGAGTAACAGTTTCTGCATTGCAAAGATGGTGAGCAGACAATGTAGTTGTGGACCACAGAAACTCTGCAGTACCAGAATGCTGCATGATTCCCTATTTTTTCTCATTTATCTATGGGAAAGCAGAGAGTTCAGCTCTCTGTGCCTGTATTAGCTGCCTGCTACCATGCCTATGCATTAAGGGAACTGCTCAGCAGTAGTAACAGTCTTAAAAAATCAGGTTTTATGAGATGTCATAAGGGTCTTTCCTCTGGAGCACTCATGCTTATGCAAAAGTACTGTGAGGCTTGAAAATCCTTCTGTTTGTTTATGTGATGACTGATGTGCGTACTTATATAAAAATATATTTCTGCAAGAGAGGGATGTAAGTTTGTGCTAGTGATTATTCTTTCCCATTTTCCAGTTGGGTTGGCTTATCATTCAATTTGACTCCACTTTCAAGTTATTTGGCTGTATCTTACTCTTCAACTAAACAATTTTAACTTTTTTTTAAGACTTTTTATTTCAGTCCATATATGGAAGAAAACTTTTGCATTTGTCTTCATGGGAAAAAAAAAGTATGTTCTTTTGCCGAAGTCAGCTAAGGGGATTCAAATCTTAGAAAAAAAAATAAGAGAATTTTTTTGTTTTCCATCCTAACTAGCAGATCATCTTAAAAGCCATGGAGATCTGTCAGCCAGCTGTTTAAGTGCGAGCACTATGTATTACCTTTTCTTCCTAGTACATGACTTCCAATTAGAAAACTCAAAATAAGAACATACACTTTAAAGATCAGTTGTCTGAATGTGATCTTGAAAGCTAAAAACATTTCCTTGCTGTATAATGCAATGCAGTGCAGTAATTCCTTGGCTTTCGCTGAATCAGGGTGCAAAGTAACATCGTCAGTAGGGCATTGTGCCTGGTTAATACTTTTGAAACCAAAAGTAGGATTCCCACATGACCTTGGAGTTGTTACTACATGTCACTTGCTGATATCTGTGTTTCATATAAAGGGCTTACCTGCATACATCTTTTCTGCATTGAAATTGCTCAGTGTGATTTGCAGAGATACCAAGTAGGAAAATCTTAACTTTTCCAAAGGTCTGTATGAAGGTCCAGCTGGGAGTAGGGTTTAAGTGCCTCTAAGTATAATCAAATTTGATCCTAAATCAGCAGAAGCTCTGGGTAAAATTGTCCTTTCTGATTGGTGACACAGATATTTGCTCTTATTTCCCTTGTCATCTATGGCAGTTTTGTGTTCAGAAGAAATTAAATTTGTGCTTTGGAGGCATATTTTGCAGATAATAAATCAGCGGAATGAAAGTTTCCTCTACCTAAACATGGCAGAAAAATGGAGACTTTTATTACTGTGAGTACTTCTATTTAAAAAAAAAAAATCCTTTTTGTTAATTTTTTGCTCTGAGTTACCACCTTCTAATTACACCTTCTCAAAATATAAACAGATAAACTTGATTTACTGCAGTAAGATCTTCCATAGATCTTATTAGCATTTCTTATTGATAACAAATACACAGATATTTTCCGAAAAGCTTTCTTTTTAACATTAGGTCTAATGCGAGTACAAATCTGATTCAAGAGTGTTAAGACAAAGGAGTCTTAGAGTCCCTCAAGTGGTGACTCATGAGAATTGCAGAAAAATACGAAACGTCGCTTGCAGCTCTGAAAGGAGCAGACGCTTTTGCAAGGAACAAGATACTTTGAATGTAAGCACTGACAAAAAAAAAAAAAAGATGTAAAAACATGGCTGTTTGCTATAGAATGTACTTTCAATTTCTTTTAAATAGTGTCATAGTCACGCTTTTACCATGTAAGGTTAATTTCTCCTCCTTTGGGGCTGTATTCTGATTTCAGAAGTAAGGGTCTGGTTTTATTTATTAGTGGCAGCATATTAGGCTTAAAAATTTTAAATACAAGTACTTAAGTTTGACTGTACAATTAGGTTGTGTTTCAGAGTAAATTTAAATGGGTGTGCATGCTCCTCTACCTTTAAAATTAAGAAGGAACTTGTGTGCATTTTCACACAAGGTTCACACTTACAACAAGTTAATTTTATAAGACTTTGTGGTGTTTCCCTCAGTGAACTGACTACTTACAACAGAACTTTTTAGAACTGAACTGTGTCCCAAATTTGTTCTTTTGTATTTTTACTGCTGCCTGGTATCTCTCAGGGACAGTGCACTGTATTATTTTCCTACATAAAAGCTAGCAGGTGGGTCTTGGTAGGAGGCTGGTTCAAGGAGTTGTGCATTTTTGTTTTGCTGTGCTTTCAGTTTGTCAGTGTTGGCTTAGTACCACCATTTGCCATTACCTTCTTTATAGCTGAAAGCTGATGCCCTGTGTGTGTGCTTCTGAGCAACTGCAGCGATGTGCAAGTGAACAAAAGACTGCTTGACAATGCTGAAACCATGACCTTCTGTCACATGTTTTTCTACGCCAGAGAGGGTTTCAGATGTAGTTCTGGATATTTAAGGACTTGTGCAATTACCGCCTGGAAGATTTCTTCACCACAGCTGCTATTCATCCCCTCAAGCCTGTTCTTTCTCTCCTCCTTATTTTAGCATTAATCTCTCCCATAACTCCTCAAATGATTGGTACACAAAAATTCAGCTGTGAAGAAATCCAAGTTGCTCTTCAAAGAGAGAATCACAAGCACATATTTCTCCTGTATCCTTACAAATGTTTTTCCTTTATTTGTACATCACATGTTATGAAGCCTCCACGCATGAATTCAGTAACAGAATGCAGTTGGATTAGAATTGATTAAAGCATGTTGTTCATACTGCTTTCATTCAGTAAAAATTTTATTTCTGGTCCTTGGAAGAAAAATTTCCAAAAGTGACTAATATAGTTCATCACCTGGGAGGAAAGCACTTACTTTGTCAGCTATCTCTATGGTTCATTTTAAAACCCTAGGCGTGCCAGGCACAGTACACCTCAGTGTTGTAATCTACCTATGCAAGACAGAGATCAAAGTAAAAATGAGCTCTTCTGGCTGAAGTTGCTCAAATTTCCCCAGGTTCTTTGTGAACCAGAGATTCGGGAAAATAAGTTCCCTCTCCACTTGCTGTGCATTGCATCTCTTGCTGCTTTCCTTGATAAAGAACCAGCTTTTCTGTGTACGTATGTCAAAGGCCGTATTTCTCTCCAGGATGTGTGTCTGTGTGCTATTCACATTGAATACAAACTGAGAACAAGACCTGGCTTTGTGGTCTTGCTTATACAGCATCTAATTGCAGCCAGGCCCCACTGTGAACTCAGTGAAACTTAGCTGACAGCTCAAGATCCACCTTAAATACATGCTTTTGAAGTGGTAAAATTAAACCAAACCAAAACAAAACAATTAAGCCAAAACAAAAGCAGAGCCGTGTGTGCATATCGAGAAATGCAAATGGAGCTTTTCTGTTGGGCTTTGCTAATCTGCAGAGTACTACAGTGGCATGAACCTTTCCATTCTGCAACATTTTTTAATAGGAAAGTTCTGCTTTGCAGAGCTTTTGGGAGTTAGTATGATTTTTAAACTCCTTTTCTTCTTCCTAGGTAGTTAATAACAAGGATTCCAACATCACAAATAAAGGTCTATAGCTGTTAGCAAAACAGTATACTTTTATGTAATATTTGGCAAAATAAAGTGGATTTTAAGCAATCGTGTCCATGTCAGCAAGCTTTCATAGGAAGTTCTCTTTAATCAGAAAGACAAGAAGTTTCTTCAACTTATAAAGTTGAAAAGTCTTCTAAAAAAGATTTAATGCATGGTTGGGTATTCAGTTTACATGGTTCTTCCTTATAGTCTGCAGGAAGGAAGAAAAATCGTGTCCAGCCCTTCACAGAAATGGAGTGGCTGACATTCCTGTTGTAACTGCACAGCATCATTTTACCTCTGTAATCATATTTGCCAGGTGTTTATTGAGATGGCACCAAGGAGGTAGCTCTGCCTTTTGGACCATATGTCCCTTTAAAGTGGGAAAGCACTTGGACTGTAATGCAGTGTTAGTATCTAACCATTTCTTCCCTACAACTGTGAGCAGAAGCTGTTGATAATACTATAGCAACAGTCTGTGGTTTATCTCAGCCACACAATGAAATTTAAAAATGTCTTTGCAGCAATAATCTTACGTGATCATAAAGATTTAAAAACTGATGGGGTGAATTTATTGTCTTTACAACTAACTACATAAAATGGCTATCTCAGAAACTTCCAGGTTCGCTCTGTATTGCCTTTTTTTCTGGTTGTTTGTTCCAGGATGTCCACTTCAATTTTCCCTACCACAGCATGGAACTCTAATATATTCTCAGCAGCATGTTAGGACAAGGGAGTAATGGAACAGTTTCAGAACAAAAGGAAACCTCTGCTCTTAACATTGTATTTGTTGGTCATTGTTATTTATTGCCATAAATTTTGTCATAAACATTTTCTTAAAAGAAATATTTTACCAGAGAATAAGTCTTGAATAATTCAGGGCAAGAAAATATCTAGAGTTCTTAACGAACATTAGAGGACCTGACATTAGTGCTGATAATTTAGAATTTTAATCACTGCTTTCGAGTTGTTGCATTGCATGTTTTGTTTGTTTCTTTCAGCTTCAAAAGGGGATTTTACAGATGAACATAGAGCCTTGAAGTATGGATGGGGGAGATTTAATCAGTGCATACGGGAATGTACTATACCACCAGATTGCAATTATTAGACCATTTCCACTTTCTTAAGAAGATCTTACTCTCAATTATTTGCTAGCAAATAAATGAGTAAACTAATAATAATGCTGGGGTCTTAGTCTTGCTTCCGTAATAGATGGCTCAGAAGAGATCCTTTGTAATTCAGCCTCAATACCATATGTCTCTGTTGACATTAAAGTGCTTAGTTCCAAATGAGTTGGCTTCATTCAAGCATCTTAATTCAAGAGTGGATGATTAGATCTTAAGCTAAAAACCTATTAGGATGTAAGCACTTATGCTGCTGAAAGGTATTAAAGGAACAGCATAGTATGGTTGTAGATAAATCCTCTATATCTCATACTGGTTGGTTAAACCATGTTTGATCTTAAAACAACATTAAAAACTAGCTTAAATGTTTGAAGTTGAATGTTGCATAAAAAAAAATCCAGAATATGTTATGTGAAAATAAATTTTGAGGGCTTCTTGAGAGATGGGGAAGCTGACAATCTGTAAACAGAAATAACATAAAATGCTTTAAATAGTGCACAGACACATTTTTTTAGAATTAAAAACTGTGGGTTTTACTTTAGTAAGTAAAGTGTAGCAAGAAGAATAAGCAACTCCAGATAACTTTATTCAGTCATTTCTTGGCATGGTAACCAGCATTTTTAATAATCTTGAAAGCTGTGTATTTTATCTTATTTTTCATCTGGAGAGCAATGCAAATTATGTAGTTACCCAAAAACCCCACAATATTTGTGTTAATTGCAAAGAATTATTGTCTAATGCCTAAATTAATAAAACTCAAATACTGAAAACAAAAAATTGGTATTTTGGGGGACTGATTTATGGCACAATTTAATTCTGCATATGACCTCTATATATGGCCACTGTAAATTTATTTTCTGAATGATGTATTTTTGCCTCCAGCCCTGTAACAGAAACAGGAGAAGAAAACATATAAGTGACCTTGAAAACTTGCTTAAATACTATTTTATAAAATACTTAATACAAATAACAAAGATAAAAACTTAGTTTCAGAACCAGTCCTGTAACCTGTGGGATATAATTTGGGGACTGTTTTGAATGTCTGTCTTTGGCTATGTTTCCATAAACGGTTGCAGGATAAGATTTTCAAGAAACGACTACTCCATAACAGTCTGAAAAACTATGAGAGTGCTCATACTTTGCTAGTAGTTACTTTCCCTGCAGTAATGCAGTATATGTTTAAAAAAATGATGAGTGTGTTTTATTGCATCTATAATGGAATTAAATTTCTTCATGATGAATTGCCTTTGCATGCATATAGCCATCTTTTAGGGACTATAACAGGGTGAAATATGGGAAAAAAGGTATGAAAAATCTGATTAAAAGTGCAATTACTTGCTTTTAGTTGGTCTTGATGGTGCTCACTTGTTGAAGATCCTTTGGCAATTCATGTGATGCTGATTTGTCCTCATTCCTTGGCACAAAAATGACATCCAGAACCCTGGAGAAGATGGTGAACTCATTGCTATTATGCACACTGCTGTAATGCAGAGGGGGAAACAGGAGGTACTTGTGCAGTCCAGAGTAAAAAGAAAGGCATTTAGGATGTGTCTACTTGTGAAAAATGCATTAACTTAAAAAATACATTAGGAAATCAGCTCTGCTGGAGAGGCACAGTCTTATTGATGAATTAACAGCATGCTTGCTTCCTCTTTTCTCTGAAGTTCTCATTTATTAAGCACAAGTCAGTAAAGGGCCTCTGCTGTAGTTGAAAACAACACAACATTCATATTTGAGTAAGATAAAAAGTCACAGAAGTCTGTGCTGTTATAGAGCTTGAGAATCTCTTCTCTAATCTTCTAACCCCATTTCTGTTAGGATACTGAGTTGCTGCAGGTGGGGTTAACCAGAAATAGCTGTTTCTATCCCTGTACTTGACAATGCCATGGTACGCAGATGACAGCTTTCAACTTGTGGTTCTGGAGAGAACATCCTGGACCTGTGTGCTGCTGGATCACACAGCAGTGAAATCCTGATTAGGACCCAGCCTGGAAGCCAAACACAGTTTTCTCAAGTTAGCCACAGCATGTAATACAGAGTTAAGGTCTCAGCTTGTTTACATCGGAGGTAGGAGGAGACAGATATCTGATCCACCATGTAAAAGTCAGGCATCTATGTTTAAGGCTAATTTGAACAGCACTTGGAAGCTTTTCAGCTTATGGACAAATAACCTGGGATTCAGACAAGTTGATCATAGTCAGACCAGAAAAAAGATCTCACCCATTTAGCCTAGCAATTCACATCATTATTGATCAGGGTTTCAACAACAACAACAACAAAAGAAGCTCTTTTTATCCTGTTTTCAGTACCTTTTTGTTTGTTGTCTGGTATGGGACCTAGGCTAACATCACACTCAGCTGTGTCAAAACAAACCCCTGCATACATCCTACCCCCATTTGTCCCCTTTGGATACATATGGATGAGTAAACAAATTCTATAAAAATCTATTGCAATGATGAAATGAGGTAAATTGGTACAGTTATGTGAACATGCTGCCTTACAGATCATCTCATTTTGAGTCATCCTCTGAATATGTACTGGTTTACAGGATGAAATAAGTACATGAGAGAAGGGATTAGGTTAGTGGGGAAAGAGAGAGTAATGAGGGGAGGGAAGACTAGAAAGCAAGTAATAATGCAAGAATTCACATTCTCTGAGGCCTGGAAAAGGTGGAGGTCAACTATTCTGTACTCCTTGACAGCAACAGAAGCTGATTTTCATCAACAAAATTGAACCTTTTGTTCCATAACTTCAGAAAATGTATATTTTCAGCAGCTTTAAGAAGAAAGTCCCTATGGCAATGTGCAGGAATGATAAAGAATTCGAAATCCACAGGATAGATATTATCTAGCCAAAGGGGAAGATCTGAAAAGTGGGGATATCATCTCCCTTTTCATATTGTAAAATACATCCTATTACACTCCAGTTTCTTGAGTGGGAGTTCTTGACTTAGACTTTCATTTCTGACAACTGAATTATTATTTCTTATCTGAATTTGCCCTGATGACTTCCACCAGTCTTCAGTTTTGGTGCTTCCTCTCTTTTGCTGTACTGTTATCATTCTCACTTTCACAGTGGCTCACAGCAGAAGCAGCAGCTGCTATTTTCTCATTATGTGATTGCAGCTGCAGCCTGCCTTGATGTTGCTTCCAGCTCTGTCTCCCTTTGCAGGCAGCACCAACTCACCCACAGTCAGTACTAGTTTCAGACCAGAGTGGCTGGATTTTGTGGCTAAAATCCAACGGAGCCTGTAAATTTAGGTTGGAAAACCCCTCACACAGATTGAAGGATTCTCCGAGCAAAAGGCACAAACAGGTTTCATCATTGCTCATGGTGACAGAAATATAAAGCAGTTCTGCTTTTAAGAACAAAAAGATATATGAGAGATATTCCTTCAAGTCCTGGGGATGCCACATAGTGATCCTCAGCACTGATGATACCCTTAAAGCCTAGGAAGCTACAATTTGCAACTTCTTACAGATGAAGCTGCATAAACCTGTGGTTCTATCCCTTCCACTTGTGGAAACATGGGGAAAATTGCTCCACCAGAAGGTCTTTGGAGAATAATGCTTACCCTTCTTTGATGGGAAGTGGGGAGATAAGAGCTGTAATGATCAGCACGTCTCAAAGCTTGTGAAGCTTGTCCCTGGAATAGACCCTGGGATTTAAGAGCCAACTACATGGTCTCCCAGACTGACAGAAGGGTATGAACTCTGTCAGTTCTGCTCTCACAGGAATACATCAAGGCTAATGTTTTATCTCCTTGATGCTTTTTACAATGCTTCAAGAAAACACAATATGTTAATGTGTTAAAAAGTGATCAGGCTCTAGCTCTGTTGTTTTAGTTTGTTTGACTGCCTGGCTCATTATTATCTCTTTGTAAGGGGGTTCAGTCATCCTTTGATGTTTACAAGTCACTGAGCTGCATGTGAGAGGTGCTTTATCTCTTTGCGAAAGGGTGTTTCTTGCAGACTTGTCCAAGAACAAGTTTAAATGCAGCATAGTAGCAAGAATTATCAAACCCTGGCTTTTAAAAAATAATTCCGCTTTTTCTTCATTGGAAGAGACCGTGGTGCTGAACAAACTACAAAACTGCGTAAAGAGCCATCCTCCCAGTTATGTGGTTAGCAACTATTTGGACACACATGGCAGTCTCCTGGCTTTAGGTGAAAGTGTATTGTTGTATTACAGTAAAAAAAATCAAATCATAGAATCATAGAATAACCAGGTTGGAAGAGACCCACCGGATGATCAAGTCCAACCACAATAAATATGAGGAACTTAATGTAAACAACATCCCTCCCTTGGATTAACCTCAACTAATTCACTAACAACAGAATATTAAACAGGAAGTCATGCTTACATACTGTTTACGATTAATAAGAACATGTGTTTGACAGTAACAGAGCGTCCTGAGAACTCTCCTGTTCTTAGTTTATTTATGGAGGCACTGTAAAGTATTTTCTGCCCTCCAAGAACATTAGAAATGCACCCTTGAGGGAAACTTATGCATTCAGCAATTAAATTAAGGAGAGATCAGTACTAACTTGTGCTCCACTTCAGGTAAGCCACAATGATAATTGTGAAGCTAGAATCCGGTTTCCATGTTTTACTTGAACAGTATGCAAAAATTTTAAAGAGCAAGACTCATTTCAGAAGAAAATCTCATCTATATGCATCTTCAGCCATTGCAACATAATCTGTATGGATATTCAGTGAGATGGAGGATTTTGCCAGAGGATAAAATTTGCAAAATAAAGGGAAAATAGGTTGCACGTTCACTTGTACCACAAAGTGGTAGAATGAAATGCCAGTGTGGATTTGGGCTGTATACCTGAAGTGTTGGATAACAGGGTAGGAAATTACATTGACTACATGGAACTTGGAGGTTTACTGGTTGGGAGTAGAGATTCACCTAGTTTGTTTGAATGCTGACCTGAACGCTGTACTGGCTGAAGCTTGTGTGAAGTGGGATGAATGCCAGCCAGCCACCACTTTCTCTTCATTAACGTGGGAGTTGTGTTCTAAGACCAATTACACAACTGACTGTCATTGCTCCCTTGTGCTCTAAGTGTCTGTATTTAAATATACATGGGTGCAGATGTGGCTACACCATCTTTGAGATCTTGCTGTTCCTATAAGCAAAAAGAGAGTTCTGGCAGAACGCCTTAAGAGTTCTAAGCCTCTGACTAACAGGAAAAAAGACCTTGAAAGCTGCAGGAAGGGAAAAGGACAACAGAAAAGAAGAACAAAATCCTCCAAACAGGGAGCAATTTGTTCATGAAAAAAGTTGTGTGATCTGTGCTAAAAGAAAATACTAGACATTTGCACCATCATTCGTGACAGATTATGGGGGTGCACAGAGCAAAAGAAAAGCATCATAGCATAGTTGTTCTTGAATTAAAAGAAAAATAGGAATCCCAAGGTAACTTTTCTGGACTAGGAATCTTTGAGTAGGAGGTCACAAATAAAGTGGTTGCAAGACTAATAGAAATACTAACAGAAGAGAAAAACTCAACTGCTTTGGCAGAGCTGTCTAATAAATTGCTGAAAAGCCTTTCCAGCCCAGCCTTTACTTCTAATGGGTGCTAATTGTGTTTTCCACCTATACACAGGTAACAAAAGGTGTTGTAGCCAAATGGCAAACACATACTCAATAGAAAAACCCTGAATTCTTGATAATCCCGTTACAGTGAAAAATTTAAGCTATCTCGTTGTACTCTGTGCCAAATGACAACCCTTTAAGTAGAAGGAGGAGTAGGTTCAAGCTTTCCTGAAGCTATGCATGACATTCCCTCACCCTCCCTGCACACCCTTTGATGGCTTTAATGTTCGTTCTTCATTGTGAGGTGAAAGCTGGACTCTGGTGATAGCTGTTTCTGCAAGGCAGGAGTTAGGAGTCTGCAAAATGACTTGCTCATGCAATACAAAGGGTTCTGCAAAGCTCATGCAAACAAGCAGGAGGGGAAGGGTTCCTTGGCAGACAGAGGAGAGCACATGCTGCCTTTGGGAAGCCAAGTGTCTCTCAGTCAGTACAGCCGGGATGCTCACATGGAGTGGTGATGACGCTGAACCAAAAGCAGTCAGCAATTTCAGCAAAGACTGTTTGAGTGGCCTTGCAATTGTAAAATACTTTAGACTGTGAAAATGATGGCACCAATCCAAAGGAGTAGACAAGACCTCCAGATACAGTCCTGAATGGTTTGCAATACTTAAACATAATTTCATCTCTCCCCTTCTTTCTTGTTTATTAGAAATACAATCAGAGAGGATGAGAAGTGTAAATATTGGGTAAGTTAACTCTGCAATGAAAACTAACAAGCTGATATACTATGGCATTCACTTTCTCCTACAAGGATGTTGTTGTCTAGACAATGTCAAAACTCCAGTTGTGCATTATTTCTTCAAAGCAGCTTCTCTAATCTGGGTGATGATTGTGCCTCCTATGAATCCTAAATTTCATTGAATGTCCATATTATTGCTCCATCAAAACCTCTTTAATCCTTTATGTTTTTAATAGCAAAGAGCCTGAAGCCAAATTTTGTCAGCTGGTAATAAATTCTGTTTTATTTTCACGGAGACAAATCATCCATTTGCATGTGTGTGAGAATAGGCTTTCTTGCCTGAAGGCACCTATGAACAAAATACCAAACACAACAAAAGCCAGTAGAATTCTGGTTTTGATAGTAAAAAATAGTACTAGAAAGACTTCTTCATTTGTACAAGCCAAAATGTTTTGCTGTGACAAGTGGCTACTGTATAACTGGCAATAAACATTTAAAAATGCTTATTCAAGATCATGCTGGAGAATAGTTAGAATTTAAACTAAGTAGTTTAAAGAGAATGTCAAGCCAATGTTGGGCTTTGAACTGGCACCCAAGTCTTCTCTATTATGTGGTCAGAATAGATTTTTGACAGCCTGAATTTACTCCGACAGTCAGAAAGATTAAGATTGCCACTCAAAATTAAATAGGGGAATCGTGTCTCTGATCTTTAACCTTATAAGAAACACATCCATTCTGCTAGAAGCAGGTGAGAAACACACTGAGAAGCCAAATACATAATAGAAATAGGCAGAGAAAAGACCTCTGGGTCTTTTGTTTTCTGTGTGGATGTCTTGGGCTACCTGGCTATAGCTGTGGAGACAGCATGCCTGTCTCAGGCTTTCCTATCAAGTGTTACCCTTGCAAAGGCAAAAGCTCCATGGCTTGTTGCTGGTAATACTCAGCTAAAACACAGGTGAGTAGCCTCCAGGATAGTCCTAATAAATGATTGCTTATGTTAACAGCATACGGAAAAGTTCAGACTAGAGACACTAGGAAAGATTCACCTTGCATTAATTAATAGTCTGATAAGCAAAGAATCACCTTAGGAAATGAGAGATAGAGACAGAGACAAATGTTATTTGTATTTGTTTCAAGTCCTCCTTCTTCCAGACCTGCCCATGATCTTGCTGGCTATTTGAGGATGGGAGGAGTGGCTTCTGATTACTTTTTCCTTTTGACCAGAGATTCAGTCCTGAACTAGAGAAATGTTCTGTCCAAAACTGATGTCTTAACAGAAAGTTGTTTTGAAGCATTACTATTTTTAGGGAAAAAAAAATTAAGCAGCAAATATTTAGAATATCTTCTCAATTATATGGGTAAAATGTCATAGCAGCTATCTGAGCCCAAGTAAACATAGCAAGACTGGGCTCAGGGGCAGAGAATCACTTGACTATGCAGTACTGTGCAAGGCATGCCCATAAGCATTAATCTTCGGGGGGGGGGGGGGGAAGGAAGGGTAAAAATTATTTACTAATAGAAATGATAAAAGAAACCCCAAATAAATGCAAACAACAGCAAGATGCATAAAGACAGAATGGAAAGCAGAACTACTATAGTATAATTAATGAATTTACCACATATCTCTCTGAACCACTGTTTTCCATGTTTTTCAGTGAGTATATTAAAAAAAAAATAAAATCTGCAGTAATGAAGAACACTCGATATGTTGTTCTGAGAGTGGCTGTTAAATACTGTGTCCAGTTTCTTTCTTCTGTTTAATTCAGGCCTTTCAAGTACTGGGGAGTGTCACAGGATATAAAAGCATTCACACAGAAGTGAGGATCACTGTCCATCTCTTGAGATTCCTCTAGAGTTCACGGGGCTTGAAGGCTGTTGAGGGAAAGGCAAAAAGGCCATACTGTGACTTTTTATGGCTGACAACATATATGTGATGGCTTTACAGGTAACTTTCACACTGTAATGCACAAGGTGTGCTAGAGAGGATTGCTTTTTCGAGTTCTTTTTCCTTGCCAGAAGATTCAGCAGGTTATTCTGCTGATGCTTGCTTTCTAGACAGCTGTGGCATGAGAACTCAGAGACAAGGATGGAGAGGGAGTGCAGGGACAGTCCTAGTACCTCCATATCTTTTTTGTCATTGTTTTTTTAATGGAGTTATGCCTAATTTCTGCAAAGTGTAATGTCTTTATGAGGCACTAGCAAATGAAAGTTGAGGGATTATGTCTGCTTCAGATGTGTACCACTCCTGATTGATTTTCTTCCTTCCAAGCTTCTGATGACAATCCAGAACCTTAACACAGGGCTAGGCTGTGCCTGGCAGGATTGCAGCCTTCCTGTGCTGTGGAAAGATAAAATGACCATTGAGCAAAACACTTTCTGGTCACACCAAGCTGTCAAACAAGGCTTGAACGAGGTACAGCAATCTAAACCACTAGTAGAGCACACTTTTGCTCCATGTGCCCCCAGGAACCATCAGAAATAGAGAGAGAGCGAGAAAGATACATTCTCTTTCCCTCCAGCAGTTCCAGCAACAGGAAGGACACCTCCTGGCGCTTACAGGAAGAACCTCTGAATTCTCCTAAGTCAAAGGCAGAGGGATTTGTTTGCGTTTTAAATCATAGAACAACTAAGTTGGAAAAGACCTTTGAAATCATTGAGTCCAAATGTACCTGTCCACTACTAAATCATATCCCTAAGACCTTCATCTACCCATCTTTTAAATACCTCCAGGGATGGCAACTCAGCCACTTCCTTGGGCAGCCTGTTCCAGTGCCTGATAACCCTTTTGGTGAAGAAATGTCTCTTAATATCTACTCTGAATCTCCCCTGGTGCAACTTGAGGCCATTCCCTGTAGTCCTATGGCCTATCACTTGGGAGAAGAGACCAACACCCACCTTGCTACAACCCGCTTCCAGGTAGCTGTAGACAGTGATAAGGTCTTCCCTCAGCCTCCTTTTCTCCAGGCTAAACAACCGCAGTTCCCTCAGCTGCTCCTTCTAAGATTTGTTCTCCAACCCCTTCACCAGCTTCGTTGCCCTTCTCTGGATCCACTCCAGGACCTCAAAATGTCTGTTTTGTACTGGAAGTCCCAGTATGATGTTTCTTTCACACAATCTACTTATGGATGAGTTCCTACCATGCAGACCTTCACCCAGAGTAGATGCACATCTCAGCACGTTGAAGATAGGCTGAAGACATTTTAATGGTCTTGTGTACGACAGACTAATAAGTCTCTGCTGTGGAACTGTAGCACTGCACAGCTGGTGTTGATGTGATCTCCAAAGCTATTAGCCAGGCCAGGTTTGCAAGGAAGTTAAGTTTTTTAAATTAAATAATAAATATAACTGTGGGGAGGGTGAGCATGAAGAAAACAGGCTGCATTTTCTGAGCAGAGCTTAAGTGTCCCAGAGCTTACCACATCATTCTCTTTCCCCATGGTAATGTTTCTTTACATTGCACAGCTTGATTTCTGTTAAGAGAACTAACAATTTTTTGCTAATGTGCCTTTCTGAATGTTGCTTACAGTCTTTTCAAAGGGCAGGTGCTTCTCAGCAGTAGCTTCAGCATAACACTAATTGATAGTCTTAGTTGATGGAAGCTAAATGCCCACTCCCATTTCATTTGTAGCATTTGACCACCTCCTTGCACAGCAGATGATAGTGTGAATTCTGGAAAAGGTATTTTGTATGTTCTCTGTTTATTGCGGAAGTAAGAAAGAAGATATCAGTCAATACAAGCACTGTCATTAGACTGAATCGTGCCTGGTTCAACTCAGCAAATGTGGTTTTCAGTAAAGCATATTTTGTTCTTTTGCCTAAATCTGTCTCTACAGCATACTGCCAAACTTTTCTGCTGCCATGACTTTGCCTTCTCCCTCACAAATAAAACAGGAAAAGAAATGTTCTCTTTGAAAAGGTTTGGGGACAGGAGATAGGTTATCATAACTGTCCTGAGCCTTTTTTTAGGCAAACCTGATAAGCATAGATTAACAAAGTAAAAGTAAGTCTGAAAGCAATTTTCAGAAGACAGTAACAGGTAGTTCAATTGTAAGAATGTTTTGAACCAGCCACTGCTAAAACTCAGTGTAAACTGTAGGTGGCACCATTTGTATAAAATGTTGGAGAGCACTTAGTAAAAAAGCTGTCTCTTTAATTTAGACTTTTCTGATAGCTTGCGGTGATCATATAGCCTTTAGTACTCTGTGTAGGGGCTACTGCAACCTCAGTTCAAATCTGAGTCAGGAACAGGTACATCTTTTGAAGAGGTGTAAATACAGATTGCATACCAAAACGTATCTATTAAAGATATCTAATACTTAGATGAGAAAGCACTTACAAGCTCTGTAACTTGTATAAGAACATTTTGCTGTAACAGCACATGTCTCAAATATTGTCTCTGTAATCCTGTTGAAAAGTATCTTTTTAAAAATCTAAACATCTAAGGATATTGTGATAAACACAGTCTTATAGTGACCATGTAATTTTTACTCACTACAGCTACTTAAGTTCTGGACCTAACCATGAAGTCTGTTTGGGTTTGATCTTTGTTGCTTTTTCAATCTAATAAAGCAGTCAGCCTGAATTGCTTGGAAATACGATGTGGTAGATGTGGAAATCCTACTTACTTAGGCATGAATGGCTGCTAGCAGAAGCTCTTTGCTCATGACAGACAAGAAGAATCATCACTTGTCAGTATTTCCAGTGATTCCCTTTGAATTTGTGGTGGTAGCAGTGTGTGTAACTTCACTGTCCTGCCTCACTGCATAATACAAGCTCAGATTCTCAGAATGAAATCTTTGAAATGACTATGTGGATTTCATTAATTAGTCATGGTAACTAATGGCAGTTTGTATAATAGATGATAAATTAACAACAAAATTACTTAGTTGGAAAAGGTCATTAAATGGTGTTTATCAGATGATTTGGATACCACTGAACGGGTATTCTAGTAGTTGGTGCTTTAATTTGATAAGGAGTTAATTCAGGACATCAGTCCTCTGCGTAATAGATTACATCTCTGCCAGGATCAGGAGGATTCAAGCTTCGTGCAACAGGCCCAACCCTAGCACAGTGTGAATGACAGGTGGTTGTCTCTTTGCAAAGCTGCAGGAACTTTCCTTGCCCTTTGAGCCAGTGAAACAAAACTTTCTTTACACCAATATTAGGAAAATTCAAAGTTTCATATGCCTGCAAACCTGGGAGGGCACCTCACCCCTGGACACTGGAGGCTGCAGGCTTAGACTTCCAAGTTGAGACATAGTAGTCCAGTGACCCCTGGCATCTTATCACTTCTCTCAGGTTCATGAGAGCTCTTTCTATTATGTTTTTTAAAATGTCTTTGAGTATTCCTCTGAGTGGCCTCAGACTTCCTGTCTAAATATCATTCAGCCCTTAAGGAGCGTATCAGAGCAACTAGCTCTTGAATTCTTGGTCTAATTGCTAAGGCAGATGTGACTGATTTCCTGAAACAAAGCAATTAAGAAACATGCACTCATGAAAAAAATACCAAAATGATCTTTCATACCCGCCTGTAGCCTCTCAGAAATTTCATCCATTGTGTTAGATTTTATAAACTCCAGAAATGCCAAATCAATTAACTGCAGGTGCATATATTATTTAAAGCATCCTAGCAAATTAAGTCCTGGAACAGAAATCCAAAAACTGTAATGCTAGAAATTCTGGTCTACTCACACGTCATACTGAGGTTGCCAAAACCCTCATGACCTCATGCCGAAAACAGTCATGACCTCATGCCGAAAACAGTCATGACCTCAACTTCCATGGAGTTGATTTCTCTGTACCCAGTATTCATCTGTAGCTAGAGTGCAGAAGCACTGTATTATCTTATTGCTAGTTACAGTGATATTGATAATTTTGGAGAGTTTTTATAGGACAAATTCAAAATGTACTTCTTTTTGTCTTATAATAAGTTAGCCAGAAACAGTGGACATTCTGTTCACTATAGTTTAGGATAGTGGTATCTGTATTGCTAGCTCAATACTAACACTCTAAACTGAGGGCAAGAATGGCATCAGACCTGTGTTACCAACTCCCACTGCAGTTATTTTTAATCCTCACAAGAGAATTGACAATAAAACCCAACATCATATTGGAATATAAACATGGAAGTGCAGGTGGTTTCCAGAATTCTATTTCCTGAGAAAATACTTGTCAATTTTCCCATCTTGTTAGGGAAAGAGAAAACAAAAACTTTAGTACAAATCATTTTCCAAGGAAAACAGGATTGCAGACTAGAAAACACAGAAATATAACTGTGGAACTGATTTTGAAGCTTGAATTGTACAAGGACTTGACTGTACATTTCTGAAATATGTGAGACTTCATTCCTAGCAGACTTATCTAGAAAACACCCTCCCAGCTGGAAACCATGATCTAGTAAAAATATGTTCCAACATCCTTCTCTCTTACTTGGGAAGATATGGATATGATGAGTGGACTGTTTGGTTGATAAGGAATTGGTTGGATGGTCGTATTCAGAGAGTAGTGGTTAATGGTTTGACGTCCAGATAGAGATCCTTGACAAGCAGTGTCCCTCAGGGGTCTGTACTGGGACCAGTGCTGTTTAATAATTTTATCAATCATAATGACAGCGAGATTGAGTGCACCCTCAGCAAGCTTGCAGATGACACTAAGCTGAGTGGTGCAGTTGTCATGCCAAAAGGATGGGATGTCATCCAGAGGGACCTGGACAAGCTGGATAAGTGGCCTGTGTGAACCTCATGAGGTTCAACAAGGCCAAGTGTGAGGTCCTACACCTGGGTCAGGGCAATCCACAGTTTCAGTATAGGCTGGGGGATGACATGGTTGAGAGCAGCCCTGCGGAGAAGGACTTGGGGGTGCTGGCCGATGAGAAGCTCCATATGAGCTGGCAATGTGCACTCGCAGCCCAGAAGGGCAATTGTATCTTGGGCTGCATCAAAAGAAGTGTGGCCAGCAGGTTGAGGCAGGTGATTTGCCCTTACACTCCATCCTCGTGAGACCTTATCTGGAGTATTGTGTCCAGCTCTGGAATTCTCAGAATAAAAATGATATGGAACTGTTGGAAAGGGTCCAGAGGAGGGCTACAAAGATGATCAGAAGGCTGGAGCACCTCCCATAGGAGTACAGGCTGAGAGAGTTGGGGTTCTTCAGCCTGGAGAGGAGAAGGCTCCAAGGAGACATTATAGCGACCTTCCCGTACCTGAAGGGGGCTACAAGAAAGCTGGGGAGGGACTGTTTACAAAGGCTTGTAGTGATAAGACTAGGAGTAATGGTGATAAATTGGAGAGGGACAGATTTAGGCTAGAGATAAGGAGGAAATTCTTCGCCATGAGGGTGGTGAGGCACTGGCACATGTTGCCCAGGGAAGTTGTGGATGCCCCATCCCTGGAGGTGTTCAAGGCTAGGCTGGATGGGGCCTTGGGCAGCCTGGTCTGGTGGGACCTGTCCCTACCCATGACAGGGGGGTTGGAACTAGATGATCTTTATGGTCCCTTCCAAATCAAACCATTCTATGATTCTCTGTTCAAAATATTAACAAAGATCCAGGTTTACATGTTTCCAAAGCTCTGATTTTTTTTTGTTTCAGAATGCTTTGATGGCCAGAGAGAAGTGTTCATTTTAGCAGCCTTCTCTGCCTTTAAGTAGGGTGCTGATCTGGTGGGAAATGAAGTTTAGTATTTTAAAAATAAGAGAGGAAAAAATAGTACATGCCTTTCTCTGCAGGTCTTCTGAGTCCTTTTGTGTGTACCATTGTTCTTGTGCATGGCTCTTTCTATGTAGAAAGTCAAACCTTTAAGACATAGAGGTGTCTATGTTCCCAACAGACTTAATTCACATTTTGGCTCTGACACTCATAAGGTGTATCCACAAACAACACTTGGGAAGAGATTTAGTTCTTTTTAGTATTTTTTAATGTTAGTTGCTTATTAGGCTTAAAAATGCTAGAGTTTTTAAGCTGTAGTGAAAGACACCTAGTTGTTAAGAAGGCAACACTGAACAGAAAGACACAAAAAAAATCTGAAATGTTATTTCAACCCAGTATAGATTTCTGTTTTACTTCCTTCATTTTTCAAGAGTGCAGCAGAGTTCGTTGTATCCTGTCTGACACTCATATTAGGTGTTGAGCTGGACAGAAGGGAATGGCTGTTTTGAATCTGCAGTCATCAAATCAAATTAATTCTGTTTTTCATTCGCTTTACAGGAGTGCAGCTCATATTAAAACTTTTATAGGCCCCCTCTGAAATCTTTTCAAAGGGCTCTGGTCAAGAAGACTCTTTGAAAGGAGATCTTCTGTGTTAAAGAGAACTCCTGAAAGCTTAAATAGCTGGTTGTGCTTTAGCAAAGAATGCCAGGAATTCAGCTCACAGGTGGGATGATTTTACCTCTGGAAATTCAACTCTGAGTTTACAGGGTATTATTGCAGGATGGGTAGTAATTGGGGAAAATTTGGCAGACAGGGAGATTCCTGAGCCTGATGTGTAAACATAATTACATCAACAATGTCTGATGCTGCATTCTATAGCTTTTCTCATAACCTATTTTTCGTGTTTCTTAAAAGAAAGCATGTCCTACTCTTTAAAGAAGACTGCGTGTCTTCTTATTTGTAAGCTTCAGGAGTTACTCACAGTACTAGAGAGAGCTACACTGGAGTACATATAAAGATTGTAGTCAATTTTTGAAGCTTTCAGCTTGTACCTCTTTGGGTTGCTTAGGCTCGAGTTTGAACCGTACAGCTTCCTGCACTACATTTCAAACTACTGAGTAGAGCCTGGTTTTACTTCTCCATCAAGACTTCAGCACAAATCTCAAAACTATCAAACGTCCAAATTATTTAAATAATCTTTTCTGTGGCTTTCTTTTAAAAAAAAATGTTTCTCTCTTTTTTTATATCTCTTGAATTCTAAAATCCATTTTTTATTCTTAAAATTTCATGGATGTGTCCTCGATTTAGGATTTCACAGAGCAAAATCAGCTCTTTGAGTTAGATTCAAAAACATCTGATAAATATCTTTTTTACAGAGTTTTGTGAATGTCATTCATGTGCTTAATGTTTCATAACTTTTTTGTCCTGCACTTTTTTATAAAGAAATGTGATATATGTTTTCTCTCTGCCAAATACAACTCAGAAGATGACATTTTGTGATCTTTCCTTTAAAGAAATATCTTCTTTGCTACAAAGAAGCCTCCCTCCAAGGAGATCCCCACACCAAATTGAATTTAGGTGTTCTGTGCTGGTCTTCTTAGTTATGTGAGTCCTACTTTAAAAGCAATTCCTTTTCATCTTAATAATTTCAAGATAGTCTTGCTTCCTTACTGAGCCCTGGGTAGACACCTGGAGAAAGTTTGTCAAGAGCTAGTAAGACTGTGTCTGGATGCCTGTATATTGTTTGACTTCAGAATGACATACATTGCCTTCAGAAAGGGAAACATTTGAGATTCTGGCCTCAACTGTTAGAAACATACAGCCATTTCCCATAAAATAATATTCATTGCCTTTTCCTTTTTCATCCCCTGCTTTTTTTTAACTTGTAGTTGGGCTGTGTGCTCGAGTATGAAGAAATTGTTTGGTCAAAATAAGCAGTTTTCACTTCAGTCAGGGAGATATATAGCTATCTAATGATGAAATTAAAATTTGTCATATGATCTGAAGTTTATGAATATATGTTTGGGTATCTGAAGTTTATGAATACATGTCTGAGTATCAATAACAAAAGAGAAGTAGAACTGTATTACTGCATTGTTCAATCAGTATATAAAGTGCCTATCTCTAGAATTTGGAAGTGTTTCTTGAAAATTTCTTTCCTTCTGCCTTTCAGCTAACTTCTTTACCTCACCATCCTCATTCTGGGAAACCATTAGTCCCTAAAGCCCCTGCTCAATAACCAGCAGCACCCACCAGGCAGTGTAGGCAGGATGAGAAAATGGTGCTTAAACAAACAGATAATCATGTCAGACCATTTTCCTCTTGGGGAATCCTCCCAGTCACATCATCCTCTCCCCACAAAAATGGCATTACATTTCTAGAAGTGTCTTACTTCTCTTTATTAAAATTTCAGATCTAGGTGTCATGTGTCCCATTTGCTGCTATTGATCACCAGCCTTATAAGTGTGTCATTCTTGGAACTAAAAAGCCTCACAGTAAAGAAATTATTTGCGTGTAATTTCATGCCTCCTTTGCTACTCTTCCTATAAAAAAAAAAATAATTCTGGAATTTTCCTTGTGGACAGATCATAGAAATCAGTTTTTGCTGGGAGAGAGAAAGAAGATGTGTTAAAAAACTGACAGTGAAGTCATTGAAAATGTTGTCCCAATTAACCTTACTACAACATCTGTGTGAAATGCTTGAAATCACACAAAAGGAGACAAAAAACCCTATGGTGCAAGAAGTGTCAACCATCTCATCAGGTAGCAGTCAGCGACATGAACTTTTTTGTGCAGCAACTGCTTCCTCTCATCTGTTTTTTCTGAACTTCAGACACTGCGGCCTGTTCAGCAGTTACTGCAGAGCCAGGGCTCAGGTGGGTGTCATGTCCCCAGTGGTTTGTTTCCAGCAACAAGCCTGCAAAAGCAAGGATTAAAACAGTTCTCCCTTCTCTGTGCCGTGACTTGGATTTGAACCAAGGTTGCTGCAGCCACAATGCAGAGTACTAACCACTGTACGATCACAGCAAGCTACAAAGGATGTGTCCAGCATCTTGCATTTTCTGTCCCCTCTAGCAGAACCGTGCAAGCATTGCCACCTAGTGCGGATTGGCTATAGTGTTCCATGTGCTGACCTCCTCCCTGGGGTGATCACTGCTATTGTGACATGCCCCAGCATCCCCGTTGAAATAGCACTGCTGACACAGAAGTAAGTATTGGCGACAGTCTCAATTAATGTGGTGGCTTAAAAGATATATTCCTGCTCCTTTTGGCTATTACAGTTTGGTGTTGAAATCTTTTGTTGCCTTCTATCTGGCTGTCTGTCTTCAAATATACAATAATTATGGTCTGTGAATCTTTTTTTCTGTCTTCTATGCTTTGCCTAGTGGTGGAGGAAACTGGTGAAAACAACATTCAAAGTTACATAATTATTTTAGAAGCTGTTGAAAAGGAAGCATAAAAACACACATTTCCCTCCAGCTGTAAGTCAGATTTGAATCAAAATTACTGTAGCCACAGCACATAGTACCAGCCACTGGACTGTCATGGCAAGCTGGGACATTGTGAGAGGCTTTGAATGGACATTGCAGAAAAATAAGATTTATAGTAAAATAGAAAATGTTGATAGGACTGAGTCATCAAAGCAGGATTTCTTTTGAGGCTTGAGAGTTAATGTTTCAGAACACAAGTGTTCATAGTGGAGTTATTCTAATAATTGTCTTTATTAAAGATCTTGTATATACCATTTAGTCTCAGGTTTTAATTCTTTGTTTGACAATGACAACAATAAAAGATTGATGATAGCAAGTATTGTTATTTTTTGTTAATGTTAAGAAGGTGGAAGATATTGGTGAGTGCACTAAAGGGCAAAGAAGATGGAGCTAGGCTCCTTTCTGTTGTATCCAGAGACAGAACAGAGGACAATGGGCACAAAATGAAATAAAAGTAATCCTTTCTAGATCTAAGAAAAATTTGTGAGGGTGGTTGAACACCAGACCAGGTTGCCCGCAGAGGTTGTAGAGTCTCCATCCTTGGAGATATTCAAGACTGACTGGACATGGTTCTGGGCAACCCACTGTAGCTGACCGTGCTCAAGCAATGGTGGGACTAGAGACTCCCAGAGGGGCTGGCCAGCCTCAGTTGTGCTGTTTCTCAGGAAAGATTAAAACAAACAAACAAACAGGAAAACCCAAACAATGAAAACCCAAACCAACTAATGCCTATTAACCAAAATAAAATATAGTGCTTGCAGGTTTTTTTTTGTAGTTCTCTATTTCTGTATTGTATAGCTGTGCTTAACAGCACAAACAATTGAGCAGAACGGGTCTATGAGTATCAAGTTATGGGATGCTGAAAGCTTGACAGCCTTCCCTGCCAACATCTACAAAGTCTGTGTGAGATGGAAAAGTAAGCAATAGCTAGAGGTTAAGTATCTTAGTTGATACAGAAACACTTAGGACCAAGAGTCTTGGTGTCTTGTCCTATGTTTTCAGAATTGACAAAGCTTTGTAATATGGATCCGACCCACGTCACATCTGTGTTACATTTTTTCTGGGAGTTATAAGTGCCAGGTCATGGGTATGAATGGTTAATTTTATAAATCAGCAAGACTGCGTGGAATTTTCAAGCTTCACTTTTTGCTAAGGTGGATGAATATACATTGCATTGTTTCAGCCACACTTCTTATGATTATGAAAAAAGGAATTGGCTAATTTTTTTTCTACTATCCACAAATAAATAAAAAGATATCAGTTTGCCAATTTATTCAGATTATGCTCTTTTTTCTTCCCTTTTCTTTAATTACTCCACCCAACATAGTTGGTTGTATGTGCTGATATAATAATAAGACAGCAATTGTACTGAAAATTATTGCATTACTAGAAGTTTATCTTGTTTCAATATTTGTAGTGCCTTGGATTTGATCCAAAAGTCTATATTATTTTAAAAGTGCACAAGGTCACATTTCTGCACCTAAACACATATGTGCAGCTCTATTTGCATTGCTTTCCAAGATTCTGTATGCTAAATGAAAGATTTTTACATCTGTAATACTTCTGCATGGTTTCATGTTGATTAAATGCCTATCTACTTCATATTTAAGGCCTATTAGCAGCCCAGTAATCTTCCTCTGTCACTTCCACCCTCTGTACTTGCTCTTTTGTTGAAACCAAAACAGATTATTGTCAGACAGCCCAATGCAAAGCTACTGATGGCATGATACTTGGTATCATTCAAGACTGAGTGATTTTTAAAAACATTTTAAACTCAAAAGCATGTTTGCTACACTATAAGTATGCCTCTGGCTTTGATTCAACATGTACATTTGTAACTGTTAAACTTGAGTAGTTGCTGTTGGCGTTTAGGGAAAAACTTATCGAATTAGACAGTGTCAGCATGTCTGAATACAAAATATGAGCCTCTGGAGATCCTTTGACTCAATAGCATGTTAGTTGTGTTTCTTTAATTGGTTATGGTTGCTGAAATTTAGGTAAGATCTTGATCAATTTGGAAATTAGGAATCTTAGCCTAGTGGTACTGAATACGAGTAGGTCTCCTTGAAATAATCCTGGCACACTGTGTTTCCAGCATTTCCCTCATTTAAAAATGATCCAAGAAGCAGTGTATGGGCCTAACTTGGTAGCAGAAGAAACTTAGCTATGCTTACAAGTGGTAGGGCTGCCCTACATAAGAGTGGGCAATGGCAATGTCAAAGAAAAGATGGTTCCAGAATAAGACAAAACCCGGGACAAGTGGATTTGAACTGAAGACGTCATCTTTTTTTCCTGTGTTCAAGGTGTGGCTGTTCGGAAGTAGCAAGACCTCATAAGTGTATTAGTAACTCACTGTGGTACATCAGACCTCTGCCCCAATACATGTATGAAGCCATTTGTAGTACAACGTTCTGTATTGCAGGAGATATTGGTGCTACAGTTCAGATTATGCTATCCTTCCAGTAAAATCCTGTCACCTTGTCATCTGTCTTCCCCTTATGTTACTGCCTTTCCTTTCTGTTCCTGTGGAATTATATCAACATAAAGGAATGCATCGGTACACGTGTTGGCCTATTTCCCTCATGAATGATGAAATAACATCTAGCAAAATGTCCCCAGAGTAAGAGGCTGTTTCATGGGCTCTGTTAGGGAGACAGAAGAGCTAACTCAGCTGCTAACTCCTATGAACTTCTCTGCAAAAAGAATTGAGCCTTCCTAAGGAAAGAGTATTTCAAAGCAAACTCTTCATAAACTAAATTCCATTGCAGTCATCCTGATGACACGGTACCATTAAATAAGTCTGAAAAGTCCTTGTGGTTAAACTAAATACTTGCAACACAGTATTATCTTTGCAACTGGGTAAAACATAGAAATTGAACATCTTGTTATACCTGGTTTTAGTTGCCTGAGTTACTATGTGTCGACTGGTTGGATGGTTGCATTCAGAGAGAAGTGGACAACAGCTTGAACTCCAGAAGGAGCTCTGGGACAAGCGGTGTCCCTCAGGGTTCCGTACTGGGACAAATGCTGTTTAATATCTTCATCAATGGTATAGACAGTGAGATCTTGTGCACCCTCAGCAAGTTTGTAGATGACACCAAGCTGAGTGGTGTAGTTGCCACATTGGAAGGATGGGATGTCATCCAGAGGGACCTGGAAAGGCTGGAGAAGTGGGCCTGAACCTCATGAGGTTCAACAAGGCCAAGTGCAAGGTCCTACACCTGGATCAGGGCAATCCCCAATTTCAATACAGTCTGGGGGATGACGTGACTGCGAGCAGCCCTGCAGAGGACTTGGGGTTGCTGACTGATGACAAGCTGTATATGAGCTGGCAACGTGCACTCACAGCCCAGAAGGCTAACCATATCCTGGGCTGCATCAAAAGAAGTGTGGCCAGCAGGTCAAGGGACATGATTCTGCTCCTCTATTCCTCTCTTGTGAGGCCCCACCTGCAGTACTGTGTCCGGTTCTGGAATTCTCAGCATAAGAAGGACATGGAACTGTTGGAACAGGTCCAGAGGAGGGCTACAAGGATGATTAGAGGGCTGGAGCACCTTCCATATGAGGACAGGCTGAGAGATTTGGGCTTGTCCAGCCTGGAGAGGAGAAGGCTCCGAGGAGACCATATCGCAGCCTTCCAGTACCTGAAGGGGGCTACACGAGAGCTGAGGAGGGGCTGTTTACAGAGGCTTGTTGTGGTAGGACTAAGGGGAATGGGTATAAACTGGAGAGGGGCAGATTTAGAATAGAGATAAGGAAGAATTTCTTCACCATGAGGGTGGTGAGGCTCTGGGACAGGCTGCCCAGGGAAGTTGTGTATTCCCCATCCCTGGAGATGGTCATGGCCAGGCTGGATGGGGCCTTGGGCAGCCTTATCTAGTGGGTCATGTTCCTACCCATGGCAGGGGGGTTGGAACTGAATGATCTTTAAGGTCCCTTCCAACCCAAACTATTCTATGATTCTGTGATTCTATGACGGATTATTTAAGAACTCATTGCAGTTGTCACAGTTCTTAGGATAGGTATGCAGTGTAATATTAGACAGTAAAAAGATTTGGTTTTGAAATGTATTAGTGTTTTTTCAATAGACTTCAAAAAAACTCATCCTTTATCAAAATGAGTGGTTGATGGTGGACAAGTGACAGGGGACAGGACAAGAGGAAATAGCCTCAAGCTCTGCCAGGGGAGCTTTAGTCTGAACATTAGGAAATAATTTTTCACAGAAAGGGTCATTGGGCACTGGAACAGGCTGCCCAGGGAGGTGGTTGAGTCACCTTCCCTGGAGGTGTTTAAGGCACGGGTGGATGAGGCGCTGAGGGGCATGGTTTAGTGATTGATAGGAATGATTGGACTTGATGATCCGGTGGGTCTCTTCCAACCTGGTGATTCTATGATCCCATAACTTAAAATCACTTTTTAAAGTTCACATCCACAAGCACAGATGAAACACATGGAAAAAAGGTCACCCACAACAAGTATGCACTTTTAATACCAGTACGTGTAACACTGTCCTAAATGTGGCTCCAACCAAACTAGAAGTATTTAAAAGCTTCATAAGTATTAACCAATGCCATTTTATCATTTTTCTGCAAAGTTACTGCCTAATACAAATAATAAATTGAAGCAGGAAAAGGTTAAAGGCCATGCCTGTCATGACGTAAATTTTTACGATGACTCAAATGACATAATGGATCCTGCCTTTAGACTTCACTTTGACTAAAAGTGTAGTACAATGATATTATTATTACCACTGTCAAACACAGACCATGGGACTATTTTTTTATTATTAAATTAAGCAAATGTGCTTACACTTAGTTACGCTCCATGAAAAGCATTCCAAATGATTTATCTGATAAAAATTAATAACTTGTTTCATGTAATTTTGAGTTACTACATCTGGTTAGGCAACACTTTTTCTCCGTAAACCTTAAACAGCTTAATATTTATCTGAGTATTTTTGCTGGGTAAAAGAGGCTCCCTCTGCTGGATCTATAGAAAAGAGTATGGATCTGCCTATGTCCTGTGGACAAGGGCTGAGTATCAAATGGGGAGACTAGTCTTCGTCTGGGGCTTTGCCATTTATTATAGGAAAGTGGATTTTGTTATTGGTCTTGCTTGTTAAAAGCACTACTTAAAGGACAAGGAGTCAAAGCTTTATCTACAAGGGCTGTTGAACCACTGAGAGAGACTACTGGTTCCAAAGGGACAAAGAGGCCTTTCCTGAAAACAGCGTTTTTCACTAACTGTTAGAGAGCCAACCCTTTCTGTGAAAACAAACTAAAATTTTGCATAGTAAAGGAAAATCTGTTATGAGTCTATCAGCCCCAAAGAATTTAATTTACTTACAACTATAGCTCACCTGTGTCCTTCCCATGACAGCAGAAAAACTGCCTTGCCCTCTTTCAAAAGCATGAGTTCAAAAACCATGAGGTTTTATATGAAACCACAAAGACACCTAAGACAGCACATTCTGGCAGGGTCTGTGCAGAATGGGAGGATAAATGAATAACTATTTTTTTGGAATGCTCTTTTCTTAATGAAAACTGATATTATATAATCACAATTTTATTCATCTGTTATTTATTAATTATAATTATATGGTTGTAATTATAATTATTATAGAATCTTCGTTGTTCCACAGTTGCATAAGGAAAACATCAATGTTACCAAAATCAGAATTAAATACTGACCTACTGCAACACTACAATTCATAAAATCTGCAACAATTTCCTCATTTTTCAAAGTTTGGAGAAACAAAAATAAACCATGAAAAAATATGCCCTTCTTAACTACTTGTTTGGCTTTTTGATTATTGCTGCCCTTGGAATCAGCATGTGCTTACTGCTGTGTATGAACAAAGGGGCTTCTAAGATGAGTGACATATTTATGTTCTGAGTTGCAAAGTTTCATAGATATTTGTAACATTCTGTCCTTACCAGGAACTGTGACCAATTAAGCCTAGAAAGCTTTCTTGGTCAGATCACTTCGTGTCCAAAACAGAGAGAGAGCATTTTCTATATTAAGTTGCATTATTTTTCATGTCTAATTTAAGACCCTCTGCGAACTGGTTTTCATAAATTTCACTGCATCTCACTTCTTTTCCCTGTCTCTTCTAGCACTTTAATACCTGGTTGTTATATACTTAGATCTTTGGCAGTGTTATCTATGTGACTTAAATTTTGACTTGTAATATGCATATTCTGAAGAAGGAACAAAACTGAAAGTGTAGAAGGACCAAAACTGTCTTTTCACATAGCTGTAGGAATTCTTTGCTTTGTTACTTGGTTACAGGAGAACGGTGAGCTTCAGCTATGCATTTAGACCTCCATGTTAGCTTCTGTGTCTTTGTATCTAAACAAACAACACTAACCACAACAGAAAAAGGGCTATTCTTAAACAGTATGGGATTAGTAGACTATGCCACTATTTCCTGGGGGGAAAAAAAGCTACTCATGATCACAGAAACATGGAATCATAGAATCACAAAATCATAAAATAGGTGAGGTTGGAAGGAACCTCTGGAGGTGATCTGGTCCAACCCTTCTTCTCAGGCAGGGCCACATAGATCAGGTTGCCCAGGGTTGTGCACAGCCAGCTTTTTAATATCTCCACTGATGGAGCCTCTCTGGGCAACCTGTACCAAAGCTCAGTCCCCATGACAGTGAAAAGGTGTTTCGTGATGTTCAGGGGGAACCTCCTTATTTTGACTTTGTGTCCATTGCCTCTTGTCTTGTCACTGGGCACCAGTGGAAAAAGCCTGGCTGCATCTTACTTACAACCTCCTATCAGGTATTTCTATACATTGGTAGGACACCCACTGAACCTGTCATGTGGACAACACTGGACTGGCCATGGCTTCCTTTTTCATCCTGCTCTGGTGAAGGGGAAACTATCCCTAGATGTATTTGCTCATGCAGAGAAAGAGCACACCTCATCTACAAACCGGACATGCCTTCTAATGGGTCAGAGCAGCAATACTATAGACATGCCAAAGCCAGGTATTTCCATTGTGGTTTTACAACATTAGATGGGGAAAATCCTAGTAAAAATATTGCCATGCCTGCTGTTGTGGTATCCACCACACAACCTATCACTAGAATTAGGTAAATGAGAGCTAGCTTTTTTAACACTAAAGTAATTCTTGTTGCCATCACTGAAAAGGCATTAGAGTTAATGCAGGAGACCTTTCAGAACAGCTTCCAGTTAGCACAAAGGCACTAAAGAATGGTGAAGTGATAATCTGTTGTAAGTAGGCACTTCCTCTCATGCGTAGTAGGAAGTTTCCTTTATCAGATGTAGCATTAGCATGCTATAACCAGCCTTTCTTTCAACAGATGGACAGTTCTAACCCCAAAAGGAGACACAAATAAAGGGTTAACATTTTAGGGAAGTAAAGAAAGTAACAAATTTCAGCATATGCTTGGATTCTGGAAGCTAGAAAAGTTTGCTTCTTAGTTACCATTAAAATAGTCATTATAAATAAATAAATAAATAAAAATACAAGCAAAATATTGCCTTAAACATTTCTAGCCCCAGACAATTTCTGCACAATGTCACAAATTTCCAGCAACAGATTTCATACTGCTGACTGCTACCTTGTGAGCCTGGCGGTCCAGGAAATACTCCACCTAATATACAGATGATTTATCCTGTCTGTATCTCACCAATCTGGATCTAGGTACAATACAGGAGACCACTTTGGAGGCCTCTCTATGTTGACGTAAACAGTATCAACCACTCTCCTCTTGACTACAAGAGATGTTATACATGGCAATCCTGTTGGTTAGATATGAATCTTCCTTGCTAAATCCATGCCCTGAATGACTTTATTCACCTTCATCCATTTGGACATGGCTTCCAGGAGGATTTGCTTCATAAACTTACCATGGATTGAGGTGTGGCTGACCAGACTGACATTTCCTAGATCCACCATCTTGCCATTTTTGAACAAAGCTATGTATTGTTTACTTTTTTTCAAGTCATCAGGATCATCTCTAAACCACCATGACATTTTGAAGATGGTATAAAGTGTCTCACAGGGACATCAGCCAGCTCCAACAACATCCTGAGACACATTCTGTCTGGTCCCATGACTCACGTGTGACTAACCTGCTTAAGTACTCCTTAACTCAATCATCCTTAACTCTTGGCCTTGATAGTAGGCTTAGGAACTTAGGACATCTAAAAGCAAACAGAACCAGTAAAAATCAAGGCAAAGAAGTCACTGAGAGTCTCAGTCTTTTCCGCAGAAGTCTTTATTGCTGCTTTTCACATCCCTTCAAAATTTCAACTCCTGTTAAGTTTGACCTTTCCTAACCTCATCCTTTCTTGTATCTCAAAAAGTTCTTAGAGGTTTGGCCTATACTAACTAACAAGGAGACCTGTACATTATTTCTGATACGGCTTCCAGCTGACCCACTCTTCCTTTTATGTTGGTAGCATACAAAGCTGAAAAAATTCAGTCCAGGGATACTTCTCAGTATCTGTCAATTCATCCTACATTGTACCTCACAGTAACTGCATTTGTTTGCTGAATCAGAACTTACATAATAAAAATACAGATTCCTGTACCTCACAGAAAAGGAATTCAGCAGAATTCAAAGAAACTCTGAAACAATAAACATGAAAATATTCTCTTAATTTTGTCTTCTGTGTTATGCCACTCAGCAAGAGCAATTCTATAATACAACGCTGCTCCATCAGCACTGATATCAAGTCTCTACAACCCCACTAAAATATAATTTATAATTCATATTAACAGCTGCAGGTGGCACCACACGATACTATGCTTTTTTTTTTTTACTTTTCCTGTATTCGCATTTTTTTTTCTAGGTAGTGGATAGGGATACGGACAAGTTTCACAACTCATGCCTGTAACAGGCAGCTGATGATGTTTGTCTGAGAATGTAATAAAACAACACACGAGCAGAGGACTTTTCAAAATTATGGGAAATTCTGTTTGAAGCATACTAGGGCCTTTTACTATATTTTTTCCATTAAAATCTGATGTAGAAAATTCAATGGGTCACTTTCAAGGAGCAAATATAGCAAGGGGCATGGAGAAATAAGTGTACTATACCAGCTAAGGCACACGCAGCAGGAATCCAGAAATCCTATGACTGCTTGAAATCCATCTCCTGCTCTGCTATCATACACAGAAACATGTACATTGCCTTCACTTTTTAAGCTTCAGGGATAGCGCAATCTTTGAGGTTTTTAACCCCTTTAAAATTCTGATTTAAAGTTTAAAAGACTGACAGTAATTTTTCTATTGTCAACTCGGAACAGAAGCAGTCTGTAACCAATAGGTCTTCATGCCCTTACCCAGATGTTTGTGCCTGATCTTGATGTACAGCTACCCCTTATGCATTTGTCAGTAAAGTGGAGTGTTTTTCACATTTAATACTGGAGAAGTAAAATGTTTAGAAATCTGCTGTGCACAGGACTATCACTTTTCTATGTGTTCAGTCAAAAAAGAAGAATAGATGAGGAACATTTAGAACAAGATTTTCAATGAAGCCCATTTTCTCTCAGCATACTGAATACCGTAAATGCTGGATCTGGAAACCATTACAATATTTTTAGAAGCTGAAAACTAATCATAATGAGGTCTTGCAAACAATGAACTCTATTCTCCCTCTGACATACAGAAGGATTTACAGACATATTATTGCCTGTGCCTTCAGAGGAAAATCCCTTGTGCATTAGCACAATAGGACACAAATATCCACTGAGTTCTTCCACAATTACAGTGCTAGTTTCAGCCACTTACATATTTTTAATTATTATTCTAACAGTAGATGGCAACATTTAGTTGAAACTTGGCAAGCCTTTATGAGCTTTACAGAGTCATTTCAGTTCTGACTTTACTCATGAGACTTACAGAAGCAGAAAAATAACATATAGCAGCATAAAATTAGAAATTGTAAATTAACTAAATTGTTTAAATTATCTGTATAAATGAATATAGCAAATACCTTACTTTCTTCAAAGGTCCAGCTTGCCCAAGATAGTTTTTGACTGAAAGCCAGCTGTGCTCTGACAGTTTGTCTGGCTGTTTGGAAAAATGTGAATGTTCTAAGGGTTAAGCTTTCCTTATACAAAACCATAACTGGAGGAAAGCAGCAGATTAATTTCTTAAAGAATTATCAATGAAGCTTTTCCTGAACTGCACAGCTTGGATTCAGACCTGAATTGACAGCATCTCAGGACATTTGGATCAAGCTTTTCAGCGTAGGCATTTACAGTTCTCTGACTTTTGCCGTATCTGTTTCCTGTGATAAGAACTCAGTGAATATTCCCATTTAATGCCAAAGTTAATGAGAATTCTGCTGTTGACTTAATGGAAACAGGAACATCATCTGTAACATTAAAAGATAGAACTGCTCTCAGTTACTAAGATCACAGTAAAGCTGAAATCTCTTAACACTTCAGAGTTTGTAACAGATGTCCACATGCTTCAGGTGCAGGCTTAGGCATAAGGTGAAGCAGTATGTCTCCACTCACCCAAGGTGAGCAAGTATCCATATAGTGGGCTGTATTCTAGTATTTGGATACACACTGAAGGTATGCATGTGGTGTCTGGCCTTGGCAGAGGAGGCCAAGGGTTTAGGAAAGGAAATGCCACCTGCTTGGAGGTATCTAGATATACTAGTCAAAGTAAGGCTATGTGTGTGTTTAATTAGAATAGGCAGGACTGCCAGAACTAAAGACTCCCCTCATAGATATGTTCAAGTAAAATATTTTCTTCAAGTTTTAATTATTTAAAAATATTATTTATAGACCTTTGTGTAAAATACATCTCTGTGTACGTGATTCCTTGTGTGATCTGCCTTGAAATCTTGGGCTTCAGCTTCTCAAAAACAAAAAGAAAGACCATATAATCCAAGAACATTCACCAAATTCTTCTTCTTACATTACAGTGAAAGTAAAAAGCAGATCAGTGGATATTTTAATGTGCATAGCTTTGTGAACTCTTCTGACCAAGGCACATATTCTCCGTGGATAGTGCATCAATCACTCAGAGAGACTAGGGCATTTATTCCTGGCTTTTAGAAGCACAGCCTGAGCCTTGTGCGGTTGCGCAGACAAGTACAGAAAGAATGTCATTTGAGAGGGAGAGTGGGAGCTGAGTGAAGAGAGGAGGCCCTTGTATGGGGAAGAGAGAAGAAAAGAGAAAGGAAGAAGGCCCAGACACTGGAAAGCAAGATGCCTTTTGAGTTGCCAAGGCTTTTACAAAAGCAATCATGAGGTTATCCAAGAGGGAGTGAGCTTCTTATCATAAATACACAGATGATTTCATGGGCATGCTCTGGATCTCACCACACTTCTATGCGTATCCTGTTAAGTAATGTTTGGTCTCTGACTTTTTCTTGTAGAAGGATGTCTCAGGCAGAAATTCGCTGGAGGCTGCACAATCCACAGGGCACTTATGTGGATGTGGAATAGTTCAGTAAATGTCCTGTGTACCTATAGTTATTGCACATTTTTTCTGATAATGAAAGGAGAGATAGAGTATTAATAAACAGAGTATTTTGGAATTGTAAAAAGTAGTAAACGTAGGGCAGAAACACTGAGATAAAGAGGTGTTTAATCAGAGGAAGACAGGAGCATCTAGAGATACCCCTCTGTGCTTCAATTGTGACTGCAGAATTCCTTTGAATTCATCCCCCTGCAAGGAAATTCAGTGCAGCTGCTGGAAAAACCTTTAAATGTAGAGTGAGCAGGAATAGGAAGCTGCTAAAACTTTGGCTGGCTGTTAGGACCTGTTTTGAGGAGAATGTCCTAGCACAAAAGACACAGAGGCTTAAAAGCTGAAAAGCAAGACAAATCAGGAGCTTCAGGGTCACTCATCTTATGAAACAAGTGGCATTACACTTACAAAATGTTACGTCAATATAGATTTCTATTTACAAAACCAAGGTTTTTGTAGGTGATTGAATGATCCTGGAAGGAATTAGGAAGGACAGGCACACATTTTCACTATTCTCTGCTAAAACAGCAATGCAGTTAGGCAGTAATTGCCTACTAGCAGTGTGTGCTATTTGAAAAACCTGAAGAACACAAACATAGCTAAACCAGGAGGTTAAATAAGGGGGTTGGAGCATAAGTTTTCATACACTGCAGCTTGAAAATAATGTGGGTAAAACAGGGCCTCGATTTGGTGCTGTCTTTTCTGGAATGTATAGTGCAACTGGATCTAAATTTTGGGAGAGTGCCCAGTTTCAGATGTCTAAAGGCTCTGTTGAAAGCAGTGGAGACTATGCACTGCCAAAATTTTATGTACGCAACTGCAGATTGATTGCCTAATGGCACTGGTGGGCTTTGATCGTGAGTATCTGGAGAGAGAAGTCTCAGTAGGCACCCTTTCCCTCTTTTTACTCATCTAACTCCTAATTCGGCTTTTTCTTATGTTTTCCTCCTGTATTTACTACAAGTCTTTCACTGATACTTGAAGTACAAAAGTTCCTTTCCACACATAATTCTTTTCTCTAACAACATCCTAGTTGAGGACAGTGCAAGAAGAGTTAACTGAAGAAGGTGCAATGGTATGCAATTGCTCTAACACTTTGTCTATTTTGGGCTTTATGGGTGAGAGAAACAGATGAAGATGATTTCCTGTCATTCTCTGTTTCTTATTAGTAAATTGTAAAGAATTCTTAGGTACAGAACATCCAAGCAGGATCATCATCTGTAAGCAAGGGAAAATTCTTTCCTTACAGTTTGGTCAATGTGTGAGTCAGAGTCACATAAAAGATGTAATAAGCTTCTTCTGCTCACAATTAGAGGTTTTGTTCTGATGGCAAATTAAAATTTAAGTCCAGTAGAATTTGGTGAGAAATCTTGCAGATTCCCAGCTAACCATATATTGTGATTCCAGTTAGTAGCTAATAGGACTCAGAAAATCACTTTTATTGGCTCCTCCTTTCCATTTGATGTACAATTCTGGAATTGTGCAAAATTACAGCAAACTGCCACGAGTATATCTTCAGTCTATACTCATTGCACGCTTCCTTCTCTTAATGGGATGGGAATAAATGAAAAAAAAAAAATACCAGACTATATAGGCTCTGATTTTTAGTGAAAAAAACTTGCAGAGTCAACGAATTAAAACATGTTTTTAAATCATCCTTGCCCTAAAATCAGCCTGTTCATTTTTCTTTATAACTACGGTTATGGGGAATCATCTCAGAAGCTTCCAACTCTGCTACAAAGACAGATGTTCGAACGATCCCCTCCTGCTCAGTATCAGCTGTTCAGCAGAGCTTGCCCCAGAAACAAAGGAGCAGTTACCACGCAATTCTGGCTGCCTTTTCAGGAATGATACAGGGATTTTTTTAATAACAAAGGTACCTTCTTTGTTCTGAGGGTCAGATAGGAAGCCTCTGCCAAGTGCAGATTCAGCTCACGATCTATAGAACTTGCTGTGGCTCCTTGCTCTTAAACTTTTTTACAGGCTAATTATACAACCAGACAATTATACAACTCAGCTCATCATCCTGAGTCCCCCATGAATTCTGCATCTCTCCCTTTCAGGCATGAGGAATTCACTTATTTGATTAGCAGCAGCAGAACAGGCCACTTGAGAAAGAATGTGGGTAGCCTCACTGTCTGTTCTGCTGTGGGTAGAGAGTGAGGTAGTGAACTTGATTCAGTGTTCAAAGATAAACAGTCTTGAAGGCTACACTGTCACATCATTTTACTCATAAGTCAGGGTCCTTGGCTGTGGATGTGAAGAGAATCTAAAGAAATTAAATAGAGAAATCCCAAACCAGGCGAGGATATAATGTCGGCATGCTCTTCAGGGTTGTCATGTGATTTTCTCTAAACAGACTTCACAAGGAGTCCCCTGAACATAAAAGCAAGCTACATTGCTGTTTTCCTTTCCTTTGGTCCCTGGGTTACCGTTGTAGGAGTGGTTCTTTTCTTTCAGAATCTAAAAGCTTTCTGAGAGGTGAATTGCAAAGTGAAAAATAAACATCAAACTTAACTTTGCGTATTAGGGCATTGACCGGGGGAAAGGAGAGAACATTCCCCATAAATGAACTCCCAGTTTGACAAAATCATAAAAGCCTCATAAATGATTAAGTACAGAAAATAATGGCAGTTCAAAAATATGGTAACAAAACACAATAAATCATTCTTGGAGGGAACTCATATCATTTTCATGAATTCAGATGACAATAAGTTCTTATTTTACCACTCCTGAGCTCATAAAAGAGGCATATTTCATCCCAAGGGTAATGTTAAGATACTGTGAGTTCAGCCCAGAAATATGTGCTGAACATCCCCCCATCGCCAGACTAGGTGGAGCCTTGTGCATAGGACTAAGGCTTGAGTAACCCTTTCAAAACCTTCCTCCTTTCATGGCCCTCCCTGCTGCTGTGCTCTGGTCTGAGGAACATGTCTGGCTGGGGTTGCTGAGTCTCAGGGAAGAGATCATTCACGCTTGGTATTGCCTCTTAGGTATTCAACAGTCATCAGTGGACTAGAGGCGCCATTACTGATGTGTGGGTCACAAAGGGAAAGAAATGAACATAAAAAACATAAGGCATATTTTGGCCATAAGTAACACCAGGAGGACTACTGTAACATAAGGTGGCCTCCATATCTGATAAATTGCACCAAAATCTAATTTGGCTTTTCTAACAGCAGGCATCCTAGGAGCCACCCTTGCCTCACCTGTCGTTTCTAAACATGCCATATGCACTTCAGTTCCCAGAAGTGCAGGACAAATTCCTAGACAGCTACTCTGTCTGAAAATGTTAGGGATGAACATATTCAAATGGCAAGGAAAAAATGTCATCTCCCTCTCCCCTCCGATCACCATTAAAGCTGTACTTGAATGTTACCATGGCTCTCCTCGGCCTTTCTTTCAAGACAGAACAAATCTAGGTGTGTCGTACTTCCTTTTCAGGTCTCATTTTCTCTTATATTTGGAAGATGTCTCTTTATTTTGTTCCTATATACACCCAGCAAAGACATTGTATAGACTTCAGCCTAAATTTCTGCTATTTTGTAGTTAAGTGGAGAACTGTATTTCACTTCACAACTATGGTAGGAGCTGATGCTCTCTGTTTTAGTGGGTTGCACATCTCTGCCAAACTCATCGGCTCAAAGCAAAGTGGAGATCAGGAGTTGAACGCTCTGTCCCCCATGGAGATAATGGCTTCCTGATGTTAGCTTTTCAATTTCATAAAATGGGATAACACTGGCAACCTGGCTGCCTTTGAAGATTTGGTTGTCGAGCTGAGGTAGATAGCAACAATGATGATGTCTAAACACTCAATTTATCCTAGATTTGAGATGGTTAAGAAGCTCCACTTGACGAAGTTGGAGAGTAAAAAGTCTTCAGCAAACAATGGTATCTCTTTATGATGAGACAGAATTTGGGAGCACATGGTGCAAAGCTTAGACTGCAAGAAACAGACAGCTCTGTGGAAAACCTCTGGATAATCACGTCCACAGGCATCAAGCTTGATGGTAAGCCTGCCAGGATGATTCCATGGAATGTTATTTTTCATTTTGCTTAGTGGAGAGGCAGCAAGCAATGATACCAGTGAATAGTTTTAAGCATTCACTGCACCTCAGTAAATTAAGTGCTAAGGTGACTTCTGGAGTCTTAATACAGACTTGAGTCCATAAGCATTATTGTGCAGAACTCAGAAGACCTGAAGTAGGACAAGAGTAATTATTTCAGGCAGGGCACATAAATGTAGAACTTTTTATCTTTGCTTCACTTAATGCAAGGTCAATGGTCCATTCACCTCCGAGGGGTTTGTGTGCAAGTAAATGAGGCCACGTTCCCAGTGCCGTTGTGTACCATGATAAGGTGGATGTGCCCTGAAGAAGGTCCTGGGCAGATGATAGGTCTCTTGGACCAGGGTCATGCAAACCGGCCTTTGATGGAGGAGACAGTGCAAGTAGGGCCAGCTGGTTGTCACCACTGACCCAGGTGTGAAGCAGGCCACAGATGCAGACAGGGGCCTTGAAATGATCCAGCGATCACAGAATCATAGAATAGCTTTGGTTGGAAGGGACCTTAAAGATCACCTAGTTCCAACACCCCTGCCATGGGCAGGGACATGTCCCACCAGAGCAGTCTGTTCAAGGTCCCATCCAACCTGGCCTTCAACACCTCCATGGATAGGGCAGCCATGGCTTCCCTGGGCAACCTGTGCCAGTGCCTCTTCATCCTCATAGGGAAGAATTTCCTCCTTATCTCTAGTCTAAATCTGCCCCTCTCCAGTTTATACCCATTGCCCCATGTCCTATCACTCCAAGCCTTTGTAAAAAGTCCGAGCTTTCTTGTAGCCCCTTCAGGTACTGGAAGGTCGCTATAACATCTTCTCGTAGCCTTCTCTTCTCCAGGCTGAACAACCCCAACTCTCTCAGCCTGTCCTCACATGCAAGGCGCTCCAGCCCTCTGATCATCCTTGTAGCCCTCCTGGGGACTTGTTCCAACAGCTCCATATCCTTCTTAGGTTGACGATTCCAGAACTGGATGCAATACTCCAGGTGGGGCCTCACAAGAGATGAACAGAGGGGTAGAACCACCTCCCTCGACCTTCGGCGGGGGGTGTGTGTGTAGCCTGAGACCCACACGGGGCAGGGGGACGCGGCGGCGCTATGGGGTCGCTAGGAGGCGCTAGGGTGCCCTATGGTGGCGCTATGGGGGCGCTAGGGGGCGCTATGGGGGCGCCAGGGTAGGCGGCCGTAGGTGTCGCCGGGGCTCGCCCCGGGGGCATGGAGCGGCTCTGACCAAATTAGGCGACTTTTCCTCCCGAAGAAGGGGGGCGAGAGCCTCGGGGCGTCCTAAAAATACTCTCGTCGGGGCGGGGTGGGGGGCGCGTGAGGCCGGGGGAAGCGGCAGCCGCGGGCTGGGACGGGGGCGGAAAGCGGTGCCGCTTCCCTCGCTGGAAAACCGGCTCTGCCAGCGGGATTTTCAAATCCGCGTGGAAGGGTGATGGAACGAGTGACGCGGGACGGCCGGGGGAGGAGAGGGCATCGCCGCGGCAGGTGCGGGGCCGCGGGCAGCTCCCGGAGCCGCCCCCGGGGCGGCCCTCACCGTGGCCTCGGGGCGGCCGCCGTGCGAGCGACGGGGCGGGGGGGGGGAGGGGGGGGTGTCTCCTCGGCAGAGCCCCGCCGCCTCCTCCTCCGTGATCCAGCAACGAACACGAGCTGAAACGAAGCTTCCCGGGCGAACAAAAGACGCGTGTTGTTGTTGACCCTCCCCCGCTCCCCGTCGCTCCCCAGGCCGTGTGCTGCGTCGCCTTTGTGGGCTTCTTACTTTATATTTAGTCCCTTCGTGGAGCCTTTATTACCGCGTCAGGCTGGGAACGCGTTCGCGAGGAATGCTCTGCCTCTCGCCGCCTGGGGTTTTACGGTCCCTTCTGCTCCGGGCTGCGGCTCCCGCTGGAGCGGAGCCGGCGGTGGGGACACCGCGGGGGGCGTTGGGGGGGTGGGGACACGGCGGGACACCCGCGGTCCCTGCGGCCCCGGTGCCTCCGCGGCTCTCCCGGTCCGCTCTCCCGGCACCGAGGAGCCGCTCGGTCCGACCGCGCCGCCGGGGCGGTAGCAGAGAAATAAACAGCAACGCGAAGGGAAAGAGCCCAACCTGAGGAACGATGCCGGTATCGCACCCCAGTTTCTTAGGTTTTCCCTGCCTGCCAGGAAGAATTTATCACTGTTCTTCAGGGACGGGCAAAGCAACCAAGGCGCGCTACAAGTGTAGAAGAGTTAGAGGCTCTAAGTGTTCGAGCGGGCTCGGTATAACCGTACCAAAAGCTACAGTAAAAATAGGTATTGAATTTATCGACGCACACATACAAGAAAAATAGACTTTCTTTTATTTCTGTATGTAATTTTGGACCGTTAGTCTAGAATTAGGGTAAGTGGGAAACAATGTGCATAATTACAGGAGAGAAAAAAAAAAGAGTAACGATTGAAAAGGACGGGAGGTTAGCAGCACACAAACCACCACGAAAACAGTGGGCTTGTTAGACGCATGGAATGTTTATCTGAATGGCTGCTCACTCAATTTCTTCATAACAGACACTATTTTTATAACAAAACTATTATTGCTCCTTGTCATAACAATAATCACCATACGAGCAGGATTTTACCCCTTTCTCTTCTGCGTAATGACCGTGTTTTGTTGCTGATAATATAATGATCTGGGGGTACAAACCTCGGATTTTCATCTTTTCTAGACTCTCCCCTTACACACATTCCAGCCTCTGTGCAAAGACGACTAGTTTGCGCTCATCTTATTCATTTGACTTTTTTTCCAGTCGTTGGCCCCTGGCCACGGAGAAAATCTTGTGGAGAAGATTGCGGCACTTAATTCAATGCAGTATTTTTGCTAACGTGTGCGGCTGTCCAGGCGCAAGCGGTATGAGAATTTCTCAAATGTACAGCCATGAAATTTGAGACTCCTATTATCATTTCTACGTCTTAAACTGTACCAATGCGTACATGTAAATGCGTGTGACATGATAATCTCAAAGGCACTCGTTTTTAAAGTCTGAATCACTGTAATTCACTCTTCAGGAGGCATCACTTGACAGAAGTGTATTTCTCCCTTTCTCTTCCCACCTATTTCGGTGTGTCCCTGTATAGCGCTGTTTACACTCACGTTGGACTGCTTCCAGCCAAATACGCAGCGAGACTTTTTTAAAATGGACATAGTAGTGGTGTCAGCTGGAAGCTCTCGGACAACTCGCGAGGGGGTTGGGGGGGGGGGGCGTTCTGGGGGAGGGAGCGGAATATTTAAACGCGCTTTAAAGTACTCTGTTACTGAAACAGTAGCTGCAGAACCGCAGCTGGGAAGGGGGAACAGGGCTATTTAGATGATATTTGACTCGGACCCGCATTTTAGTGTTGTTTATGAAGCGCACGTGGAACTCCCAAAACCTGTTCAGCAAGCGGCAACAAAATGTATTTATCAAGGGGACGTCAATATTTTGATCAGTTCTTACATATTTTGATATCTTGGGTACACCGTTACGGTCATGGTAAGGGTAGCACCTACGGTAGATTTACTAAATTAATATTTCTTGTATTTCCCTGCAACATGTTAGAAAGGTTTCTTTACACAGGCAAATGCTCCTGTTTACCTGTTGAGAGTGATTTGTCAAGCTAAGGGAGCCGTTTCCTTTAACAGGTAGTTTGACAAGGAAACCCGACAGTCTTAAATATCAAAGACTAGTCAAACCGCAATGAGTTTCAAAGCACGGAGTGTTGGAACATTTTGTTCCAGCGAACGAGCTAAAAATAACAGTCCCCACCCGTGTAAGAAGGGGGTTGATTTACCCACTTGGAAATTAAATTATTAGTGTAATCAAACAGAAAAATCTGCCCGAAGAGTTGGAGGGTGAAAGAGTTTTGTTCTAAAGCGTCAGTGATTTAAACAAGCCCGAACTCAGAGCCAAGAGCCAGGGATCTGAACGGGATTTGATGGGTGGTTGGGAGCTTTAATCTAATTTTATACCTTCCTCATGACACATCAGAATGCATTTGAACAAGGTCAGAATAATGCCAAACTGCACAGCCAAGTGTAATCCTGCTGCTCCAGCCATTCTGCTACTCGAAGCCAAACCTGAAAGTCTCATTTCCAGCCCCAAAGCAAGCTCCTTCCATTTTTTTACTTACCCGCAGGACAAGCTCTCTAAAGATGTCAGAAACTGCTCTGACATCCATTTCGGAGATTAGAGGCTAAAGTGTGGTGCACGGCAATAAGGAAACGCTTAACCACATGACAATTACACTATCCACGCTGCTGAGGTATTTGGAGCCCGTTAGAGGCTTTTCCCATCGACGCTGCGGGAAAAGGGAGCTTCTTTACTTGCAGACTGTAGGAGAAAATAAATAAACAAAAAAATTAAAAAAAAAAACCCAGCAAAACTCCCAACACCCGAGTTTTTAATCCCCGCTCGCTTTTTTTTTTCCCCTGCGAAGAAGGAAAGCTTTACTCTTTTCCAAGAAGCGAGCTTCCAGATAGGTTTTATTCCCCTCTTTTCGTGAGCGCCGTGGGATTCGGTTTGGGGCCTGATTGTTTAAAGACGTCGTGGGGGGAACAACCCGCGGCGGAGCCAGGATCAGCCCCGCTCTCCCTGCCCGACCCCACCGGGACACCGCGAGAAGCCCCGGGGCGGCAGCCCCTCGCTCCTCCCGCCGGAGCTTGATTCCCACAGGTTCTTGGAAACGCCGTGCGCTCTCCCCCTCGCCGCGGGCACCAACGCGAACCCTCCCCGCCCGCGGCCCCTCCGACCTCCCCCTTCCCGGGGGCGAAAGGCTTTCCTGCTCCCCGGTCACCTCTCGCTCTCCCGTCCACCAGGAGCAAGGGGGACCCCACCGCCTCCGGCCGCCTGCCCCATCCTCCCTCCGAGTCCCGTCCGCGGGACTTCCACGTCTTTTTCCCTTCTGTCCTCCCGTCTGTCCGCCCGCCCGCCTGCCTCCTGTTTATTTCCCCCGCCAGCGACTTAAGACCCAGCCAAAAGAGGCACAGGGAAAAATACAGCGCGGGCTGCGGGTCTATAAATGCAGCTCAGAGCGAGCTCCCGAAAATTTGGAAGGGGAGAAAGGAAGAAAGCAGCGTACGGAGACAAAAAAAAAAATCAAGACCGCTCCCCGATGCTGCGGCTCTGCCCGGGTTTCGCGGTGAGGGACCCGAGCCCGTTCGCTGTTTGTTGCGCTGGGATGTTTTCGTGGGCAGGGCTCAAACCCGTGAATTTTGGCGAAAAAGTAATACCGATCGATCGATCAGCCAACTTTGCAACTGCTGTTGCGAGTGGAAACTTCCCTAACGCGGAGGAGTCTTTTTTTTTAAAATTGTATTCGGTTTGGGGTGGGTTTTTGCTTTTTTTTTTTTTTTTTTGGTGTAGGGGGGTGTTCGGCCGGTGAAAACTAAGAGGCTGAATTTTTTCGTGTTCTCTCCATGGCGAGGGAAAGAAAAAGAAGCAGTCGGCTCTTTGGTGGCGCCCCTACCTGTTCTTTGTCATTGTTCTCGAAAGAACAGCTTTCGGGACGTTCGCGGGGCTGTGGAAGTAACACAGGGATGTCAGAGAGGAAATGGCCAACATACGTCTCCTGTATCCTAAGTACATGTTCGTGTTAAGTGCTTTCTTCATCCCACGTAAGCAATTGTTATCCCACCGAAAGCACTGCCTGTTCTTAAGAGCGAGCAATACCCAGATGTGCTGTGCTCAGGATAACACCTGAGGAGCCAGGAAAACGTGCGTACACTGAGAAACGGGGAGAGACCGACCCATTTTTGGACGTCGTCTATTTGGGAGATTGGGGTTGCGGGGAGAAAGCAGATCTGGAGTCGGAGGCGAAGCTACCCAGCGGAGAAAGTGAATTTCGGCTCTCAGGCAGGCTCTGGGAGCGCAGGGAGGGACAAGCCAAGCGGCTCCGCAGAGGCGGTGCCAAGAGGGAGCCGGGAGAGGCCGCAAAACACAGTGCGGAAAGATGCTGGCGGGGGCGGCCGCCCTGGGACGGGCTGCGGCCGCGGGGCAGGGACCTCGCCCGGGGGAGCCGAATACCGGCTGCGGCTGCGAAACAGAAATCAAAGGGGCTGCGGGAGCAGAAGCTGAGAGGCAAGAGGAGACAGGGAGAGTTAATCAGGAGGAACAAATAGACGGCACATCAGCTTTGCAGGAGTTAGAGCTGGCTCTGCACGCCGGGCACTGGACAGAGGGAGATACTCCCCCACAAAATTGCTCTGCAAGCTTCAGTCGCTGTCACCCAGGGAGAAATTGGTTTACTCGTCCGGCCAGGCGTCGAGGTTCTTGTTTACTTAGGGGTGGTGAGAGTTGGCCGAGGGGAGTGTTTTTGGATTGTAGAGGGGATTATGAGAGAGAAATCCTGTACCTGCTTTATCTTGGAAAATTCACCGATGGTCAGTGTCTGATGAAATAACAGCACCATTCAGTTTTCGCGGCAGCATGGCTGTGAAGCCGCTCCCAGTAACACCTTTCTAAGCTAGCTTCCACCACACTTGTGTTTCACACATGTAGCACTTCGAGCAGAGGCTTCCCCACACACGCACACGGGCTTTCACCAAGGCACCACAGCTTTAGTGGTGACAGATTTCTAGTAACTGCAGTTATTTCCATGGGATGGATTGCATTGCCAGCCTTCACAGCCTGTCAGCCTGCCCTAGGGAGGTGGGGGTGGTCGGGGAGCTGCACACAGATGGGGGTGAGACATCCTACAGCCATGGGCATGAGTGCAGTGAGGTGCAGCTCATCCTGCACCCTCAGCCAGCACACCCCCTCACCGGGGTGAGGCTCTAGGAGCAGCTTGCAGCTTAGGCTCAGTCTATGTAAAACCTCCACTGCTGCTGCAGACTCCAAGCAGCATGTGCCAACCCTCTCAGCTTGGCAACATTATTTTTGGCCATGGCTCCCTCTCACAGCATAGGAAAACCAATAAAATTAAAACAAAAAGAAAGAAGGAAAGAAGGAAAGAAGGAAAGAAGGAAAGAAGGAAGGAAGGAAGGAAGGAAGGAAGGAAGGAAGGAAGGAAGGAAGGAAGGAAGGAAGGAAGGAAGGAAAGAAAGAAAGAAAGAAAGAAAGAAAGAAAGAAAGAAAGAAAGAAAGAAAGAAAGAAAGAAAGAAAGAAAGAAAGAAAGAAAGAAAGAAAGAAAGAAAGAAAGAAAGAAAGAAAGAAAGAAAGAAAGAAAGAAAGAAAGAAAGAAAGAAAGAAAGAAAGAAAGAAAGAAAGAAAGAAAGAAAGAAAAGAAAGAAAGAAGGAAAGAAGGAAGGAAAGAAGGAAGGAAAGAAAGAAAGAAAGAAAGAAAGAAAGAAAGAAAGAAAGAAAGAAAGAAAGAAAGAAAGAAAGAAAGAAAGAAGGAAGGAAAGAAAGAAAGAAGGAAAGAAAGAAGGAAAGAAGGAAAGAAGGAAAGAAGGAAAGAAAGAAGGAAGGAAAGAAGGAAGGAAAGAAAGAAAGAAGGAAGGAAAGAAAGAAAGAAGGAAAGAAGGAAAGAAGGAAAGAAAGAAAGAAAGAAAGAAAGAAGGAAGGAAAGAAAGAAAGAAGGAAAGAAAGAAAGAAGGAAAGAAAGAAAGAAAGAAGGAAAGAAGGAAAGAAGGAAAGAAGGAAAGAAGGAAAGAAGGAAAGAAGGAAAGAAAGAAGGAAAGAAGGAAAGAAGGAAAGAAGGAAAGAAGGAAAGAAAGAAGGAAAGAAAGAAGGAAAGAAAGAAAGAAAGAAAGAAAGAAAGAAAGAAAGAAAGAAAGAAAGAAAGAAAGAAAGAAAGAAAGAAAGAAAGAAAGAAAGAAAGAAAGAAAGAAAGAAAGAAAGAAAGAAAGAAAGAAAGAAAGAAAGAAAGAAAGAAAGAAAGAAAGAAAGATGCCGAGTGAGAGCTCCAGGCAGGAGAAGGAGAGGAGCCCATGGGCGCTAAGTGTCTGCCCCACCATGCCATGTCCTTCTGCAGTTGCCTCCCTCTGGCCATTGGACCTCCACTTGCCTGTTGTGGCATGGCAGGTGTGGGCTGAAAGGAGGTGACATGGCAGCATGTCCCTTGCACTGGCCCCACTTGGGCCTTCCTCACTGTTGATGCTCTCAGCTAAAAGAGGGTGGCCAGCCCTCTGGTCAGTGCCATGGGGCAGCAACTTGCCCCAGGCCCCAAGGCAGATCCTGCAGGTGGGCTTGGGATCACCCTGGTCTAGATTACAATTTAGGTAGGATAGACCTCTCTGTGTGGACACTGCTGGCTTAGGGATGATGCTGGGTCCTGCTGGTGTGACTTGGATTTATTCTTCACCCTGCCTTCAGGGAGAGGTGTTAGGATGCACTACAGCTTTGCTAGAGCAGGTGGACCCTGAATTCTGATATTGTCTATTCCACTACCACAGCTTTCCCTTGAAAAAGGAGTAGTAAAGAAAAAAGTCATTTAAACATATCCTATTCCTGAATTGAGACCACAAGAGTTGTAGGCACAATCCATACCAGAAACAAAGAAGCCCATGCCTTCCCAGAAAACTGTAGCTGTCAAAACTTCACAGAAAACACAAGAGGATGTGGTTTAGGGAGGGAAAGTAAATCTATTAGGGAAAAAAAGAACCCCCTTTTACTGATGCAGAAGAAAACACCACATATCTTCGTAATGCGAAAGCACTGCTTGATTATGTTTTTTTCTCTAATGTAACAACTATGTTTCTGCCTCTACACACAGAGCATGTATATATGCATTTATGTGAAATAAATTCTTTATTGAAAAAGAGGCAGTATTTCTACTTACAAGCTATATGTTAAATTGGCTACCTTCTTTGGAGAGCCTCATATACTACTTTCCGTCACACACCATAAAGTCTGATAGAGCTTTCCCCATGCCCTTTGCACACCTTCCTGCTGCTTCAGCTCCTCCTACTTCCAACATATTTTCCTTTCTTTGGCTCAGTAAGAAACAGAAGGAAGACAGGGAGGGCTAGTGACAGAGATGACCCGAGTATGGTATGGGAATATAAACAAAGAGGGGAAAAGGTGCATTGCTTTGGTTTTGCCTTAGCAATCAGTATCACTCTTGTTACAAAGCTTGCCTTTGCTCAACCAGTTGGACTGAAGATCTTAGAGGTCTCCTCCAATCTTAATAATTCTGTGATCCTAGTCAGACACTGCTGATCTTGGCCTAGGCTGATCTCCTGCTGCCAGCAGCCACATCTTCCTCTGACTTTCTCTGCTTACTCTACTCAGGAGCTGAGTGCTGTCCTGCTCCTTAACCTGTTTGTGTTAATGCATATTGTACTGCAAAATACATTACTTCATTTATCAGTTCAGCTGTTTAACAGGAAGATTAATTACCTTACCTCATTAACTCGAGTGCATGTATCTCTATATTCAGAGTATTCAAAGAACTACAGGGTACAGAAATTCCATTATAAACATGTTTTCCATATGTTCAAAGCGTTCTGAAAATGTCGCCTTTGGAACTCAAATTTCCTGTGTCTATTAAAAACTACTAACATGCCAGGAAGTCTTCCTCTGAACATAACCCCCAGCCTTTCAGAAAATTCACTTTATGTTTAAAGTATGAAGCAAGACTTACAGTTTAGCTTCAACACTTCCAAATAATTTTCTTTGCTCAGAACTTACATGTACTTGAGAGCCAGGATTGCTTGTCCAGCAGGATATAGGTTTCATTTTAAAATAGGTTCTGAGAGGCTCATTGTATGAAGTGGTTGGTGCTGAAGTCCAAGACCCTCATGCCAGGTTTTGGTTGCTCCTCAGTGCTGTGCTGCTGCAGTTCCCTGGGTCCGTATTATTCCACTCTTCTTTCTTCTCATGGCTTACTCCTACACAACAGAAATCACCTGTGGTCGTTTGTGGCTTACACACGTGTAACCCTCTGTCACGCAGCTCATTCTATTTTTACATGCTTGTCTCACCTTGGACATGCTGCTGAAGTTAACCAGCCCTGGGCAACACCAGGTTCATCACAGGGTTTGCTTACTCCCTGATATGATCATGATTTACAGTTGAATTTTGGTAGGTGCATGGAAAATCAATGCTAAGGCACATTCAGAGATGGAGAGAGAAAACCTGCTGTGATTTCAGGGTGTGCCATTATAAATCCAGTGAACTTCTAGAATTGCAGCAAAAAAAATGGCAACACCTCAACTTGCTGTGCACCTGTACAACTGTGACTATGTTGGGCTTGAAGGGTTCATATGACTGCTTCAAACATCCACTTTTGACCTAAAGCTTTCACTTAATGTTTATAAGAAAACTGTGACTATTGCTTTATCCACTATAGCTTCTTGTTTCTCCACAGCACTTCCTGTAACATTCACATCCGTATAGTATTGCACAGTGATACTCCTAAAACATTGTCTCCAAGTCCACGCTGTAGATCCCAAATGTTTACATGTAGTTAAAAAACTTCACCTGAAGCTGTAGAATTTATCCATTCACCACCTCACATCATGGCAGAGGGAATAAATTTCACAGTCTCTGCAAAGCTTTACCTTAGTCTCCTGTCAATGGCTCCTTAAATTCTCCTCCTCCCCTACTCAGGATGCTAATATTTGGCTTTAGCATTTAAAGTTTAAAATATCAACACTCAGTAGGCTTCTTGGCCAGAATAAACTTCCTGTAGCTCACCAGCCCTCTTTGTACCATGGTATGTTCTTCACTCAGCGGCTCATGCAGTGATAGGTGGAGCTTTTTACACTGGAGAAAGTTAGTCGTTTTCTCACCAGCAGTCTTTCCTTACTGACATCCTGGAATGACCCGTCAGTCCATTTTCCTTGAATTCTCCTGCCAGTCAGTTAAGAAACTAATCTGACATCTCCCCCATCCCCCTCCTCCTGATGTACCGATGAGCTGAGAACCTGGTTTCTAGCAGATGAAATATGGGCCAGAATGAAGGAAAAAAGGAAGAGGTCTGTGGTCTTGCCATGTCATACAACATGAAAGAGCAATTACTTCGTTTCTTCAAACAGAGAACTAACTATATGCTCTTCATTTTTCCTGAAGGAACTTTCCTTCTCTTAGACCGGTTTAATAAGCAAAGCAAAATCAACAGAGTAAAATAAAAGGGCTCATAGGTGCATAGAGTGTACATCAACTCTGGACAGAAGTTGGATGAACATTTAAGCCAGTGAAGTGAGGAAGCACAACAACTACAAAAAAAGAAGCAAGCCATGGACAAGGAGGAAGGTGAAGTGGCCTGTCATTAGAAAAGCTGAGATACAGTTCTCTGATCAGGACTAGAAGACTATGCAGCAAGGCAGAAGAGAGAAAGGACCTAAGTGGCTGGTCACTATCATGATTCCCAAGGGAAAGGTTCCCACTTCTGAGGCATAACCACCAGCAGTATTTTACTGGTGTCCTCTCTTGCATGCTGTCTTCTCACGCAGCCAGTGTAGCATCCTGAAAGTACATGATTTTCTCTTTTTCTTCCAGGACTGGAAGTAGGTACTGGTCCCCATTTGCTCTGTTTCCACACAATGCATTGGTGCGTGGTCAACAGGAAATTGTACCTTTCAGAAATCCTTCCCAAACACAAACGTAACTGTACCACCAGTGCTTACTGGTACAGCAAATCTGCAAGTTATTATAAGCAACTGGAGTGCCTGTAATGCTTCTAAAAATGCTTAAGTAATACATTATTCACAATATTTTTATTTTATTTTAATATTTATACATTGTTTAATAAATTGACTAGACAATCTTCACAGGTATTCTTAGGCATGTGAATGTTCAGGAGAGAAGTCAGGAAGACTCTAACATGTTCAGTTTCTTGATTGTCAGAAAAGCAATGGAAAACAGACCCATAGGTACTGGAAAAGTGTGCCATGTCCCATTGTATTTCCATAGCATGACATTTTCTCTTGAACATTACAAACAATGCAAGGATGAGTGTAAACAGTGCTTTCCTTAAGTTCTTTCCCTGCTTATTGGGCCTTGCTCCACTGATGATGAATATACTTCCTTGCCACCTGTCTCAGGTCAACTGTGCCTTGAAAACTGGCGGAGACGCTTGGAGGTCCTTTTCCTCAGAGACATTGAGCAGGATATCGCATAAGGCAGGCACAGAAATGACACACTGGCCACACTTTCATCCAGAAGTTATTTGATAAGGAGGATTGTCTTTTCTTTAGCTCACTGAGCTCACACTTTACCACTAATCTCTAGCTGACAGTCTTCTGCTGTATGCAGTGTCACCACCACGAAGGAGGTAATAGGCATTTCTAAAAATGATACACACATCTTGCCAACATCCATACTCTTGGGAGAGAGTAAGACCCCTGCTGTTCAGATTGGTGTCATCTCTGGGACAGCATCATGCTGCTCATCTTTCTACTCTGTGGGTGACAAAAGCCTGTATTGTCTTTCAGGCTGAGACAGCAAGGTTTTCTCTGTGATTAGTAAAGTGGAGTATCCACGGTGTTAACACTGGCGGCAAAGCAGTTCGTGAAGCTCATTTTCTCAACTCTTAGCTATTATTGTGAAGCCCATTCTCTTAAATCTTAGCACATTAGTAGAAGGAACAAGAGTATCAATCATGTAAAAAATCAGCACTACTATGAGATCTTCAGCTGCCTTGCTGACACCATAACGACACAGACTTGTCTGGACAAGAAAGCCACCAGGTGGCAAGATCATCCACCCTGGACAAAAGTGCCTGCCCTCATCTGCCGATCCTGGAGATGAGGGGCAGCAGAAGTTTGTGATCAGGCTTCATGTATTCTTTTTCAAGCAGAAATGCCGAACATCCCAAGAATACACCAGCTCTCTTTTGCACAAACTGTCATGCTGGTGCACCTGCAGAGAACCCATTCTGACTGTGGCATGCCATAGGCGTCTGCCAGACTGTCGTATCAGCACCCATAAGCAGAAATAAGCTCTCTTCTTTTCTTTCCACCCCCCCCCGCCCGGAGATCTCAATGTAAAAGTGAGACATTCACATGAAAATCACCTTAGCTGCCTTTTCGATTCTCTCTTGTATCCTGCTTCAGGAGCACTAAAGCCGCATTCGTGAGTGGTTGATCCAGGTCTGGGCTGATCTAACAGGAAAGAACAGAAATTCACAGGAGCTTGAGAAGAACAGTGAAGTTCTTCCTTTAGCCATTTTGAAACATGGTCTCAAGCTGATGATTGTCAAAAGCCTTGCAAGACATGCTTAGAAATCCTAACACTAAACGTACCCTAGGACCAAATCCTATCACCTGTGCAACTGCCATATACAGCCTGTTGAAGGAGTATGGGCCATGTGCAGCTCTTCAGGTACACACTGACATAGGATTTGGTCAGCTCAGGTAAGCTGTGTGCAGAGCAAGAAATAGTCTACCAAGTCAATTTGGGTGCTATAGAACCCATCTCAGAAAGAGTGAAGTATGAGAAGTTCAGTGGAAAGAGACCCCCTAACTGAAACAGGAAGGAAACTTGGATCTGGTAGACTGGTTGGCAAAAAAATAGGAAATCAAAATACTTGTCCTCTAAGGGTCTGCCCTGGCTCCGTTTCACAACGTTCTGCAATTTCTAAACTTAAAAAAAACCCCTGCTACAAAAATACAGCTGCTGCAAAGTCAGTTAATGTGCTGCTGGTCTGTGCACATAGCTTGGCTGAAAATGCTGCAAGGCAAAAGTAACAACAAAGATGTGCACCCCTTCCTTTCCTGTTCACCTTAACGAGGTGTGAACTCAAAAGGCTCTGTATGCCATTTAAACACTACCATTAAGCCTCAGCTCTTTTTTTTTTCTTTTTTTTTCTTTCTAGTGAAAACAATGATGCTACAGTTCTTCAGCAATCCTGTGCATTGAGAGAGGCAAGGATCTGGGGAAAGAAATTGTACTTCACTGTATTATTAAGGACAGTTGAAGAACTGAAGGCAGTCTGTTGTAGCGGATGTGTAGGAAATTTTCTACTTTATTTTAGTGCTCCATTCTGTAATCTCCTAATCTTCTTTTAATTTGTTCTGGTGATGATGTGGTGGTTTGTTGAGGTTGCGATAGTGCTTCCAACATATTTTAATAGAACAGGATTAAACAAACAAAGCTACATAGTATGAGACTGTTAACCAGGGAAAAATACATGCTGTGTATCAAGATTCTGCAGCTTCTTTCCTGAACAAGGAAAGTGAGACTTGCTGCTGGCTAAAATTGTATATGTTGTATTTACTCTCCTGTGTTACTTTATTATCTGAAGTGAAAAACCTGGTCTGCTGTAATCAGTAACAACTTTTCTACTGCTTGCCAAGTCCTCAGGATTTTAGGAACAGTTTTATGAAACCTCCTTGAATTCTCCCTTACCTAATATGCCAGAGCAGGGCTGGGAGCGATTGGCACTTGTCTACTCTGTGGTGAGTGGGAAACCCAGGCTCTGCTTGGCAGTACAGGGAATTACTCACACCAGTCTCTGTAAGCCTGCTGACCAGCATTGCCCCTCTCTTTGCCCAGAGTGTTTTACCCTAAACCACAGAGTACTTGCCTGGGGGAAGCAGCAGAAGAAACCATTACGTCTTGCCAAGCTCAGACTTATAATTCTACCTAGTTGCTAGGAAACTATGCAGGAGGCTCAGCGGGGCCGGGAGCCTGTAACGAGCAGCATGGCAAAAGTATGAACTTTTAGAAATAATGAGCAAGTGTCTTGCACATGTGCAAATCATGGATTTTCTGTGGTGTGTTGCTCAGATGAACCTGCACGGGTTGTTGTTGGAATAGCAAGTGGCACCTTCACAGCTGCAGTGGTCTTTCCCTGAAAAAATGTGAAGCTCTTACTTGAAAGCTGGTGGAGCGAGAGCAGTTTTTCACATGTGCAAAATGATGCATTTAGCCAAAGCTACCTAGTTTTCTCCGTTGTTTTGTTAACGCGTGAGGGTGGTGGTACCCCTCATGTGCACAGCTGAACTGCAGAGACTCGCCTACCGTAGTGTTGCTTAACGTGATTCTGGTTTATTCATTTTATTCTGTGACTGCACTACTGACAGAGTTTACTGTCGAAGCACCGATGTGCCAGATCGTCTTTCACTCATTTTATTTTCCCCTCCTGTTGATTAGTGGGAAACCTTGCAACTATGGAGATTTCAATAAAGCAAATTGTATCAGGAGCTTTGAAAGTAAGTCTTGAAAAATTTGGTCTTACAAATTCTGTTGTAAAGAAGTCAAATAATTCTTAGGACTGTAATTTGCTTTACTGGAAATTCTGCGAGTGACTCGATCTCCCTTCATATTGTTACGTACTCATATTCAGATAGGTAACTAAGTAAAAATTGTCCATGGAGGAAAACTATTGGCAGTGTTTTCATGTTTTGTCCATTATGAACATTAAAAAGTATCAAGTACACAGATATATAACTTCGGAAGACCAAAAAAATCCAGAATCGACAGATCTTGAGGTAAGCCTGCTGCAAAATACATGACCCTTTGATTATATCTATGAAAAAAGAAAATCATAATCAAGATGTGCTCGTGCTATACAATTGAGAAATCAAAGACAATGGAAATGACAGGTAACACAACTTTTGGACTGAAAAGTACATTTGAGAAAGTTGCCTGTTACAATCTAAGCTTAAACTAAACTAACTAACTATGGCAGCTTCAAGTAACACAATTTTTCTTTCTACAAGACCACAACATCCGTTGCTTTTTCTGATGCCATTATTTCTCTCATTTGATATCAAACGTAAAGTTCCTGATTGTTCACTAAATCACTCACAGAGTTAGGTTTAGTAATTATACAGGCTCAACAAAGCCAAACACACAAACAACAAAAACAGAGAAAGCTGCAGAGAGTAATGGACCTGACTACTTGCACTTGAATCTTTGTCAGCAATCACAACAGCAGCACCAAAATTAAACCTAAGGAGCGACAAAAAGCTTGGAAACCTATCATGAAATATTGCCAAACTTCTTGTAATAAGCTCTGTTAAGTATTGATGACCCGTGCAAATCGTTAATTGTCTGTGACTCTCTGACTCAACGCTTGACTTTTATAACAAAGGAAAAAAATTAAACAATTTAAAAAAAATCAACACCCATAGATTCCCTCTGGCATGGACAAAGGTCTGCTCTGCACTCAACTGACCGGCTGTCATAAAGTTTACAAAAACCGTGCTACACATAGCATGAACAATTGTTTTCCCCATTCACTGAACAGACAAAACAGTAATTTATTTTTTTTTTAGGTTCGAATTCTTCATAAAAGTATCAGAAAGAATAAAAAAAAAAAAATCACTCTTTCGATTTTTCCTAAGTCTGAAAGCTTATGTTTCTTTTTTTTTTTCCCTACTTCATGGCAATTTGTGCTTCAATTAAAGAGCAAATGTATTTTTAGCAGCTTAGAATGTTTTTCTTGAATCAAAGAAAATTGACTTCCTGAGAGGCCCCCATGTTCCCAGCAATGGTCTCCAAGCAATTATGAAGATTCTTTAGAGTTTGTACTCAGCAAACAATTTTTAACAGGAAGGAATGTATTTGTTATCCGAATGACTAAAGCCCTTCACGCACTTTCACCTCACGCAGTTTTATTTATTTTCATCGCCAGTGCCATAATTCTGTAGGAAATTTCAGATGTGAAATCCTTCCTTATACAAGGTGCCTCGCTGCCTTCAGGTCTGATTTATCCGGAGCGAAGTAAAATCCTGCAGGAAGGAGGGAGCAGGACGACGTGCGAGTTTATGAGCGGGATTTGGAGCCACGAAGTCACAGAAGAGCGCGGGCTGGAGGGGACCCTCAAAGATCGTCACAAACCGCACGGCCTGCCCGCAAAAACCCTTTTTTTTCATAAAAACGAGTGAAGGAAGGGGGCGGCTCTGCCAGCGCTGGGGACGGAGCCCGCGGGGAGCTCTGTGTGTGTCCCCCCCCCCCAGCCCCCAAGCCCCGGGTCGCCCCGCGCTCCCCACTGGCCGCGGCGCGCGCGATATGCAAATGAGCGCGGGGTCCCCGCTGCGCGCGGCAGCCGCCAGGCGGAAGCGGAGAGCCGCCTTTCCCGCGCTCGGAGCGGGGCGGAGGCCGGGGAGGGGGGGGGGGACGGGACGGCGGGAGGGAGCGGGGTGGGGGGGACACGACGACGACGACGACGACGACGACGAGACACGCGACGGACCGGGAGGGAGCGGAGGCGACGGGGACCATCGCCCCAGGGTAGAGAGGGAGCAGGGGAGCGCGCGGGGAAGGCGCGCGGGGGCGGCCCCGGCCGTAGGGCGCGCGCGCGTCTGTGTGTTCCAGGGGGGAGAGACATTTGAAAACAGTAAAAAAAAAAAAAAAAAAAAAATTCCTTGGAACGTGTTCAAGTCAACCGCCAACGAAACGTGCGCTCGGAAGAGGAAGACTGGGAAGAGACGTGGAGGAGAAGGAGGAGGAGGAGAAGGAGGAGGGGGCTGCCTGGTGCCCGCGGGCTGTGGCTTTTTACCGCCTTTTTCCCGGTTCCGGCCAAGAATTTTCTGTGTCAACCAAAAAAAGCCGTCAACAAAAGCAAAATAAATCCAAAAACAAAGCCAACAACCAGCCCGAGCAAATAATACTCACCACCTCCCGAAAGAAAAACCACCCCAAATCAACAGTGACCAACAAACCCAAACACCCCAAAATAAAAGACAGAAGGCCACTTCTGGAAAACAAAACGATATATAAAAACCCGCCACCAACAAAAAGACCCCAACAAACCGAGTTCTTGAGAAAAGAACAGATTTGTTTCCCGGAAAATGTGAAGCCAGCTGCCTGGTGGTGTGTATTACAGATTTCAAGATCTCATTTATTTAATGCACTACACTGCAATGGTACGTGTGCTTAAAATGATTTATATATATATATGTAATTTTTTTAAAACTTGCTTGGTTCTTGTTTTGTAATTCGTCCAGGCTGAGATTGTGTCTCTGTGTTTTCAAACTGGATGTTATACCCTCTTTTTACATGCTGATATCACTTCTGCTTTACAGAATGAGATATAACTGGTGGATTGTTTATATTTTGCTTTTTTGGCAGCTTTTGTATATGGGTCACACTTTTATGCCAGGAATCAGTTGATGGGAGTTTGCGTCCAAAAGTGCTGAACTTGGCACATTTCCTGCTTCAACTTTTTCCCGCCTCCCCCTTCTTCTCTGGCAGGCAACTATCAATTAAATGCTGGAAAGGATTAATGCAAATGCTACTTTATTTGTACCTTGCAGACACTTCTTTTTCCCTCTTTCTTGTTGCTGTGAGGACTGCTTCTTTACCCCCGTTTTAATATAATATTTTCTTTCTGACTCTCTTTGTGGTTTTCTTAGTTACTGGACTGCAGTGTTAATGTATACTGTTGAAGAAAAGGCATTGCTGTGTGTATGGTCTGCTCGATAAATTGTCTGGAGGCTTTTGCTGGTCTCCTTCATGCTTTATTGCAGGATGCAGCGCTCGGGAGGCATTTCTGGCTTGTTTTTTAAAGTTACTTCAGAGGGTTTCTTTTTGTTCGCTTTTTTTGCCTTTTTTTTCAGTGCTGTTTTGTTGTGGGACCTGTGTGTGTATTTTAATTCATTCCTTTCTCTTGCGTGTCTGTGTGTATGTGTGTGTGTGTGTGTCTGTCTGCTTTCCCTCTTGTCCTCTCTTCGCCTGTGTGTCTGGGCCACATTTTAATGCACAATATCCCATCCATTAAGTTGTGGTTGAATGCGGAGTGTGTGAGGACTTGGCAGCTCTCAGGTTGAAGGGGGCGGGGAAGCCAGTTTCGACTGTGACACAAGATGCCGATGTGGCGTGATCTGAATTATTATTAGGGCTGTGAACATGGCCATCTCTCCTCCTGCTGCTGGAAAGTGCTGCCATTGAACTTGAGATGGGACAGACAAGATCTCAAACTTTTTTTTTATTAGAAGTACAGTAGCTGGCAGAGAAAAGGCGCCAAAACACACAAGATTAACTTGTAGCATTCTATGAAGTGGTTTTGAGCTGCAATGCTTACAATTTTAACTTTGAATCCCAAGAAAAAAAACCCACCACTTTTATAATTCTAATTTGGGCAGACATTTAAATCCAGCTTCTAGACACTGCCCCTCTCCCTGCCAATATTCTCAAAACCTGGCAAATGATATAAATTGTCGGAAAAGATAGTGCTGAACTTTTATTGTTGTCATTGCTGTTTGTGTCCAGGGCATTTAAGATCAGCAGATGAGGGATTTTTTTTAAGGAATTTACTGTATCTGGGCAAGAGGGTTTCGAACCTTCGTAAGGCTGAGAACGTAACCCACAGTGAGGACAAAAACTGCACAGTTGTGGAACCCAGGTCGTTGTGGTTTATGGCTTTACACCTGAGGTTTGATGTTTTCTTTTGCTGGTCTGGGAATTGTGGAAAGCTGAAGTATTATAGACCCCATCAAACCATACATGGACAGGTCAAGTGTACACACCCTTCGTGTGTATGTGTGTCTCTGTATAGAGTCAGTCGTTTGTTTCTTCCCTTTTTATTGTATATGTGTATACCTTCTACCTGATCATACATGTATACAGTTTATATACAGTGTGTATTTCTCCTGATCACCTAGAAACAAACACAAAGTGCTGGTAAATATTATGATACATATATTTACAGTTATGATACTATACTGACTTAGAAATTTTACTGGTTGCTGTTGGCATTTTAAGTCATAAATCCCTTACAATTCAACTGCATGTGAAATGTACCAAGACCCCACAAACCAATGCATTATCAATTGGCTTATTTAACTAGTTGTTTGTTCTACAGGTATTTTCTACCCAACTTTCTGTGCATATACATGTATGTATATCTATGCACATACATATGAAAGTGGAACAAAGCCCTGATTTTGCCAGAGATGTGAAACTTGACTTCGTAGTTTAATATGATCATACAAGAAGTCTTGCAAGGCACGGACTAGTCCTACAGGTGGAATAACCATTAGATAACACTATGATAGCATAACAGGGTTTAGGTTATTTTCTACACGTAGCTGGCATAAACTATACTGGTATTTCTGCTCCTCAGTATTTATGTGTGCACTGAAGTAATTGTACATGTTGTGGACTGTGTGAATGGCATTTTCTAACAAAGGATGAAAAGAAGTTAACAGTATTGCTATTAAGCTAGATATGAAAGACACTGTAAAGAATCATAGAATCATAGAATAATCAGGTTGGAAGAGACCCACCGGATCATCGAGTCCAACCATAAAGCTGGCATTTTGGATCAAAGAGAGCTTTTAAGTGAAAGTCTTGGAGCTGGTTCTCAGATACTCTATCTTTTAGATGACATGACGTATGCCATAATGAATTGTTTCTGATTTTCACAAAAAGACTACTGAAATTTTAAGGAAAATTCTCATCCTTAGAAGTTCAGCATATGTATGTTTAGATAGTCGGCCAAATTGCCTATTCGTAACCTGACAGAATCTTAGGCTGCGTACTTCAGCATTAGGAATGCCTTTCTCTTTGATTACTAATAGTCTTGTACTACAAAACTTGAAAGAGTTGGGCAGTTGTTCAGGGCATCAGCTGAAATTCTGCTTGAGGAAGGATACAGATGGCCTAACTGACCTCTCCGTTATTTAATGTTGTTATCTCTGAAGTCCAAGGGCAGTGCTACTTTGCAGCATCTTGTAAAATTTGTGACCATTGTTTGTGAGGGAGAGAGATGGGAGAACAGTTTTTCTTTGCAAGTCTGGCATAGCAGGATATGCAGTGTTGGTAGAAAACTACTGTGGGGAGCTAGGACGGATGGTGGGGCACGAGCCCATCTGTCCATGGTGTCAAAAAGCCTTTCTGGTTCTTTCCTGAGATGAGGTGCGTTAGATCCTGCAATGTGGACAGTGGATGTCCCTCCATCCCAGTCACTCTGAGCAGAGGTGATGGGGAGGCATGGAGTGCTGGCATAGGGAGCAGCTCCGCCTCTGGAGGCTGTATGTTGTCCTGATTCACACGCAGCTTCAGCACTTGCCACTTACTGGTGTGAAAATTGCGTTTCCATCCTGAAAGAGCATTTTTGTGACATGACGTTTTCTAGCAGGCATGCTCATGTGTTTAGGTGACCTAATGTCCAGGCATGTATTATCAGTGTTCATATTGCATCCTGCCTTGAGGCCAGGATCCCTAAGGCCACCTTGGCCCCATTGAGTCAACAGTTCCCAGTGCCTCTCACCAGGAGGGTCAAGTGGTGACTTTTATTTTGTTAACTGCTCACATTACAATGATAGCTGAACTTCCAGATAGAGCATGGAGGTCGGCATAGCTCTAGCAGTGAGCGTGGAAAGCAACTGTCTCCTAGCTTGGAGCTTCAAGAGTAGAGAACCTGCAGCAGTAGCACGGTTTTTAGCATTTGGGGTGGGAGACAAGGGTTTTTAGGGGAATGGGGTGCTAATGCAAGCTGGGACTTGAAAGCAATTGAACTGCTTTCCCACAAGGTCTCCCTGCATGCCAGGGCTCAGCCACTCTGGCTGCTGTTGTTGCCGCATTAAGACTATGTTTCTCCAGGCTAATCAAGTTCCCACACAACTATTTATGTACCTCTGCAAAGAAGTGGTAGAGGGTTGCTCTTTTTCAATATTTGAATCTAGTTCTTTCTCTGTCCTGGAAAGAATCTTTAGTTTGCTTTCCTCTGAAGAGTGCTGGGAGCGCGGGGTGGGGAAGGAGGCTAGGATGATGGGAGCGTCCTGCCAGGTCAAACTGAAGGCAAATCAATTGCAACCTGCACCATTCTTGACTTGCCAGGATCCTGGGTCATGCAGAAGATGAGATGCTGCTTAAGCCATGCTGGCCAGGCAGCTCTGTTTCCCTTGCCTTTGTGCAAGGAGGCCGCTCAGTCCTGGCCATCACACTGACTCTGGGGTGGGTCTGGCCTTGCCATCGTCACCCAGCAGTGGCTCTTTCTGGAGAGCACTGGCATATGCTGCAGGGCCGGCTGGGCTCAGCGCCCCTTGTCCTGCCACCCTGAGCCGACTCCGGTGATGATGTAATCCCGAGCTCGCCCTGCCTCCACACACCCTTGCACCAGCGAGGGCTGCAGGAAGCGCCCACTTTGGTTGTCTGCCCTTACCTTGCTCCATGTGCCTTTTCCATGCTTGTCTTTCCTCGCTCTCAGCAGCTTGCCAGACAGTTCTTGCTTTTAGTACACAGGTCTCTAGTACGAACCAGTCCCTAAGCCGGGACTTGGGAGGGAGCGGGACCTTCTGGAAAACCTGCCTGGGAAAGGCGAGATTTCTCACATCTGTGCAGCTCACGGGGCAGCCTTGCGGATGTGTGTTGGGGGCTTGCTCTGATCTTTGCGGAGGGGTACAAGGCAGAAGGGAGACGAAGGGAGGTTATTAGATCAGGTCCACAGCAATGGCCTATTGTGCAAGAGTTCAAATGCTCAGAGAGTTGTATTCAAGGACATCAGTACATTTGTGCCACGGGGAATGTCTTTTATGGTAAATTAACTCCAGTTAAATTGAATATTTATTCAAAGGGAAACTCCAGTTTTAAAGCTGGCGTTATCAGCTTTTTGCAGTGTCTGGGTAAAGGAAAAGACGACGGGATTTGTGGGGGTATTCTTACACTAGATACGGGAATAAATTTTGCTCACTGTGGTTAACCCCGAGTCTTCCTCATCCCTCCTTGCCTAAGCGTAAGGTCAGAACTTGTCACTTCCCAGTGTGATCTGTGGAAGGCGAGCCCCGTGGCTGTCGCCTGGACCCCGCAAAACTGAGGAAATTGGGCAAGTGCGGCCAGAAACGGAGCCGCAGGGATGTGGCACGGATTTTGCAAGGCTTACCGCACCGGGCTCTCGCTTTGACATTACCTGTCTCCTGCGGGCTCTCTCCTTCCCCCGCCCATCCCCCTGCTTCTTTTGGTTTGTAAATTTATGGGAATTGCAGCTGGTAGACTTGGCAGGCTCCTCTCATTAAGAGCCCTCTTTGAAAATGGGCTGTGTTTGAGCATTTCCCTAATGAGGACAGGACGGGGTTAAAAAGTGACCATTTCATGGTTGACTTGAACCTGCCTATTTTCCTCGATGTGTCGTGAAATGCCTGACGTGAACAAAAAAAAAAAAATAAAATCTCACTTTGGGCCAGGAGGAAGTCAGCGGTTCCTCCGGGGCGAAGCCGGAGCCGCTGCCAGCGATGAGGGGCGAGGGACACCGAGCTCCCCCCGTGCTGCTCCTCGCAGGAGCCAAGATAGAAGTTTCGGTCACTTCTTCCCCCTCCCCCCCCCGCCGCCTTCCCCAGCTCCTCCGGTTAAGAGCTACCCCAGGAGAATGAAACCAGACCCCGCACCCTGTCGCTGGCCCGGTTGTCCCCCCCTCCGCCTTGGGGGCCGCCGCGGGGGGAGGAGGGGCGGGGGGCGCCGACAAATCGTACCCCGAAAGGAGGAGAAGGAAAAGAATCCTCCTGCAGATGGCAGACACCCCCTACCCCCCGTTCTTCCCACCTTTCCCCCCCCCGCAACTTTCTCCCACCAGAGGATGGGGGAAAACGAGGGACGTTGTTTGCAAAACGCGGTGGTTCCTTCTGCGGCGCTGGATGGTGATTAATGAAGGAGGGAGGGCAGAGGAGGGAGATCTGGTGGAGAAAGAATGTGTTTGCAGCAGGAGGAGGAGGAGTGTAAGCGGTGATTGTGTAATTAAATAATTTAAAAAAAAATACTTAAGTCTTATCGGGGGAGAGCGCTGGAGCGGGGTCCGGAGGGTGTAACGGGCCCAAGTTTGCGGAGCGGCGGGGGGTGCGGGGAGCGGGACACGCGCGGGGGGAGCGAATCGGGTCCGGGGGTGGCGAGGTGGAGATTCATCGCCTGACTTTTGGAGGGATCGTTTTTGTGGCCGTGGGCGCCCGCGGGGCAGCCTCTCGCCGTCGCCGCAGAAGCGAGGGAGGGAGCAGCAGGCGGCGGCCGCCGGGGGACCCCGAACCCTGCGCGCTCCCGTCCCGGCGCGCTCCCGCCGGACCCGCCGGGCTTCGCCGCTGCCGTCGCCCTCCGGGATTTTCCTCTCCGGGCTGTAACCTTGAACTTTCGAGAGCGTGGTGACAGTGCCGTAATAACCCACCGACAACAACTTCTCCAAAAAAAAAAAAAAAAAAAAAAAAGGATTAAAAAAAGCGCCAAAAGAAAAAATAAAAAAAAAAATCCTCCCGCCTACCCCCTCCCCCGCCCCCCCCACCCCTCGAGTCCTTCCCCCCTCATCTGCAAAACAACCAGCAGCAGCAGCAGCAGCAAAAGCGAGACTCCTGCGCCGCCGACTACAAGAGGGTTAAAAGTGTAGATTGGATTTCACCCCGGGAAATCTAGCACACGGAGTGAACTTGAATCTTTGGCTATTTAAGGAGGACTGGGGTTTGTTGTGAAGTTGTGGTGATCCAGTGCAGAGCCCCGTCCTGCTTGATTTCATCTTCCTTGAGTCTCAGATGACTGTAAAATGAATAGATGAAATTATTCCTTTTTGAGGCTTTTCTTAGGGGCTCTCCGGGCAGCGTGTTCTCAAAGCGAAGTCATGATGTATTCTCCAATCTGTCTCACTCAGGTATAGAAGCGTTTTATTTAATTTATTTGTTAATTAATTAATTAATTTTCACTTTTTTTTTTGTTTGCTTTTATATGCGTGCGAGTTGTTATTAATGAGTCATTGCTATTAACTGCAACGGGTTAAAGCGCAATTGTAACTAACTTGTCGGATCCTAACTCCTCTCGCAGGAGGGAATAGTAGGGAATAAACTGCACCAGGCCATTGTTGTGGGGAGATCCATTCAAAGTGTCACCCGCAGACAAATACTCTTTTAATTATTGGTGCATAAGAAGTCAAAGGTTAACAAAATGGACACGAGCATAATTACGCTAAAAAGCAGGTTTGGGAAGTATTGATTTGATTGGAATCAAACGATCCGTTCTCTTTTCAGCTCGCCAGTTTACGCAGGCTCGAATGAAAGGGTTTTGAAAGGAAGAGTGCTGTTTTTGACCAAAAAACGAGCGCTTGTCGGTGCGAAGTAATCCCGTCTCATGCTTAATTAATGATACACGGGCTGCCAGCGAGCGAGGGCGACGCGAGCTGGGAGGACCGAGCCGCGCGGCGTTTTCCCGTTCGGTTAGGCAGGGGCTGGGCTCTTCCCCCCTCCCGGCTCCTCCGCGACGCCGAATTCATCGGGGTTTTTTTTCGCGGAGCGGCGGGAGGGAGCGGGGCGAAGCCGCAGCCGGGGAGCGGGGGCGGAGGGGGGCGGGGGGTCTGTGTGTGGGGGTGTCCCTGTCGCGACAACACGCGGATTTTTGAGACCGCGGGGTTTTTTTTTTTTTTGGGGAGCCGGCTGGGGAAGCTCTCCGGGAGCCCCGGGAGGTATCGAGGAGCCGAGCGCCGGGTCTGCGAAGCCGGGGGATAGTTTTGAGGAGCTTTTGTGAAAGTCTGTCTTGGGAGGATGTGATGTAAACTGATTAAGCGATAACTCTTTGCTTCCACATTGGTGCGACAAATGGCTAAAGGAGCAGAAAATGCGCGAAAGTCACGTCTCCTGCGACGCTGTGATTAGGTGGCCGGCGAGGCGCGTAGGGTTTGCGCCGTGAATAAATAAATAAATATGATTTAAGTTATCCCACAATTAGAAAGAATAGTAATTCAAAAGGACCGAAGAGCTCATAAATCGCGAATGAAGATGGAAACGATGATAAGGCTTATTGGATACAGTCCTGTAGCTTTTTGGCTGACACATTTTTTATTGTTTATATTTTGTTTGGCATCTGAGTGTGATTGACTTAGATATGGATATTTTCAGCAAGCAAACGTGAGCTGCAGCGAAGCAAAACTGGAAAAGAGTACCATTGGGATACTCTTCAAAAGATAAATGAGTGCATATCGGAAGGGTTTTGTATAACATATACACATGCTTACAGATACACACATAAAAATAATTAATCATGGTGGAATCTGCAATTAATAAAAATCAATTCTGTGTGGAATGTCCATCCTGTGAAATTACTGATAGGCAATATGACCTCTGCACTGGGGTATAAACCTGAGAGTACAGCTGAAGTAAGTGGGTTTTATGTTGGAAACACGCAAATTTTCACCACCACTTCTGTTACAGCGGGTAGTTAATTTTGTTGTTTCCGGATGTAACTACACTTTTTTCCCCCATGTGTTTGCTTTTTGGATTCAAAGATGTAATAGATTTCCTCAGTCTTTACAAATCTGCATTGAAGTACTGCACTCAGGTGTATACAAAAGCACAACATCATACTCCTGCTGAAATAAATACACTAGAGCAATTCTTCACTTTCAAGCTATGATAACTTCCCTGTAATATTTTACAGTCACGCTGTCTCACGTGCCGTGATACAGGAGACGGATCACATTTAGAGGTACATACATGGAACACAGTTGCAACAAATATATTTCAATTTGGAATCTTTCTCTACCTGCTTGGAGTGATAAAAACATTTAAAAATAATCTTCCTACTCCATAAATTAAAAATTAAGATTACACTGGCAATGAGAATTTATACTTTGTGTTATTTATTTATTTAAAGCAATAGATTGATTAATCTTACTTAAAGTTGCGACTGTGTTAGAGTAGTACTGCCAAAATTGTTATCTCTATTGTGTCCTCCATCTCTAGGGCTCTTGCAGTGCACGTTGACTGTGGTAATGTATGCTCAGAACAAAATATTTTGGTAAAAGTTCTAAACACAGAACACATGTTTGGACTGAGCTCCATGTGAAATCTGTAGTTCAGTTTGCGCCGAGACAGCACTGAAGCGCCTTTTAGAAACAAGTCTAAAATCCAAAGTACAACTTTAAAACAGACCTTGGCAATTCTCTTTCAGTAGAAGACTGATAGTTGTAAAGTAACTGCAAGGAATAATGAAGACTTACCAAATGCATTTTAAATTTTTTTGGATCCTTTCCTTCCTATATGCCTCTTTCCCCTTGTTTCAGAATGAGTGGAAATGGCAGATATTTCTCTTGCTGAGGTGTGATGGGATGCAGTTACTGCATGCTTTTAAGTGCTTCATCTCTTGCGATACTTTTACCCTGGTTTATTTTTATGTTATGGTGGTCTAGTAAACCCAGAATACGTTGTCATTGTCTTTTCCTCCTAGAATAGGTTGTTTCATTAAGCACAGAGAAAGTTCATGCAAGGAAATGGAGTACGTGAAGTTTTCTGTGTAAGATTTCTAGACTTCTGCATGGTATATTTATGGTATGGTCGTCAGTTCAAACTTCCATGAATTGATATGAAGTTTATAAAAGTGGAAGAGAAGAGAAGGGCTCTACATTTCCCGTTTACCTATACCAGATAGGAAACCTGGCCTGTCTATCATCACCAGTATGTTTGCCTTTATTTACGTGCTACATAGATAACATATAATATATTTATTTTTAATTTAAATTGCCGGCGCACAATGGTTCACCTGACCCATTTGATTTGACATTTGAAAATCTTACCTCCGTAAATCACTTTATTGCAGGAGCAACTGTGGCACATGTTTAAGTGCCACATAAAAAAATATATTTCTGCATTGCCTGCATGATTATTAAGGGGAAAAAAAAATCAAATTCTGTAGATAGCTTTTTAGAAGGTTTAGTGGAGAATGTGTGTGATTAATTACAGATATCCATTTAGGATCATTTTTATGGGCACTTCTTCATGTCAAGTAATGTTTCATTTGAAAGGACTCCAGATGCACAATGAATCTCTTAAAGACATTTGATAATATTGCTTTAGAACAGGATGTTCTTTGCTGTATTTCTCCTTTGTACTCTTTCATACGTACTTATATCTTTAGGACTTAATGATATTATGAAAGGAAAGCCTATATACAATTTTACAAAGTTTTGCTCCCCTGTGCCCCCCCTTTGAAAAGGAAACGTTCAACCACAACAGATTGGAATTTAAAAGTGGAATTTTTCTCTATAAAATCTTCATAGATGTGAAATGCTTTAGGTTATTATTGGTAATACTATGTGCATTACCTAAAGGCGTAGCCATTCCAAAATAGTTTGTGATCTTCTTTAAGAATTCAAACTAAATGTGCAGTATTCTAGTAATGTAGAATATTTCTACGTTGATTTTATTGCGATTTTAAGTTATAAATGCCGAAGTCTGTTTAGATGTAGGGGAAATCATCGCACTGGGGTAAAAATTCATTTTTCTCAAAGCTCTTTAGCCCCATGCCTTCAGCTTTATTCCCAGCTGTTACAATTTTCAGAATCTGCAGTAAATTTGTTTCATTCATTCTAGAGTGAATTGTAAGGTTTTAACACCATGCGGTCTTTATGATTATGTTAATTGTTTTTCAAATTTTATTGGAATACATTGATTAAGATGGCTTCTTTAGAAGAAAAAATAAACTTTCTTTAGTAGTCATAATTGAGGGGGATAAAAAGCATGGCATCAGAAAGTGTATGAAGATAGGAAAGTCTTATCATGGGTTGTGGTTACTCAGAGCAGTATTGCCTTCCCACACAAAGAACAGATTGTGGTTTAACTCTTTCCACGGCCTAGTTTTATGTGCCAGAGTAGTACGAGAATTGTTCAAATCTCTGCTGGAATCTACTAATCAGTTTAATTATTGCCTTTGTGGCTCTTTGTCAAGCATCATATTGTAATGCAATCGTTTATGTCCTGAATTATCTTCCTATTTTGTCTCTCTCTTCTTTTTTTTCTTTTTTAAAATTTTTATTTTCTTTTTTTCCTGTGACGGTAACACATTCGTACGTAAAATGCTTGCAACTCTCCTGTTGTTTTCTGTTTGATTTGAAGATGGTTCGGGAAGAGACGTAACTAGATCTAGTGGATTTTTTTTCTAAACCATTCCGGAAATTTTGAAGTTTGTTTGAAATTTGAAGATTTAAATGCTAAATTCTTGGCCTGAAGCTTCTCCAATGGCAGTCTGAACTCTGTATAATTGAGACCATTAGTTATACTTTCATCATTTTTACCTGATGAAGTTAATCAGCCTGTTGATTAAACATAATTCATTCCTTGTATAGCAGTGTAGCTAAAATATTAGTTTGTTAATTGTGTTCTTGAACATAATTGTATAAAAAAGGTTTGGTTTTAGTTTGATTGCAGCATACCACTCAGTATGATGAGCAGTCTGCAAGGTATTTAAAACCAAATATGCCTGCACAGAGGAATAAAGATACCTTCCCTAAGGTCTCCCTTCCAAACCAGAGTACAGTAATGTTTGATAATCAGATCGCGCTGTTTTAAACAGTGGATTTGCTCATGGAAAAAAGGAATTAGATTTTGGGGAAGGCCTATTTAGATACTAACATGGATGTGTAGGGTACTACTTTTAGCAGACAAACCAAATTAATTTAATGCTATAGGATGTACTTTAACACGACAACTAAGCATTACCTCCTTAATGCAATCCATATTGCTGCTAGGCAGAAGATAAGAACTTGCAGATGAAGCCAGATGTCAGAAAGGGATATTTTGGAACTGTAAATAAATTGCATGGATTTCACAAAAGCAGCATTTGACCAGTGGTGCACTCATAATGTCACTCTGCCACAGCATGCAGAAACACAAAGAATGCAAAGTTTGTGCCAAGTTGCCATTTTTCATTGTACACCTCAGATTGATTTTTAAGGGGTTTGGAATAATTGCCACACTCATGTGATCAGTTAACAAATTAACTGACTCTGTGGGGCTTCAAAACTTACAATGGAGCTGCCGGAAGAACATAAATGTAATTTTTGTTCTCAACTTCATACACTTTTATTTTACAGAGTTTAGGGGTGGTGGGGGGGAAGCCCCAAGAGCTGAAAGTACAGAAGCTTCTGTTCAGGATTTGTATACGACACGCTGTGTCTTTTGCTTGCTTTCGCTTACTGTATACTGGTTTCTCTAGTTACCACCACTGGAATGGTGCTGTTTCAGTGCTGGAATGCTGGACGTTTGATAAGAAAATGGATCAAGTTTAATGGCGCATGCTCTTTGTGCCACCAGCAGTCTCTTGCTGAGAGCATGCTCCAAAAGTGGGAACTGTGTGGCATTACACTGAGCATGTATATGCTTTGTGTTTCTGTGCCACAGAGAAGAGAAATGAACTGTGGCATTCGCCTCAGCCTTCTGAACGTTTCTACTCAGATTTTTTAAAACCGTACAGTGTCCTCTTTGTGCAATGGTACTTTTCTTGATGTTAGACGTTCACTCAGATATTTAAGTGTTAGAAACAGAACATCTTGATAGCATCTCTTTTCAATGGTGTTGTCTTTGCAGCATTGTGGGATAAAGTGAGGGGAGGCATACTGAATAAAATCTTCACCTGGTTCTTTCAAAGACTGAAATATGGGGAAAGTGCGATTCTCTGGGTACTTTCTGGCTGTGCCTGACAGCAGTAGTAATTGCATAATTTGCATAAATGTTAAGTGTTTATTCTCTTCGTCTTGTATTTCACTTTAAGATTTTCAGAAATCTTTCTTGATATTGCTTTGATTATGAGAATTTACTGACTTTGAGTTTTCTTCTTCTCTTTTTCTTTTTCCCTCCACTTCTTTTCACAGGATGAATTTCACCCGTTCATTGAGGCACTTCTTCCACATGTCCGTGCAATTGCCTATACTTGGTTCAACCTTCAGGCTCGAAAACGCAAGTACTTTAAAAAACATGAGAAACGAATGTCAAAGGATGAGGAAAGAGCAGTCAAGGATGAGCTACTTAGCGAAAAGCCTGAAATTAAACAAAAGTGGGCATCCAGGCTCCTGGCCAAACTGCGCAAAGATATTCGCCAAGAGTTCCGGGAGGATTTTGTGCTCACAGTGACTGGGAAGAAGCACCCATGCTGTGTATTGTCCAATCCTGACCAGAAGGGTAAGATTAGGAGAATCGACTGCCTGCGACAGGCTGACAAAGTCTGGCGTCTGGATCTAGTCATGGTCATCCTGTTCAAAGGCATCCCCTTGGAAAGCACGGATGGAGAGAGGCTTATGAAATCCCCACATTGCACAAATCCAGCACTTTGCGTCCAGCCGCATCACATAACAGTATCAGTCAAGGAGCTTGATTTGTTTTTGGCATACTACGTGCAGGAGCAAGGTAGGAAGCAGATTGTTGTGTTTCTGTGTTAGTATGTCAAACTCTGATTCCAAGTAGCTCCGTTTCCCCTGTGGGCTGCCTTCCAGTGAAACATTATTCTGTGGTCTATAGATGTAACGTGGGTACATATCATATTATGTAAATCAGCACGTATACCTATATACTTACATATACACAAATTCCTCCAGACCTTTGTAAATGACATGTATGTTTGACATACATGCCTCATTCTCTTTCAAGAGAGAGCTGGACATACCAAGGTAGTACTTTAGTTCACTGAAGTTGCTCTTTTTTTGTCAAAAAGAGGAAATAAATTGTGTAGTTTTTCCAGTTGTGACTTCAGAAAACATTATTCTTGTTTTCCAGGTTGGTTTTTTTTTTCATTTCCTTAGTACTGTTAGTAACAGATGCAAGTATGTGCAATTGCACAATCACAATAAACCCTACAAATATTTATTATTGTCTTGGTAGTTCCAAATAATCAAGAATTTGTTGTTAAACTGATGAACCTACTACCACTTCGAAGAACAATTATAGACTTTCTCATGTCTATAAAATAAAATATAAAAAATCTTTTGTGCAGAAATACTGCTTTAACTGCTTTGTAAATATAACGTGTAGTCAGATTTACAGCATACAATACTTAATGCCTTTTTCACATTTTACATCAATACCTGATCTTACCTATCTGAGCCACAAAACAAAGATCCAGAGTGTGATATTTTGAGGGAATTTTTCATAGATAGCATATTTTCATAATCACATTAGTATACTTGAATCTCTTTGGCAGACAATTGAAATTGGAAGTTGTTGTGGAAAATCGCAGGAACGCAGTTGAAGGGTTTCTTAAATTTAGTTTTATAGAATGAAAATAAAAACAGAGTTTCTTATAATCGTGTAAGAAGGAAAAAACTGCTAGTCATGTGTAAGTTCACGTAACAATACTCATAGGCAGGTTCTCCAAAATCGTAAATCGCTGTAAGCAGACAATGTTGTTTGGTTTTTTTTTGGGGGTTTCTTTTTGATTCTAAGCCTTCTGAAATGCTTTTTCTCTGTGAGGGGTTATTTTGGTTCTTTCTGGTGGTTGTGCCATCCTCTAGATGTCTTTGTATTCCTGACTGATTAGCAGTAATAAAACATTGCTTTTTTAGCCACAGATCTCAACTAGTGAAAGTTTAACTGGCCGCAGATGGTGGGCCATTTCACAATTTGGCCTGGTAGTAGGCAGAAATGGCCTGCAGAAGGGCAGCTGGCAGGCTCTTGTCTGATGCCCGATACATAACTGCGGGATTTAAGTGAAAAGCAAACGGAATGGATTTTGTTAGTAACAAAAAAAGTAAAATGCATATGGCCTTGTTTGACGTATGCTCATTGTTTAAAAGAACAGATACAGAACACAACCTTTTGCTTTTTACTGTATTTGTCTCATAGCATTTACTCACGCAAGTGAAGCACTATGTTTTCCTGAATGTATAAACAGACTTCAATTTTTTAGGTTGTTCATAATGAAAAAAAACAGTTGGTTTTTTTTTCTTTTACTTTCACCCCTCTGCTTGTATTTTTTGTATTTTTCTTTCTACCGCAGTAGACAACACTTAGGTATTTTGAAGCGACTTTAAGTAGCTGCGGAGTCTGGTAAATCTGGTCCCCAATAACATAGGAAAAAAGATTTCTTTGATAGCATTAAACAAAGCAGCTTAATTACAAATAATTTGTACCTTTAAACTCCTTTTGAGAACAGAAATTCAAATGATATTTTAAATGCACATATTGCAAGACACAGCTTACTGGTTAATTCTAATGGATTTACCTATCTCTAAAAGTCAAAACTACAAAGGGAGGCAAACCGGTTTAAGTAGATTTTGAGCTGAAAAAGGCTGGGTCAGAGTACTCTTGCATGCTGTTGACTTTTAAGTTGTTGGAAATAAGTAACTTGAATTGGGCAAAGGAATTGCAGGGCATAGCTCATTTCAGTGATTTAAATTGAGAATTTAAGTTTATTGAGAATATGGGTTTATTTAAAACACGTGTCTAACCACAAATGATTGAGACAAACATGCTGTAATGTTATAACTTTCAAAGCTGTATGATGCTACTTTGAGAATATACTGGAAGATGAAGCTGACTGTTTTCTATGTACTGAATCACCCTTAATAGACCCTTATGGTTATTGTGACATTGCATGTATTTTCTATCTGTCTTGCTGCTTTACAGTAAATCTTAGGTTAACATCTGTTGGCTCCTTTCTTGAAGTCATTATTAAGTTATCTTTGTATTTTTTTCTTTTTTTGCCAAACTTTGATTATCCTCACTGAAAGCAGGTTAATTGTGACACTTTGTAGTGCACTTGATTGAGAGCACCAGGCTTTGCAAGAGATAAGCATGAAGTCAACCAAAATGCTGCTTTATACACATGCTGTTTTGCTTTTTATTCCTCTTTTAGATTATATAAACCCGTCTAATGTTATCATGTAAAAACTAAGCAGAGACATGGGACCAATTAAATCCCTGAAAGAAATATGATGGCATTAGCACATAAAATGAATAAAGGGGCCAAGTAGCTTTTTTGTGGTGGTTGTTGTTGTTGTTGCTTTAAAAAAGATTAGGGGAAAAAAGAGGAGGAAGGGTAGTTCGAATGCCACTGATGGTTGCCAGTGGCACCAGGATTGGCATCAGACCTTCTTTGTTTAGCCTAGGATGCCTGTGATTTGTTGGTTGGCATCCGCATTGCAGTACAGAGTAATGTTACAATATATTGACAATTTCCAGATCTAGAAGTATCAATAATCCTTTCAGTTCTTAATAAAAAGAGCTTCTACTTCCATGCATGCCTTGAAAGAAGAAATAAAGACCGACCTATGAAGTTCTGTCATTGACCAACTTCACCCGGTTCTACTCTTTGCTCATCTTCCTCAGAATTCAGCATCTTTTCCCTCTCTCTGTTCACTTTCTACTACCCTCTTACGCTTTATGATTTTTTTAAAAATAAAGAACAAGAAAAAGAGGCTTGACATAGGTTGCAATGTTGCTCCTTTGACTGAAATGGAGGAAAAAATGGGAAGAACATACTGTGATCAAGTTTTAACATCAAAAGAATTCTTAAACATAACACACTTATGCCGAGCTCTGCTTGTTGTGTATATGAGGTCCACCCTTCCCCCTCCCCCCTCAAGTTTTTTAAAAGCCCAAACCTTGAAAATGGCACGAGCACTGTTTCTATTGATAAAACTGCTTTTTTTCTTTCTTTTTTTTTCTTTTTTTTTTTTTTCACCCCTCTCCTTTTTTTCTGCCAGGCATCAAACGGTGTCTAATGTTTAGAACGAAATACACCTCAGTCCATAAAATTGCTTGGTGATGTTTGATTCAGTGCAGCGCTTATGCTGTGTTCCCGTTGCTACAAGAACCGCCATTTTGTTTGTTGAGTGCCAGGAGAGGGAAAAAAAAGGCAGACAATGTGCTTGATGCCAATAATGGTTGCCAGTGGCACCGAGGTTGGCATCAGACCCTCTTTGTCTAGTTGCTGAATGCCTTTGATTCGTTGGTTGGCATCCGCATTGCAGTGGGCACATTGGAAAGTTTTTGACAATCAGTGAATGAAAGCTGCGGTACTTGTTTGCTGCAACAGAACCCAGATTATATAAATCCCTTCTCCTGATAGATGTTTTACTTACTCTTAGAATGGCTAATTAAAAAAAAATGGCATTACTGTTTTTTTCTAAAACATAAAGTATCTACAGCAATGTGCCTCATCTGCAGAATTCCTAATCCCCGAGTCATCCCTGTTGTTTTTTTGCAGCGTAAATAAAATGCAAACTTGATGTTAGGTATTTCAGCACATAAGGAATGAGGCATAGTGGACCTTGACAAATGCTTTGGGAGTTTAAAGGACTGAAGCAACGGTACATGTAAATGATAAACACTTGTAAGTCTTCCTAATACATATGCTTCTCAGAGTACATTTCTCAGATCAGTCACGTTACTGTTCAGACTTTCTTTTGCCCTTGTAGAAGAGTGATATAACTGGGGGAGACTACATCCTCATCTCTTAATAAACTCTACAGTTGATGGTGGATCTTTTAAACTCTTCAAGAAGGAGGACAGAAAATAGATGCAGTTGCCCTTAGCCTGATACTGTACGGGCACTCTTGTTTTTTTAACTTCTTAAACCATCAAGATGCTGCCACAGTTCCAGCTGCCTGAGTTTGTTACCGGGACTAAAAAAGGACTAAACAATTTCTCTTGGAAGTTTCCTAGATAGTTAGCATTAATATTGCTTTCCGGTTAACTGCTATTATCTCTTTAATTAATAAGAAGGATTAGCAGCTCTACCCAAGGGCTACACAGAAGGAAGCCTGGCCTGCATGAGTCCCTGAATCGCCAGACTGTCCTGTCTCTTGTGGAGGAAAGGCACGGAAAAAAAATTAAAGGAAGAGAAAGGAGAAGAGGGGGAGAGTGAGGGCGCAGGCTGGCTTCTGCAGCCTAGCAAAGGGAGAACTTTGTGCAGGACCCTCCTGCCGTGCCGCTGGGATGCTGGCGACAGGGATGGCTGGCGCTGGCTGCGTGCCACATACCTCCTGCCGGTGGCTGCCCGGGCGAGGGGCACGGGCTTGCCCGCACTTGGGTAGCACGCTTTATGCTCTTCATAAGTGCGTTTTCAGATAATCTTGTCTGGGGTGCCGAGTGCTGCGTTTGTACTGACTCAAAACTAGGTTTGCCCTGGTTTAGTGCTGGAAAACTGATAATCCCTAACTGAACAGGGTTATCACTTTTTTTCACTTAACACAGTTCTGGCAGCGTGTATGCACTGTCTCACTTTGAAAAACTTGTCCTCCTTCCAGGAGGAATTGTAATTATTTTTTGAACATGGTGTGTCTGAATTGCAGGAGTGGGTGGGTGAACTTGCAGTGTATCAATGGCTTGATACTTTTCCTAAGCTTTTTGAGTTTTGTGAATTCATAGGGAGCTCAAATTTTGAAATAGGTTTGCGTAGTCTTTTTCATGTTAGGCTTTATTTTCCATTGATGATATGGTAATATAATAGTACTTATATTTTAAAATGCTACTTACAATTACTTTGGTTAGTTTGCTCTGACTACAATAAATTTCACTTAAAATCACAATCAAAATTATGCTTTCAGAAGTCTGTGTTCTGTGTAACTCATATAATGGTCATATGTCTAAGTGTCACACCACCCAGATGGATTTTGGATGTGGATTTGCATTTCTTGTGTGCACTGATGCTTCCATGTACAATTAATAAAAAAATAATGGGGTTAGAAGAATCAATCAATCTGTTGAATTGCCGATTGTTCTCACTTCCATTAACTTTAATGATTTGCCTCCTTCTGAATACTTTACCTGGGAACATACAGTAAAACATTTTACCTGTTTTGCAGAAGGGCATGTCAGGGTACAAGGAAATTTGTTGGAGTATACACAGCAAATTATTACACTGGGAACAACAGGAAATAGAGCTTGTTACTGCCCGTACCTATAGCTATGTAGTAGCTCTAGGAGCTTGTTATTTATGCAGTGAAATGGCATGCTAATCTATTGCACTAAATCTCAGTTTTGAACCAGAGAGGCAGTGCGGATGCAGAAGTATGAGTTTATATTTTGTCTGCTCTTGTATGAGAAGAGCTTTCTGTAGCTGTAAGAGCTGATGGGTAGTCATAATTTATTTTTCAAACTATGAATTACTTTAAACAATTTCAGTCTATTTGGGCATTCGGAAAATGTAATTTTAAAAACCTTTTTGTGTCAACTGAAAGAGACACTGTATTGATTGCTTTTCTAGTTTTCTGAAGTAAAATTTTGGATGGCTACTTTGTTTCTGTTGTGCTGGAAATTATAGACAGGAAAGAAATTTGTTATTAGGAGATAGAGATTTTGTTGTATATATGGGCATAATTGTGTTTTTAAATTAATGATTATAGATACTTTGTTTATGAAGATCTAGGGTATTAAAATATTTAAACAGGTCACCCATTAGTTTTAATTTTTCAGAATGTATATGCATGAGCTGACATTTGGACGGTAGAGCCAAAGAATTAAAAATGTATGTTTTTTTTCTTTTTAATTTGTTTCCCTCAGAACTGGTTTATGTGTCAAATGACAGGTTTGTGAGAAAGGAAGGTTTTTTTTCTATTTTTAATTTATTGTTTTATTCAGGAATAAAATATATATATGTTTTAGGAAGGAGCTTTTAGCTTATTCTGTTTTTTCTTACCTAGTGAACCAAAAGGGGAGTAATTGTCACAGGGTTAAATGACATTAATTGTATTTAAGACAAAAGAGGCTTACACTTAAATAAATTCTGTGCAACTAGTTGAAAATTTAGAGGTCAGTGTTAATTTATGAATGACATTTAGATTGACAGCAAGAAACCATAAACTGAAGAATAGAAACCAGAAGATTCCTGCTTCGTGGTAGTTTCAGACAGAAGAACAATACCGAGAACAAAAAAAAATGCTTTTAAGCTATAAATAAGGCCACTAATTCATAAAGGAAATACTTCAAGTAACAGCAGAGATTTATGTTTTAAATTCCTTAATTTCATGCATATTGAATTCATTTTAACTGTGAAAACTTCATTAAAATAATTAAACACTAAATACCACTGCAGGTTGGATTTAAAAGTTAATTGCATGAGATTGCTGTCAAGTCTGCTTCCTTTTTTCTACCTTTCCTTTTCTTTTCTGCTTTTGCTCCTCCTTGTCCTCCCTGCTGCTAGTGTAGTAATGCACACATCTCGAGGATTGGTCACCCTCTGAAGCTCTGATACTTGGAGCAGTGGGCCACACCGCAAAGCACAGTAATTCAAAAGACTTCCTAAAGAATTACATTACAATCTCAACTACAAGGTGGTATGTTACTTTGCTGTAATCACTTGGGTAAGGATGATCTCAATATCAAATTAAACGGCTAACTTAGGTGAACAGCGTTGTTCCTTCCATAGTGGAATGGAGAAGATATCCCATATGTAGAGACACTTTCCAGACCCTAAGTGAATGTGAAAAAGTAAAGTCAGTGTGATTAAATGGTTTGGTTGATAGATGTCAAACAAGATGTCATTCATTATAGGGACATTTCATGACTTTACTTTGTCTCTCCTTTTTTATTTTTATTTTTTTCTAACTCTGTTGGAACTTCTAGAAGCAGTGGCTAAAAATCTGGCTCAGGGCAGTGAAGCCTGGATTAGAAGAGATTTGAAAGGCTCAGAAGCTAGTAAACGGGAAGTAAATCTTAGATTATTAGCTATGTCCAAGAGAAAAGAGAGTTGATTTGCGCAAGTATATTGTACTGTCTGGGAGCAGCGAGTTGTGTGTGAATTTGGGAAGTTCTTCTAGTATAGCTGTGAGTGTACCTCCACCTTATTATTTACAAACATTACTTTCTTATACTCTCCCCGCACCAAATTATCCTTTCAGAGAGTTTCTTTCTTTTTCTGAAGTATATTATGCTTATTAAAATATTTTAAATAAATATACTTCTTTAGCTGTTTCTTAGGAACCTCATTTTTGGTGTGTGACTTTTGTTTAGCTTTTTTTCACAGCTGATGGGTGGTAGGCTCTTCAGACTTGGCTTTTGGGGAGGATTCTGAGAATGCGTTAATACTATAAAGTATGTTTATCAATAATAGTGTTTCAGATTTTTTTACACAGCCTAAGGACCAGAACCACACCTCCTGTGTGTGTTAAGTTCCTCTTGCCCCTCTTCAAGTCAAAAAGGCAACTTAACATTATAGGGACACCAGAGCCATTTTTAACATCATCTTCCTCCTAATTATGGTGTTTGGGACCTTGTAAACCACTTTTGTTACTTTAAGATTGAACTAAGAAGAAGTTGCTGTGAAATGACACTGGGGAAAGCATAGCATAAAAGCTTAGCTGAAGCCCATTCAGCTGTTAAGACTATTTTTCCCTTGGAGAAACCTTGCACTTCTGAATAGTAACGGCCTGTGTCCAGGGAAGCCTTTGGGTTTTCTGATGTCCTTCCATAAAAGTGCCCTTGCTAAAGACATCCCTGAAAAAATATCCTTAGGGAGCAAATAGGAAAGCCAAATGCAAAAATGAACAGTTAGTGAACTCTGTTTGAGAAACTCAGTGTGACTGTTGAGAAATTAGGAGAAAAGATAAGTTTTCTGATATTGACTTGATGCAGGTGCTGTGCACTACTAAATACATTCTACGTTATTTGCAGTTATTTGGTTATTGAGATTTTTACACATTTAGGTCTTGAGTATGCTGTTTATATTCTTACCTTCCTAATCTTCAGTTACATTAACCAGAATTACTATACGTGTTTTCATAGAGAATGAATTTAAACAAATGCAAGGTAAGTATGAAATATTTATTTTTAATCTCGCATTGTATTTTATTTTTTAGTCAGTCACCTTGTCATATGCTTCATGAGCTATCTTGTGGGAAAATGTCACAGGATTTATACACTTTTCTTTAATATAAAAACAAAGAAATGTGCACACATTAGAATCCGGTAATTACAAACTCCATGTCTCTAGAAATCAAATATAATTAAAATATTTACAAGGTGTGTATTTTTTACTTGTGAATTATATCACCCTAAAATATGATTTTCAGTCTTTATTTGATGAAGCAACTAACAAAGAAATGCTAGATTTGCTTAGAGGATTATTATGGAGCTGTCTTGTGTCTAAGAGATAGTAAGTACATTTATTGCAGCATCCGTTTTCCATTGCATGATTAATACCATTGAAAATGATGCCAAACATCTTGAAAGGATGACTATGCTCCAGTGTCCCTGATTTAAAAGTGTGAAAACATCTAGTCAAGACAACTTGTATTTTATTATTCTTACATCTGCAGTTCCTGGACAGATTACCTTAGATTTGTTATGCCATGTTAAAAGATGTGTTTTACGAGGGTGGCCTCAGCTCCTGCCCTTAGTGTCAAGATCCCTGTTATGTGATGCAACATGTCTTGTTAGGTTTAATTGACCAAAGCCAATTTGTTAAAACAATTCATTTGTTCTGTAACTCATGCTTAGGCCAAGTTGCTACCTGAATCTCTTGACCTTGACTTGTCTGGGTCATGAAATGGCTGCGAACTGCTTGACCTCTCCATTGTTCAGCAGCTGCTCCACTTCCTCTGTTTTTTTGTGGTAGTCACTGACAAGAAGACCTTGACCCTGAATTTACACCCCTGTGGGTTTCACGGTGTCCCTCCAGAGTGGCTGTGTCTTCCCTCGTATGTGCTCCAGGTGTCACCACCTTTTGTATGCTGACAGCAATGGGAATGAATTGACAGCCCTCCATAGTGGAAGAGGTGGCAGGAGAATTTCAGGCAGCTGGAGGGAAAGTCTATCTTCTTTCAGGTTGCAGTGCATTTTTCTTCTCATAGGGTGCACAGGTTTTCGGTGTTTTTTGAGGGCAAGTACTGTTAGTCTTAGCTGGTCCTGCTTCACTGTTAGCGTTCTTTGAGTGGGATGTGCTGGGAAGAAGGTTCTCCTTTGAAAATGTTCTGTGATAAAAATGTAGTGTTTATGCACTCCGCTTGGATTTTTAGGAAAGAAGAGTGATAAAAATAATTTCTTGACATGAAATGGAGAAGCATGTAATTTAAGTATTGTAAGCGGCTATTTGATTTCTTTAGTACAAAACCATCATTTTCTTAGAGACCTAGATTGTATTCAGGAGCAACCATAGCCTCTAAGGCAAAGAACTTTGCTTGCTGTGCTTGATTCAGTATCCAAACTTATCAAAAGAGAGAAAGGACAATCTTTGTCTTCTGCCTTTTTTTTTTTTAAGGCTTTGTTTTGAGGGGAAATTACTTGTCCTTAAGAATTACTCCCTATGAGGGAGGAGTCTTTGGCCCCATATCCCAACAGGCTGCCTACTGTCAACATCCCTGGTGCTAATGTCAGCTTCTTGATGCAGGCTTTGTGCTTCCAATAATTACCTGCAATTTGACTGTTAGGACAGTTTAGTTTTTTTGAGATGGGTATTATGTCTAATCATCTGCTGCATTGTGCCATGATTTTAGGAAGCATTGCCTTTTGAAATCAGTGACTGGATCTGTTGAAAAACTGATGGCATGATACAGCCTTGCTGGGTTAAGAACACTCATGTGCTAGTATCACTATAAAACAAGTAAATCGGTAATCCAGTGGTCATCAGATAATTGTTATGTTCTTAATTTAAGGCTTTAGGCCTGAAAATGTTGCTCATATGAGTAGACTTATTCAATCAAATTGAGTTCATTTAAAACATATTTTCTTTCACAGCACAATACACTGACTTTTGCAGTGTATGATCAGGTTTATACTTCTGCAGTCCAGCTGATTTCTCTGATAACTCATTAATTTCTATTTATTTTTTTTTTTTTTTAAAAAATCAGATTGTATGTGTAGGTACAACATTCCCATGCAGTTATAAATAACCCAACCTTTTCTTTCAGTGTGGAACTGCACAATCTAGTTGTGATTTTTAATTGCAGTTCTGTAGTTCCCTTGAAGGAAGAGGATGGGAATGCTAACACAAGGAGCTTGAATACTATCTCTATGATGACAATGTAAAGTATGACTCAATGTTTAGATGCAAGGAATTCAAAATCATTGTCCTGGTCCCCAGCCCTGCTGTGGCTCCACAGGTGACTGCAAGCAGGTTGTTCAAGTCTCTCTGTGCCTCCAGTCCCAGGGAGAGAGAGCACAGTGCTACCTCGGCAAGAGTTGCAAAATCCTGAGATATTTGCTGGCTAAAAAGTTATAACCTTTCCTATTATTTTGCTACAAGCAAAACCTGTGTGCTGGTGCCCAGCCCCCAGGTGGGCTCTGCATTGTAAAGAAATGTCTTACCTGGTTCTCTCATGCCCAGACGGAAGAAACTTGCCCAAGCAGGGAGGACCAGCACAAAGCATTCCTCCACTGCAAGCCCTGCGGTGGTACAGCTCTGTGGGAGAGGGCATCAAAGAGAAACCATGCAGCGGAGTTCGCCTGCCACAGGAGATGGGGTCTGTGGTGGGAGCACTTCTTGGATCACCTGTGCTTCAGTCTGTAGGAGTCCTGAGCAGGGCTGGCCCTTGAGGATGGGACCATAGTGTAGAGGCTTCAGAGTGTTCAGAAAGCTGTCTGAGTTTTCTGGCCTTGTGACAGTGAAGGGAAAATATGCTTTAGACAGAAAGATAAAAGAAAGAATTGTCCTGGGAAATTCTACGTATGTTCATCCAGCTGGCCCACCTCAGCAGAGGCATCTGCAGTGCCTGCAGGGGTGGCCTTTGGACTCAGGCTAATTCCTCATCCCTCTCTCCACTCTGAGCCCAGGTTTTTCAGTCAAATGGGCCAGTAGCTCAGATCAAACCACACTAGCATGGGAGGAGAATGGATGGTCAGGAGTTTGGGCTAAGGTATGGGATTAAACCCAAGCTAATGTAACAGCATGCTTGTGCCTGGAATATTCTGGTCATCTAGTTTCATCTTGTATACTTGGGCAGGTCTGCTTTGTGAGACACCTAGAAGTGGAGCATTGATTTGCGAGGAATTAGTTCAGGCTCTTGCCTTGGAGTGCTTACCTCTGGCCGAAACCCCCTCTGATTGCATTGAAACTCTCCTAAATGCTTATGCTTTTTAGACTCTGTGCCACCTACTTTTACCATTTAATTCATTGCTTTCCTCATTCCTTCCTTTATGACGATATTTCAGGACTAGTAATGAGCCAGCTATAATATCAACACCTACTAAACTACTGTGTCTGTTTCTCAGAGGGAAGTGACATTAATTTACAAAAATGAGAAGTTTGTCTATGCACTTTCCCTAGGTGATTTTGAAACAATCCAGTTTACAGCTAACCGAGGGTTAACATCAAAAGTTATTCTATTGTTTATCTTTCAGTTAAAGAATAACTAGCTTGTGCAGAAAGGAGAATTGGAAAATTGATTGGGCTGTCTAGATTCAGACACATAATTTAAAGTAAACTATATCAAGTTGTGATTTTACCATATATGCATTCCTAGGCAAGTTTGCTGCCTGCAGTTCAGTGATCTATAAAGGCTTGTCTTGTAAGAGTCATGGACTTCTTTAATTTTATTAAACCTGAGGTGTTTTTTTTTTCAAAAAAAGCTATGTGTAATTACTTTGACTAACTTAATAGTTTCTTTTATTTAAAGTTAAGGAAACAGACATCTCATTGTTATATAAAGCATGAGAATTGTTTCTGCATTTTAACTACAGGGAGGAAAGCTGGTACATTTTAAAATGTGCCTAATCTTACATTGTCATATAAAAATGCAGTGTATATATATACCGTCCTCCTTGGCCTTTCACATACTTTTTTCACTGTATTGCTGCTATAATCAATATTCTGGGACAAGAATTATAGTTGTGCTGTAATGATTTCTGTTCTATTTACAGCCTCCAAATAAAGGAAAAGCTGCTTATAGTAAAATGAGGATCACTGGTCTTTCAGTAATTAAATAGACTTGTTATACTGCATTAATCCTTTTTGGAACATTTGGAATGACATCTTAGCACTCACAAACACAGCATTAGGGCCAGCAATTAATCTGTTGTTTGTCGTCCAACATTTGTGTAATATAAAGCATGTGCATTCGAAGATGTATTTCAGGTTTAGGAGTAGGATTACTGCAGAGTTAAATAATGATATTTTTTATTCCATAATGTGAACTGAGACCTAGAATGAAGTTGCAACAATTACAAGAGCAGTAACTTTCTAGTGATGAGGGCAATATGGGCTGGGAGAGGAGAAGGTGTTACTTTTATCAAGTACTGGTTTAGGAAGCATCTACCAAAACGACACACCTGAACATGATCAAGTTGTCCATCACAAAGGTTGTTCAGGTGACCTCTTGATGTCCTTCGTAACCTCAGGGTCAAAAGATGCTAAGGCAGTCATCAACATTCCTCCTCTTCTGAGCTTTGACTTCACGAATAAAATCACTCGAACTTTCTCTCAGACTTTTGCAGTATTGTAATTGCTTTTCTGGGCATAGCCTGGTTAGCTTTCTTTGATCAAAAGGGCACGCTAATTCTCTTGGTGCTGTGCTGGACTCCTGTACTGTTCTCCTGCATTGTTCAGCAGTAATTAACTTGAAACATAGTGCAGAGCATTAGCTTCTGAGCCGCTTCAGCAGAACAGTCTTATATTCCTGGGATATACAGTCTTAGAACACTTTATTGTATTGCAGTAAGATAAATGTGTTTTTAAATATAGTCCAGCCAGTATGACCTTGTCAGAATTCAAGCCATATTAATGGTAACTCGGGCTTGCTGACGTGTTCACTGTAGGATGAGCATTAACACAGATCTCCCTATTCCATCTGGTGAAGAACCTACAGAGGTGGCTATACATAGACTTTTTCTTAAATTCCATATTACAGCGTACAAGATATTCTGTCTTCACTGTGCTCATGATATTTCTCTTGCCATTGATGGGCACTCTGTATCTGAGACCATCATATGCAGTTAAGAAGAGACAATGTAAAGCAACAATATTAGATCATGTAGATATGGCTGCTGAATAATAATAGTTACGGTTAATATTTTGGGAAGCAGTGATTAGCAACAGTTTTATTGTAGCAAATGTATTTATGAAGTCCTTGGCTTTCATTGTGATGCCCTGGGGTCAAGTGTCAAAAATAACAGAACTGAACTTAATTGTTAAACTACACATTACATATAAGTTGCAAAAAAAGCTCTAGAATTTTTAAATTTGGTTCTGCTGAAGTTTGCCTATGTGGTATAACACAGTGATCCATGAAGATTTCTTGGTGAAGTCTGAGTAAGCTCACATGGGACCTGAGAGCAGCAAAACTGCATTCATGTGTCATCTTCTTGTGGTTTTTATGTATACTACTACTCTGGGTTCCTCACTGGATGATGTAGACCTACTTTGGAAAAATATGCCTACTGAGAAACCATAGAAGTCTCATTTGAACTTCTCTCAGTTATATGTGTGTTTTATTTTCTAATAACTAATAGATGCATGTGAGTCTGACTATGTCCTTTGATGTGATGCTTGATATGTGGTTTCCAGTTTGAGTGAATGGTGTTCGGCACACATCCTAGTTATTATGTATAGCATTGACAAAGGTGCCATACTTTGGTTCTCAAGGTTAGTTTCTGTATCACTGGTAGCACATGACTTATTTGAAAGTAGCACATGGAATCATTTAGGTTGGAAAAGAACCTTAAGAACATCAGTCCAACCCTTAACCTAATACTGCCGTGTCCACCACTAAATTGTGTGTCTCCCCTCTACACTCTTTGAAATAGCTGCAGAGAAGGTAATTCAATCGCTTGCCTGGGAAGCCTGTTCCAGTGCTTGACAGCCCTTTCTGTCGATGCACTTTTTCTAATATCTAATCTAAACCTCCCCTGCTGCAGCTTGAGGTTGTTTCCTCTGGTCCAATCATTTGCTGCCTGGGAGAAGAGACCAGCACCCACGTCACTACAACCTCCTTTCAGGTAGTTGTAGAGAGTGAGAAGGCCTCACTTGAGTCTCCTTTTTTCCAGACAAAGCCTCAGTTCCCTTACCCACTGCTCATAATACTAGTTCTCCTGCCCCTTCACCAGCTTCATTGCTTCTCTTTGGATGTGCTCCAGCACCTCAATGTCTCTCTTGTAGAGAAGGGGCCAAACTGAACACCTTGTTTGAGGTTTGGTCTCATCAGTGCTATACTGGCATATTCCTTGTTGCCTAGGTGGCACACACCTGAGCTGCTGAGGAACATCATAGATACTGAGTAAATGTGTCAGTATTCCCCAGCTTCCCAGAATAAGTGTCTCCACAGAGGCAGCTACCACTTATCAGTTTTTTTGGAGTCTGTCACGGTATGGCTGCTTGGTAGATGTGGGCTATGTATGCCTCTTTGACAATGGAAACTGCAGCAGGGACCCAACTCCTGTCAGAATCTGGGGTGATATGTGGAGCAGATGAGGTGAAAAAAGACACATGTAGGGCTAAGGAGGAGTGGGAAGGGGGGTGTAACTGAGTGCCCAAGAGTGGATGTGAGGAGGAGGTGATGGAGAACGCTATCAGCATCGCCAGTGGCACTGATTTTGAAACCCCTATGCTAGACAGGTCTATTGACTTCTGAATAGTCTCTCTTCTTCCATTTCCATGATAGCCCAAAGTTACTGTGTACAACATGTTTGCAGCTCCAGGTTTTGATGTTGGGAAAGGACAATATGCATATCCAATGTTGTGTTCCATTTAGTAAAAATAAAAAGATAAAGGAGAAAAGAAATCTTACTTTATTTTTTCTACTTTCCACAGTTTTGTAAATGCAAGGGGCATTCTTTTTCTCTTTTGTACATTAATATGGACCAAGTCTGATCTATTTGAACCTCATTTGAATCGTGAGAGGTTTTTTTACAGTAGTGTAAAGTCCTAATGCTGAATTCACAGTTGCAAGGACTGTGTTCACATTCATACTACTTCTATAAACTATGTTCAGCCTGTTCAAGAGCTATTCTGGTGTATTGGGTTCCCAGACAACAAAACTAGAACACGTATGGCTGAAGTACTGTAGACTCTCTAGACTGCAGACCTAATCCCGCAAATCCCTATTTACATAAATCCCACTGATTTCAAAGGGTCTGCACATGAGAAAGCAGGTTTTACAGGATCAGGCCATTCTTCCTGGAGCCCAACATCTGTTGCACCAACTGTGATAATCTCATGGCTGTTAAAGAAAACTCTGAGGAAACATTTTATCTGGGCTGAAAGAAAACAGCAAAAAAGTAACACTGTTGGCTGTCCCTATAAAGTGGATTATTACCAGAAGCAATTCTTTGTATATACTACATGTATACACTGTATATACTTCTCTGTTACCTGCCTGCCTATTTTTATTTACTTTAGGGGAAGTGCTATATGTAGCTGTGTGCTATTATTGCTGTTCTTCACTTATGTTGTATGGAATTTGTGTATCATTTCTGTAAAATTTTAAAGGTATTTTGGATCTTGCAGTTCAAGTCCATGCTAAGTTTTGGCTCTGCCTGAATTAACTAAAGTAGTAAATTCGAAGAGTTCACTTGGCATTCACTTTGGAACAGTGGATGGACAAGTGGTTATACTGCAAGGAAGAAAGAAATCAGAGAAAAAGCAGATCATGCTTGTGTTGGGAAAAGCAGCATCCTCTTTCTTTGAGGTAGCACTAGCTGCAGCTGGAGTTGAATATCTTTTGTGACTTCTACTTAGAAGCCTGATGTGGAAGAGACAATAGGCTGCTGCCTTACCTTGGTTGAGTCCCGGTTCCTATAGGCTTGGTTTCATAACACATACAAGTATGTGGAGTCTCACTGCTGCGAGCATTTGATGCATAATCTAGAGGTTTCATGTGTATATTTGCTGCATATCTTGGGCTTTGCAGCTGAAGATAGAAATGAGATGTTATTCACTGTGCTTTGCAGCACAGATGTTGTAACAAAACAGCTGTAGAAAATATGATAGAAAGAGCTTGACAGATTAGTTGAGCTGTGTGTGTGTGTGTGTGTGTGTAACCTTCCTGAAGTCTAAAAGCAATGGAAGACGTAGCTCTAGCATCCACCCCATGTTTTGGATTTACTACACTTAAGATTTACAGTGAATTTGCACATGACAAGGACAGTGGTCTGGGATCTCCATGAACCGTGTAATGGGCAATAAACTACTGCTACTCATGTCATCAGACCAACGGGAAAAAGAGGCAAGAAAGCAAATATACTGACAATGCTAGCTTGCTGTCAGAGGCTGCAGAGTTAGTGGGCAGAGGCATGTCGTTTCTATAGACTATGATATGTTTTTGAGAATTTTCTTGATTTTTTGTTTTAATATTTCAGATTATTACCCTTTCACATCCCTGAAATTAGTAAAATAATGTTTGAAGCCTAACAGACCAGTCTTGGGGATCTGATAATTTGATGAATATGCAAAAGCTAGAATATGAATGAAGCTTGTGTGCAGTTCAGCTTGGGAATATAACGTGTTTAAAGATGATGCTTTTATTCACAAGCTGTAACTTTACAGCGTGTTTCCTTCTAAGTTTCTTTTCTGATTATTATGAGTCAAGTTTCCTTAAATGTGCAAGATTCCTAATTAAGCAGGCTTTTCATTAGGTTAACAAATGCTTTCCTATAGTCTTTTCTTCTTTGTCAGCTGTAGTTATCCCAGTTCTTCCTTCCCTATCATAGGTCCCTTATGTTTTAATGTAAACTTCCCTTATGTTTTAATGTGTTAAGTCATTGGAAATTATACTCTTAAAGATTTATAGCGAGATTTTAACTGTTCCACTTTGCTCAGAAATAATAGTTTTTGTGAAGTGGACAATAGTTTTAAGAGAATATTTTCTAGATGTTATATTGAGTTCTGTTGAAGATCAGACCTATGCCAAGTGTGCAATTTAAATCAATTATACTTTGCTTAAAAAAAGCAGGATGGAGAGGATTATCAACTGAAATTGCAAAATGTAAACCTCAAGGGAACAGCTCTTGGGACTGAAGGCAAAACAACTTACACATTTATTTTCATAGACATTAATATGAAAGATTTAGAAAAAAAAGATATAAAATCTCTATAAAGTTTATGAATATATATAAGAAAATATCAAGAGAAGCCTTGTGCTGATTTTCTGAATTGAGATATTGTCATCTTCATTTACAAGGAACAATAAGTTAATTCAGTTAGCATATTTTGCTTTTTGAGAATGCGTAAGACTTGTGAGTCTCAAAATTTTCCCAAATGTAATTGTGCATACTATTTCAGCTATCTCCCCTGACTCAGGTCCCAAAGACTACTGTCAGTTCTTTAGGGCCTGAATTTATCTGTTAGATTAAATCCAAATATTGTGACAAACATTGATATTCCTTTTTAAATTTTACTGAACTTCATTTGTTGATTTGGTTTGGGGATTTTTTTTTGATAATTTAGAACAATCCCTACCAGCATTTGCAAATAGGTTATTACAGCAGATTGTGGCAGCATGGGAAGCAGTTTAAACTGATTCTGAACAAGAGAGAAACTAATTAGTTTTGAAGAGTAGTTTATTGGTTTTTTTGGAAGACTACCTGTAACAAGTAATTTCTTGTCACATTCTCCACAGTTTTCTATATTGCAATCTCTCATCTCAGCAGTAGTAATGTTCTTTTTCATCAGAACTGATGTACCTTGTTAAGTCATTAAAATAACAGGATGTCCTGTCATTCTACTGTGTTATGGGGCTCTTGCTGAAAGTGAACACCTTTGGAATACGAAACGATCTTCACATTATTTCCCTCTTAAAATAACATGCTGTCTCCTGGCTACCTGAGTGAAAAAAAAGTTATTTATATAAGTGCCTACTTTATCCTTCTGCTTCTAGAAATGTATTGACACAGATTTGAAACTCAGTGTTTGAGAGGAGAAGGAATGCAGGTTTTTGAGATCCATGTCCTCCTATGCCTCAGTTCAGCAGCAATCACGACAAGATCTTAATCCCTGTTGAGATGGAGTTTTGTGGTGGTATTTCAAACACCTACTGTGGAGTCGCTGTGCTAAAGCAATACTTGGCATACTACAGGTGCATTCCATCCTGTAGGCTGTGATTCTTGGCACTTTCTTATTAGCAGATAAAACAAATCATTAAACTGATTGAGTCTATCAATTTGTGATAATGTATTCTGGACATACATTCAGTCCCAGGGAAATACAGACCAGTCAGTCTTGCCTCTGTGCCTTTCAAGATCATGGAGCAGATCCTGCTGGGAACTCTGCTGAGGAACATGGAAAACAAGGACATGATTGGTGACAGCCAACATGGCTCATTAAAGGCAAATTGTGCCTGATGAATTTGGTGGCCTTCTACGATGGTCTGTGCAGCACTGGTGGATAAGGGAAGAGTAACTGACATCATCTACCTGAACTTGTGCAAAGCATTTGACACTGTCCCTCACAACATCCTTGTCTCTAAATTGGAGGGACACAGATTTGATGGATGGACCACACAGTGGATAAGGAATTGGCTGGATGGCCATACTCAAAGAGTTGTGATCAACAGCTCAGTGTCCAAGTGGAGACCAGTTGTGAGTGGTGACCATCTGTTTTTGAGACGTGGACAGTGGGATTGAGGGTATCCTCAGCAAGTTTGCCACCTGGGTGGTGTGGTGTGGTTGACACACTGGAAGGAAGGGATGCCATCCGGAGAGATGAGGTCTTGAGAGTTGGGCCTGTGTGAACCTCATGAAGTTTATCAAGGCCAAGTGCAATGTCCCCCTCCCAAGCACAAATACAGGCTGGGTGGAGAATGGAATGAGAGTAGCCCTAAAGAGAAGGACTTGGAGGTGCTGGTGGATAAGAAGCTCAACATAAGCCAGCAATGTGCACTTGCAGCCCAGAAGGCAAAACGTATCCTGGGCTGCATCAAAAGAAGTGTGACCAGCAGGTCAAGGGAAGTGATTCTCTCCCTCTAGTGTAGTGAGACCTCACAGGGCTTCTGCATTCAGCTCTGGAGTCCTTAGCAGAGGAAGTACATGGATCTGTTAGAGTGAGTCCAGAGGAGGGCCACAAAGATGATCACAGTGCACCTCCCCTATGAGGACAGGCTGAGAGAGTTGGGCTTGTTTAGCCTAGAGAAGAGAAGGGTCTGGGGAGACACCTTCCAATACTTAAAGGGTACCTATAGGGAAGCTGGGGAGGGGTTCTTTATCAGGGAGTGAAGTGATAGGATGAAGGGTAACAGTGGTAAGCCAAAATGAGGTAGATTTAGATTAGATATTAGGAACAAATTTTTTACTGTGTGGGTGGTGAGGCACTGGAGCAGGTTGTCCAGATGGATGCCCCATCCCTGGAGGTAGTCAACGCCAGGCTGGATGAGGCTTTGTGCAGGCTGGTCTAGTGGAAGGTGTCTGTGCCCATGGCAGGGGGCTTGGGTCTGGATGATCTTTAAGGTGCACTCCAACTCAAACCGTTCTATGATTTTATGATTCAAGAGGTCTTTTGGTACGAATAAGAAAATATCTTTTCACAAGCATAAAAACATAAGTATGTTCTATGGCACATTCTGTACAGGTATTGCATTTGTGTGTCTTACCTCTGGCACCGTAATGTAAAGTCAGTGGAGAAATATTGCTCTCATGCTTGTAAATGCTCAGATCTTAAACTTTTTTTCCTGTGATAGTTGTCAAAATACCTGTCAATAAAGGAAGTCCTGGAAAGCAGTGGTTTTATTAAAAAAAACGAACCAAGAGATTTCTTTTGATCTCAGCAAACACTTAAATTTCTTTTTATAAAAGCTTAATGCACCAAACAAGAGAGCAGAAGACATTGTAGATAGACACAGTTGTGATTTCAAGTTTACTAAGAGACAAATGAAAATGTTTTTGATTAAATTTTACTTATTTGAAAGAGAACAAATTGACTAAAATTTATTTATAAACCTAGAGGACATTTCACTTCACGGGATTGCGCTGGGATAACTTGTACTCCTTGAGATTTTAGGGGGTGGTGTTTCTTCTTGTGATGCTGTCAATGATACTGATGCAAATTGGATAATTTGTAAGAATTTCTGACCCCAAGAAATTCTAGGACAACAGGACATGTTGCTGTGAATTTCCTTTAGATCAATCATTCTTTGTAATTTTATTAATAAATTCATAGTGTCTTTGAAATGATGTACCTTTTTCTTCATTTTGGAATTTCATAACTCTTCAGACACAGTTCTGAGTTCTTGGTTTTGACTGTAAACATGCATAAATGCACAGGCTTCATAAGTAAAAGTATCTAAAAGAGTGTTTTTCAGTCTGTAGTGTACAGGTTACCCATTTAAGTAATCTGCTGTCTGTCTGTGGAATCATATTGAACAGTTCAGCTTTCTGAATTGAATATTTAATTACAAAAGTACATCACGGCTTGTAAGAAAAGGTTAAGATCATTAGTGTAGAGTTCATTGGTAAAATTGTTTCGGCAGCACGGGCAATTCTTTTGCAGGCAGTTCAAACTCTGTGTAGAAGTGGAGAAAAAAAAATCACATAATTCAAGAGTGTATTTCTATCATAACACTTCAGAGGTTCATCTTGGACGCCACAGAAGCATGACTCTGGCACAGCTTTAATCCAGAAAGTGGTATCAAGCTAAAAGTGTCTTACAGACTTTATGAGTTGAAGACAGTTTTTTTTTTCTACACAAAGTAAATATTTGAACATACATGGCAGGTAGTGTTCTCACACATTTGTTGAAAACTGAGAAATCTGAGGCATCTAAGCAAGCCTAGGTTTTAAAGAAGCTTCGGCTTTATAATGTGAATGCATTTTTTTCATGTGAATGAGCTAAACTTTTGGCTTGCAGCAAATTAGTGTAAGCCATAAGTGACCTTGATGTGATTTCTGGCATGATCTGTATTATCGCTGTGGTTGGCCTGCCTTTTGGTGTTTTTAGATTTTTTTTTGTCTCCTTTACCTATAGTGTCACAACATGATTATTTGTAGTGTGTGTGCTCACTCATAGCAGTTTATCTTTGCATGGTTTACAGAGAGAGGTATAAGCCAGAAGCTATAATTACATCCATGTTCCTAGCTTAGCAGCAAACTAGGAAAGTGAAGTTAAAGTATGCCATTGAAGCAGTGCATCCAACAGGAATTACAGGGTAAAATCATTGCGATACATTCTTTTGGTTTCATGATAATTGTTACTTAGATTTGGTTTGAGTTGTTTACCACTGTCTGTTGTGTTTATGTGACCACATAAAGAGCATTTAAGTTCTATGTTTTGATATTTTCTTCTTGTTTTATTTATTCACCACTTCTTCCTTCTGACTCAGCAAACTTGTAGATGACAGGTAATAATTTTTTACAGTAACCTGGCATTAGTGCTATGTAGAACGAGTGCAGTTTTTACCAGTAGCGTGCAAGGATGTAAGCAAGGTTACAGCACGTATGTCCAAGTTCATCTTTGAAGTGTCATAGCTACTATTCTCTATCTGGCTCACTTGCTAACATTTAGTAAATGTATTTAAATGAGGCAGCTGCCTGTAAGGTTGAAATGAGTGTAATTGAGACTAATATACAACAGGTTTTTGGTAACAATGGGAGTCTTAACATTTAGGGATTCGGCTCAATTGCACAGAGGCATTTCCAAGAGTAATTATTTTTTGTTATTTGGCAGTTAAATTGGAATGTTCTTTGAGTAGGTAGAATATAGTTTGTTTGTTGTGGTTCATGTTTTTTATTTCTCATTGCCATAGTAATGCAGTTATTTAAATATTAGTTTCTTACTGAGGCAAACCTGAAGTCAACACAAGAAAGATTGAATTTCCTAAACATCCCCCTCCCCAACATATGAAAAGGTGAAAATCTTTCATAATTTATATTATGAAAAAAGTTTAGCAAACATGGGAGAGCTATGCAGAAACGCAAGAGACAAATCTAAGTGTACTGAACCTACTGAAACATCTAAGTGTATGTGACAGGCAGTAAGGAGTCTGTAGAAAATATAAAGTTTCTTCAGTTAAGGTATTAAGCAACTTTCCTTAAGCCAAACAGAAAATCAATGGCAAAATTAAAAGGAAACTCTTAACACCCAGTGTCTGGTCCCTGTGCCTGTTCAAATGGGCCATATTAGTGTGTGTCCTATTGGTTCTCTGAGACTCCACTAAGACCCCCTTTTGCATTTGTCTTGTGTGGTGCTATCTTATTGGTGTCCAGTTTTAGAAGGCAATGCACAATTACATTTTTAAAGATGTTTCTGGGTGCTGCTGTGAAGTGTGCTGTAGCTGGGCATTTTTGTCACAACCTAATTCCTACACAAAGAAGGCTGAGCTCACTTCAATCAGGTAAGTATATTGTGCTAAAGTGGGTTGGACAGTAGTTAGATTGAGAAAATTGAAGTAAGGTTAGGATATGTTTATACAGCATTTTTTAAGCAGACTGAGCAAAATTTCTTTACACCAAGCACATTGTAGCAACTACAAGGCCCTCTGTTCTGGCCAGCTGGCTCATGGCGCAAGAGAAGCCTCACTTATGGCTGCCTACAGAATGCCATGTAAATACACCCATACTTGTAATAGCAATGTGAACAGGGGAGTGGTCACTAGTGACCTCTCAAATAGCTCATTTCCAGCTCAAGTGACAGGGATGAGGCAGGTCATGTGTCAGGGGATGGTAGTGGTGTTGCTTTTCACATGCATCTTGTGTCTTCTAGCAGGCTCCCTTTGAAGTATCCAGCTGCCACTTAGCAATTTAGCCCACCCTTGTAACATGACCTAGCATAGCAGCTTCAAGGGTGGCTACAGCTAATTATCTCCTCTCTTTGCAAGACCTAGTTACCTGTTCGAAGTTTGCGTAGAGGGATATCAGCATGGGCATTTTCTAGACTTCTTTGTTCTTTATGATTCCTAGTTGTTGAGCTTCTTTGTTTAATTCAATCTGCAGTACCCTTGGTGTTTCGGGGTGTTTGCAAAAAAACAGAGTACACTTAATTTCACATTATTTTTGGAACGTAATCTTTTATTTTTCTTGAATTATGGATGTTTTTGATTTAAGAAGTCTTGGTTTCTACTGGCAATGACCACAACATTACTTTTTTTTGTTTCAAAAGAGACCTTGAAAACTTATATTTGGAGATACAGGGGATATTTTACCAGGATTTAATCTTGAGTTTCTTTCTGTTCCTACCTCTGTATTCTCCAAACAGTCAGTATTTATTTGATGGAAAACTGTTTTAAAAAATGCTTATTGCCATATTAAAATAAGAAGAATAATCTGAAATAGTTTAATTCCCCAGGAAATAACAGTGATTTTTCTCAAATAGTACCGTCATTTCTTTTTAGGGACTGAAAGGAGATGCTCAGATTTAACATATGTACCTTGTTAGCAATGTTTTCACAAACAACAGCAGCTGTATAAACTAATCTTTCTCTGACTTTCACACACAGAACTCAGTTAACGGTGAGCCACTGTCAGTATCCGATTCTTTCTATCTTTAAAAAAAACCCCAAACCTGGTTTCTGTACCGTTTTCCATGTGTAGCTTAACTATTATTCTTACCTATAAACAGAAGAAAGTGACAGACTGTCAACGGATTGACCTTGCATGACATTTTTTATGCGATTTATAGAAGATGATGGCACTTGTGTTTATATTCCTAGTAAATTCAGATTAAAGTGAAGATTAAAGTCTGTTATTTGCAGAATGTTGTAATGATTGCAGAATCTAGAATAAAGCTTTGTTAGAAATGCCTGTATTTCAGGCTCTGAGGTTTAGAGAATGAAGGTAAGTTTTTCAGCCTGCTAACAGTAAGTAAGAGGAGGAAGAGTTCTGCGGGTGTTGGTTATAGTAAGCCTGTGAACTCATGGTATATATTGTGCAGAATTCTGTATTTACCTATGGCATAATCCAGGCACAAGACTTTGACATTCCAAATAATTTTGCCTTTAATTAATTTCCAAATCTGTCGCCAGAAGTTGAAGTATTAGAGATTTCCACAAACTTCAGAATTTTTGAGGTGTCTTAGAATAACAGCAAGTACACATACAAACTCCATTTTAAATGCACCTGACATTTGAACATTTCATTTGAAATTCCTAGAATTATCTAAAGAGGACCTTCTGGAATTACAGGGGCTTCTATTCATTGGCAAGAGAGCATGAAGATGACAAAAAATATAAAGATAGACCCCAAACAATATGTCTTTTTTTTTTTTTCACCTACTGAAATTTAAGTAAAGCCTGAGTTGTTAAATTCAGAGTAGGCTATTGTCACTACTTGCCAAATAGTACATGCTTGTGCATCTGGCTAATCCATATTTGAAAGCCACAAACAGAAGCACATAATTTGGCATAGCACCAGAAGCATGCCTCGGCACACTTCTGAGGATTCTTCCAAATGACTTACTGATTCAAAAATGCTATACTATTTGCCTCTGTGCACGCACTGAGTGTCTGAAGAAGTTTAGCATGAGTGCTGCCAGAAAACTATGTGTGTTATGTTTGAACTGGGGATATGATAATTATGTATCCTTACTAATTTACCAAGAGTTCTTATGAATTTTCTTTTTTGTTTGTTTGTTTGTTTTTTGGCTTGTGTGTGTTGGTATTTCCTCCAACAGAAAATTGGGGAGGCAATGTACCTAAAATGAGTTGGTGATGAAGAGTGTTAGTCAGAAATGCTTTTTTCCCCCTCAGTTACTTAATTTTCTACTACTTCTTTACTCTCTTTCTTTTGAATTTTTAAAATAGGGGATTGACTAGTGCTTAGAGACCTCAAAAGTAGGTACAAACTCTTCTATAAAATAAATTCCACAGTCAAGATATCATTTTTTTTCTCCCATAGTAACCATTGTTCTTTATGTTAAAACCTGTAGGCTCTGGCACGTCTTCTTTCACTTCACAGTGAAGTGTTAAAAATATTTGAATAAACTTAAGGGTGCAACTTCTTGAAACAGTTGAGGTGACTTCATGGATAGCTGCTGCAAAAAGGGCCCTTCCCCCCGGTGCCCTCCACTCACCTTCCCACAGCAACTTTCTCTTGCCCTGGCACTGGTGGTTGATTATCTCACAGCTTTGGTGGCTTTTTGGTGGCAGGAAGTATTTAGATAGTCAGAGGATGATCTTAGTCCGGGAACTGATCTGGTTAAAATATTAAATTTAAGAAGCACACATGATGTTCTCCCCAGTGACAGCTGATAGGATGTGAGAGAAAGGCATCAAGTTGCACCAGGGGAGGTTCAGATTGGGCATTAGGAAAAATTTCTTCACCAAAAGGGTTATTGGGCACTGGAACAGCCTGCTCAGGAAGGTGGTTGAGTCCCCATCCCTGGAGGTATCTAAAAGATGGGCAGATCACAGAATCACAGAATAACCAGGTTGGAAGAGACCCACCAGATCATCGAGTCCAACCGTTCCTATCAAACACTAAACCATATCCCTCAGCACCTCATCCACCCGTGCCTTAAACACCTCCAGGGAAGGTGACTCAACCACCTCCCTGGACAGCCTGTTCCAGTGCCCAATGACCCTTTCTGTAAAGAATTTTTTCCTAACATCTAGCCTAAACCTCCCCTGGTGGAGCTTGAGGCCATTCCCTCTTGTCCTGTCCCCTGTCACTTGGAAGAAGAGGCCAGCACCCTCCTCTCTACAACCTCCTTTCAGGTAGTTGTAGAGAGCAATGAGGTTTCCCCTCAGCCTCCTCTTCTCCAGGCTAAACAACCCCAGCTCTCTCAGCCGCTCCTCGTAAGGCCTGTTCTCCAGCCCCTTCACCAGCTTTGTTACTCTTCTCTGGCCTCAGTCCAGAGCCTCAACATCCTTCTTGTGGTGAGGGGCCCAGAAATACTTCTATCTAAAATGATCATAAATAGGCAAATTTATTACACATTTCTTAGGGCTCAATCCAAAAAGAATGTGGTGAGGGGCCCAGAACGGAACACAGGATTCGAGGAGCGGTCTCACCAGTGCTGAGTACAGAGGGAGAATAACCTCCCTGGACCTGCTGGTCACGCCGTTTCTGATACAAGCCAAGATGCCATTGGCCTTCTTGGCCACCTGGGCACACTGCTGGCTCATATTCAGTCGCTGTCAACCAACACCCCCAGGTCCTTCTCTTCCAGGCAGCTTTCTAGACAGACTGCTCCTAGTCTGTAGCACTGCACAGGGTTGTTGTGCCCCAAGTGCAGGACCCGGCATTTGGCCTTGTTAAACCTCATGCCATTGGACTCTGCCCAGCGGTCCAGCCTGTTCAGATCCCTTTGCAGAGCCTCCCTACCCTCCAGCAGATCCACACTTCCACCCAGCTTAGTGTTGTCCGCAAACTTGCTAAGGGTGCACTCGATGCCTTCATCCAGGTCATTGATAAAGACACTGAACAGGTCTGGACCCAGCACTGAGCCCTGGGGAACCCCACTTGTCACTGGCCTCCAACTGGATTTCACACCATTTCCCACCACTCTCTGGGCCCGGCCATCCAACCAGTTTTCCACCCAGGAGAGTGTCCAGGCCAGAGGCTGACAGATTCTGAAGCAGAATGCTGTGAGAAACTGTGTCAAAGGCTTTACTGAAGTCCAGGAAGATACATCCACAGCCTTTCCCTCATCCAGCAGCAAACATGATGTTTACAGGGCTGTTTCTTAAACGTTTTTCCTTGTTGCTCACTGTTTTGCCCTTTCTTAAATATGTTTTCCCAGTGTCACTACCACCTTGCCAGAGGGTCTCAGCTGTGCCCTGCAGGAGCTGGCTGGAGTCAGCTGTATGACGTGGTAGCCCCTAACTCTCCCACAGAGACCACTCCTGCAGACCCCCAATGCCAACACTTGAACACCTACACTCAATACATTCAGCATTAGAGGGTGTTCTTTCCTGCTGGGAGAAGACTCTGTTTGCTGCACATGACATGAGGTGTTAGGTCTTCCCTTAACAGGTAACGCAGGAGGTGAGACACATCTGTTCTTCCTCCATGCTTCCTTCAAACTTACCACATTAAGCTAAGCATATATCAGATATGCAAAGTATCTGAAATGTATTCTGCAAGGAATTTCTGAAAACTTGGTATGGAACAAAAAGATTTTAACAATTACTCTCACTGCTTTGAACAAGCAGTTTTCAAACAGAGCCTGTATGTAAGGAGGATGAGAAGTGTCAGCAGTTGATTCCACTGAGGTTTTGGGTGAGCTTAAATGATGGAGGTGTGAGTGAAATCTTTCATGTTGTGGTCGGAGACTCCAAAACTATATGCTATCATTCTTCAGGCCAGCGCTCTCTTCCATTCTTTCACTTCCCCTAAACAACAGAGAAATTGCAATTTTTGGGCAATAATGTGATATATTTATTATCTGTCAAATGAGTTTAGGGTTTTGTCTCTGTATGCGAAGCAGGTTAAAGTAAGCTAAAAAAGCACAACTGCAAACTTAGCTACTCTCTTCTACACTCCAGTAAAAACTTTGTACCAGCTCCTAGTGTTAACATTCTCAGCTTGTGGTGAATGCCTTGTGCAGAGAAAATTATTGCATTGGCAGACTTTAGTAATATGGTGACATTGCTTACTCTGGACAACACTATAGTTATTGCCCAGCACAAACAGTGTTAAATGAAGTACATCTTGGAAGCTACCATATTTTCTTGTGGAAATTATGTGGATGGGCTGCTGAAGAGAGAATTCAGCTGCTTATATGTTGTACATATTTGGGACTTCTAAAAAGAAGGCCAAAATGTTACTTATTTGCTCTGAAATTCCATTGACAATGCCAAGAATAAAATTTAGTCATTTTTCTTTAATATTTAATAGAAAAAAGCTCCTCAGTAAGGACTTTTTTGAGGCTAACAATCATGATCAGAATTGAGATTGAAAATTTCTTTAAGAAGTACATGAAAAATAACAGGAAAATGAATGCTAAATGAATGCTATTGTACAATTACAGAATCACAAAAATGCATCCAATGTAATGGATACAATTTTTATACGTATCGCTAACTTCAGACGAGGCATATTCATTTCCTGAGTTAAATTCCTATTAAAATGATATAAAAGATTGGCTCTTGAGTTACTTTTGCAGTTTAATTTATTCAAGAAGTTTTTTACAATTGGTAATAAATACAACACACGTGTTTGAATGTGTAGATTTATCGAGTACTTCAACATACATTTTCATTTTGCACATACCCATTCAGAGTGTAAACTGTCTTTGCTCCTATCACTCAATGGCGGGGAACTTTGGTTGTGTACAAACAATTCTGTCAGAATTTGGATTAGGTTCTTCGGTTTCATTAGTGCGCTCCTTGCTAATTGCTGCCTAAATGGAGGGTGAAGGGAAAACTCCTTTAGACATCAGTAGGTGCCTCAGCTGCTCAGCTCTTAGACTAAAACTCTTAATACGTTTGCTTATCTCCCAGTCGTGGTAAGTCTTAATCATGTTTGTAAGACACTTCAAAGCACTTGGATAAAAAACAGTGCAGCAGTTACCAGCATAAAATCTGCAATTCTCTGTGGTTATTGCATTGTGCTCTCTTGGAGGCTGTTACAGTACCTTATTTCTAAAATAGGAAATTACTGCGGTATGTCAGAGGTTGTGGTTTTGGAACTGTCAATTAATTCTGATAAGGAGTACAGAAGTCCAGAAGCTATGGACCAGGTTTTCAAGTGTTCTGTATTCTGTTTTGGCTTGCTGATTTGCCACGAGTTTTTAAAATCTTACCTTTAAATGTTAATTTTAAGGTGATGGAAAAAGAGTTTTTATTTTAAGTCTATGATATTGAAATGTAAAATATTAAAATGGCACTCAGCTAGACAGGCAAAGAAATTAAGTTATATTCTCATATAAAATAATAAAATCTTTATTTTTAGGTGCTTCATTGTCAAAACCTAAGTCCAATTTTGTACATGCAGTCTTGCATTCTCAGTTGTGCCTAAAATCGTCTAAGTGAATTGTCAGATGGGGGAAAATTGGAAGAAAAAAAGGCTTCTGTCATGTCCAAAAATGTTTGCAGTTCTGAGTAAAACACTGATGCGTCACTCCAGGAGAACGGAGTCCAGCCGCTTTATTGCACAGACAGAGAGGAAGAACAATCCCACAATGGGTGGTTTAGACTAACAGCAGACAACTGTTGGCAGTAGTGCCACATTTGGCACTGACAGAGTTTTGGTTTGGCTTAATGACAGTGAGCTACATTGCTTTTTAAAATAATTTTGGCATCCAGCACCAGAAACATACACTCTGTTGGTATAATCTGTAATTGAGCGTGATTCAGAACAGAAATAGAAAGTGGAGTTACAGGCAGGACAACACATTTGGACACTCCTTATCTAACAGCGGTGGAACAGCTGTTGCAGTGTCTTCTTGTCTTTGGCACCAAAGGATGCTGTATCAAAAGGCAGACTATGTGAAAACATGAACAAAAAACCCTAACAAATGCAAACCACAGAAACCAATCCCCCAAACTTGGAGGTTTTTCCGTTCTGTTCTATGCTGTTGCTGAATGTTCCCCTCTCTGTTGTCCTGCAGTTTAGAGGAGGGCTGTGGCAGGCTTGGCTACTGCTGTGTTCCTTCCAAGCACTGTTGTGGTTGGAGCTCACACTGATTAATGAGGTTGAGCATGGGTAAGTATCAGTCTGAAAATGGTGAAAACTGCCCCCAAAAGATTAGGAGCTACTACTGTGATTAACCAGTTCAAGTCTGGAGTACAAGTATTATCGGAAGTGCATGCTGAAGAATGTGGTCTCATTGGCATAAAAGAGAAGAATGAGGGGTTAGTCTGGTTTCTGCTGGACTGGTGTCTGTTTTATAGAAAAGCACTTCTGAAATGGTCTATAATCTCAGCAGAGAAACCCAAGAATGTGTAGGCATAGTTAACTGAACAATTATTTCCCTCTTTGATGTGGATCCTTTAGAAAATCATTAAGGCACATTGATAGATCAGCAAGAGGAAACTACTGCCCCTGTTTATGCGTGATTTGCTCCGTAGTTGGGGGATTTGAGCCATTAGCAGGCCTATTTTATGTGCTATTTTACTTGTGTTTTACACCCTTCCCCCTAAAAGGCCCCCTGCATAAATAGAGTATGTAATGAATTTGGTCCTTTTCAATTACATCAAAACTGCTGTAGGGGCCATGAGATATTGGAACGGCTATCTGCAAGTTTTATGATGATTGGCTGCAGAGAAGTGAATATTTGCAGTACTGTCTCTGGTTCTTCACTTCCGAAGTGACTTACAGCACAGGCGGAAAAGCTGTGTGGATGGATAAAGACAAAGAAAGTCACTTGGCATTGTTCACACAAGTACTGTTACTTACAAGAGGCTGGGGAATGAAGTCTTTTCAGTCTAAGCCATTTTGAATACCCAAAGTGGCACTTTTAGAAATAACATATCCATATAAAGGAGGAGAAGAGCATTTATAAAACAAGGAGGAATTTTGTGAACCACATTTATGAATAAAAATTTAAAGAGGAAGAAGTAATTACAGCACTTTTTTATTGGTTTTACTGTTTTTTTTTTCTTATTGCATGTTAATAATACTGCTGCTGACAGTATCTGCAGCTACAACTGGTTTTGAGCAGATTTGTGTTCAGATTTGTTTGTTTGTTTCCTGCTTTATTGGACAACATGTCACTCCTTGTCCATAGAAGCACTTTCTTGATCAGACACCTTCGTGCCTTCAGATACGATCATGGGCTTATCTCTTTAATACCATTAGAGGTGAAAAAAAGGCTGTTTCCCTCTTGCTAATTACGGTGAAGTGCCATGTTATGTTGTATTGTAGTTAACAACTTCAGGGGCGCCGAGAACCTTTAGTTCAGCCTCTTGGGAGCAGGACTTTTCCTTTTTCACTCAGCTCCAGGAAACTTGAACATTTGTATTTTCAAGACCACGTACCATTGGGAAGGAAGCAGGGGTGGAGATGCATGCAGAGATTAAGTGGATATGAGAAGCAGTGTGCTTTGTGTAAAGATCTAGGAACTGCAGAATTTTGAGAAAGTCACTCTGTCTCTGGCATGTCCTTTGGCATATTTAAGAATTCAGTGATAGTGCTGCTAAATCTAGCAACCTATCTGAAAATTTTGTTTAGAACTGTTTTTTACATCTGGTTGTCACAGACGACACTTTTCTGCATATGTTTCCTTCTTGTACTTTAATACATGACATGTATATGGTGTATCTGTCTGTGTGTGTCTTTGTGTGTGTGTGCACAAGCATTCATATACTGTGTCTGTATTTTCTGGAATACATATTTGCCACTCATCATTGTAAAGGTATTCTATAATTGTGTGAAGTAGCTATTAAAAAGTAACTTTTCAATTTTTTTTGACCAGTTTAGCATTAGCTCTTCCTACTCTGACGCTGCATCTGCAAGTAATAGTCTGTTTTTAATTTGGACCCATAAATTCTATGCCTTTAATTTCTGATAATATTTTGGGCAAAATAGGTAGAGCATTCAGATGAAATTCAGATTTACTAGGTGTTTTGTAATTTGATGGTAGGATTCAAACTTTTGTCATGCACACTATTGTAAATCTAGTACTGGTTGAGAACAAATTTTCCTCCCCACTATGCCTTCCCTTTTCCCCTCTCCCTCCCCATTCCCCTCACCTTCCTATGCTTTTCCCTTTTCCTTCCCTTTCCCTTCCCAAACAGTCCATTAAACTAACATGAGCAAGAATTCTGAATGTACCATGCTGTTCTGTGCTTTATTTCTTCACAGTTCTCCTGATGTTTTTTTCTGATATGAAGGAACAATATTTGTATGTGGGTCACATGGGGCAGGAGTACTTTGCAGGGCTGGCAGTGCAAATAGTTCTGCGACAGGGGGTACGAGTGTAGCAGCGAGGAGCACACTCACGTTTTTTTATCTAGAGACCTAACTGTACTGTGGAGGAAGCCACGGGCTTCGATATCAACACATCAAGTCCCCAGTGAAGATGATTTCTGAAAAAGTGGAACTTTTGAGAAGACTGAATATGAGATTTATCCTCCCAGGCATATAAAATTGTGCAGAGCAGCATGCCTATGTGATTAATATATTTCCTGTTTCTTCTTTATTTGGTTTCTGCAGCACTGACACATTCAAGTGATAGCAGTTTATTTTCTTTTTTTTTTGCAAAAGCAAAGCTGGGACAACTTTTTAAGTCTTTCTTTTCATGCCTCAACTTTGGGCTAAGTGAAAAACTTGAATAAATCAACAAAAATCTTCTTTATGAAGGTAGGTAGGTAAAATGAGGTTCCAACAAGGTTTTCTCAATAATTAGCATACATATTACTTAAAAAATATGAAGAGGCTAGACAACCAGTATTGTCTTGTCTGAAAGTTAATTCTACAGCATTTTTTCACCAGAAATAATGCTGGAGGTCTTTATTTGCAAAGGGTGGTGGTTGCTACTAACACAGTCAAAAAAAATGCAGTAATGGGAGAAATGGTGTAGGTGAAGCTGATATCCAATCTACTTTTTGGGTTTTTTGTGGCTTACTCACAGAATGTTTTTTACTCCTGTAGAAAAAGTGCTTGTGTTAGAGACAGTTTTTCATTGTGGACTCTGTAACAGAGAAATTACTCGGCTGTGCTGTGTGCTGTTCTGGAGGAAGTGCTGTTGACAATGAGTTGGGACTAATGAAAGACAAACACTTTTCCAACATTTATGTACTTAGTACCTGACATTTTTTATTCACTAAACTGAAGCACAATACATGAGTGTATAATTGATTTGTTTACCTATCACTTAATTTTGATAATAAAAAGTCTGATAATTATTTAAAATTAATTAGATGAGGATTGCACTTCACATTTAAGAACCTCTTCTGAGAGGAAAGTACAGTAAGATTGAGGGCTGTGTCTTTCGTAGTGAAAAATCATTATTCTTTCCAGAAAAGTGCTACAGAGCTGAGAAAATGCATAACATGTCTATGAATGCCAGAGACCTTAAGTGCAGCAAGCCAATGCATGAGTTAACATTTTCAGTTGAATTCATACTTGGGACTGAAAGAAAGGACATATCATCTACATGAACTGTGGCAAAAAATCCAATAGCTTTCATAATCAGATTAGTAACCAACAGAGCTGTAAATGTATATGTTCTGCAGGAAAAAATCTCCACTCCTTGCTTCTTTCCTTTAGTTCTTGCCACTGGAAAGTTAATAATGCACGTTTTTTAACAACTAAAATGTGCAGGGTTACATGTTTTTCTTCTGGACCTTTTTGCCGTGTATTTCACGCCCCTAATGTGGACTGTGTTTATTTCTACATATGACAAGTCTGCAGTCGTGTGTTCTTTCTGAGTTATAATGACTCAGATGTCATAATTAATTTGATGAGCAGGTGGGGGTTATTAGCCTTGTGCTTCACTTGCTAATAGCTGCACAGCTTTTCTAAAGTACTCTTTCAAGTAAGGAGGCATTTCTTCACATAGAATAAACAGTGCAGCACAAAAGCCTCAGTTAGATAACTATCCACGGGTTTGAAAAGCTGCCAAGCAGATGTTGTTATTGGAGCGGGCCCAGACGAGATTGGGCAAGGCAGATGCGAGATGGGGGAGGAGGTTACACACAGACCAGGCGCTTTCGCTGCGGTGGCTGGAGAATGGGAGGCTGGGAGGTGTCTTCCCATAAACCAAATCCATCCTTCGCTGGCCTCATGCTCATTCCTCAAGACCCACCCTTTAACTGTAAATAAATGAGAAGGAAGCCCTGATCCCCCCACAGTCCCCCTCCCCTAGCTTTGTCTTAGTATCCATGTGGGAATGAAACTGAATGTTCATCCAGCAGTCAGTGACTTCTGGTTTGCATTAAATCGGCTGTGTGCAATTTTTGAAGGGCCTACAGAGACTTTGCTTCATACCTATCAACGTACGTAATGAACAAGACTGCCCTGACATTTACCAGAACTCTTAGGTTCTGCTTTATTACTATAAATTAGGTTGTGCAAATTTAAGACGAAATGCTGTTTTGTTTCCTGTCACCTCTCAATATATTTTTTTTCCTGGTAAATTTTTTTTGTTCTTTATTAAAAGATTACAAATATCAAATATCAGTTCTTTATAATTTATTTTTTCATTTTCCCACAGAAGAAAACACTTAGAAAATCCAGTGTATTTGTGTGTGAGAGACAAGTAGGTTGGGCTGAAAATGCAGCTGATCTGTCTTCTACTCTCTCCAGATTTTTTTTCTTCTGTGATTGTAGGCTTTTCAGAATACATCTCTGTCTCTCCCTCTCTCTCTCGACTAAATTGTTTAATCCCATTTTTCTTTGACTTGATCTCAAGCCAGTGGTCTGGGCTTTTATTGCCAAGGGGTAATTTTTGGTAATGGGCTATTAAAGCACTTGGAGCTTCCATCCTATATTTCAAATCTGTATACACATAGATTGTTTTTCTGTGGAGAAGCAAAATCCCTTGGTTGGTAGAAATCAATAGATTGTGTGTATGTATAATACAAATGACTTAAAAGAAATAGGTGCTTGTTAAACTGCGCATGGCATAGAAGTACAACAAGACCTAGGTGACTTCTTCATAAAAGATGATGTTATGAGACTCTTGCCTCTGTGTTTTATTTGTTACCTGCAAAAATTGTCATTTCATTCATAGATCCATACGATCCATGCAGGCAGACCATTTTTCTATAGTTGCCTTAACCATGGAAATTTACTAGTACATGGCAAGATGCGCAAACCATTTGACATTTAATTGCCATTTAAAATGTCGTTAATATTAGTTTCAAAAGGACAGACAGCTTAAAGCACATCCCTATATTCTATACTAAAATGCACACTTAAGTGTTTGCTACGTTTGACTTGTGAACTTCCTTGGTCTTCCAGTGTTGGTCTCCTTCTTCTTCTTGCAAGAGTAGGAAGAGTCATAAAAGCTCAAAGCAAGAATTTATTCACCAGGATGTTCTTCTTACTAGCTTAGATTTGACTTTTCAGTCTGAATGTAGTAGGCTTAGATGCTTCACAAGACGACAAAGTGCTAATGACTTCCCACATTAAAACATCCATTTCTCATTTTGTGAATGAAGTTAAACTCTTTCCTGCAATGGTCTTAAGAATTTTTTTTTTCCTTAATCTTAACAATGTTGATTTTCATTGTGCTCCATCAGCAAATTCATGGAAGCTTGCCAGTCTGCTGGAAACAGTACACTGTTAGGATTTGTTTAGCTAGGGTCTGATACAATGCAATTTTAAAAAAGAGAACAGAATGCAGAAGTGTTTAAGAATTCAAGCAAGCAAATATTTTTGGGAGAGAGCAGGAAGGAAGGGCTTCTGTACATCTTCATGTGGCTAACAGGCTGACCCAGAAACATTCGTCACATTTCTTGTTGCTTCATGAAGCTGAGGTTGTAAGACTTCCTTACATCCATTCTTATCTTCAGGTATTAGTTCCATTTTATATCTCTGTTATTCCTCCCTTGAATGGCAATTATCAGATGTGAGCATTGAGATGTTGATCGTTCAGCTGTGTTTCAAAATAGTGCTACATTCATGTCTCATTCAGATGCATTCATAGGATTAAGACCTGTCTTCTCTCCAGACCCAGTCAGAAAAAAAAACCCCATACTTCTACCAATAAAAAAATATGTTGGCAAACCAAGCAATTCACATTTTTTTCTGTAAAAAAAAATAAATATCAAGTCATCTGCTAGGACAAAAAGGTCATCTTGCAATGGATATTTACTAAAAGCTTTACTGCTAAGGACCTTACACTTTGATTCCGGCCTTTTTATCATTTTGCCTGTTTTGAAGTTGGTGACAATTTTGTCTGGAAAGGAATCAAGTGAAATTTAAAAAACCTCCCACTTTATTTGCTTAGTTTATATTTAAGACTTTTGAAAACAGTGAACGGTTAGCTATGTATTTGCAGCATGTTTCCTTGTTTTCCTGATGGTATTTCAATTTCTCCATTGTAAGCATGTCATAACCATGGGAAAAAAATAGTCAAAAGAGCTTTAAGATACATTAAAATAATTTTTATAGTCCCTAGGACACCAATCTGATGGGTCAACATTCTTCTAAGGAAAAAACAGAGAGGTTAAATTGAAAGTGAAATAAAAGGTTTTTTGCATGTAACCGTTCAAATGTTTTTCATTGTATTTTGTTAGATTTATTCAAGATTGCTCTAACCATCCCTGTAACAGATTTTTACAATGCATATAATGCATAGGGACCTGATGATCAATGGGAAACACTTCTCTGGTGTTATCCTTTTCTCTCATAAGAGTATCTGGAGCTGGCATGTTTCACAAAAAAACCTAATGCCTTCCTGATAAAAAATGCAGATATTGTAGGAGAGGTGGAATGTAATAGCAAAAAAATCACTAACATTGAGCAGTCTGAACTGGTTCAGATACTTGTTCCTTTATGTCTTCTAACTCATTTAAATATAAAGCTGCATGGAGCAAAGAATAATAATCACACTTACAAGCATGAGAAACAGTGACCTTGAAAAGAAACTGATAATAGACAACAGACAATAAGATGAATGTGGCAACAAGTGTGAATTACTAATGTGTAAACAGGAAAGTCCTAAACAAGGGGCTGATGGCATTTTGGCTGTCTTCTATAGAAGCAGTCATTGATATGAGACTCATTCTAGCATATGTGCCTCAAGAAGAACAATTTTTAAATGCTTGGATGAACACTGCTTGAAATAACAGTCTATCAGCTAGTTAAAGCCAACCTTGAATCAGCAGCATTTTGAAGTGGGCAAAATATAGAACTGGATTTTCACTAACTTTTTTTTTTTCTGGCATTATTCTCCAGTTCGTATTTCCATCTGGGACCAGAAATACTGAAATACCACAAGTCAGTCAATTTTTACACTATTTCTGCTCCAATTGGAGAAGGAAACTATTGGGTTGATCTCAAAAGATTCCTAGTCCAATATTTCCTGAAATATCTTCTTATGAGGCAAGGGCCAGATGTACAACAAGAACTTCTGCCAGTTGAATAATGCTGGTGAGAGGCTGTGACTTTTTGCAGCAAGACTGTAGCATGTGCACAGTTCAGCCACAGAAATATTTGTATTGGAGTCATCTCTTGTGCTGTTGCAGTCCCCTAGGTTACATCAAAATTCAGATAAATATTGCTCTTCATTTACCTTTCTTCACTAAGTCCTGAAAATCAAAATTTCCTCTGTTCCATGTGTTTTTCTTAAAACGGTTGATACGCAATCAACTGAATTAATTGCTGCAAAAGAATACAGAACATGATTGTAATAGTAACACTGAGAATTTGTGATATTCATGAAACAGTCCGTGGAACAGCTTTATTTCAAAGGAGTAAACATTAACCTTTACTTGTTCCGTTACCATTGTGGTTTTGACCTGTTCATTTATAGCCCTGTAGTAGCCTACAAACTAAACTAAAAGTGAGATAAATGCCCGTGTTTGACTACACAAAGTTGGAAGAAGTGCAGACTCCCTGCTATCCCATGCCAGCGTGGACCACTTCATGGAGTCCAAGAATCCTGAGATAAAAATCTGTCCAGAATCCCTAAGTACAAATGCTGAATCGAGCTAGAATATTTGAGCTCAAGAAGCAGGATACAGGCTACAACACATAGTTTTTCTTAAAGTCATGCAATTCACCCAACAGAGGTAGTATTTTTACACTTTAAATTGATTCTACGTATTTATGATACAGGACCTTGATGCACAAATTCTTCATATTTGACAAAGAAACTGCTGCATTTTATGTGTGTGTGTGTGTCTGTTATTGGCTTGTGTAATACAGTTAGTTTTTACTGTACATTGTTCCCTTTACACCTGTTCTATGTCACGTTACCTTCTTTACAGTGTTCTCAAAAGTACATTTAGAGAGGCAGATCACCTTATGGTGAATCAAGTGTGCTGCCTGCTTCTGAAGACCTGATGAGCAATATATGAACAAGGTTTGTGCATGGCCTTTTTACTTGACACAGTAGTAGGCAGAATTTATTGGAGGAAGGCATTTTCCTAGTCACAGCGCTGGAACAATTCACAAAAAAGCCTCCCTTCTTAACAGGCAGAGGATGTTATGTATGTGTCTACTGCAGGCCTTCTTTAAAGTGCATCTGAGACAGAGAGGTATGCAGCTGTAACGTCAGCTGAACCCTGTTCTGAACCCCAAACACTCTTAAAAAAAGTGAATATAAAGAGTCTCTTGGGATAAGAAGAGTGGCTTAGGCTTCTGCTTCAAGCAGCTGGACAGAGAGCAAGACTACTCAAGTTTTTTTGGGCCCAGAAGTTTGTCAGCCAGAATTGTTTCAAAGGTAAATCCCTTAAGAAGCTAAGCACTGTCACAATACACCGTGAAGACTCATATTGGATATCAAGCTTGGCTACTAGTTGTTGTCTGGCAGTGACCTGCAAAGAGATTTTCAGCTCTTGTCACAAAAAAGGACTTTTGCTACATATATATGTTACTAAAATTCTAAAATACCTGTTTTAAAGACGCAGTGACTTTCTTTTTCTTGAAAGTTTAATTCTTTCTTTTCATTCTAAGTGGAGCTGGTAACACTGTTAAGAGTCAGCGGTGCCACGATCTTCCCGTTACAAGTACACTTCCTGTTGCCTATAACTTGGTCAAGCTTTATACCTTTGAGCTTTGAGTTTTATATGCAGAGTGTCACCTGGAGCTGAATTTTATTATGAAATTGTCAGCAAAATTGGATTAGACATTCCCAAAAATGAGATTAAACAAGAATATGTTGGATTGTAATAAATACATCTTATAGTTGTTCTATTGAGAAGCTATGGTGCCTCCATGCTTTTGAGCAAAGTCTTGAAAATTGGCATGGATGTCATTCTGGTGTCAGGGGATGCCTGTTGCTGTTCTTGTGAAAAAGAGACCAAACGTGGCCAAGTTATAAGCCTCTGCAAAGGCTCAGTTTGCATGTTAACTTACAGTCACATCAGACTTTGGCAGAAAAATTCCTTGGAAGGTGCTGTCTGCTTTGAGCATGTTCCAGTCCCAGAGCAGCACTGGACTTTCTGCAATTTTTGCTACCAGCTCTCAGGGTCCTCTTTGGAGTTAAGGAAAGTAATACACTCCCTCTTGTTGTCTTGGTTCTTTCTCAAATAAGCAAGTGAGGAGACAGGCTGTTGGATTTTTTTATAGTGGGGACAAGGAGTTGTTCAGAGGAACAGAAGAATGGGAATGAAGTAGGATAAAGAAGAATGGGTTACTTTTAAACATTATGCTGTTTAAAGATATAATGTGATGACATTGGATTTATTAATTGATATGATACAGCTTTAGGAGGTGAGTGTCTTTTTTAGGGTTTTTAAGTGATAGAACCAGAAACCATTTTTGGCTTGATAAAATGGCAGTAGTGAATGAAGGAAATGAACAAACATCAGCTATTTCTCCTTGCTTCTCTTGGGCATTATTTCTTTCTTCTTCAAAAAGGAAATGATAGTGAAACCATGAAGCCGCAGAGATATGAAGTGCTTTTTAGGTCTGGTACTGGTGTGGTCAACAGCTATTAGTCATTAAACAATCAGAAGCTTCCTTTTCTTTTCTGTGGCAAAATCCAGCCCTAATTTCTTCAAAGTATTTTGTCTGCATGATAAAAGTTGAGTTAGTTTAGGTTATTTTCAGAAGCCTGTTGCGAATGGCAGTATTAACTGGTGTGCAAAGGTTGGTATGACTGTGCTGTAACTCTAAAAATGAGTTAGTCTGAGAAAGGAGAGATCTCTGTTTGTGTCTGAGCAACACAGTGTAAAATACCTTTGTCTGGTTTCCACCCTATCAACTTGCAAACTTAGCCTGGGTTGTTAAAGCTGCATGGGGCTTGTTCCTTTTCATCTGTTACCAGTAATAAATATTCTACAGGCCAAACTATGTCCTCAACTGCACTTTTGCCTTGAGTCAATCTGCACAGGTGTGCAACTTTAATAAACAAATGTAGCTGTAACAGAAGGACTAGAATCTGTTTCTCATGCTCTCTTAACTATATAAGCTCTTCAAAGCTGATCAAAGTAAAAGTCTCATTTACTTTCCAAAATGAGTAGATTGGCCCTGGATAAGCTTGTTGCTGGAGTTTTAATAATGAACCTACAAATTTTTATTACAGATTTTCATAGTAGTCCTTTCCAACTTTTTTGAGATTACTTATTCTTTTGGCTCTCTTTGAAGATAACGTCCCCACACTGATGTCCCTCACTTTTGAATTTATTTAATGAAACTTTTCTTAAGAAAATAAGAAAAAATGTATTCATACCATTTACTAAATATATGTATTTACTTAATTTTTTTGACCATTTTTTTGCAGTTATTCATATTTTTTCAGAGTATCACTCAGAGTTTTTTGTTAGGATTGCACAGGCAAACCATTCTGGTCAATTCTAACATCTTCAAAAGTGATAGCTTTCATAAACACTTTTCATGAAGGACAGATTATGTCCTTCTACCTTTTTGCAGTTAATCACTGTGTAACACATGTATATCTATGGCAGTTTATCCCCATAGATTTAGTATGTTTCCATAAATTTATCTTAAATAGCTCCTCACTGAGATCTTAATTATTGGTTGAGCTACAGTCTAATTGACTAAATTGGCATTGTTAGTTTTAGTCAGTAGTGATTATTCTTAGGAGACCTGTAGACTCTTGATGCTTATGTTTTCTGCACTGAATTTGAAAATGAAGTTTCTGTGGTGTATGTATCTATCTAGAAATCAATAGCAAAGTCAAATTTTTACATGGAAGATCATCATAATTTTAGTAACAGATTTTTTTTAATTTGTGTTTCTGAAAAGGCTGAAAGCTTCTTTCCTAAGTAAGATCGAAGCCTGTAGTAGTAATGCCTGCTTGCTGTGTTAAGGTGCATAAATTACTTAAATAAAATATAGTAATTGTTTGGAGGAATTACTAAGCTGAAGAAGCTGTCAGAGACTTCACCTGTCACTGCCTCCCCTCCTTTTTTTTTTTCCTTTTTGTTTTCTCTGGCATTAGAACATGCTCATGCATTGCATTTTTTGAAAGACAATAGATAAACTTTTGAAAAAAATTTGAAGGACAGTGTTTTCTTGCTCGTTTGGCATCTTATGGAAGACTCCGGTTCACAAGGGGCTTGTGAGTAATTTAGTGGTACCAACTAGGAGTGAGACCAATCATGGTCATGGTTAGGTTTCTGCATGGAAATTCTGTAAAAAATCCACATGAGTTGTGGAGCCTGAATGTTCAGATACTTTTGTAGGATCCCTACAATGAGCACGTAAAGAAGATACTTGATAAAAAAAGTAAGATTTTTCTTCTAAAATTTCTTCTTCTGACACTAAAAAAAAAAAATCCATTTTTTTCGAAGTAACTTACAAGGTGTTTATACAGTCAAATTCCCATGTTGTGTAGTCTTGAAACTTGGTAAAAAATCATGTTTAACCCATACTGTGTAACAGTTGGAGACCCATGACGTAGAAACATCTTTAATAGATGTTTAGTTTGAGATTTCCATGTTGACCCTGTAGTATCCTGAAAGTACAGTTCTTGAAAATGGGAGATAGCATTTTCAAAAAGAGTTTTTATTTTATGCTTTCCTAGACAGTGACCAGTAAAAGGGTGTGAGGGTGAAATTACAACTTCACATGTGCTTTTTATTATGCTTTGGGAAATGCACTGTTGCCTTGACACGCAGCATGTGAGGGGCTTTACTTTCTGTAACTCTTGGCTGTACAGACTAAATAGTGGACAACTGTCTAATTTGTCTTGCATGGCAGCATGAGCCTGGTTGCACACATTGCCCAACAGAGTGTGGGGAGAGTATGTGCTTGCACCAAACTGGCATTTACCCTTTGAGTATTTGAGGTTATTTTACACTGCGCTATTCTAAGCCCTGATCGTCCCCCAGCCCTGTCCTGCCCCTCATCCTCCCTTCTCTCCTTACCATCTTTGATCCTGGCAACAAAAGTTCATTCCATAGCTCAGGTCAGACAGAAATGATGCATTGCATCACAGCTGCTTTTATGAAAGTGTTTATTTCATATCTAAAATGTTTTTATATACATTTGCTCTGCTATGACTTGTAGGAGCAGAAAGAAAGCAGTTTTACTGGAGGCAAAACAGCCACCTGTGAAAACTAATTGCGTAGGTTGCATTGTGAATCTCTGGGAATGATCCATCAGGAAGAAAGTAAATATCTTTAATCTGCTAGGAGATCACCTGTATGCCAAATTGATCTCCTTTATCAGAGTAGTGATTGAAATATCCCTTCAGATTTGTGGTGGTATGTGTATGGGGGGAAGGAAGCGAAGGAAGCCTAAACTCCTGTAGAGGCAGGTGCTTCAGCCCAGCAAAATGTATAGACAAATGAAAAATGACAAACTTGAGAGGCTCTAACTAATAAAGACTGTAATTTAATATGCTTGGTATCCAGTTACTTTCAAAGAAAAATTTCAAGAGGCCAGGCTGCTTTTCAGCTTTGTCTTGTTTCCCTCAGTAAAGTGAGGCTTGCGGTGTTAAGTTATGCCCCTCTCCTCATTCCTGCCACAAGATTCTGCTCTCCATCAGCTCTCCAAACACCTCACAGTAGACTTAAAAAGAGCAACCCGTTAAAAAATGCAGAGCTTTAAGGCAGTTCGGCTGTGGGCCATGTCTGGTTGTGTTGTTCATGCAGTCCTGTGAAAGCCTGCCATGGAACTGTTTAAAAGTCATAGAGGCATTCCTTCAAGGCACAGACAGGAACAACTTTGTTTCTGCTATGGGCTGTGCTCCTCAGTGGCTGCTGAGGACCCGCTGCTTTTGGTCTTCCTGCTCCCTGGATTGCAAGGATTTAATGGCACTACCAGAGTGCCCTGCACTTGGTTATGTGTCGCTGTGTCATAGGGCATGGTGGTGAATAGACTCTGTGTGAGCCTTGTGAGTGATGTGAGGACCTGCAGCCAGTACCTTGCTTGGCTTACAGAAATACCAAAGGCCAGGGTGTTCAATGGACAGGATTATTTCAGTCCCTTCATTCTAAGATTAGATGACTTTTCCCATTTGTTTTTTGACCTTCAGTTTCGTTGTGCCTTAGAGACTGGCCAGTCCAAGAAATGGCCATTTTTCTGCAGCAGCACAGAAACTTGCTACTGTTCCTGCAATTCATGACCACTGTGTAGAGTTTTCAAACAGCTCTTCACCCACAGCTTTTCCATCCCTGTTGTTTACCCATTTTAGGAAAATTTGAAAGAGAGGTTATGGGGACCCCACGGAGAAAATGATAATTTACTGCTTTTCTGACCTGCTTGTATGAATGGGATATTTGACTGATATTTCAATACAGCTTATTCCTTGCCATATGGACTCAGTGGAAGTAAAATGCCTTACATTAAGTTATAAGTGTATAAACATTTTGCAGCTCTGTGTTTTAAGTTAAATATAAAACCAAGTTTTCCTCATCACTTTCCTTAATCTTAACCTCAATTTAACAAAGTTAAGGTTGGATTTTGGGGAAAAAATATCAGCTAATAAAGAAGGAACTGAACCAAAGGGCTGCACTTGTCCTGTGGCATATATTGTGGTTTCTGTCATTAAAAATTTGAGAATAACAGAGTATTTAGTTAAAGCAGACAGCTTCTGTATGAAATGTATATATTGAACACTATTCTGTTAGCATTGAATCACCACAAGAGCCAAAACCAAGAGTGAGTCTGAAATCTGGAATTGACTCTTAGTATTATACCACTAATTAAATTAATCTTATCTTTGGGATTGACAGTAATGGCTGTAAGTAGTAAGATCGATATGTCAAAATGACAGATTGTACAGTATTGAGAGATTTCATAACATATGTGACTAGGTGAAGTCATGGAACAAATTGTTAGTGGCAGTGAAGTTCATGTTTCATTAGCAGTGTACATTTTTCAATAGATTTATATAACTGCCTTGTATAGTTATCAGGCTTATAGGAGGTAAACTGAGGCACAATAATTAGCTTACATGGAATTTGAAAGAATGCTGTAATCTTGAATGTCAGCTCTGTGCTTTGCATCCTGGATATACAATTTTCAAAAGATTTGCCTGAAGTGTTTGGATGTGATTTGCCAGTCATGAGTAATGGTTTTGCTTAGTTTATACATAGTGCAGCCATTGCACTGTGCTTTTCCCTAGAATAAGTGACATTACACTGAGAAACATCTGTCATCTGTTGGTCTCTGATACTGTGTGATAATGTTGTACCTTTTTAACACAATTTAGAAGAATATACACCACGAGCCTAGTTGCCACGAAGTGAAAGAGTACTGAACCTGAATGACAAAAAAGATGCCTCCCCCCCAATGAAATGAACAATTGTTTTTTTCTTGTGTCTTGCTAATTAAATGGGTGACAGTTTTATCCTCTCGTGGTTATTATTGGACTACTGCTTTTTTAACTTCTGGAATTTGACAGATTATTTCCTGTTTACAGTCATAACTCCTTTTTCAAGTTAGGAGAAATGCTTGTAGGTGAAACCTTACACCCTTTCTCCTTATGTTACGGAAGAGACAGAAGAACCACTTGTCAAAAATGTCAAATGCTGGAGGGGAGGAGGATGTTGCTGATGCCAAAGAAACCTGAGAAACACAGACCTGTTGTTATTTCAGAATGCTATGCTTCTGCTGATAATTTGCTGAGGTTTAAAGTTATGTGTGATTTACCTCCAATTCATAATTCCACAAGACAGTTACACACTAGGGTGAACAAGGACAAGTCAAAAGATGAGAAGTTACTGACTGTTAGGTTGACTTTAGAAATAGGCAACAGTCCTCCAAACGACAAGGAGTCCCTGCAATTTTGCAGGGAGATACTGACACACATCTACAGGGACAGGCAGTGGAGCTAAAGGGGTTTGAGGCTGTGTTTAAACTCCATCTGCTTTTGTCACCCATCCATCCTGACATGCTCGCTTTGTCAGCCAGAGATTTATATTTTTTTGTCCAACTCTGTGTTATGAGAATTCCTGGCTTCCTAAACTGTTCTGGGCAGCTGTATTGAGCCTGAGGCTCTGACTTAGTGTGTAAAGCCAATTTTTCTACTATACTTATGCTGGTTTTTATCTTGCGTCACTGCCTCTTTCACACCTGTTGTGGACATACTACCTAACTGTGATCAAAGGCAGTACAATTTGGCTTTGGAAAAAATAGTCTTGCACCTGAAGACTGACCATTAAATCAACCATTTCTCTGTATTTTTCTTTTGTGATAAAACATACCTGCTTAGCCCTGTAGCTTGTGTGAAACAATGGACCTTTGCAACAGAAGGTGGAGGAAAATGGTAGCTCCATTACTTTTTCTTCTGGTTTAAGGGTGTTGGAGGTACTCCTCAACTTCTTTTCCTTTCCTCATATTTTTCTTCTTCTGACTGATTATTCTCCATGAGGTCCATAGGACTCTCCTTTAAATGTGCACCATAGTTTAGCTGAACTTAGCCAGACAAAAACAGAGAGCTCAGTTGCTTTGTCAGGGGAGCGTTATTGATGAACCCCCAAGCTATTAAAGTGGAAAAGAAACCTAAATCTTTTTTCATCATCACTCATTTCACTTTGAAAATGCTTTACATATGTACAGTGTAATGTATGCTGTTGAGTATCTCAGATAAGAGTGGACAGTTCTGTATATTGAGTTGAGTGCAATTTGCGTGAAGAGAAATCTTTAATGAAAAACATACTACTTAAACATCAGTTTCGTTCTATCTTTTTGATTTGTAGTTTCCTTAGATGTTAACATTCTCTTCTAACACATTTTAGGAGTTTCATTTCTGTTCCATACATGTAGCCGTAATATCTCCCTGGTTTCTGTTCAGCTTTTCCAGACCCAGTGATCCGGTGTCATCTCTTTCTTTAAAAGTACTTAGGAATGTACTTTTCATAGTGGGACTTGGTCAGTGCAATTGCTGTGGTGGTTTTTGTATAGATACAGCAGGAGGTCTGTACTGTCCCTTCCATGCACCTCCAGCCACAGAAACAAACACTGCAGAGGCGAGTTGTGCCTCCATGTGCCTGTGCCTTGCTGATCTGATGTTATTTCTTTGCATACCATTTGCAGCAACCTGAATGACTGGTTGATCTGATCAAGAGAAAACAGCACTGACATCATGTGGTTCTGGCAAAGTGAGCCACACTGGATCCTGGCCTTCGAATACCCAAGGGGCTGGCAGCAGTCTCAGGGGTTGGCCGACAGCCCCATTGAGCTTGCTAGTAATCGGTTGACTGCCGGGCTGGACAAGCTGCCCTACTTTCTCTGACAAGCTCTGTCTAAAAGAATGATGGGCAGCCTGCCACTAGTGCTCTTTAGTGGAGTTTCTCAAGATTAACTGTTTAGCAGCTCAGCACTGACAGCGCTTCCCTTTGAAGAATGGATGTCGGAAAGGACACTGTTGAGCAAGGATACTACTTCTTTGTCTCACTGGGTGCATATTTTAATCTTAAGGAGCAAGACTTACATTTTTTTTCTCCCCTAATGCCCTTATTGCCAAATTTCATAGAAATTCCATTGGATTTGTTTTCCTTTGAAGTTTCTAAGGTTTGTTTTATATATTATTGCTAATTACTCTAGCCCAAAGATCCTACCCTGCAGAAATCCCTGAAGGAAAGATAGACAAAAGAAAAGTCAACTCTTTGGAAGACCCAGAATATTTAGTATTTATTTACTATGACAGATGTACTCAAGTGTGTTTCTTCCAATAAAGCTTTTGATGCATCTTCTATGAAAGATAAAATAGGATAATCAGAGTAGAGGGAGAATTACATTTGTGAATAGTTTTGAAAACCTGATTGTCAGAAACATGAGACTGACTGTTGGCTATCTGAAGGGTAATGATTAAGTCATAATTATAAATAATGAAGATTACATTAATGAAAAGTTTGTTTATTGGGTGATGCTGTGAGTTGGTGGAAATACTTGCTGTACTGTCGCACTAAAAGCAAGGAAGCACTAAAATAAAGATGGTAGGATAGGTAATATTTCAGCAGGTATTTTGTATAATAATTTGCCTGATAGTGAGATTGTCTCCAAGATAACTTTTTTCTTTGAGCCATTAATAATTTAAAGCATGCCACAGCCTTTTTTAGATAGACTTTTGAAAAAGGGAGTGTGTTGTGTTAATATCGTGATTGAAACAAACTAATCCAAATTTTTATGATGTCAGTGGAAGTCTTTATGGAATTACCCTTGCTGAAAATTGTGAGAAACATAGAAGCTTATTATTTTGGAATGTCTTTGTATTCTATCTGTTGCATGTGTAGACGAAATGTCAAACGTTTGTGTAGTCTAAGCTGGCATGCCTTTGCATTAGTTACAGCATAAGACAGCTAGTTCTTTGACTTTGCTGCATTTGAAAATTATTTTCCTACCTGTTAAGAAAAGGGACGTCGGAGAAATACAAAGATAAAATTACATCCTGCAGATATCTTTGGTTGCTAATAGATTATTTTGACACATATATGTAAAAACTTTCCATTTAAATATTTTGAAAAATCTCATTTGTATAAGTTCCATCATCGTACCTTCTGCTATGAATGTAATACTTGAACTCCACTCATTTTCTTGGGCAGAACTGTGAACAGCTCAGCCAGTGAGTGGCAATTTAGAAATATTCTTCCTACTTTTAGACCACGTGCAATTAATTTATTTTGGTGTTGCTGTCCGAAGTCTTTCTCTTCACCTTTTCTAAAACTTGAGAGCAGCCTTACGCTTAAGACTCTTTGTTTTAGGTCATGAGTTCAAATGGCTGCCTGACAGACAATGTTTTATGGGCTGACTGACCTGTCATTGTGAATAACTCCCATCAACTATCTGCTAAGAGATGAGACCTTCTGAAACCATGAGATAACTTGGACTGATTGCTATTAGAAGATGCCGAAGCTTTGTCACCTGGAAGTATATCTTTTCATGCCACCCAGCATGTCAATGAGACACAGTTTCCTTGATCACAAGTGAAAATACAGCAGGAACACAAGCAACAGTCTACTTTAGAGACACCTGTACTTGTTTCTCTGGCTTTTCACTTGTTATGTTTAATTGCTTTTCTGTGCCAGAACACCTCTTCACTTTCAAGAGTCCAGGCACGACACAGATTTGGTAGTGAAGGCATTTTTAACTAAAAGCATTAGTATAAAACTGTTTAAAACTCGTAAATATTGTAGTCAGTCTTTGTGTCATTCTCTATGAATAAAAAAGCAGTCTGTTCCTACAGAGGTGAGAGATATATGTGCAGTATTTGAAAGCGTTTTAATTTACTGCAACCTTAATTGTAGCACCAGTTGTGAAGATGCTTCTAGTGGTAGCCAGATTTTGAAAAGAGGGTTTGTTCTTTCCTCAGATAGGCTCTTTCCTGTGTGATGTAGCTTTATGGGAAACGAGAGTATTGTAGAAACTTATGAAGAGTTATTGTTATCTAATTGATATGCCCCTATAGTGCATTCATGCATAATTCAAAAAAAAAGAAATTGATTGCATATTGCAGCATAAGTGCTGATTTATGATTCCTATTTTAGTTGTACATTTCTTATTCTCAAGAGATAACTTTACTCGATTAAAGAAAAAGCCTACAAGTTAATTTCTTTGCCAATGTAATTTTGAGGAATTGTCCTTTGAATTCTTTCAGAACCATTCTTTTGTAATTATGATGTAGATGCCTGTATATCATAGCAGAAACATGCCTTTTATGTCTGCATTTCTCAGTCTCTGTTTTTTAGACAAATTACAGCAGCTCATTGCAGGAAGGTTGCTTTAGCCATTTAACTGATTGTATCCTTTTCTTTCTTTTCTTTCAGACCATTAAGCTAGAAAAATGTAGTGTTTCAGTGGGTTGCTGATGAATGTGAGCACTTAGAGGAGGGAAAATTAAAAGGCATGGAAACTTGGAAGTTATATTTAGTTTTGCTTTTGGGCAAATTAATTATTGTATATAAAAAACGTATGTTCATACCTGTATTACTACTACTATGGATTGTAGGCATGCAGATAGACTATATTTTGGTAGGAGAGGAGAAGTTACTAGCCTGGTTTGTGGAGGAATCATCCGAAGTAGCTAATTTTTTTAAAACTTCTCTGATTGCAAATATTTGCAGATATTGCACATATTCCCCACTAATTTACAAAGCTTCAGTGCATGTCTGAATGTGACAGTTTAAAAAGCTTTAAGTTTCTCTATTTCAGTACTTTGGTGTGAAATAGTATTTCGGACATAATTTAAACATCTTCTTGAAAGTTTTCTTTCTCTTTTTTTTTATTGAACAATGAACTGTATAAAATAAATTCCCATGGAGTAAAAGTATGTTGTAAGGTCTTTGACTGATACAGAGTAATTGCTTTGTTGATTGTATATCCATGCATGATAAGATATGCATAAGAAGAAATCTGGTACAGAAGTATAAATAATACTTATCTTTAAGCCAACATCTGTCATCTGCTTCAGCAGACAGTGTTTTCTTTCATTCCTGCACAAAAAGAGCTGAGAGATTTATGGAGCAGCTTTGTTTGTGCTCTGTGATGCTTAATCAATTTTTATTAAATTCTAAATTAAAACTTGGCTTTCATCATAGCCTCTTTTTTTTTTCTTCCCAGTAGACATATCTGATGTAAAGAACAGAGGAAAGGCTCATGACAGCCACAAAATTTATATAAAGGTGGGAGGGCTTCAGTCCTGAACTCCTGAGCACTTTTTTTCTTGAGTGGGGCTACTTTGTCATTTTTTAGAAGCTACACTGGTATTTCTGCTTTGATGCTCATGGATACAATTAAACCAGAACAATCTTGAAGGTATTAAAGTCTTCAGACTCCCTTTTCAACATAAATATTATTGATCTTTGCAAGAAATCTCTGAAAGAATTCTACTGTTGTTAGTTTGCAGATGACATATATGGTTCTGTTAATCAAACTGTTTTTAAAGATGGCTTTTCAACTTCATGGCAGTTTAAAACATTAGCTAATCTACATTATACACTGAGATATGTAAATAAGTAGCATTATCTCCATTTTACAGATGAAGAAATTAAGGCAGAAGTGCTAAGTTACTTAGTCATGGTCACATCTCTTGGAAGAAGTAGAATATAGACTACAGGAGTGCTTGAGTCCTCTGCTTAATGCACATATCTTTCTAATGACAGTAATAAATAATAGACACCATATACACAAATTTTATTTTCTAAGTTTAGATACATGAAATAAATGATTCATCCAAGGTAAAGGAAAGTGTCTTAAATTTTGTTACTGTGAGAAATGATTAGAGCATTGAGGAGTTGATTTTTTGCTCCGAGTCAGGCCGGTGTACATCCTCATTTCATACAAGAATAGTTTCATGTGAACAATGCTAAGATACAAGCACAAATCAAAGATAAGAAGATAGAATTAAAATTATTTGTGAGTTTATTTCTCCCAAAGAAGAAATGTCCTAGGCTGCTTTAAAGAGAGAAAACATGGAGCCTGAGGTCAGAGCGCACGTTTGACCTCAGCATAACCCAGTAGCAATTCTTGGTCTTGCAACTTGCATTTGGTTAAGCCCATTTCCAGAAAGTGATCCAGCCTTGATTGAAGAGGGGTATCCACTGCTTCCCTCGATAGTTTGCTGCAATATTTTGGTTTTTTGTGCTGTTACTGAGTTGAGGTTTTTAGCCTCACCAAGTAGTTCTTTTTGTGAAATATGTGATTAAATTGATGATATTTCAGGATGTGTTATTTTCTCTCTATAGAGGTACTTACACACTATTATCAAAATAATTTTTCCCTTCTTTTTCAAGAAGTCTCTTCCCGTGGGTCTTATTCTGTGACATCTGAGTAATGTTTGTGTCTCAGCTGTTTTTTTGTAGATTGTGGTTAGGAGCTTGTATTGAGTTTTTATCCTTAAAGCCTCTTAGAATCACAGGTTTTGGGCATGTAGTCCTCCATTCTTGTTTGTCCTGTCTAACAAATTCATGGGGCAAAAACTGAAGACTAACCATATTCTCAGTATACTCAAAAGGATCTTGATAGATAATAAAAGAAATTACCACTTTGGTGTCTTCAAGTAAATTTAAAAAATAGCAGTGTGAGAAGGTTTAGGTTGTTTCAATTGTGTCTTATGGATGCAGCAGGTGGCACGCATCAGGCAGACTTTCAGTTTGTTTGTTATCCTCACTCTACCGAGTGGTTAAACGCTAACTACGACTGTTGCTTAAAAGTGAATCTCTCACTCCCCAAAGCTGCTTGAAAAGACTTCTTCCAGTTTTTGTATGTTCCTTTCAAGAAATACAGCATGCAGTAAATTCAGACCAGTGTGTCTGAATTCATAAATTTCCTTTGGTAAAAGGCTGTTGTAGGGAATCTGAGAAAATAAATTTGGTGATAACTCTGAGGAAAGTGGAATAGAGCCTGCAGAGTTTTTATGGCTCAACTCCTAATCAAAGAGATTTCAGTTCTCTTTGTGTCTTTTTGCCTCCTTTATCCCTTCAAAATGCTGCTTGTTATCTGTCCTGAACACATTACTTTTATGTCCAGTGTAGCAGCAGCAGCCTGGAAAAAAAAGGCATGGGGCTGAACTTAGAAATGAAGACAAATAAAGAGAAGTGTCACTGAAATTTTAAAATGAAAACAGGATGTGGACATGATGTACAAGTGTGCTTTCATGATACAGTGCAACTGTCTTTGTCGCTGCCCAGCTATATGCTGTACTGCTGTTTGCCAGTGTTCCTTTTATGCTGCATGGAACACAATACAGATCTAGTAAGTTTGTGTCTGTTTCATGTGGAGTAAATTTAAAGTAGATGAACTGAGTCTTTGGAGCCATTGCCAAATGAGGTGGTGGTGATGGCTAGAGAGATTTGGAATTGGGGAGTGCTTCTGACAGCAACACAGCACATACTGCATCATGCTTTTGACCGTGGTGCTTTAGACACACTGCCAAGTGTTTGTAACAAGATAGTGCTGTTACTGCACTTTACTTCTAACTTTCCAGTTGCATAGAGTACATTTCCTTTTTTGTTTTATAAACTATGTTCTCTGTAGTTTTTGTTCCTCTGTAAATAATTCTGATTATTGATATGTTGGCAAAGTATGAGGTAGTTTCTTACAGTTCCCTTCTTGTTATATGCTGTTAAACACCCTGTACTCAGTTTTGATAGTGTGGTCAGTTTGACTCCTTAAAATGAGATAAAGACTTGGATGAGAAGTAGCATTTTATTAGCAGATGTTAGGAAAAAGAAACCCAAACTTGTATCTTTTAAATTAGCAAGAAGTCAATTAAAACTATCATATTCATATATTTGAGGGTATAAGTTATCATCAGTTAGATCAAGATTTTCTGAGGAAAACAATGGCTTAGTCTTGCTGCTTTACATAGGGAGAAACTGAATCTTCTTTTCCATAAAATGCAATGCATGATGAATTTAAAATTTAATGAATGTTATTGGAATCTAAAAAAGGATGCTGATTTTAATCCACAAATTATTCATACATATATGGGCCAAAACTTCAGCTTTTCAAAAGGAGAACAGCGACATTACTTTTACGATTGGCAGTGGTCACATAAAACTGAACTGTACCACACCATTGAGACTATGCTATAAAATAAATTCTCAGGTTTTAAGAACTGCAGTACTAGCTTTCAGTAATGTTAAAGGTGATATATTTCAGCCCAACTATTTTTCTCCTCTTTTGGTCTGTTTTTAATGCTGCTCTTTAATGGATGTTGTAACTGAGGTCTTAATTTAACTAAAAAGTTGCCCCTGCTTGAAAGAGGTAGCTGTCCCGTATCTGATGGTGGTACATAGTGATTGTACAGGATTGTTGGTTTAAACCTGATACCTAGTAGTCAACACAAATACCTTTGAATAGGTAAGACTATGTTAACTAAGAGTGTTCATAATTGCAGAGGTTTTCCAGACTTCAACTTGAGACAATTCTGAGATACTGAGTTTCTGAAATATTGAGCATCTTTGATATCAATATTAAACCTTTGCCTCTGTTCACCTCAGAGGCAACTGCCTATCTGTGGTGGATAAAATGATTTCTAGTGACATAAGCCAATAGTGAACTTTTCAATGTCCTTTTTCTTCAAGATTTTTTAAAATACTATGATATGTGCCCAGCAGGGTGTCATATCAGCATGCAATAGCACAGCTGGTGTAACGATCTGGTCATCCACATCATAAATAGTTTTGTAGGCTGGTCAGAGAAGTGGGTCAGACCTATGCAGTGTGGTTTTGGGAACCCTTTCACTGTTTCTTCATGCTTATGCTTTTTGTAAAAAAGTATCTGTTAACCCTGAAAAAAATATGCTAACTGATAAGTGAAAATGGACCTGTTGTGGCTTGGCTACCTTAGTTACTATTGTGAATAACACTCCTATATTTGTGTTTGCAAGAGTGGTTTTCCAGTCAGCAGAGTTACTGAGTCACCTTCTCTGCCTGCACACCTTCTCTCTTTCTTTCTCTGCAACAATCATGGCTTTGAAACGGCAGCTCAGTGCTGCGCCTTCATAGCAGCAGAAAAAACGGTCACCACGAGTGATTTCCTGCTGGTGAGTAAATGTTATTGCAGAGCTGGAGATTAGGAAATGAAAAGAAAAGTTAAGGACCACGAGATCTCTCCGAGCAAAGCATTTATCTGAACAGCCTAGAGTGTTTATCTGCTGCTTTTCTATTTTTCAAATTTTTTTTCTTTCTTCTGGTAAAAGAGTGAAGAATAGGTATCGAGTTCCAAAGCAGTGACTCATGGGGCCACAATGAAGTATTAGGATACAGCTATTTCCTACCTTTGTTTGAAATCAGTCGAGTAGCCCTGGCGGATGCGGGCCCTCAGCTGCAGGGCTTAGTGGAAGGAAATGCTTTTCGTCTTAATATATTGAATACAGACTGCTGCTTAGCAATTACTTTGTGCATCGCATGCGGCAAGTGTTGTGCAGAACACTTTGCTCTATGCTAGCCACCTGAGGCTCCAAGGAGTGCTTAAAGAAAAGTGCTTGCCAGGTACCTAGAAGAGTGTTATGAGGGAGGTAATGAATTGTTAGAGCACTGTCTACTCGCACCAAATCTTTCTGTTCTACTGGTGTAAATAGAATATCACCAGCACTTCATGAACCACAGAATTATTGTTCTGCAAGCACAGAAAAAAAAGTTTGTTTTGCCTGAAGTGATGCCACAGATTCTGTAGCTGAGTTAAAAATAAGTTGTATGAATTTGGCCTGTTTTTGTGGTCTGGCAACTTAATTCTGCTTAAATTTGGGTGTCATAATCTCAGAAAAGACAGCACATTTGCATGCAATAAGAGTGAATGTCTTAAAAAAAGCAACTCCCAGGGTAAGTAAAGCAGTGAAAATCTAAAAGCAGCAGTGGGAGTACTAAAATAAAAACAATGACAATTGGAAACTTATGTGGTCATTGAGTATTTGTTTTTAGCCCTGACATTCATTGAGACTCTTTCCAGTATATTTTCTGGGTTCCTCTATAAATGACTCTTGCAACCTTTCAGTTATCAACACTAGACACAATTATTTAAATTTATTTTTTTTAAACTGCCTTTAATTTGTATGGTTTAGTGATTTCATTTACATTTCAGAGGCAAATTATTTATTGGTGACTTACTGTTCTCTTCTTAAATAGTGCCTTATTGGCATCTGCAATCAGACTTAGTGAGCACCAAAAAAAAAAAAAAAAGGAAAAAAGTATAATCTGGGATACTTTCCCACAAGGGTTTAGGAAACAATGTACAGACAAACCCTCCTGCTTGGAACAAAAGAGAAAATAGTCCCTGGTTCATGTGTTTGTGTGTGTGTTTTTAGTTTTTGTTAAGCCAAAATTAAACACAGTAGAGTTCACTGTTTGCTAATCACCATGTGTTTACTTTCCCTTCCAAAACTGAAGTTGCCAACCAATACATTTCCTACTCAGTACTATGAATTTGTCCAAATAAACTTGGGAAATAGTAGAACAATGACACTATATGAAAATATAGCCTCATTCATTAAACAGAGTCCAGAATTTTTTTTGTGGAATGTAGCAGTAATGGAGAAAATGTGCATCTTCTTGTCTCTCCAGTTTATGAAAAATAGTAATGTAACATGAATGATGTTCTCAAGAATAACACATATCCTGTTAATTTACAGAGATGAACATTGATTCTTTTATTTTATGTTCCTTCTGTAATCCCTGTGGACTGGTGCATTTTGGGTATCTCATGGTTTTATCTTAATTAGAAAGGTAAGCATCTTCCAGAGTACAAATAATCGATTCTAACTCCCTTCTCAATCATTAAAGGTTACCAATTTCTCCTTCAAAGTGAATTTAAAAAGTGCTGTATGAAACAGCTGTCCATCTTTTTCCACCTGCCAAATTCAATTAATTTACAAAATTTTTGATTGGTGGTAAAACTTACATTGATGTCAAGAGATGGTTTTGCAAATCCAAGAAGTTGAAAGTAGCATTAGACCTTGATGTTGGCTATTGCTGAGCTGAAGGGTGGGAGATGACTTTTCTCAACACCTATGCTGTATTACATACATTTGGTGGAAAATAAAGAGCTATGCAAAATGAATGGAAGCAGACTGTGGTATGAAGATTAACCGTCCTAGTTCCTCAAGAGCATACTGGTTTTGGTACATTTTAGATCTCATGCAAAGCAAGAGACTTGCAGGAGCACATCAGCCTTCAGTGCTTGTTGTTTAGAGGAAAGTTGGTTTTCGAACGAATAATCTACACTGCTGCCTGCAGTGGCTCCCTGTCCAGGAGGTGGGACAGAACTACATACAGCCAGCGGTGAAACTCAGGGGGAAGTACATGGCTTGTGTAAAACTTCCTGGAGACCCATGATTTTTAGGGCCCTTGTCCTTTAGATACAGTCCCAAAATGGAAAGACATTCTGCCCTGAGAACACTCCTTGATTGCCCTTGGCAGCAACTCAGACAATTGACTCTGCCAGCAAACCACCTACTTGTTCTCTGTAGATGTGATTTTTTGTACCCCATCCAAAGCATGATACATTTAAGTGTCCACGCTTAAATCTTAAGACTTGCCAAGCGAGGTGATGGTTTGGGACTACCTGATGGTGCATTGTGGCAGCTACAGCATTCACGCTTATACATCTGTGGGATTCCTTTTTTTAGAAGTGCCTGTGGCAGCTGCCATTACCTTTTCCACTGATATTTCCTTTGCTTTTAAAATTCTGTTTGTTTGTGTTTGTGATCTTGAAAGCTAAGAAGAATGCTTCTGTTTCAGTAAGGAGCACAGCCTTTACAGTGAAGCATGATGCACAACTGTCCTGTTGGCAGCTATGCAAGCTGAAACAAAACCAACAAGAGGTGTGAACTTCTTGCAGTCCTCTGTGACTGGGAGGCTCTGGCTTTAATGTTGAGTAGTTACCTCCAAATTAAACAGTTCACTATTAATCATAAAAGACAGGGCCAGCAGAAATGCTTACCTGGGTCATCCTGAGGGCCTCTTTACCATCATCTAGCTCATACATTCCTTGGGAAGTGAATTCCGGGGAACTGAGGTTTCAAATTTGAATATTCAGATTTGTACACAAAATGCAACTTGATGAATGTTATTTTGATTATCTGGATAATGTAGAAAGTAAGGTAGACATACTGGCAGCTAGAAAGCACTGGGCTTTGTCATGGTGGAGGATCTTTCACCTCTTACAAAACAATTTTAAGGTGTTAGAAAAAGACTATTTTTTGTTGTTGGTAGTAGTTTTTGTTGTTTGTTTTTTTTCCCCAGCAAGGAATACTTAAATCAGCTGAAGGAGCTCTGTAGATGACAAATGTCTGTGGGTGTGTGAGGACAGCAAAAGCATCAAGACAGTGTGTCTGTGACTTCTCTTGAAGATTTAATAAGTATTTAAAAATATTTTTGTTTGTACATTAAATCACAGTTCTCCATTACAGGAAGTCTGAGGTCAAAAAAAAGTAAAGGGAATCTTGAAGACATTTGATAAAAACAATGCAGTTCCCCAAAGCTGCTCCTTACCTAACCCACTTCCTTTATATTTGAAAAATTTATAGATTTTTCCACAGACTGAAAAATCTATAGACAGTTGGGATCAAAATTCAGTCCTGCTGGGCACTGTGCAAAACCAACATAGACACAATATCTGCCCTAAGGAGTTTATGGTTTACTTCAAGGCTTGATGCCAGGAGAGGGTGTAGCAAGCAGTGAGAACAAGGAAGAGGTAGTAGTTCTAGGAACTTGCGACTATCCTGTCTTGCTAGATAAACACTCTGCTCAGTGTCAGCATCATTCAGTGAGGTTAAGACGGAAACAAAAACACTGGTGGAGTTAGTAATCTTGGCTAGTCATCTGTCTTGTGATGGACTTGGTGGATTTATGAGACAGAGCTACTGTCAGTTTTATTTCTCAGATTTTATTATATGGGCTTGTGGGCAGAAGGATTTGGGCCTCAGCTTATTAAATGCTTGTTTAATAGTTGGATGTTGATATATCCACTCCTACAGAGAGGCAACACTGACCTGCATCTTCGAAACATTTATTTCCAAAATAAGGTCATTTTGTTTAGAGTTAGCAGTTCAGAGTTTTCTTCTTCCTTTGCATTTCTGATAAGCTGGGAAATACTTTCCTTATGTGAACATTTCAGTTACTGGGAGTCAACTAAGAAGTGAGTGCACAGTGTATCTGGAACAGATAAACCACTTTTGTGAGTACAGGATGCTGTGCTCTTTATCTGCTTTCACTAACTCCCCTTTTCCTTAGCTTGTTTGTCTGGTAAAGGAGGCAGTCTCCATTGGCAAATGATGAACAAGTAGCCACTATTGCAGGAAGGCATTCTCTCTGCAGAGCATCCTGAAGTACATTCTCAGAGCTGATAGAAACTGAATCAAACACCTGCTTAACTGTCCTGTGCAGGGAGGAATGACATGTAATCAGAGGGGTTGTTAAACAGAGGCCAAAATTGCTGTGTGGAAGTATATAAAATGGTAAGATAGAATTGTGCTATGACCGCAGGAATTTTATCATATCAGATGGAATCAGTAGTCCAGGATCGTGTACCTAGTGCTTGGTGCATCACCGCATCTTTGATGGCAGCCAGTGGAATTTGCAAGAAACCCCTTAATTGACAGCTGCAGAATAACCTGCCCATAGGGGAAGTAGCTTTCTAAGTTCAGGCAATGAGAGGTTTTCTTTTGCCTTTTAGCAGGAGTTTGTATACTTTGTCTTCAGTGAGCAAGCACTTTAGTTTGCTGAATAAGAGTTTTAACTTGACCACAGGAAACTTTGTAATTGTGCTGTGCTGCTTCTTTCAGAGCTTGCTGGTCTGTCTGCCACTCATAGGTAAAGTTTGAATGGAACAGGGCAAGTGGAGAAAGCTCAAAGCAGAAAGGGAAGATGCATTTTAGTGAGACATCAACAGTAAAATCTGTGTAAATTACCCTTTTATTGAGCTGCTTTTTTAAGCCTTTAAGGAAAAACATGCTTTTTGTTATTGATACAGTGATGTATATGTGTTACTAAGGAACACATAATGTGTTTTATTCAAGGATTTTATGCTTTTTACACAGTACATTTTAAAGATGTAAAAGACATAATTATATATGTGTTCTAATCCTTGGATTTGTAATACTACTCAGCAAATAAGACTAAAACCTTCAATACCTAAGTCTTCTCATCAGATGTCTCACTAAAATGCACATCTCAAATATGCCTCCTTCTTCAAACATTCTCTGGTTTAGCAAAGGGAATGCTATGTCACTCCTTTGGGAAAAGATGCAGCAACACTAAATGCCTCATGAATGCAAAGATTTTCCTAAAATTTAGCCTAAATACTGAATTTTATTTTTTTTCTTAGACTCTCAGATTGCTTATGCTGTGTTGTATGATGTGCCCCATGTGTTTACTATTTGAACACTTCAAATCTCTATTGACAATCATCAGCTGGCACTTCAATCTCACAGCTGCAGTCTAGTTCCTGGGCCTAAAACTTTCAGACAGATTGTAATTTGCATTAAAAATTACAGCTACATCACTCTTACTGTAAAACATTTTTCAAGACCAAGAAGAACATAAACTTCTGTTTAGCCACGGAATTCTAAGGCGGATTCTTGTTGAGTGTTTTGAGGGGACAATGGTGGATGCAGAGTTAAACAAGTGACCAGTTTATGTTGAACTGAACATTCAGTGTTGCTGGATCCTTAATCCCTAAACAGATGGTTTACCACAGTCTCATTGTAGTCCAGAAGTACCTCTTGTATGAGAAAATGCAGTCATGCAGAAACAGTGCAAACACTATTGACTTGCCTACTGCTTGTTGCCGCTCCTTTTCTCTTTCTTCTTCCTCTTTTTTTTTTTTTAACAGGATGCAATGTTATTTGGTACAATGTTAACTTTTATGCCCCTAATGATTTTTGCCCTTTACCTAGGATTTCTGGTTTGCTTCTAAATTAAATTAATCTTATGGATATGATGGACCTCAAAGGTCTTTGGTATGAACTGCTTATGAACTCATTTTCAAATAGGACTGTTTTGTTATTATCAAAGGAGTCTTCTTTTGCTTCACATAGCTTTTCATATCATGGCGTTTCACATTCTTTAAGTCCTGTAATACTATATTTTGAGAACAAGAGAGAAGAGAAAATAGAGAGATTTTAGTTCCTGCTTTTGTTAACCCATTCTGGGTTTGGGCAGAAAAAGAGAGGGGTTTTGTTACTCAAAGTTGAAGGTCTGCCAGCTTGTAAAGAATTAGTTTTTAACATGAGGGAGATTAAGTTGGCGTTTTATGCGATTTCTCTTGTATGCACTTTTGTGTCCTGTCATAAGGCATATAATTACTGCATTTCACCATCAGCAATCATTCTTAAGTTAAAGCCTACTATAAACCTCTTATTAGTAAAAATAAGACAATAGGAGTAGGATGTACACCTTGAAAGACAGAACCAGCTGTTAAGGGTGTTAATCTTTTCCTTGCACAATAGATAAAGAATAAATAATTTTCACTAGGGCTTTTCTTTTACATGCAGTCAAAATAGTTTGTTATAACAGATCTAGTGTCACGGGTTTAATAAACATAGGGTTTTATTCATATAGAGTTGTTCTTCCTTTTGTGCTGTGTTCAAATAAGGTAGTTTCTTTTAAATGTGTAAGGTTGGATAACATCCTCCTTGCAGCCTCACTGCACAGTGGCGGAGCAGATTTTGATGCTGCTTCTGTTATAGAGGTTGGAGTCCAACACAGGGAGCTCTGCACCACCTATTTACAACCTCAGTCAGAATAAAGATTGTTTTCTGGAAAATAAAAGAGTGTGTCCAGACATTTTCTCTAAAAAGCTTTGGTAGTGAAGTATGGCCCTAGAGCATGAGGCTGACACTGACCCTGAGAGTGGTTGTTGGCAGATGTGAGGTTATTTTGTGCCAAACAGACACCTAGTGTGTCTTCCAGTATTGCCTCCTGTGTAAAAACCATACTCTCTTCCCATCTAGCTCCATCAAGCCAAAAGATGAAAAGCTATCAGAGCAGATTTTTTTTTCTTGTTTTTGAAACGTTGCTGAGTTAGCAGGGAAGCCTGAAAAATTTTCAATGTACCATCTTCCAAAGTCAGTTTCACTGAAAATTAAAATATCCTTCAGACATTCTCCATGTCATGCCAAGATTTGAAGTAGCATTTTCCTGTGGAAGGCCTACTGTGGCACTGTTCAGTTGATGTAGTTACAGTTTTAAAAGGGAGAGCAGAGAAGAAGGTAAAAAACAAAGGGAGGGAAGGAAAGCTGAAGGGAGAAAAAGATACAAATCCACTACACTGAAAGAAAGATGTGAGGACTGAGCTATGTTCATGACTAGTGCACCATCACATATAGTAAAGCCTGTGCCATCCATATAACGCTTATGAGGTCATTGAATGAGATTTATCTCCAGGAAGTATTTTATCTGGCTTTTTGAATTCATTCAAAATTTCTGTTCCGTGTACACAAAGTGGAGGAAGGTCAGCTAAGTCTTCAGCCAGCGTGCAGGATAAAAATGTGATGAGTAGAGTAAAAATAACTTCAGGTGAGATTTTCAAAACTTCTTATTGATCTCAACCGTAAAACTACAGGAATGCAGCCTGGCCGGCAAGGAATGCTTTTCAGAGCCCGGCTCTTGTGCCAGAAGATGTGCAGGCTAAAAACACCTGAATATTCAGGAAATAATAGGTTTACTGAATCAGAAGACCCAATATTGCATGGCTGCTTGCAGTGTTTACCTATACAGCTTACAATAGAAGCATACAACTGAACGTATTTCAGGCAATTTTTCAAAAAATTTTAGTGCTAGAAACAGCCTGTTACATATAAAACCACCGCATTTCTAAATAAAAAATAACAAAAAGATAACTTTCTTTTGTTGGAGTATGGTACTAGAAGTTACCTATGCTGAATTCCTTCCCTGCCTTCCCCAAAAGCAGTTGAAAAATGTATTAAACAAGGGCTTTTTTTTCACATTGTTGCCAATAGAATTGAACCATGGCAAAATTAATTTCTGAGGAACCTACAATTGTATAATATAAATTACAATAATGATGAAAGATTCTGAGTAACTTAGTTCTTCCAGAAGCTATCCACTGGAAGTTAAATTGAGAGCCAAACCAGAGGCTTTTATGCCTGTTTGAAAAATTTAGTTGTCAACTGGAATGCTTTCCAAAACAAGGATGTGCTTGAGGGGAAAAAGAAGAAAAGTAGTCTTCTTAACCAAAATAAGTATAATGCAAAATTATAGAAGAGGAAATGTGCTTAAACAAAAATTCAGTTTAGATGTAATATACACTTGCCATTGCAGAGTCCACTGTCCCTTGCAGAGTGGAGTTCTCTGAAGTCGACTAATTCCGTTCTCCCAAGGGTAGTGCAATTTCCTGCATCTACAAAGACTCTTAGAGAAAAGGGTGCACCTAAAGTTAGTTCTTTCAGATGTGTGTGGTACACATCTCAGAGTCGTTAATCACTTTACTAAGAGAAATACCAAATAAAGCCAACAACATTCCACTACTGACTTTGCTCCAGCCTCTTTGAGCCTAACTACTGTACCAAGTGCACATATCACTTCAGCATAATGTGCCATCCTTGTTCTCAGGTCCAGTTAGACTACAGCTTGTACAGAAATCTCGTAGTCAAATTACATGGTCACCAGTTAAGTGGCTCACAGCGTTTCCAGGTTTAAATCCCAACTGTTACATAAACCAGCATCCAATTGCTTGCTAAATGTGGATACTTTTATTTGGGATTCATACAAAGTCTGGGAAGCAGTTTTTCTTACACCGTATTTATGAATAATGACAAGACGCTGCCAGCTGGTGTGTGTAAAGTTGTCTAGACCAATCTAAGAGCAGTATGTTTTTACATCTTTTCTTATGGCAGATTTGAGGGCCAAGGAGGCAGACTGGATAATTTTCCAGTGACTGCTAAATGACCTCAAACTCTAGTAGAAGTAATGCCTGCAAACTCTGCAGCTTTGCCTGCTGTGACAGAAATATTAAAAAGTTGGAACGGTATCAGCACTTATGCTTTAGGACAAATGCTGTCAGAGAAAAAAAGGAAGTTTTCTACCTAGGTCTAATATTTCATAATTTCTCAAAGTGCAAGTTTGGAGTAGTCATCAGAAGTGCACAGTGCTGATCACTCTTTGAAATATGATCATTATCTAACATTTGGGGGTGTGACCTAGTGGAGGAGGCAGTTGTATCTACAGTGTGTTCTGCAGTGTTCCCACATGAAGGCATTTACTAAGTTTGCTTTTTTTTAAAACACATTTACTGACATATTTTGATATTAATTTCTTTTGTATCTTATGTGCACTATGAAATGTAGATGGCTACACAGTTGTGTGACGTGGCTTGGATTTTTTTGCCCTCTGTATTTTTTTGTTGGAAGAGAGCTGTCCTGCAATAAATGTCTAACACCCATACTGTTTGTAGTGCAGGTGAAAACCCTTTACTAAAAATACTGGATTTTGAAAGGTGTGATGTGTGTGGATTTAGAAAAGATAGGGAAAAAAAACGAAGCAGGATGGGAATAGAATGAAGACTGTTTTAAGAAACGGAAAATTTTCCAAAGGATAAAGGAGGAAGAGAAGGGCAGAGAAACCATAATGGAAAGTTAGTTGTATTGGTAGACATCACATTTTCCCCATAAGTGATAAATGCTTTCACGTGGCATAGACAACAGCTCCTCTCTGGAAGGGAAGACACTGGCTTTTAGCAAGATCACCATAAACTGCTTATAACTCTTCTTCATAAAAGTGACCTGCAGGTTTATGGGGAATGCCCTTTCTTTATGCATAGCAACTACTCAATTGATGCTGAAAAAAATGTATAGTGTAGCTTTTTAAGCAGAATTTTTTATAATGATTATAAGTAAAAGTCATAAATCTGTAAATAGCATACAGCAAGTTCCCCTGAGTGATCCCTGGAACAGTCCAAAATACTGTTATTTTTAAAAAATAGCATTACTTGTATAAAAAGCACTAAAGGTAGCATAAGCACAGTTGTTGCTAATAGTTTGCCACTTTGACAACTTACCTTTCTCAATTTCATGCTTTATATTACAGTGTGTTCATATCTAACAAGTGCACTCATTTAAGGAAAATTGAGTTCAGCTATACGTAGTAAAAAGGTATAATTCTGTTGATCTGTTAAAGTCTCAGAAGAGAGGTAAATTTGAAAATGTTTTCTTTTATAGTTTCCATTTATTGCTCTGCTGTGCCACAGTATTGAGAAAAGGGGAGATCAGAGTGTGAGTTTGTTTACTATTTTGTTTTACACCTGGATACAATGAGACACTGTGGGGAAGATTGTGACTCTCAGAAGGAATCTAGACAAAATGTGACTCACTAAACATTCCTGAAGCATGGTGAAATGGAAAAGTCAATGGAGTACTATAATATCTGAGTATAAGTTATGCAAGGACAGTTTGGAGTATAGTGTTGAGAGATTAACATTATGTGGTAGAAATTCCATTTAATTAACTAGATGATGCCATTCCTACTATAGTGGTATCTGCAGAAAAATGGATCTCAAATTAGCATGCATGTTTAGAGCTATAAAGCCAGAGGCAAGGCTCACTCAGAAAAGAGAACTTCAATTGCTTTTTGGAAGTGAATGAACCTATATATGAGACTGCAGAAGTAGCCACTTAGTGATTTATTGTTTTGCAATGAATACCTGCCTGCATCTCCTGAGATGTGCTGCTGAATGTTTTGTGGAAGGAGAGGTATTTAATCTCCTGCTAAGACTCTGCATTTATTGTTGAGCCCTGAGTTGGTGTTAGGGTGATTCTGTCCTGAAAGAGGGAGGGAGCAGATTCCCTTTCATGCTCACTGCTGACTCCTCAGTATCCCTGCTGTGCCTCCTCAGGACTGTTTAACCTCTTGCTTTTCATTGGGACCCTCTTCATGTCATTTGCAGTTTTTATGCCCTCTTCTTCCAGGAACAAGAGAGAGAACAAGTCCTTCCAAAATGAGAGAAGGGTGGGAGGGATATTGATTCCAGCAGTCTCTGTTCTCCTTCACCACTTACTACAACTGAGGAGGGGCACAGAGGAATGGGAGAGTCAGAGAAAATGTTGGTTAATTCCACTGATTGGAGAAGGATGGTCTTGCACAGCTGTTCACGTACATATTTGTGTTTGATGTGGTTATTACTGGAAGTGGTGCAAAGCCCTGGTCATGTTTGCAGGGCTGGCAGTCTAGGAAAAGTGTAACCCTGCCCCATTTGGCTTCTCAACTAAGCAGCAGTCATTTAATGGCAATCACGCAACATTGCTCCACATTGCTCCATCCTGTTTTAGAGACCCTCCTGACACAAGTAGCAATTTGGGAATAAGTCAGGCCTGTTCCAGCATTGGTAAATGATGCATGAAGCTGCTGGCTGGTGTTGAAGACTCCAGCTACTCTCCTGACTGACATCAGTCACGTCTTGGGCACGCAGTGTTTTCTTGTACATGCTAGGAATGGCAGTCAAAACTGGAAGTAGCTAAGTAGATTAAATTTTAGCCAAATATTCATGTTTGTGGTTTGTGCCCAGGTCAGACTTAAAAAAATCTCATCTGTAAAAGAGCTTATTTTAAACTAGTGCAGACTGTTCTCAAGTCATCTGAGAATTTATCTTCATATAGCTAATTGAAGAGTGGTAAGACCAAAGTTGATATAATCTTTCTATAATATAAAAAGTATTACAGAAGCAAATAGAAACAATTTTTTTCTTTTTTAGGGAAATAACTCCATAATAATTAATAGAAAACCGTATTTTACTACTGTTTTGAATAGGTTGGTTGTTGTAATCCATACTAAGAAAAGAGCACTTGACCCACTAATCACCTATTTATGTGACTATTCCAGCATTCCAGACCTCTGATCACTTGGAAAAGTGTCATAGTGTGAGACATGACTGTTCACATATGCCTCTTCTGTTATTAGGAAGGAATGATTACTTAGGATGCAGAATCTGCATCTTCCATTTGGAAAACAAATTCCTTATCTGGAGATCTCTGTCTTCCGTTATATGTTTCTGTCAGCTGTGGGCCCGAGTATCTTAATGGAGTATTCTATCTTTAGGAAGATGGACATGTCCTATGGTATTAGATAATCTTTTCCAGAAATTAAGTGAGGGATATTTTCAAAAACACATTTACAGGCAACCTTCTACTCCCACTCAAGGTGAATACCAACAGGAAAAATTAGTGTTTCAGTGGAGATTAAAAAGCAATTTGCATGTTCTCTCCTAAGAGCCCAAAGACTTGAAAGAATTCTGGTTACATGTATGTATCATGTCCAGCTTAAATTCTCAATGCAGTTTCTCGATGATCCTGATTCTGTGATTCTATGATTCTGTCATATATGGTATTTTTTCTGCAATTGCAATGTTGGCAGATCTGTAGTTACGATTTGCAGATTGTTTTCAGTAAGAAAGTTAATTTTTTGGAAAGCTAGAGTGGAATATCTTACTTCCTGCTTAAATTATTCCATTGGGCTTCAATGTGACTACTCAGAAGATAGATATATGTTCAACAGTATGGATTTATTAGGTAGGTCTTATATGCTGTGGCGTCTGTGAGTCGTATGTGGCTAAAAAAGCATATCTCAGAGATGGCTGACATTCAGTTGTGTGTGAAATGCAGTTCTTGGGCCAAACTTTGCACTTAGCTACATAAATCTGCATTAGCTTTAATGAAATCTGTAGAATTATTCCTAGTTTACCTTGGAGTCATTGGGAGATGACATTCACTGCATTGATTTAAGTATATATTTATAGTTCTAAACATTTCTGGGGCCACAGGATTTATTAGCTGTTTTAACATCACTATGTCTTCTCTTATTTTCTATCCCTAGCCAATGGAAAAATCTTCAGATAATAGGGTTACTTGATGTACTTTGGGTGAGAAAAGTGTGATCCTGAGTAAATATGTCTCATACGATTGGGCATATTTTGAAGTGTCTAAATAAGTTTTTGAAAACTATCGTATGTATTGAAATTGGTAGTGTTAAGCTATCTTTAATACAGAAATACATGGTTGAAGTTTATGGATGAAATGGCTGGTGCCAGGCTGTGGCCAGATCAATAGGAATTTGACATAGTTGTGTCATTTATTTTGTAAGCTTCTTTTGTAGTGAGTGCTGTTGGATTTCACCCTTGGCCTAAGCAACCCATTTGTTTCACTACTTGGCATCCTCTGAAGACACTGCTAATTTTAACACATTTTGTGGGTTTGTAATGTGGCAAATTCCCAGTAGGTGCTAGACAAACAACTTCTGCATTTGTGATTTAACCCACATTTGAGCTAGGGCTGTCAGAAGTATAAAATTAATACATAATTCCTGCTGATTAATAGGTTGTTCCTCCCAAATCCTTCAGGGTTGTTTCCATACTGGAAATGTTATGTAACCTTTAAGTTTTAAATTTGAAATTGTTGTCATAATACCCCAAAATATTATTACAACATCAGTGAACAATCTGTGGCATCTTAATTGTTTTGCTAAGGAGCACACAGATTTTTGTTCTATGAGTTGTTTTCTGTTTACTGTTCCTTAAAAAAACCCCTTTAATATGCTGATTTTTCAGAGTATGTTTTTAATCTTAAACTACATGTTGATGCTTAATGATAAGATAAGACGAAAGACTGGTGACACCTTAAGGAAACCCTACAGACTACTTGCTCCCTCCCTTGGAAAATCTTGGATGGCTCTCAGAATATTCAAAACCATTCAAATTTGCCTTTCCCTCTAAAAAGGATGCAAAACACTAAATCCCTTTTCCAAAATGGAATGTTTGTAATGTCATGAAAAGGGAGAACAGATGGTATAACAAAGCTTAAGGCGAAAGTATAGCACTTTAAATCAAATTGTTTGACATAGCTAAAGACAGCCACTTAGTTACCAATTGCTTAAGTAATTTATGCTCCTTTATGTAAAAGAATAAAACAACAAAAAAAAATTGAATGTTTTGTACATTTCAGAGAGAAAAGGGTAAGACAAGGCAACAGTACTTTATTTGCTTATGTTATTTGTTAATAGTAATACTCAAAATGTGATTGATCTTACTAAGAAGTTTTACGGAATCAGTAGAATGACTGAAAATTGATTGAATAATTTTTGGTTTCACAGTGGACAACTTTACCCTGATACAGTGTGACAGCCTACTAGGAAAGTATGCAGAGCTTCATAACTTGCAGTCTTTTGCCATTTCCCCTCCACTTTTAACTAAATTAGTTTTGCAGTGCATCAGGATATAGATTGTGATGCAGTGCATTAACATATCCCCATACTGCTTTGATTGAGCAGCAAAGCATCCATTACCAATGCCATATTCAAAGTGACGTTTCCATACAGACTGCCTGCTGTTTCATTCATAACCACAAAGCAGCCTGAAATGGCTTTACTTCTTTTTACAACTTGCAAGGAGTTAATGGACTATGTTGGCCCCCTGCCAAAACCTTTAAGAAACTTTATTGTTATGAGACTGGGACACCATAGGGCAGGATTTTATTGGTTATTCATTTTAATGAATAAAAATATGTATGCACAATTAAAAACATGTTGTCAAGCAATTGCCTTCTAGTAAATGTTGTCTTTGACAACGATATTCTTAATGTTCACTAATCACATTTTTGTCTTTTTCTTCTCACAATGTAGAACTTTGCACTGCAAGAATATTAAATTTGTATTGTGACTATTTCCTTCAGCACAGGCCTCACTTTTAGCCCAAAGAACACACTTTTCTGATGCAGAAAAAGCAGCATTGGAGTGTTCTTGTTGGACCTTGCTGTGCCCCTACAAATGAGTCATTGCAGAAGATGAGAAAGACTGTGAAGACTGTATTGCTGTGGAGATCTAGGTAGCTCTAACATATTGTAATGAAACTAGTTTCAAAATTGATGCCAGAAGTCAGCTGCTGGTAGGCCAGTTGTCTGATGTGATTTCAGTGTTATTTTGCATACATTTATTCTCTACAAGCAACGGAATTTGTTCTTGTTAAACATTTTAAAAATTCAGAATGCACTCAGGCAATGAAGTAGATAACACTAGGTAAAACTCTCAACAGTTCCTAATGCCTGGAAAGAAAAGCAGGGATAGTTCACTGCATAAATACATGTGAACTCTTCTTTTAAAAGAAGGTAGTTTCCTTACTTTTCCTTCTATTATTAAAAACCAAAAATGAACTCTTATAGTATTTTTTCACTGAGAAGCATCCTACTTTTTAGTCCTTGGATGCTTTTCACCATAACTAGTAAATACTGTCAGAGAAAAGAATGGTCATAGCTTTAATGAAGATAACACCAGGAAACAGAGAAAGAAATGTGGATGTGAAATTCAGTAGGTGATGGAATGAAGGGTTAGTAGCAAAGTAAAGATTTAAATAAAAAAGTCTCACTGCTTAAGTAGTTTACTACATTAGCACATATTAACAACCAGTAGGTTTCTGTAAAAATTTCTATTCTGTATTCAGACTTCTTGTTTGGTTTGAAATTTTCAAAGCTTGCTCCCTTAGAAACCAGCTGTACTTTGCATGTAATTTAATCAAAAGAGATGACAATAGTTTGCATGTATGAGGAGACTTATGAAGTACATTCTTAGAACCACAGAATGCTTTGGTCTGGAAGGGACCCTAAAGACCATCCAGTTTCAACACCCCTGCCACAGCAGGGAGATCTCCCACCAGACCAGGCTGCTCAAGGCCCCACCTAACCTTGCCCTGAACACTTCCAGGGATGGAGCATAACTTCCCTTGGCAATATGTTCCAGTTCCTCACCATCCTCATTGTGCAGAAATTCTTTGTAATGTCTAATCTAAATCTGCTCCTCTCCAATGTAAAGCCTTTCCCCTTCATCCTGTCACTACATGTGCTTGTAAAAAGTCCCTCCCAGCTTTCTTATACACACCCCTTCAGGTACTGGAAGACTGCTATAAGGTCTCCCTTGAGCATTCTCTTCTCCAGGCTAAACAACTCCAACTCTTTCAGGCTGTCCTCATATGGAAGGTGCTCCAGCCCTCAGATCATCTTTATAGTCCTCCTCTGGACCTGTTCCAACAGTTGCATATCCTTCTTACGTTGAGGATTCCAGAACTGGGCACAATACTCCAGGTGGGTTCTCACAGGAGCAGAGTACAAGGGGAGAATCCCCTCCCTCTATCTGCTGGCCACGCTTCTTTTGATGCAGCCCAGTATATGGTTGACCTTCTGGGCTGTGAGCACGCACTGCCAGCTCATGTTGAGCTTCTCATCAGTCAGCTCCCCCAAGTCCTTCTCCGCAGGGCTGCTCTCCATCACATCATCCCGCATCCTCTATTCAAACTGAGGATTGTCCTGACCCAGGTGTAAGGCCTTGTACTTGGCCTTGTTGGGCCTCATGAGGTTCACACAGGCCACTTCTCCAGCTTGTCCAGGTCCCTTTGGATGACATCCTGTCCTTCCGGTGTGACAATTGCACCACTCAGCTTGGTGTCATCTGCAAACTTGCTGAGAGTGCACTCGATCTTACTGTCTGTATCATTAACATTAAACAGCACTGGTCCCAGTATGGAACGTGAAGGGACACCACTTCTCATGGATCTCTATCTGGACGTTGAACCATTGACCACTACTCTCTGAATGTGACCATCCAACTAATTCTTAACACCAAACAGTCCACCCATCAAATCCATATCTCTTCAATTTAAAGAGAAGGATATTGTGGAGGACTGTGTCAAAGGCTTTACAGAAGTCCAGATAGATCACATCCACTGCTTTTCCCATGTCCATTGATGTGATCACCCCATCATAGAAAGCCACTAGCCTGGTCAGGCAGGACTTGCGCTTGGTGAAGCCATGCTCACGGTCTTGAATCACCTCCCAGCCCTTCTTGTCCTTTAGCATAATTTCTAGGAGGATATGTTCTGTGATCTTTCCAGGCACAGGTATGAGGCTGACAGATCTTTCTTGGTATAAAATAAAAAGATCTTATGACTTTAATTTACACTGTTTTCCTGTGAAAAGTACCTGGCGAGAGAAAAATTAGTATTTGCTGGGTAAATCATAGAATCATAGAATAGTTTGTGTTGGAAGGAACCTTAAAGATCATCTAGTTCCAACCCCCCTACCATGGGCAGGGACATCCCACTAGATCAGGTTGCCCAAAGCCCCATCAAACCTGGCCTTGAACACCTCCAGGGATGGGGCATCCACAGCTTCCCTGGGCAACATGTTCCAGTGTCTCACTACTCTCATGGTGAAGAAATTCTTCCTTATCTCTAGTCTAAATCTGCCCCTCTCCAGTTGATACCCATTCCCCCTCATCCTATCACCACAAGCCTTTATGAATAGTCCCTCTCCAGCTTTCTTGTAGGCCCCTCTCAGATACTGGAAGGTTGCTGTAAGATCTCCTCTGACCCTTCTCTTCTCCAGGCTGAAAAAGCCCAACTCTTCAGTCTGTCCTCATATGGAAGGTGCTCCAGCCCTCAGATCATCTTTGTAGCCCTCCTTTGGACCTGCTCCAACAGCTCCATATCCTTATTTTGAGGATTCCAGAACTGGACACAGTGGTCCAGATGAGGTCTCACAAGAGAGGAATAGAGGGGCAGAATTACTTCCCTTGAACTGCTGGTCATGCTTCTTTGATGCAGCCAAGGATACAGTTGGCCTTCTGGGCTGCAAGCACACATTACCAGCTCATGTTGAGCTTTTAATTGAGCAGCATCCCCAAGTCTTCTCTTCAGGACAGCTCTCAATCACATCATCCCCCATCATGTACTGAATACAGAAATTGCCCTGACTTAGATGTAGGACCTTGTACTTGGCCTTGTTGAACCTCATAAGGCTCACACAGGTCCACTTCTCCGGCTTGTCCAGGTCCCTCTGGATGAGGGCGTGACAACTGCACTACTCAGCCTGGTGTCATCTGCAAACTCTCTGAGGGTGCAGTCAATTTTGCTGTTGATATCATTGATGAAGATATTAAACTGCACTGGTCCCAGTACAGACCCCTGAGGAACACCACTTGTCATGGATTTCCATCTGCACATCGAGCCATTGACCACTACTCTTTGAATACTACCATCCAATCAGTTTCTTATCCACTGTACTGTCCACCCGTCAAATCCATACCTCTCCAATTTAGAGAGAAGGATGTTGTGGGGGACCGTGTCAAAGGCTTTACAGAAGTCTAGATAGATCACATCTGTTGGTTTACCTGTGTCCACTGCTGTGGTTACCCCATCATAGAAAGCCACTAAGCTGGTCATACAGGATTTGCCCCTGGTGAATCCATGGTGGCTGCTGTTAATCACCTCCATGTCCTTCTTTTGCTTTAACGTAGATTCTAGGAAGGTCTGTTCCATGATCTTCCCAGGCACAGAGGTGAGTCTGACAGGTTTGTAGTTCCCAGGGTCATCTTTTGTACCCTTCTTAAAAATGGGCACAATGTTCTCCGTCTTCCAGTCACCAGGACTTCTCCTGATTGCCATGACTTTTCAAATATCATGGAGAGTGTCTTGGCAACCATACCTGCCAATTCCCTCAGGACTCTGGGATGCATCTCATCAGGTCCCATAGACTTATATATGTTTAGGTTCCTCAGGTGGTCATGAACCTGGTCCTCCTCTACTGTGGGAGGGGGTTTACCCCTCTGGTCACCATCTTGCTGTCCCAATGACTCTTGAATGACCCTTAATAAACTGTGCTGCAGTGATTATTTTAGTTTTGGTGGTGGTGTGCACAGTATTTTCCTACAAATAGTGCTTCAGAATCCTGGGTACAGTTTGGCATAGATCCTTTGTCCCTTTCACCTCTGAAGATCTAGAGAAGAGCTGAAGAACTGCCTAGTGTCAATAAGCTACAGCTAAAGATGGCCACCAGCAACTGTGATTAGTGAACGAAGCTTCCAAAGAGATGCTTCATTCAGTAGATCATCTCCAATTAAAGATTTGGATGGAGGAATAAGTTTTCCAAATAAAATGTAGTAATCATTATGCTAATATAAAGACTCTGTACACAAAATAAAAATACTCTTTTTTTGTACACATATGTACGTGCACAGGTGCTGCATGTGTATCAATGCAACTTGAATTTAGCTTCTTTCTAAGTTTATATGAAATTTTCAGTGCATGAATATTCAAGATCATTTGATGCAGAGTATGAAGGAAGTATTACAAGAAGCTAGATTGCAAATGGCCCAGAGAGCTAAGAAATTGTATTACCAACACTGATTGTGACATCTTGACTTTTGAGCATCTGTGTATGCAACTTTTTTTTTTGCCTACAGCTTTTGTATACTTTAGGCAAGTTGCATTAGTGTTCTCTAGATGTGCAGAATAAACAAATAATAAGTTGATGCAAGAAGCAGAATTAACTTGTGATAACTTTTGCCTCCTCATTTTTCAGGATCAAGTACACATTTCAGGGTTCTTTTCCAAGAGATATTTATGGAATTTAGACCTAGCCATTAGCTAAGGAATGTGAGGGAAGAGGAGATCTTACTCAAAACACTTCTGTAAAGTTGAAACATCTGTAGTGATGCTCCTGATAGAAGATATCCTCTGACTTTTTCTGTCTTCAAAATTCTCAGTAAAAAGAAGAGAACATAGGATTCTTTATCTCAGGTTGCTGGCCTGATTTCAGAGCCATCAGTTAAGTGAAACACCGGAATTTGAACTTGAGAAGGCTGTTCTTATATGACAATTTTTTTGTCTTTAATAATTGAGCAGAAATGTTTTCTTGAGCGCTCACCTAGCCAGGTAAAAAGGGAAAGTTGGGGGATTCCCAGTAAACTAAGTACTTGGTTCTTCCATACGGGACAATGACCTGTATTTGTTTAGTGTTGTAACTGAAAGTGCCATGTTAAGCCAGTGGGGAGGAGAAATTGGGAAAAGGTAGATATTTATTTTTAAGATACATACAGGCATTTGAAAGGAAGAAGAGTGTTGTGATATTCACAGAATGAACATTCATCTGTAGAGGCCGTTAGCAATATTTAAGATAGAGAAAATGATGTAATTTTGTGAGGATAATGTTTACGTGCAGGACATTAGGCATGGTAGATTCATTGTCAAATAGAGGTGACAGAGATGTGCATATCCGACTGATAAAATATTTTGAACACAATCCCTTGCTAACTTTGTTTTGTCTTTATATTTGGGTTTGGTTTTTGTGTGGTTTTTTTGTTTGTTTTTGGTAGAGATCTGTTTAAACGTGCACTTATTAAATATTAATAGAAGAGAGACCAATTGAAATTGCATGCTGATGCAGTCCCCATGCTCTTTGGAATCTTAACCCTAACTCTCTGGTACTTTACAAGGACGTCAGCATTACATAGCTATGTGACTTTGACCCTGATTACTAATTAAACAGGGGGTGAAAGTCACTCAATTCAGAAGCCTGTTGAGTAGACAGAATTATCAGTGTGAATGTCCTTTGTATTTACAGGGACAAAGCTATGCTTGACAGAGTAGAAAGGGTTAAAACGAAGTAGAAGTTATATAAATAATTGACTGGTCTTAATCTGAAGTCTTCTGATGCAGCACTGTGGACATAGCGCAATAAGCAGTTAATGGATTAGTTGACTAGTGTTTTTATAAAAAGCTCCTGTTCAGATATTATTATATAATGATAGTGGATAGGGAGTTTAGTACAGCAGATAGGCAGGGACAGCACCCTCAAGACAAGCTTTGTATTCATTTACTGTCTGTAAGGTTGTGATTCTTATATTGCTGGACTATTTTTTTCTCGTGTGGACACTTCCTATTTTCTTTTTTAATTCCAGGTGATGATGAAATGTCTGTAGAGTTATAGTTTTTAGAGGAACTTGTGATAGACTTGTTTTAGAGAAACATCATAATAGACTTAAGCATCGCCTGACATTTCCCAAACCACCAGGTCTACAAGGGACACTCGAGAAACTGATTAGCCAGCAGTAAGAAAGCAGCGTTCTCAGCCAAGGCTCAAAATCATTCTGCTTCAGTAGTGGTCAGTTATGATTACAGGACAGTAAGCACAGGCCCAGTGAATCTCTCCATTTGGATTTGATTTGATATGAAAATGGACACAGTTAAAGAATATTCTTCCACTTTTATTATTCAGCCCCAAGACAGAACATTTAAGGTTCCCCAGTTCTGGCCAAAGGTGGGATAGCTTAGCGAGGAAGTCCTTCTCAAATCAGATACGGAGTGGCTGGCACAGCTGAGGCTTCAGGTGCGTGAAAGGGTTTTGTACATTTTGATGGTTGCTTGGAAAAGAGAAACTTGCTTTAAAAGTGGGCAAATAGAATCAGTGTAAAGGAGATATCAGACATCTGGGACTTCACTGGTGCCTTGCAACCGAGTGCAGAAGAGATGTCCATTGTGAAGGTGCCAACGTGTGCGCTCCTGGCACAAGGGAAACGTATGATGATTTATACATAATTTAAAACAATAAAATTAAGCTTCTCTTCAGGAAATCCTCCTCCTTTCTTTCTTTCCTCAGTTATGGGATACTTGGATCAGTCCATCTGCCCTCCCACCCACTGCTGTGCATGGTGTTCTGGTGAGCCTGGCTTGACCAACCTGTGGTGCCAGGTCGTGACTCATCTGGAAACCCAGCTTCTTGCCTCATTTAAAACAATCAGATTATTTTAAAACCAGCTTTGGCTTTTGCCCTTCACACAGGACGACACTAGGTCGACGACATTTCAGGATAACTGTTTGGCAGCCATTTTAGATACTGCCTGCGCAGAGAGCTCTCTGGCTGCCAAAAATTGCAGACGCTTTGTGCCAAAACACTCTTGGCAGCAGAGATAAACTTTGCAGAGATACACAGTCCAGAAATATCTTATAATTACAAAGCACAGGGGGCAGAATGTTTTTACAATACAGCTGTGCTAATGTAAACATTTAATTTGGCAGCCTTCTCCACCCACTTTTGAATTAACCAGGTTTATGCAGATACTTTAGGTCTGCAATAAACTTTATTGCTACTTCACTTAGAGTACAGTTTATGAAACACAGATCTGGGGGCTTTCTATCCATTTAGCGAGGCACATTGCAGATGTTAGGCTTTCATAAAGGGGAAGTGTCAATTCCTGTTTTAAAATGCCTTAGCTCTGGCTTCACTAAAAGCCTTTGCTTTAAAAGTATATATATTAACTGGGGCCTGTCTCCTTTGGTTTCTCCCAAAGTGAGTAACAGGATATTAATAGAAAGAAATGAAATCACTTAAAGAGCTACAAAAGGACATTTGTGCTGGTGATCATTAGAAAAGACAAATGTTCCTGTCATTGCAGAATGGTGCTACAGAAAACAGCTCTGAACAGCAGTTCTTATGAATATAATTGCAATAATCATATGATAGCTGTGGTAATTGTTCTCATAGAGTAAAAGAAAAATAATTTCCAATCACCGAGTGTTATTCAGCCTTAGACATGCAAAGCAGCCAAAGAACCTTTCCTACAAATTTAAAAATGCTGGAGGTTACAGTATTTTATAATGAGATGAGTTAATTGACTTCATGAAACTGGTTAATGTTTTATAATACAAGAATACATGTTAGATAATATCTTTCTACTCACTATCAAATAAAGTAACTCTTTCTAATTTCTTTTGCATTTTGTGCAAATGAAGAGCGTCAGTGCGACTTTGAAAGGCGAGAATACTTAGTCTTTCCTTGTGGTCAGGAATTCCCCAATCCTGTGAGGTGTTGCCCAGTCAGCGGGACCATTCCTGATATGGAGGGCTCTGTATTCAGAATCTAGGCAAAACAGAGTTAGCACACTCAAAGAATTAGATTACCGTGTTCTTTAGGTATGACAGACCTCAGAATTCAAAGGATCACTTCAGTTTGACAAGCCGAGGAGTAGGAAAGATTGTATTTTTTTGAAAGTGTATTGAGACTTTAGTCATGAAATTGGACTACCATCCAAGAAACTGCTATCTTGTCTGCTTTCATTTTGGCATTTGTATTTCCAGGCCAAGCCACTTCTTGTTGTCAGTAGCAACACAGAAGTAGCAGAAGCAGAAAGCCTGTTGTTTGTCCCACAACAGTCTAGATGACAGTCTCTGCCCCACAGAGCTTTGGTTTACATGTGTGTGGGCCAGGGAATGGTGGTGTAGGGAAGGCTGATGACTCGTAACGGACACCAAAGTGTCTTCACATGGTTTTTCAGCTGATGTACAGAAACTCACTGGGGACTGGGTGAAGGATTTTCCCTTTAGACTTCAAATGAGGGAAGGAAAGAAGATGCAAGTGACAGTGTTTGTGAGCATCACTGAAGGCACAGTTTACAAGGAGTCTTTTAGATGGCCCAAAAGCAAGTAAGTGAAATTAACTTTTTGGGGTTTTAATGAATTCCAGGAAGTTTGATTCTAAATATGAGTGAAAGGCCATCATGCAAGAGCTTCTTTGAATTGACTTGTCCATTCATAGTTTTCATGGAAGTGAATTAATCTTAAACAGTATTTTTCAAAAAGGATATTAACAGTAGCCATCAAAGCAAATGTGATTATTAGCAAACACTAAAACTACTAAAAGCATAACAACAGAGATTACTTGCTATATTAAAAAGCTAATTGAAGAAAGTCAGCAAAAGCAGATGTTTAAGCACTAGCAACATAAGTTAGGTTCTAGTTGCAAGGATAATTCTTTCTCTGTAACCTGAGATTGACTGTGAATGAGGGAATATAGTTTACAGATGGGATCCCACACAACTGATCATTGCAGTAATTCAGAATAACTCCTTGTTGCTTGTGATCACAAGACGTCTTCTTCAACTCGTCGTAGGACCTAGTAATTACTTTTAAATTATTGTCTCCTTGCTCTTTCTACCAATCAATCAATAAATCAAACTTGCTGATAAATTGGAATGATCAAGGTTGGTTTTTTTTTAAAGTGCTGTTCCCTTAATTATTCGGCAATGTTGCTGTGATTATAATATAAGTAAAGCAGAGAACAGAGTACATTTAGGAGTAAAATGAAAATTTTTAATAGAATTCGGCCGTTCTGTTTCATAAGCAATAAAAACTCTGTTTGATGGCAAAGGATGTCATGAGTGAGACTCTTAATTCTCTCCTTCATTTGGCTACAGAAGTATGTGAGAATGCTGACCACAGCTAATCATAATTTTAAAAAATAATGCTATATAACTCATTGTGGTATTCTTTAAAACAAAATGGGTTGTCAAGATAGTAAAAGCCTGACCACATGAATGAAAGATCTGAAAGACATTCTACACCCATAAAAAGTTTATCAATCTCCTTTGACAACACCAATTTCATGGATAATTGGTAAATAAGGATCTGTGTAAACTGTAATCCCTCCCTTCTGAAAGCTTTACAGGAGTACAGGGGATATTTGGAAAGGAAATTGCTCTTGTGTTTTGTCTGTCAATAAGCCTCCTAAATAGCTTAGTCTACTGTATGTGCAAGAAGCTTTGACTAATTCTTGGAGAAGATATTTATGGAGTTTCTTCATCCACGTGTTCCAGCAATGCTCATGTCCCAGAGGTTCCCACCTCTGCCTTTATGGCCTAGAGCACTGCTACTACAGTGTTCCAGGTATCTGCAATCTGCAGAGCACAGTGCTGGAAGTGACCTACCAGATCCTGCACCCATAGCAAAAGCTGAAACAGCATCTCTTCAGTAAGGGATTTGTGAGAATGCAGAGATGGCCAATAACCTCTACCCAAAGCCCTTCTCTCCTCCTAGATCACAGATTTGAAGCTGTATGTTTAACTAATTAATGGGAAGTCAAGTAATTCTCCTCAACCCATATGGCAAGAATGAAATAGTTGCTTTCAAGGAGGTAAATGTAGTTTGGAACAGTTGGCAATATACTGTGTATCTGGGAGGCTGAAAAGCTTGGATGTCCGGTGGAGGTTTGGGGCAGAAAATAAGTATGTGTGGTCAGAATCCCCTGCTCTGGCATTATCTTAGAGGATTGTTTAGGAAGATGCTGAAAGTGAATGTGTGCATAGTAGCTGCAAGCTTTTAACCTGCCAGCCCTTAGATGGTAGTAATAATGTCATGTGAGTTCTTTAGGAAACACATAAACAAAGGCAAATTAAATATTCCCTGTACAGGAGAAGAGAGTTTAAATAGATTAGGCTCTGGCATAGCACTTAAGTTTATCAGGCATTTAGTGTTTAGGATGTACAATACAGCCTATGTGACTTGCCAACTATCTGGGCTTCCCCTCTGTTTCTGGTTTGGCAACAGTGTGGTTTCTCACCCTGTTGCAGTACTGAATGCCAAGAAGACATGGCCAGCTTTTTCCTTCCTGTCTTCTTCTTTGTCCTGGCTTGGCCTGCTCTCTGCCTGCCAAGTCACAGATGCCAGATGCTTATACAAAAAGGTCAAACAACCAAGGCTTGAAATCATCTATGCCAACATTTGTATTTTCTTTCTATTCTTCTGCATTAGGCTAAATAGAAAGCACACAACACATAGCTGAGATAGGAATATGGAGAAATTTTTGAAAATAGGTGTGTATAGATTACAGTTTTGCAGACTGCTCGCAGAAGCAGTGAATGCTGAACATTTTTAGAGGAATAATTAGTAAAGCTCAATGAAATATGAAATGCTAAAGGTCTATATAATATTTTTGGTTTTGTGGATTTACCCCTCTTTCCTCCCCTGCCCAGTTTGTTCTTTGCTTACCCCTGCAGTTTTGCTTTATTTGGTAGTCAAGTTCCTTTGGAGTTTAGTACTGCACTTATTTGCAGTTGGATCTGCAGCTACTTTAGTATCTATGGCCCTGTTGTAACCTTTAAGAAAATTAAGCGTAAGTTAATATTTTTAACTGGGAACTTCTAATAATTATATAGCTGTTCAGAATCTAAACTTCACAAACATAAGTTTGAAAACTCCTGAACTGAACAGTTTCGTACACTTTTCCCTAGACAAGATTTGTTCATCTGATTTTAGTTTAGCTTCTCTCCACCTTCTGAAATAGAAGCAGGAAAATATATCTACGACTTATATTTCTGTAATGTTTCTTAGCATGATTATGATATTCATCTAATGCTTTAATCTCCTTTTTTTTGAGCAAATACTAAGGCCATAGTAGCCATAAATGCAGCATGACTGTTGGCCATGAGACGTAAATCTGCATGATAGTAGGGGAAGCCTTCTGTTCAGGTGATTCATCAAAGCCCAGGCTGCAAATTAAGCGCAGCTTCTTATTTCAGTAAGTCTTCAAAAGACACTATTCACTTTATTCGTCATCTGCTCAGGGTCTCCCCTACCTTGCACAACTTCAAAGAGAGAGTGTTTCTTTAAAGTACCAACAACAAGCAAGAGAAAGAAGAGAAAGCAACAGGACCCTTCATAATAAGCAACGTTTGATTGTCTGCCTCTTTTTCAGTTGAGCAAGAAACCTGTACCATTCTTAGTGGTTTTAGTTTAACTACAAGTATTTGCTTTGACACTGAGAAGGCTGCAAGGTTGAGGAATATTGCCAGGCACATGAAGGTGGCAGGAGGAAGGTAGAGGGAGATTTCAAAGAGAAGGTAGGGAAAGGAATTTGTTGTTGATTGTTTTCTTCATTCATACAGGTGGTTGCAAGTTATCGTATAGTAAATCTTTAACAATTTAATATACAATATTATTGCTAAAGTTAATTATAGACCTTGAGTAAAAGGGCTGCCAATGTTATTAATGGAATAACAGTGTGCTTCCTGTCAAATATTGCTTGTGGACAACCGCACTTGAACTCCACACACACAAAGCCACATATTCTGAATTCATTGCATACCAGGGAGTAATTTATTCACATGTATGCCCTCTGCTCTTAGTAACACAACAGAATAATCCTCTGTACCTGTGGAAGGCAGTTGTTACTAATTGATGTATATTCTGAAGGTGGCTTGTCTGTCTGTTTCCTTCCAGCTGTGCTGCACTTATTTGTGATGTACACACTACTAACTATGTAGTTAACTGTATATAACTATATATAACTGTATAAAGTTTACGGAGTTGAGTAGTCATGCAACTTTATTTCTTTGTTGGTGAATGTTTTGGATGCTCTTCAGTGCCAGGGTGGGGATAGTAATTTTCTCAGGTACCTGAACATTAAACATCACTGCAGTTTTCACAGAGCTTGATTTTGCAGTGTTTTGGGAAGTTTTCTCTTGGGAATGCCTGAAATCAGCAAGATGATCTTGATTGCTGTGGTTTATTTTGTGACCTTAAAATTGACTCATCTGTCCTGCAGAGGGAAGGATTATGGTTATGCTGAAGTGTGAACAAGAACAAAATTCAGTTTTAAATATTGTCCCTTGCAGGCCATCACCTTGAATTTGTTGTTAGCAGGTACTAACCATAGGTAGTCACCTGATCTAAGGGTTTTCAGGCTCTTGAGGTTATTAACATCAGTCTGCAATCCCTGTAAAGAAGATCATATTTCCCAATTTGCACAAACTTCATTTTTTACAGGTTTCAGGACAGTAAGGAGTTTGTCATTTGGGCTAAGAATTTGGCTTTGTAATCTTGGCTTTGTAATCTTGGCTTTGTAATGACTGAAATAATTCCAGTCTTGGTTATGAGTCTGCAAATAGTACAGAGACAATGCATTTAAGCAGTTTTCAAGAGTCGTAGAATTGTAGACTGCTAGGTTGGAAGGGGCCTCAGGGATCATCTGGTCCGACCTTTTTAGATTAAATGAGATGGCCCAGAACCCTGTCAAGCTGAGCCTTAAAAGTGTCCAGTATAGAGGAATTTACAGCTTCCCTTGGGAGATTATTCCACTGTTTAACTGTTCTCATGGTGAAAATTTTTCTTCTGCAATCCAATCAGAATCTCCTCAGGAGCAACGCCATTACACCTTGTCCTTTCCATGTGACTTCTTGTAAAATGGGAGTCTCCATACTCTTGGTAGACACTCTTTATGTACTGGTACATGGTAATAAGGTGTCTTTCTAAGCCTTCTCCTTTCAAGGCTGAACAAGCCAGTTATCTTAGCCTTACTGTGTATGGTAGGTTTCCTAGGCCTCTGATAATTTTAGTGGCCCTTCTCTGGACCCTTTCAGAATGTCCACATATTTTTTGTATAGCAGTGACAAAACTTGCTGCAGTACTCCAGGTGCAGTTTTGCACAGTATTAGGCCCAGTAGGGACCCCATTTGTGGCTCATTGCCAGTTTGAGAAAGAATGATTTACCACCACTTTTTGGGGTGTCAGCCAGTTCCACACTCACTGCACAGATCACTTGTTTAGGATATAGCGCGTCAGTTTCTTTAGGAGGAGGCTGTGAGGAACCATGTCAGCAGTGTGCCCAGGTGGCCAAGAAGGCCAATGGTATCTTGGCCTGTATCAGAATCAACATGACCAGTAGGACCAGAGAGGTGGTTGTGCCTCTGTACTAGGCATTGGTGAGGCTGCAGTTCAAACACTGTGTTCAGTTTTGGGCTGCTCAGTACAAGAAGGACATTGGAGTCCTGGAGAGTGTCCAGAGAAGGACAATGAAGCTGGTGAAGGGACTGGAGAACAAGTCTTATGAAGAGCAGCTGAGGGAACTGGCGTTGTTTAGCCTAGAGAAAAGGAGGCTGAGGTGAAACCTGTGTCTGGAACTGCCTTAAAGGAGGTTTTGGAGAGGTGGGTGTTGGTCTCTTCTCCCAGGTGATAGGCAATATGACAAGAGGGAATGGCCTCAAGCTTTACCAGGAGAGGTTCAGATTAGACATTAGGAAAAATTTCTTCACCAGAATGGTTGTCAGGCACTGAAACAGACTGGCTAGGAGGTGGTTGAGTCCCCATCCCTGGAGGTGTTTAAAAGACAGGCAGATGAACTGCTTAAGGGTATTATTTAGTAGTGGGCAGGTACGGTTGGACTTGTTGATCTCAAAGGTCTTTTCCAACCTGGTGATTCTATGATTCTATGATGCTTTGTCAACAGCCTTGGAGGAGTCCAGGTAGACAATATCCACTGCTTGCCTCACATCAACCGACTGGGTAACTTTCATGATCTGTCTCCAGTGAATCCATGTTGGCTTTTCTCAATCATGTGATTCAGTGGACTTGTGGCAGTTACTAGGACTATTCACTCCATAACCTTCCCAGGGATTGAAACGAGGCTGATGGCTCTATAATTGGCTGGGTTCTCCTTGGAATCTTTCCTGTGGAGGGGGTGACATTAGCCTTCTTCCAGTCTTCAGGGACATTCCTGAATCTCCATGACTTCTCAGAGATCATGGAGAGTGGCCTCACAACATCATCCAGCTCCTTCAACACCCTTTGGGTGGATGGCATCTGGGCCCGTCAATTTGTACTGGTCGAGCTTCTATAATAGTTCGCACACCAACTCTTCATTCACTGATGATAGGCCTGTGTCTACATCAACCTGGATGTTTGTTCCTGTGACCTGGGGCCCAACAGCGCTGGGAGAGACAGAGGTGAAGAAAGTATTGAGGACCTCTGCCTTTTCAGCACTATTGGTAACTAGTTACCTCTCTTCTTTAAAAGTGGGCTAATAGTCTCCTTCTGTTTCTGCTTGTTGTTAACATAATTGAAGAACCCTTTCTTGAAGTTTCTGACATCTCTGGCCAATTGCACTTCACTCTGAGCTTTTGCTACCCTAACTGTACTTCTGCATACCCTGCTAATGCCCTTGTAGTTTTCAAGGGGTAATATAACACTTAAATGAAACCTGGGAATGTAGGAAAAACATATAGCCCGGATATGTCAATTTCCTGTGGTTCTCCCCTACTTCTCCCATGGAAAGATATGGTCTAGAGAATTTGGCTTATACCCATACCTCTTGTTCTGCCCCATAGTCACTGCACTTCCTTTTAATTCCTTATTGCTTAAGAAATGTGATTTCCTAACATGATTTTTATTATGTCTAGGCTACTCTTTTTTTTTCTTAAGTGCTGCACCATAATATTAAACTTTTTTCTATCTACTGGTTATTAAAATGGACCTATCCTAAATAAAATTAGGAAAGCAGCTATCATTTTGGTGCTGACATAGGCTGTTGCTTGAGGTCCTTGTGTGATTGTATATCATGTACATTAACGTAATGATGTAACTTGAGTTAGGCTGTACTGTATAGTTTGAAAATTGTAGGTGAGAGCTGTGCAAAGATACCTTACTGTGACTAAGCCAATTTGTGTATGGGAAACATGTAGGCTTGCGAGCTTGACAATCTTCCTAGATTCATATTTTCTGGCCTGTCTCCTGTATATGTACACATACTGTCTAACAAACTGTGGTAATCTAGACTAAACTTTGTATAAAGCTTTAGTTTTATCCTTATCATCATGGCAATCTGTCTTCATGTGCTGTTCCCATCTCCTGAATGCTTACACCATACTGTTATCCATAGGTATGCATATGGGAGCAATTTGATTGTTCATTTGGTTAAGAGACAAAAAGGGCCATACAGTAAAGCTCATGCTTCCTAGGGGGACACAGGACTTGAAACTTATAGCAGACAAACTGGCTTGATATGGAGCATGTTTTAACTTTGTTACACAAACTTCATTTTAAACAGTTGTGTATGTTGGAAGGCTAATGCCAGAATGACTTAGGAAAAGGTGGCTAAAAATGGTCATGGCATATTCTGGCTTTACTTTGCATTTACTTTGCTGCTGGTGGAGCTCTTTTTTACCAGCCCTGGCATTGCCTCACTCTGCTATGAGCAGGTCACACACCCTTGTTGTGCTCCGTGTGTGGAACTACACTGGTGCCAGTGAACAGAAGAGCAAAGCATAAATTGCTGTGGGATAGCTTCAGGTTGGAGATGGTTTGGGAAAAGCCTAGGGCTGGCTGGAGAGCAGGCTTACTAACTTGGCTGCATCTTGGGATCAGTGCCTTTTTTTTTCTGGTGTTGGTCTTGGTTTGTTTTCTGCAAGTCTGAGGTGTGACTAGTGGCCTCGCTGCAGCGCTTGCCTGTCAGTCACACCCACTGGGTGGAGAAACACAGCCCTAGGCCAAGGTGAATTTCGTGAGAGAACTGGATTTTCTCATGTTCTTGCTGTTACTGATATCATACTGCTGTCCTGAAAAGACTCTATTGTTTTTCAAGTTTCACTTTTAAGCAGGCATTAAAGGGACAGTCTTTATTACTCAGATGTACAGCATCTCCTGGAGCACTGTTTTACAATAATAAAAGCATTTTGGGGCTACAGAGATTTGCTTGCTGTATCTGTTCAAAAGGCTAAAGATTATTGTCTAACTAGCCAATTGTTCTCATTTACATGTCAATGCAAATTTTAGTAATTGCAAGGAAATTTGAACTACTGAAAGGTAGAGACTCATTTGAATGAATTCTAGTCTTGGCATTGTATTCTCTTCCAAATTCACATTAAGATTGACTTTACACTGCTCTGAAATGTTGGCAGTCAGCACAATGAGAAGAGGCTTGGCTAGAAAGAGAGCTGTAAAAATGAAGCACACAAGGTGTCTGTGTATCTGTGGAGGGCAGGAAGGAACAGGCAGAAAGAAGGTAGGTAAGGCAAAGTCTTGAGAGGTTTGCAGGTTTCCATTAAAGTATAGTCATCTGCTGGAAATCATTCATGAGAGAGTCTTCTGTAATTGCGTGTAATTTTGCAGTGCACTGTGTATCATCTAACTCCTTCAGACTGAGTTTAACCCATTTGTTGCGGAAAAATACAACACAGAGCTGTCAAAGTCCTCAGATACTCATAAGATATTGAACTGAATCTTGAACTTGCTATCTGGGTACACGAGGGAGAAAAATATTAGTATTGTTGCCAGAAGAATGACAGCACAAGGATTATGTTGCTACTTTTTGCTAAAAAGTATTTAGAAAAATCTGAAATATTTCTTCAAGGAATGTTATTATGAAGGTGCTGTTGTTCACATTTATTCTGCTTCTTTCAGTAATGCACAAGAGAGCTAACGTGCTTCATTCATTATACTTTCTCCTGTACAAAGCCCCAAACATTGGTCAGTAAGATAACCCTGCTATACATGTTTATAATGTCAGCTTGCGCGTGCGCACACAAGCGCGCACACACACACACATATATGAATATACAAGCTCATTAAATGGAAAGGATTGTTTGGATTAAGTGTTATCTTATATCTTTAGCCAGCAGAAAGTTATTTTTCAGAAAGAAAGGGCCTTTAATAAGACTGCATTCGCCTTTTGCTCTCTGCCACAAACAGAAACTTGAGTTTCTGTTGTATATTACAACCTCTTGTATGAGGTTTTTTACCTCAAAACACTTTTTTTATAGCTGCATACCAAACCAGACTTGATAGATTTCTCAAGGTCCTGCTGTGGTGGAACAATGATAAGAAAATAAGCCTTAGAAACTCAGGGTGGTTAAATAATGTTAAGGGCACTGGCAATTTACCAGGTGCAGTAAGAAATTTGAGTTAGTTTGGTATTTTTTTTTTTTACTTAATTAACACTCAATTTTTACACATGCAAACAACAACAAAAAAGTAGTAAGTAATAAAAATAAAAACCGTGGAATTTGAATCCATACATCTGTTTTTCTAGATAAAACGTAGTAAAGTAGTACCCTTTTTCCAAGTATATAGTGCCCTTAGGTACTACAAGAATGTGTGCCAGCTTTAGTAAATAAATTGAAATACAAAGAGCAAACCCAGACTCTGCTGTATATTTAACTTGCAAGCATACTTTAAAATCTTGATTGCAGAACTGCAGTTGGTATTGTACCTATGTCAAGGAATTTCAGCTATGTAGATATTGCTAATACATTAGAAATTAGCAGAAAAAAGGGATATGCTGACACATAATATATAGCAACAGTTACAGAATTAAAAAAAACAGATGCTCCCATGTGGTATTAGCCACAAAATGACAGAATTATGTTGAGAAGGCACAAATGAACATGATTGGATAGGATTTTTTTTAATAGTTATTGACCAATATGACTGCAATGGCAGTAGTATTGGTAATGCGGAGGTAGGGGATCTGTTGAAAAAAATGTTCTTTAAAATTGCTTTGTTTAAAGTTTGAAAGACAAGTTTTAAACCAGACTTGTTCCTTTTATTTTTATTTATTTTTATTGTAAGTCCTTTTAAAAACATTCCTTGCATTTTTTGCAAAACATCCCTATCCTAACTAAGTTAGCTGTCCATTTCTCTGAGTTAGTTTCCAGTTCTGCTGCAGCACCTCATATGAGCAGGTACTTCTAATTTGTATCAACTTCAGTGGGCAAAATAGACAGAAAATCAGTGCATTGATGAGGGGTTTTTTAATCACTGTTGCTTCAGTACTGTATACATTGTCTCTTCTTATTATGTTACCAACTTGCATAAACTGGGAAATAAATATGGTGGCTGTAAGCCCACTTGCTATTCCTATCAAGTTCATGAACCGCTGATACGAAAAGGCAGCATGATTTTTCTCAACCAATTCTTGTATATTACCTGCTTAATGCCCATTGGTAAATTTAATGTTTGTTTTGTCACTGTTAATTTTAATAGCATGTGTGTGGGAATATGGACTGGCAAGTGGTTTGTATTTTGTCTATGAATTTTTAGGTTACAGGACTTGAAATCCACTTTATAAAGAATATTATAGTATAACCTAGAAATTGTGCCCATGTACTGCAATTTAAGACACTGCTCTCATAGAAGTGATCTATAGTAAAAATATTTTACTTAAGGATACATAGAACTATGGCATTCCTTATACCCCATCTCTATTAGATGTAAATTAATATCCATTTTTTTTTCAAATTGCACTAGCATTGACTAGCAATCTCAAGATAAGAAGTATGCAGCAATGTATAGGAAACAGATGAAAAAAACCCAGACCAACCAACCAACCAAAACCAAACCATCACTCTTTCAAGGTCTTTTCTTACTGTAGTCTATGTTCTTTATGCTAAGATAGTGTTTTACCACCAGTCATAAACCTGAAATTAATTGAAATGAAAATGTAGCTGTGGTAGCATTGTGGAGCATAGATGAATATTAGGAGGCACTTTGATAAACGTTACAGTATTTGGAAACCCTAAGTGATGCTCGGGTTGTCAAATCATTAAGCATTTTTCCTCCTAATTTAGAGAAAACATTAATTTGTTTTGGACTCCTAAACACAGTTACAGTTACTGGCTGAGGTATTACCTCATGCTGTTCTTAGCTGGCGTCAAGAAGTACTAAACATTGCAGTGCTGTAGTCTAATTTTGGAGTTTCCATGATATGGAAGCCCCCAGCATTTCATTTTAATTGCTGTTTATTTCCCCCAATTAGCATATATTGTGGTGGCATGTACTTAGTATTTTAGGAGATCTCTGTTTACAGAATAAAAGAGAGGCGTCATGAGCTTCTGCTAATATTTGTAAACTACTGTGTGGTTCTTTGTCAGATGATGTTTTAGACTTACAAAGTAGCATATGATTGTAACTCTCTGAATGACTGAATAATCCAGCTTTTATTACTCTCTGTTTTAGTGGAGGATGCAACACACTTCGAAGAATAAATGCAGTCCTATCCTAGAGTGTTTGTTGAACTATGCTCTCTTTTGTACTTTTAAAATGTAATTTACCATGAAGTGCCTCTTTCAAAGCTCAATGGAGAAATTTTCCACTGATTTTAACAAGCTTTGGCTGGAACCCATATTGAACAGAACTGATTTTTTTTCATAGTCATGTCATCATTATCCCATATCTAAATGTATTGCCTTATGTAGTGGAAATATGTATTTTATCTTTCTGAGCTCTTTTTGCTTTATTGCCCTTACATGCAATAGAAAATGAAATCCTGACTGTGTGGAAGTCATTGGTGAAATCTACGTTGGCTTCCATGAAACCAGGATCCATGCAGAAGTTTTTAGTAATATACATTGCATGAAGATGAGGGTTGACCTTTGTCTTTCACAGCCTAATGAAGTGGGCAGCATATTAGTTGGCCGAAGGTATATGGAAGCAAATTCCTATTCTTTGCATGCAAATATGAACTTTTTCATTAATATAGGCTATCTTATGTTATTTTTCTTCTCTAAACACCCAAATAAGTTTTTCACTGTGTTCTGCTTTTCATTTTCTGAAGGATCTATAATAAAAGTCCTTTATGATACATACATTAATGTAAAAGGGTATGTTGGTTTCCAAGAAAAACTTCTGAATGCTTCTGACTGTGGCTAGTATCTACAGTGTCTTCCAGATGGACAAAATTAAGTATTCATACATCATCTTTTCCTACTGAATCCAGCAAGTTTTGGAAAGAAACTTCATTCTTTCACATTCATCCACATGTGGCAAGATACTATGTAAATCTCTTCTTAATGTACACGTCAAAAAAAGAGCTCAGATAATATTATGAAGTATGGGAAAAATTTGTTTCAGGCCATGAAAAAATACAGTACTTTTCTTAATTTAAAAATACATGTGTGCGTGCATGTGCGTGTCTGCATACACATATATAACATGTATATATTCCATGCACAACATAACACAGCTGGGGAAAGTTGTTCGGTTTTCAAAATGAGCAACATAATTGTCTATGAATTGTATAAGAAATATTTTGAATGAATAAATGTTGTGATTTATTTTACATAAACAAATTTAAAATAAATAGATAAATCTGTGCAAGGCACATAAAACTGAAAAGCTGACTATGCTTATTGCTCTTTTGGTTTTGAGCTTCTAGGTCCTTGAATTTCTTTCAACTATATAAAAACTGGATTTACTCCCAGAGCTCCACTTCTTAACTAGGGCAGTTTAAAAACTAAACAAGGGCTGAGTCAGTTAATTAATTTAAATGAGATTACAAATCAGAAACACATTACGTAATGTTGATTTAATTACCATTTTTTATTTACCTAATTAAAACCCTCTGAAGAAAAGTTAACAGTCTTGACAATGGCCATTTGGGTGACTTGGCAGCGGCAGATCTGAGCTGCTGATAAAAGGGGACGTGAAGCAGGAAGACTGCCATGACCTGTGTGGCTCCGACACTCTGAACCATCATGTGCCGCTGCCTCGCTGCCAGCACGTGTAGTGGGTGGGTGGTGAGATCGCCCTGGCTGCCCTCAGCAGGGTGATACTGCCCCAGCTGCTGAGACCACCGTGGGGGCTGAGGAGTGTGTCCCACAGGGAACAGATCGGATCTTGGCTGAAAGGAGCAGGATTTCTCCCAGTCATGCCAGCAGCAAGTGAACTTGTCTGTAGTGAGAAGGTGCAGGGGGGTGCAGTGAAAGGAGATGGCTGATGACCGAGTAGCTCTTGCTGTGTCCCCACTCCAAAGCAAACAGGCTCAAACCAAAATGAAAACAGCTTCTGCCCGCTGGGCTGGCTGTTTTCCAGTGGAAGCACTGCCATACCTGAGCCATGCATGCTTTTGCAAAATGACAGGCCTGCATGGGCTAAACCCTTGGTAAATGAGTGAGCTAACAGGCAACTTTGGTTTCTGAGGCCAGCAGTCAGTTCTGTTCTTCACTGCCTTTTTTTAAGTAGGCAGAGGTTAGATGATATCACCCTTTCAAGGTAAAGAGGTAGGTCATTGTTTTGGTTCCTCACTGCTCCTAATGTGGCATGTGATTGCTGATGAAGCCTGCTCTTGGGGAATCAGCATATCCAGCCTCCAGAGTAGCTCCTGTCACTACTCTAGTCTTCTATGAGGTCACTCCAATGCCTCCTGGGTCAAAACTAATGAAAGGAGCAAAACCAGTGGAGATTACCTAACAAAATAGAGTTTGCTCAGAGAAACTGAGGCTTTTTTAAGATTCGAATATACCTCATATCGGTAACAACCAGGATTGTTACTTCTGTATCAGCTTAAGCACATTTTCACATATATTTCAATAGTACACTTATATAAATTTGTGGAAACCAGGTCTGCAAATGGATCAGAACTAGTGACATGTCTCTTGAAAGCTGGTGGATGCCGCAGAACCTCTGCCAAGTGAGCAACAAGCAGTCCTTCCTTGCATGGACGAGGAAGTTTACCGCTACAGAGTTGTCTGGGAGGCGGTGGCACTATCCCATGATTTGCTCCTAAATGTCTAGCTTCAGTTCTCTGAACTGCTCATTTACCAGCTGTATGAATACCAAGCACATAAAAAACTTGTAGGGCTAATAGCTTGTGTATTTAAACAGTGCAACAGCATTTTACTAAACAGCAGTCCTGGTGAACAGAAAGGAACTGCTTGCATAGTAAGAGTAGCAGAATGACACTTTTAAAAGAAGTTCCTGCTTCTGTGTTGTGGAGTGTTACCATCTGAGTGTCATGAATGCATATCACTAAAAAATTTTCAAAGGATATATTTCCATTAAATGTAGTGATCTATGAAAATGTGAAATATAAATCCTCCCTCAAGTTAACATGCTTATGAAAACAAGAGTGACGCCTCAATTCAGTTTCCTTGTTTGTAGCACAATTTCAGCAGATACTTAGTACAATAAAACACTTTAATAAACAAACTGCTCTGTCACTGGAGTTGTTGTGGATAATGCTCATAAAATCGTACATTATTTCAGGGTCATCTGATATAGAAATTGTATACAATGAAAGGTGTTGCTTTTGTAAAGTGAAAGTTAAAAGTATTAGGGAAGTTTATCCATCCAATCAGTTACTTTATCAAGGTAAAATAATTTAGAAAGTAGAATGTGTGTAGTAAAATTAGGATAATAATAATTAGTGGTAATGATTTAAAGTACACAGATGAAATTATGTATTTGCTTTATGGATTTTTGCTGACTACATTCTTTGCTTTGGAGGAGGGGGCATATCTTGTGTTTTTGTTGCCATGAATGATTTTCTACCATGATGGTGTTCTGAAAGTCTTCGAAAGATGAAGAGTTGATTTGGAAAGACTTTTCCTCAGGAGCAGAGCCTAGCGGTGGAGCTACGGCTCAGGGAGATTTGGCTGCCTCTATCTTTGAGGGCCTTCATGCCTTGATTTTATAAAGCCCTGAGCAGCCCAGTTGGATCTCATAGTTGAGCCTTCCCTGGGCAGGGGCTGGGACTGCAGCATCCTGTGATCCTGTGATTTTTAGGGTGCAACCATTTGCCTCAAGTTTATGATATCACATAGCAATGAAGTCCTGAATGATGAGAGTCTGGGAGGGAGTTGTGACTGTTGTTTGTGGTAGTGACTCTCAGTTGTCGAGTCAGATGCCATATAGGTATGTGAAGGCAGGAACAGCAGCTAATTGTTGCTTACATAGTGCTACATCTCCTTGGTCTAATCATCCCAATATTCCTCCAAATAATGAACTATCAAAGAAGTAGGGTGCATTTACATGCTGGTGAATGATTAAATTAGTGTCTGTCAACTGAGATGACAGCAGAGGCTGTCTTCTAGCCTGTGGCAAATGAAAAGTGAAATGTGCTCATTGAAACCCCTGTGGAAGTTTGTTTGATTAGTGTGATACCTGTGAAGAATCTACTAATTTCTAAGACTTGGCTCAAGAAAGTATTTTTTTCTTTTTACAGATTCTTCTTCTATTTGTTTTCAAGGCTTTCAATGCTACGCTACTGCAGAGACTCTTGAAAGCAAAATTTCTTGTTCAGTAAGGGACATCAGGGAGATATAACTAATTTTTTAAAGACAGTATCCTCTATTATCAGCTGAAAAATGAAAGATTAGACACTGAGGTGAGGAATGCTAAAAATCCTTCTGGGAGCTGATGAACTGCACTGTGACTTTCTTGGCTTTGCTGGGATGTGCTCCCTTCCTGCTGCTGCCTTTCAAACATAAAGTGCAAAGGGAGAGAGCATCTTGTCCCTCAGTGGATGGCAAACCATCAGCATTTTTTTTCTTCTGCTTTATAAAGCCAAGAGTGATGTATCATGGCAGCACCTTTCTAATAGTGTACAGTAGGGGAAATAGATTTTTTTTTTTTCTCAGCAGCAGCACCAGGCCCCAACTATGAGTTTTACTTAACCCTGGCTGCAATGAGAGTTGCCTGCTCTCACAGAAACTCATTGGGATTGACTCCTAGAAATGAAAACATGAAAAACAATTGAAAAAATGAAAACAATTCAGTATAAAATATACCAGCTTCTAGACCCTTGCAGGGTGAACCTCCCCACTGTAACACTGGAAAAAGGACATTCGTCCATAAAAGATGCATCTACAGAGAAGTGTCATATTTTTATCATTTCCTGTAGCTGACTGAGTTTTCAAATTACCTCAATTTGATTTTTTAGAGGGGTATGCTGAATCTGATGAAAAGAATCAGGTATTCTGAATGGCTACACATTGTGCTGTATAGTGGGACAGTATCCAAATGTTGTGTATGAGAATCTAACCGAGAGGTCTGCCCTTCACTCTTCCTACGCAGAAATTTCATGTGAAATTTGCAATTCAGTGTGTATTTTGTTGTGTGCAAGAGTGATTTTATTCAATGTTGGAAAATTTAGTCGTGTTTTTAATACCATCGGAACTGAGTTTAATGTGTGCCTTGGTCTTCCTCTACTCGGGTAGATCCCCAGATACCTGTCCTCTGTGACTGAATTCAGATGAATTTAGTAGAACTTGAACTGTGAAATGGATTTCTATCTCAGATAAATCTTCTGTAGAACCAAGCTTGTGTTAACTCAGACTGCTTGAGAGGCATGTGTTGAGCCATGTTTGCTAAGTTTTATTCAGGTAGTAACAGATTTCAATGAACTTCTTGTAGCAAGTGGAAGGAATTTTTCATTCTAGGTTGAGGGCTACACTGGCTTTAAGAAAAAGTGATGGAGACTGAAGGACAACTCTTTGTTGCTATGTACTTCTCTCCTTTTCTAAATTTATTTTTCTTTAATTGGGACACTGTAAGCAGCAATATATTCAAGAACTCTGACTTCCCTCAGGGGGTCCATTTGACAGTAGGTGATTCTTTAGCTATAATGAAATCTTTTGGTGGTCTTATGCTACTAACAGGTTCTGCTGCTGTGAGAAAAATGTTGGGTTTTATTCAGACAGTAAAACTGCTCCATTTTAGATAACTTGTATACAGAACAAATGGTTGTGCTTAATTTATTTTCTTGTTCTCTTTGCATAGAAGAGTCTTGTTTTATTAATAGTAATTTCGTGCAGTGGAGCAGGGTTTTGACATAGGAATACAGCAAAAAGTAGGTAGTTTTAAAAACATGAATAAGTACATGATTTAATATTTTTTTTGTGTTACATCAAATCACAATGTCCTTGATTCATTAGGTACATGTATCATGAAAAGAAAATTTTGAAGTCTACAGGGTTTGGGCTTTGTTAGTTTTGTGTTAAATAATTTTAATTTTGCAACAACAGTTCTTAAACACTACAAACACAAAGTCTGGATAGTATTAAAACAAACAATTGTGTCTCAGTGTGGTCCTGAGTCTATGGAAGCAGTTTAGCCCTTTGTGCTTTAAGGAAAGGGTGAAGAAAGAGGACTCATTACTGCAAATGCCATTAATTGCCTCATCCAGTACATCTTTCATATTGTTACCTGAGAAGAAACTACCTCTGCTTTGCTGATTATGCAATATTATATTTGGAGGATGGAGGAAAAGGGAGTGAAAAGGTACCCTTGTAGATGAGTTTTCAACTTGAGTATTTACCTGAATGATTCTCTTATCCTTATTCAGTGATCTGTGAGTTCTTCTTACTAGGATCATTGCATCTTTCACAATGTTTCTGCTTCTGCATGAAATGGGTTACATATAGTGTGTTTGTTCAAAAATGCCTTCACGTAGAAAGTCAAGGAAATGACCTTTAAAGAAGAAAGTTAAGTATTAGTTTAATACTGAAGGAGGGTATTAAAAGGTTGTGAGGTACTTTCGAAACAAATTAGTAAAACATTTCTTTCATTTCTTTATAGATTCTGGACAACCAGGAAGTCCAAGCCACAATGATCCTGCCAAGAATCCACCAGGTAAATATAAGTTCCAGAACATGTGCATCTAGCATTGTTTAAGAACAAAGATACTACTGTTAATAGTTAAAGAGAGCATAATTGGTCAGCAACCTATTTTTCACAGGTAAGTACATATAATAAGGACAAGCTGTGATTATTTTAGTTCTTTTAAACTGGCAATGCCTCTGTTGCAGTCTCATCAACTTTCATTTAATCTAAGGAATTTTTCTTTCAGTTTGTGCTTTTTAGAATTTCCTAAGTGGGGATGGGCAGAGGAATAAGAAGGCAAGATCCCAAATAACTTCACTTTTATTAAGTCTTCAAATGCTACAGTTGTTCTTTTATGTCAGACAAAACACAACTGACCTACCTCTAAGGTCAGTCACCTGAGCTACCTGTTTATTTACTTTTATGCTATATGTGCATTATAAAATGCAAATATGTTCATTTATTATAATCTTCATATCGGCTAACAGTATTTTTTTGAACACGTTGTTAATGGGTCATTCTAGTGAGGTTTGGAATTTTTTTGAGAGATGTCAGTGTAAACATTCCTTTCAAAGATTCTCTAAAAATAAAAATACAAGAGAAAATCAAGTCCAGACTGCCATTCCACATTGTTTAGACCAAAGTTTCTTTGTATTTCTATGGAGTTATCCTTGTAATCATTTGGCCTATGCTAGAAAATCATGTAAACCCTCGTTGTTTTATGAATTTTATTAGAGCAAGACAAAGAAGTGTGGCAGGCATGCCATCTCTCACTTCTTGATAAGCAAGGAGTGACTCCTCCCACCACTGTCATGCTCTATCTTCTCATTTCAGCTCTCAGAAGTGGTGTCTATCTGAAATAAGCTGCAGCTAACTGCTTTTGCCCTTTTTCTATATGCAAAATGCATTTAGACACTTTAACCAAGAATTAATTATGTGATAGTGGACTATCACATATACATGAATATTTTCTGGATCTATGCAAATGCTAGGGAAAACAGACTGCATTGTGGCTGTATAGTTTTGTACTATGCATATGTTCAAATTGTTCTCTACATGTGTGTTGCATGTAAATACCTGAAAGTGAAAGAACCATCATAAGACATTATACAAAATGCCATATTTCTGTAATATAAAACCCAGAAACAAATGCTGGAAGATTGCAGATATATTTTAGTGATATGAAGGCAGAACAAGTCATATATAACATGGTAAACTCTTTTTCAAGTGATTTTTTTATTGTGATTTATTTTTGCAAGGGATGATGTAGTCTTGAAGTCACTTTTGGCTGGAGGCTCAATACTGTTTCTCTCCAAACTGTGTGGGATGTTATGAGTAGGCTTCTATTTCTCTTTTAAATATGTGAAATAAATTATGTAGGATAGTGGTTTAAAAACCCCAAACAGCAAATTTACACCTAAAACAAGACTGGAAAATTTCCTCACAGATAAGCACAATTTTGTAAAACTTGGATCATTTATCTGTAGAGCATTTATGTTAGTTTTAAAATATCTCTGTGAGTTCAAGGAAGGCCACATACATTACCCCTCGTAATTTTGAAGGATCTTTTGTAAACTCTGGGTTTGGGAAGCTGAAGGCAGAGTCTGGAAGCACACTTTCCACTTGTTCTACAATTCTGTTTTTAGAGTGCCATTTAGCATTTGAAGTAGGAAGGTAAAAGTACGTATTTCATGAGTAAAGACCGTATCCTCTAGTGAGTCCAGTCTCACCAACTCCTGCTTTCAACCGCACGCTACTCCAGCAAGGGGAAGTCTTGCTGCCAGCAGCAGAGCCCTGGGGAGGGTAGCAAATGAGCTATAAAGGCTTTCTTTTGTCAGCCTTGTGGGGCAAGACCAGATGCCCCAATATTTGATAAACTCCAGTGTCCCAGAAGGTAGAAGGAGATAGAGGGCAGAGAAATCTGTTGCTGGTTTCATCATGAACCTATGGTTTAGAATTTAAGCATAACACTTTCTCATGCTTTGGAGTGACTACTGGCAGTATTATCCCTTTATCTGCTGCCAGGTGTGGACAGAAAGTGGAAACTGTGCCTTGCTCCCCTTGAAGCCCTTAATTTAAGCAGAGACAGAGACGTAATTGAAAGTCATCTGTCTATTTGAGGATACGTGAACTTCTACCGTTGTTCAGCTTCCCTGTGTGATGCTGTCTTGAGATTAAACTGTCAGGGAGAAAGCCTTGAGGCTTGAGAGACTGCAGAATACAGGACTTGTGGGGCTGTGCAGGAGAATGAGAGGGAGTTGCACTCTGGTCAGCTTGTCTGGAAAAAAGGCTGCTGTCCTGTTCTTTCTTGTTAAACTTCACGAGTCTTATTAAATTTCACGAGTCGTCTTATCACAACCAGGCAGTCACTTCTGTCAGAGCTCCAGAGGATATCCACTCTGAGGTATGTTTTCAGTTCTAGGCCAGGAGCACACAGACTGGCAGTGCCAGGAGGCTTTGTTCTTCTATCATGTTTTGGTCTGATGCCTGTGTATGTCAAGGAGCCAGGGCATTGGCAAGGGATTGGTACTGTTAGATTTTGGACGCTATAACCTTCACAAAGACATTGTCAAGGAAGAGGAGGTTGGAAACTGAGTGGTAGTTGGCGAGGCTGCTGGTGTTAATAGTGGCTTTTTCTAGGTTTGGCTAGACTGTTGCATTCTTTAGGGTGTCTGGTAATTTGCTGTTTTAACCATGGTGGGAGGGCAATGCCACTTGTCAAACAAAAAAAATGTTAAGAGCTTGTGGAACTCTTTACAATACATTCGTAAAAATATACTGAAAACTTCGATAGCATGATATAGTATTAAGATGGTGTAGCTTGTGGTGAAAGTGGTATGTAGCTTTTGTAGGAAAATCCAGGGATGTCCTCCTCTAAGATGTATTTTTCCATAACCTTCATCTGGTGTATTTCTAAGGAGCGAAACTTGTTTTTCTAAGAGCTGTATTGTAAGGGTGCTTCTCCACAGTGATAGTCAAGAAGGCTCCTGGCAGACAGATGAACTGAACTGAGGGAGGAGAAGAGTTCAAACACTGCTGTTGTCTGTGTCAGTCATTAAGTTCAAGGAATCTAAAAGTTTATGTTATGCTAGCATGGTGCTAACTTAAAAGTTTACATGGTTTCAAAGAAAGAATGGACATGTCCATGCATCTCTTGAGGGTGATTAAGCAGATAAAGGCACACCTTGATTAATAAGTTCTACAGCAGAAAATACTTGTATCATTGGATACTATCCATCAAAAAAGAACCCAAAACCCTAACAAATGAAACTAAAATGCTCCAGGCCTCCTCTTTTTCTGACTATTCTACTGGGCATCTGCTCAGAGCTGCTGCTCAAGGGCAGAGTGTTGAACTAGACCTAATGTGGCAGTTTCAGTGTGATGCTGTATTATTTGCTCCTTGCAAATACTATAGATGTTTTGTATAGTTTAAGAAAATCTAAAAAGTGAGACTTCCTTAACATGTGTGTCTTGAAATACTGGCAAAGATGTAGGAGGGTATGTACTGAAGATGGAATGATCTTGCAGTAAGTTCATCAGTTAGGCATAAGAAAACTATGAGGGTGAGTAAAAAGAGAAAGATGCCCAGAACTACTACTAAACTAATGATACTGGCACCAGCCGTAACAATTTCTTCTCCAGTGATACAATCCTTACTAGCCAGTTCTTCTAGTAGAGGGTTTCCTGGGTTTTGTGCTGCTTTATTTTTCTTTCTTTACCTTACTGGCTGCTGGCCACAACTGCTTGGCATTAACAAGGTTACTTGCTACCTGACATTGGTGTGAGGTTGCTGCTTGGCAGGCTTGATTTATTTATACACGGGCATTACCACTATTGTGGCCAGTTGTTGCCATGTTGCTCAAATCTTTGAACATAGCCTTTTAAAGAGGCCGTGTTTTTTTTTAACTGCTAAAATAACACTAAGAAATAGCAATAGTGACAGAGTAAAGTACTATCTTTACATGGCAAGAAGATATTCTTGTCCATCACTGGAGAATACAAAATAGCTTTTCAGAAGGTGTAAAGGAAACCTAACCATTCTGACAAAGAGAGTTATGAACCTTATTGTTGAGAGAAGACAAGTGTGTTCGGATTTTTGCTTTTATCCAAGTAGTTGAGTGCACTTGCTAGCAAGTGGGACCTCTGGATGGAATTTACTCCACTTTAGCTGGTCCAAGGGATATCTTCATAAAAATTTTGTAGATTCTATAATGTCAGTCAGGGCTGAATGAGGAATGACTCAAATTTGAGCCTGTGTGCTGATGAGTATTAAATTATTCATATGGGGTGACACACATGTAAACAGAGAGACTGAGAAACTGTCTCTATACCTTTCATTCCTCCCCATTGTTTCCCTTCTTCTTTCCTCCACAGTAACCCCTGAAATGTTGTCAGGGAATTAATCTATTCATATGATCCTTAATCTGAATAAGGGATAGGAATGTGAATTCCCAGCCCCAAACTTACTGTCCTGGAATTGGTTTCCCCTTTCTGTTTTCACCAGAAATTTTATTCTAGGAACCATTCCCAAAGAAGAACTGAGTGAAATAACCCTTTATTATTATTATTTATATATTTTTTTCTAATTAAAGAAGGTGTTGCCAAAAACCTTGCAATCAGGCTCACCTGCCTCTCGATATGCAAATCTCTGTTGCAGCTGTACAGCCCCAAAGGCTTTTTTGCATTTTCACTATGGCTAGCAGCCACAGAGAGAACATTCTTTTTGGATTGAGCCCTAAGAAATGTGTAATAAATTTGCCTATTTATGATCATTTTAGATAGAAGTATTTCTGGGCCCCTCACCACAAGAAGGATGTTGAGGCTCTGGAGCGAGTCCAGAGAAGAGCAACAAAGCTGGTGAGGGGGCTGGAGAACAGGTCTTATGAGGAAAGGCTGAGAGAGCTGGGGTTGTTTAGCCTGGAGAAGAGGAGGCTGAGGGGTGACCTCATTGCTCTCTATAACTACCTGAAAGGAGGTTGTAGAGAGGAGAGGTTGTAGAGAGGAGGGTGCTGGCCTCTTCTCCCAAGTGATGGGGGACAGGACAAGAGGGAATGGCCTCAAGCTCCGCCAGGGGAGATTTAGTCTGGACATTAGGAAAAAATTCTTCACAGAAAGGGTCATTGGGCACTGGAACAGGCTGCCCAAGGGGTTAGTTGAGTCACCTTCCCTGGAGGTGTTTAAGGCATGGGTGGATGAGGTGCTAAGGGGCATGGTTTAGTGTTTGATAGGAATGGTTGGACTCGATGATATGGTGGGTCTCTTCCAACCTGGTTATTCTATGATTCTATGATTCTATTTCAGTTTTAATGTTTAAAATGTATAGTTTCAGAAGTAACTTCTGAGGAGTAATGTGGTCTCAATCTTTACTCTCTTTTGGAAATGCAATAAGCAAATGTTTTTGAGTTCTGAATGACTCAGAACACAGGTGGTTTCATTATTTTACTGTATTGTAAATTACGTTGTTGTGGATAGGGAAATAGCCACTAATTAATAGGAACTGAAGAGGTATTCCCTGGTCTCATTATCATTAGCAGTTTTTCTTGTGGAAGCAACAATGCCATAGCAGAAGTTTAAATACAATTCAGACAGAATTGTATTTAAACAAACGTATATTCATTTCACTTTTTCAGCATGGGAGTGGATATCCTGAAATGCTTACTGTTTTCCATATGCCTGCAGCCATGCCATCTCAGATAATGATCTTAAACTAAAACAGGACTGGGTTTGGTCAGGGCTTGATTTTCTGTGGAGTTCTGTCTTTCCCAAATGCTCTATGAATTAGTAATGCCAATAATTGAGAAGTGATACTCTTCCTTGTCAGGCTGTCAGCCCTGAGCAAGGTGGGGCATTCTGGGAGCAGTGTGCAGCTGTGCTATCTTGACAATCAGAAATGAGCACAGATTGTATAGCCACTTTTTCCGAGAGGAAGAGTTTTTGGGCTTGCATGCTGGTTTGAAATTTGGTGTGAGTAGTTACTACTGCCTACTGGTTTAGGATTACTTCTGAAATTTTGTTTGCATTGGCTATCCTTCTTTACGAACCTACTGTGTAAATAAATGATGCTGTGATCATTTCTGATGCTATATTAATTTCTGATGCTGTTCTCAATGGTGAGCACAATGGCTATTATTCAAACCAGGCACAGAGCAGGAATTTACTGAAAACTCTTATGTTAGCAGTTAGAATTCCAGCAACCTGCTTTGGCATGATTCCTTTTTGGTACCTGGTAGTCCTATAGCTGTTAAAAAGCTACTCTTCCAATCTTTTTTTTTCAAATCTTGGCTGTAGTTTGTATGTAGACTGAGATCGTCTGGAGGCAAAGAGAGTATGCATTTGTGTTAGTTACCTTTTTGATTTCTTGCTAGGTGTCACGGCAACTCACTTCTTGGGTTTTAGTATATGCTTTTCAGTGCTTGTTAAACCAGCTGTATACTTCTTCAAATTACTGCATCACTGAAAGATATTATAGTTCTGGTTATTAACTTAAGAGTACTGAAAATCTCTGGGGTTTTGGGTTTTTTTTGAAAATGGCATAGGCATCTTCTTAGTTCCCTTGTATGCTAAAAAATTCAATGCAGTCAGAGGATTTTTTTGTAACATATTCATTTCCTGTCCCAGTTACAAAATCATTGCAACTCTCAGGAAAAAAACAACCCAAAACAAACTGTGGGTGTGCAGCAAAACTGGAGACTACCATGTGATAACCAAAATAACCTCACTCTCTGGTCAGTCCTTAGTTCAACCGTTTCAAATGACATCATCACTGAAATCTTATATGTCACTCCTTGCCTTAGGTAATCCACCCTTAACTGCCTCTAAGAAATTTTGGTCCAATGGGAGCCTGCTTCTGGTACTCTTTAAGATACTGGCTTCAAAATGCATGCAATAAGAAAACGAACTGCAAATCTGCTAACTGTATGTGAATTTACTATGAACGTTGTGAGACTTATTTTTCACTACCAGTTCTGACTGTGAATAGTAGCTGTATGCCACTAGGATTCCTGCTGAAATTAAAGAACTTCCTGTAGAAGATAGATATTGTAGAGAGCAGCAGGAGCTGATCCTTAGAAAGTAAGTTTTCAAAGACTAAATCAAATGAAATTGTACTCTGAAATGTTTTAATTTTTAATTGTAGCACTTTCAGAAGTATACCAAACTTGTAGCAGCATCCAAAACATTACATTGCATAATTTAAGTCAAGCTGCAGATGTCTCCTACTATTTTGTGCATCAGGCTGAATCTTCCAGCCATTCTTCTCACAGTAGCTCCTGATGATGAACCTGTCTAACTGCTAGTAAGTGTGTCTACTGCTGTATAAGTCCTCATTTAAAGATCCGGACATAAAAGTACAGTAATTGTTTCCTGTGCTGATTAGTTCCTTACTCCTGTTTTATAAGTAAGTTGCTCAAAATCAAGGTTTATCCATGAAAAAAATAGATGTTTAATGATACCAGGAAGCAATTTTATGTTTTGGCGCTAGGTAATATACAGTAGAATGCAAACAGGCATTCTATTCATAAAAGTACAGTTAAACCAGAAGACACAAAAAAGCTGGTTAAAGATTTGTAAAGCTAGATGTCAGTGGTAAGTTTTAAAGTAATGAGAGAAAAAATCCGTGACAGTACATTTTAGTGCAAACTGAAAATACGTTTCAGTAGGTGTAAACAACTTTTTGTTGTTGTTGTTGTCCATTTTAAGACATGCTTAAAAGCTCTACTTGTAACTCAGCTCTTCAAGTCATAGCACAGGAATAGATGTATAAGGACTAGGACAGAATAACTTCTACACCAGCTGGAGACATTACTGAAGATTTCTCCTTTATCTGACTGTATGAGGGCAGCTTGATCAGCACCACTGCTTGGCTTAACTTGTTTATCTTTCGTTCTTGATGGGACTGTTCTGGTCATTGTAGTTTTATTTTGAAAATACTTTTTTTTTTTCTGAAAACAGTTTTCTATAAAAAAGTAAGAAGAGAAGACAGATTTTATACTCACCTTGTTCAAAACTAAAAGGAAATGCAGAAAAAAAATGCACTGTTTTCTATGGGGTTTGGAATTTACTGACTGCTTACACAGCATTGCACTATGGTGGTTTTGGACAAAATGTCCTTTTTGTAGAACTCTGATTTTTAAGAATAATTACAACTTATGAAATGCATTTCAGAAATTTAAATCTCTGATTATTGATGAGCTTTAGTAAATGACAGTATTCAGTACTTACCTTATCTTTGAACAATAAAGGCAGCGAAGTGTTATCATGACCATCGAAAGATAAAGTAAATTCTCTGTTAGGAATACAACAATAGATTGTTACCAGGTACATTAGTGCCTGTACTGAACAACTAATTAAGACTCTTTACATGTTAATGCAAGCTGTGATTAAGGAATGCTTAATAAAAAACCAGCAAGACCTATGCCATACAGAGTATTACCACATTTTTTTTTCTTGCATGCAGTCAAATTATTTGAAAATCAATGTTAACTGAGTAGAAATATCAGCCTCACAAGGTAAAAGACAGTGTCCCACACCATAAAGGCAAAATGTCCTATACTGTTGTCTTGCCGCATACACTCTTACTGCTTATCCTTTATCAAATCTAGAGTGTATGTTTCTGGAACAACTTACAGCAGTTTAATGGCGCTGAGCATTTTCCTGTTTCACAGCTGGGAGCCATGAACTGTTCTGTAACATACTCACTATTGTCTTTCTAACTAGTTAAAACTGTTGAGGTTTGCTGGTGCTGGGACTGAACATACTGTGTAGATTTTGTGCACTCAGGGACACTACTGGAATTCACCTTCCCTAACAGAACGTAAGGCTTAGGATGAAGTTACACGGTGCCTATGACGTGGTTTACCATTGCATCAATACTATGCTGTCACATTACATCATGAAGAAAAAAAAAAACAAGCCCTTTTTTGAGTTGATTGAGATTTATGATAACTGCAGTTTCCCTCTCTTTCCTAATGCCAAGCAAAGCATTTGCATATATGTGCGAGTGTCATTGTTTTTTGATCATCCAAGGCAGGGTGAAACATGGGTGAAAAATGATGATCCATCAATGAACAGTGCATCCTTCTGTGAGGAGGTAATGTGTAATGGTACCACTCAGTGGCAGTTTTCCCTGCTCCCATCTCATTATCACAAGGAGAGAAACACGCTATATTTCTCTATTTTATGTGGTTATTCTTAGTATTGTCAGTGAGAAAAACAAAGAATTTGTGAATGAAGTTTGAAGACTAAACACCTATGTCTGTGTGTGCACATACACATGTATACATATGTCTGTGTTACATATAAAATCCAACAAAAGCATTCTTTTAATATGAGCCTTAGGGCTTGTTCACACCTAGTCATTAGCTTGACTAATCTACACTTAGGCAAAGCTTCTCTCAAGTTAGCCTAATGTGAGTGAGAGAAGCCATCTTTCAAAGTGGTGAGCGGTATTTGAATAAGCAGCAGAGAAGTGCAGTCTTGTCTCATTACCAGCTCCAGAGCTGGATGTGTGCTTATACACTGACTTTAAGCCACACTTCACTTAGAGGCCAACTAAAATCAAGAAACCATGTAATATTTAAGACTGTTCCTGATGGAGGAAGCTGGCAGAGAAGGGAAAGACTGCCATTGTCGGAGGAATTATTTGCATTCCTCAGGCTTATCCATGCTTAGGTTAAAAAATGAACACTGAAGAAGTGGAAAAGAAACATTAATACTTTAATTTTTTTTATGAAATGTGTACACCAAGTTCTGTCAAATAAAGAAGTAAATACATGAGAAGCCATATCATGTTTTCATCCCTGTGAAAAACATTGAAGAAGGTTGCAAGACTATGCAGAAGATGAGAGAGAAAAGCTCTTATTTCTCAGAAACTGGAGATGAATAAGATTGCAGAGGGATCTGTGTCATCCAGGTGAAGGACATTAAGAGGGGAAAAAGTAATGGATATGGAGAGAAGCTGTTGAAAATGAGAGGGAGAGTGAAGAAAATGAAATGAAAGGAAGTGAAGAAAAAAAGGAGACCTGCAGAGTTACTAGTGGAAATAAATACATCCAGGGATATTGTGTGGGGTGATGTTGACTGGAAGATAAGATGGTATTGGCATATCATTGTACAGGATGATTTCACATGCCTATATATAGCTGTGTGCCCACTGCATTTGCTCCCTGGATGGTTTTTCACCTGGGGAAGACTGACATTTGTTTATAGGGCTAACAGTGTAAAAAAGATGTCTGGAAATGTGCTCAGTTGCATGCATTTGCATTCTTTCAGCTTGTGTTGCCAGGTACATTGTTTATACCTGCACTAGTAAATAGTATTAGAGGCTCTGGGTGAGGCAGCTATGTGGCCCTAGTAAGACTGGTATTAAACAGCGAAAAATGCTCTTTTTGCCTCTTCCCTCCTTATTTGATCCTTACAAGTAAGTAATGTACTGTTTTTGCAGTTGCTCTTCTGATTATAGTGACCTTGTTTTCTTAAATTATTTGAAGATGAAAGTAGTAACCAACAAAAGAGAACTCAAAACAATAGTACTGAACTGCTGTTTTCCAAACTGATATGCAGTAGGTACATTTTTTTTGTTTTGTTAGGTAAAACATTTAGAGTGCTTTTGCTCGTTCAGACACTTGAAACAGAAAAACAACAGTATATTTCCAGAAGAAAAATCCTGTATTAATTCAGAAAAGAGATTAGGGAAACCTCAGTAAGAAATTCTTAGTGCACTGTCTAACATGAAAGCAAATTAAAAAGCAGTACTGCTGGAGCAGCAGTGTGCACCAAGTATAGAAGTAAGTTTTTATGTTTCTAAATGGTTGTCATTCCTACCTCTGGGGTCTGTGATGTCATATTACCTCAAATTCAGTCATGCCAGTTTATGCAGTGATCATTGATGTGAGAATTCCATGGAAACCTGGGTTTCTCAGCTCCCTTTTTATAAGGTTATCTAGTTAGACTGCTGAGATAAATCTTGATTACTAACTGTTGATCACTGCAGTACTCCAAGTTGTCCCTGAATTTCACAGGAGGGAAAGCAATCCATATACATTTATCTTCAAATAAGTAAACATAAGCCAAAACAATAATATATGATTTCTTAAACATAGGTTTCTAGGTATATTCAGCATGTATATAAGAACCTCATTGAATAGCTCAGCTGTTTTGCCCAGTTCCAGCTTTTACTGGAAATGACAGTGAAACCCTCATCTGCCTCAGGGGTCATGAGTTGGTAATGGGGGCGGTAGCGTAAAGTCACTATCAGCAAGGTAAGAGTTAAATAAAAATCTGTTTTAACAGAAACGTATAAGAGGACAGGACTGCTTATTGTGGAATTGCTTAGTCCAGCTGATAGACTCATTAGTTCATTACCAACTTAAAAGTTGAAGATACTAATAAAAGCAAGTAGTTCTAGACATTTTCTGTGTGCTTAGGATATCAGTGTATTGCTTGTTAATTTTCATACATATATTAAAAAATCACTTTCTTACAATTCCTCAAGATCTTTTACACCTCTACTTGAATTTCAGCTTGCTCTCATTAGATCCTGTGAGTAGCTTTCAGTGTGCTTTGATCTGTGTATTATAGTTCTGGGACTCTGCTGATACTCTTGTTAGCTGGTGTATAAATTTATCTATAGGTATTAATTAATTGTGTCACTTTACTGATTATATTATTGTGATCTTTTTCAGTGTACCTTGAGGACAGTTTTGTAAAATCTGGAGTGTTCAATGTGTCAGAACTTGTGAGGGTGTCCAGAAGTAAGTTGTCATTTACATTTAATCATTTCCAAAGTCAGCTACAATCAAGTGCGGGTTTTTTCATTGACCTTTTTTCTCCTTAAGGTGGAAGATGCATGGAAAATGCCCATAACCACACAAAATTCTGGTATCTCTGACCACAGTATTACAGTTCCTCTTGCATGTGCTTGTAATAAAACAAACAGAAGTCTTCTTTTGTCTCTTCGATAGTTAAAGATTGAATCAATTTATGTGTCCCTCTGCACAGCTTAATGGACTGATATGTCAATAAAATTACTACCAACCCCCCCCACAGTTAGACTTGTAGCTTCTTAAGGTTGTCTCATAGATTCTTAGATTTTGCTAAACTGATTAATTATTCTTTTAGTTTGTTTATGAATTTGTAGTGCTTTAAAGAAAAAATCACAGGATGGATATAAAGGATGGCTATCAATTTATTATATGCTTTTGTTTCTTTTATTCATAGTACTAACTGTAATTTAATTTCTAATTACATTGGCCTGTTTTGACATCAGAAATGCTATGCACATGAACATGCAAAAAAATGAGTACCATAAAATATAATTATGGGGTAGGTGAAGAAAACTCAAAGTGAATATAAATAAAAGTGATCTGTCTTGTGGAATTCTAGGAGTTTTCTATAATAGTACTGCATAAACCCAGTGTTTATTTTCATTTGACATTGCTTTCTGAATGCTTCTTTTCTCCCGTTAGTATCAACTCTATTCAAGTGTTTCTTTTAAGACTTCACTAGGAAGTGAACAGAAATACTTGAAAGTTAGAGTTAGAAGCATCCTCAGTGGTGACACCTACTTTGTAACAACTAAATGGTCCAGGAATATCTCTTTTCTGATGAGGTGAAGACAAAAGCAGAGAGGCACAAGTTTACAAAACTGTCTGTTTAGATTTTACAATGGAGGTAATTCATGCCACATTAGGATGCTTAAAGAATTTAATTTCCTTAGTGAGCTTTAAGATGCACATATCAGTTCATTTTCTGTGGTCAGAAATTCATATTCAGCAAGTAAAATTGTGTTAAGTCTTTCACAAAATACTAGGCAGTGCCATCATGCAATGTTAAAACAGATTCTTTTTTTGTGCCTGATGAAGATATGATTTTGCTGGTTTAGGCAGCTAAGGAAGTGCAAAATACAGCTTTGTTTTAGGTTCCAGGTGGCTAAATACATTTTAAAGTACCAGGATATTCAGATTAAAAAAGGAATCAATATTGTAGTTATGTTATGAAATCATACCTTCTGCAGCTGTTATACACAATATACTTCTAATAATAAGCTTTAATGCATGTGGTTTCTGTGGGTTTTCTTACCATGCATTTGTTTAACCTCAAGCCACAAGTGTTGTACTTTAACTGTCAGGAAAAATACAAACCTTCAAATGCATTACACAACATGCAATTATTCTTTTAAGTGCCAAAAGTAGTTAAAATGCACAATGCACAGACAGTGAACAAAGGTAAATACACCATGATATGTAACATATAATTTATTCTTGAAATGCTAAGACATATGGTACACAGACTGTGTAAGGAGGTAAAGATAATGCTGTGTGTGTGTGTGTTTGTGTGTAAGTCTACACATTCAAAGCAGAACCTGTGGCTCTGCGTGAAAGAAAAAGGAGGCAGCAAAACATGCTGACAGCAGAGAAGGTTATTATTAATATGAAAGAGTTAACATTAAGGGCAGAAGAATTTTTGTGTCCCCGATTTTGTCCTTTTAGACAGTTCTTATTGTTCAATTATTTCAGTTCTTTCATAAGTAATGTTGGCTAGCCTTATAAACCTTGCCTCATTCATTATAAAAGTTCTTCTACAGAAGGCTTATCTTTATGCTGAGGTTTGTGTTCCCTTTTTCAGACTGATGATTCCAGGTTATCTGTTATACAACAAGTATATTATGTCTGCATAAAGTCCAAGGGATTTCTATGGATCAGGGAAGATAATTCACTTTTTAGCCATATAAACATTGATAGAACTTGTCTGTGCTTGGTTTCTGCAAGGGGCAGAATATTAGATATATGTAGTAACATCTTGATGTTTTTCCTGGAGGTAAAAATGAAGAGATAGCTAAAAAGATAGAAGTTTAACTTTGACTTGATATGATGATGTGTTTTTCAGCACCCATAACCCAGGGAACTGGAGTGAACTTCCCAATTGGAGAGCTTCCGAGCCAGCCATATTACCATGATATGAATTCGGGTGTAAACTTACAGAGGTCCTTGTCCTCTCCACCAAGCAGGTAAAAGCTAGAAATAAGTGCTAATGTTTAACTAGGTTTTTATAGTGTGGGACAAGCAGTTTACAAATACTGTCCAAAGCCAACTATTTTCTGAATTTCCTCTGATTTTGTGAGGTAGGCTACTAATAGAGAGAAACTATAGAGAAACTGCTGCTGAGTTGCAGGAAGGTCTAGCAACTGGGAGCCTGCTGGCAGGGCTTGATGCCACAGTGTGGTTGCAGGCCCAAAGGCTGTCTTGTGGCTCCCTGTTGGACCTCCATCCTGGAAGATGTGTTGGGACATACACTGTTTCCTGTGGAAAAGACGTTAGAACAGCTATATAAAGAAGAATTATATTTGTAGTGTCATCCCACCTCATGAAATTGTGTTTCCTGCCTCATTCTTACAAGAGGCATTTCTAGCACAGTAGGAGCAAGGAGAAGCGTGTGAAGTAGTCGCATGCTCTCTAGTTTTTCTCAAGGGTCTCCAAGAGCCTGCTAGAGGCAGTTTGATCTGAAGGCCCCACATCTTCCTTGCTTCAAAATGAACCCATTTCTCAAGTCTGCTCCTCCCTCAGGTGCAGCTAGAGGGCCCACAGAGGTGGAGAACCTGCTGTGCCCTCCTTTTGACTTCTGTATAATGTACTATTTGTCATACCCCTGGAGCCCCTTGATTTTTCTGAAACCTCCTGATGTACCATGAAGTCATAAGTGCTATAGGACCTCTCATTACCCCATGTTTCTGCACCCCAGCAAGTCAGGAAGTGTCTGCACAGTAGGACAGGATTTATCAGGACAGTCGAGGGCTGGAGAGCTCTTCCAAAAGTGTCTGGTTCTTAGTTGTTTTGCTTTTATTCATTTAATTCCATTGTATTTTTGGCTTGACAGTTCTCCTAGTGCATTTCAGAAATGGATACATTAATTCTCGTAGTGTTGTCTACATTGTAATAATAATAGAAATAATATTAATAATAATAATAATACCACCGGTAAAACCTTCATCCTGGTTTTCTTTGGCAGCCAGCACAACAGCTTCATTATATGTTGTTATGAAGAAATTTGACATTCCTCCACTGTATTGAAGTGCTGCCTTATTTATATAGTGTGACTTGAAATATTGGCCTTTTGTTGTTTTTAATTAAACTAGTCTAAAATGAAAAGACTTTGTTTCAGGCTATACCCCTTTGAAAAGCTTAGGATTTTGACCCGGTGAAATAGAGTAAACTACATTTTTTCCTTATTAACACATTTAGCAAAGTTCCTGGTTTACCTTGACTTTATTAGTAATAGTTTTCCAGTGCTTTGTTTTGCTTTCATGGTTTCTGTGTAGTGTTTAACACTTCCATGACACAAACATTTTTTGGTAGGTTACATGAACTGGGTTTGTGGTTGTTCAGCCAACTACTTTCAGGTTTTTATATGTTACCCATTCATGCCAACTTTGAAGTATTAAATCACATGAAAAATGCAAGCGCACAGCTGCATTACATATTATTAAATAACGTTGTCTGTATAAGTAAGCTCTGATATCCACTTCTTTAGGTGTTTGTATGCCTGAGTTATGGTCTATTGAAATACTTGTTGAATATACTAGCTGCATATCATATTCACTGCCAAATCTTACATTATTTCAACAGCAAAAGACCCAAAACTATCTCCATAGATGAAAATATGGAGCCAAGCCCGACAGGAGACTTTTATCCTTCTCCAAATTCACCAGCTGCGGGGAGCCGGACATGGCATGAAAGAGATCAAGGTGAGTAACACAGGACCATTCTACCTCAAAACATATTCAAATACACAGTAAATTTCTTCATCTACCTTTCCATTACTCAAACAAAAAGGTGGCTTTTAAGAAGAATCATTATTTTTCTGTCTAGGATGTGTATTTACTGGTTTTAAAAATGCAGTTAAAACCAACAGTCAATGGCATATGGTATAAACAATGTATAATAATTTTTCCATCTGCTAACTGCTTTATCTACTGTTTGAAACGATGTGTGGCAAGTGAGGTACTTGATACTGTGTATGCTGTGATCATCCCAACAGAATTTTAAGTAGAACGGTTTCAAATAAAAGCCAAACCATCTCTATACTATGGTTGAGTCAATGTTAGTTTACTGAGTTTTTGCTTTACCATACAGACTCCTATATGTGCATTTAGTCAGTACTATGTGACTCAGAACAGGTCCGATGATAGACTATTTTCTGAAGAGCCCTTGTATAGGATGTTTATAACAGTTGTGTTTTCAGTTATTACAAGCAAGGAACGTGTTTGCATGGAGAAAAAAGTATGCATTACAAGCCTAGATGCTTAGCGCAATTTCTTCCTTCACCTTTGTGATGTGAAAAGATGTTCAAACACACGTTTATTTGAACAGCATTGGTTAATGGATCCTGTGGCTGAGGTGCTGCAGTATTTGGAGAGTCTGTGAAATGTACAGCACAGTGTGTAAAAGTGAAATAGAGAAGGAGACACACTGTTGCTTCCTTTGCAGATGTTCCGATGTTTGCTCTCCTTTTGTACATCCACTGCACATCAGTGCTCTCAGTTCTTCAGTAACCAACCAACCTTTTGGTCTTACTTAATTTTTTTATTGTTTTAGGCTGCTTCTTTTTTTTTCCCCCTGCTAAGTTCTGTCTTTCATCTTTGTGTGAAAGGCAGCATGTGATTGGTATTTAATTTAGCTGCCTTTTATTTTCACATATTCGTTATAGTTGGTCTCCTTTTAATCTGCTTCTGCCTACTCTGATCTATATTCTCATAATGAGGCTGTTCCTGTCACACAATGTTTACAAGTCTTTGCTGTTTCTTTTGTACAGTTTGTTTCTCGTGGAGGCTCTGACATTTTCTTATTTCTAGCTGTTTGAAGCATTCGCTGTTGATACTTTGTTTTTTTAAATCTTGCCTGTGGCTTTGTGTAACCAAACTTAAGAGCAGCAAAATAGCAGTTTTATCAGCAAGAATCATTCCTGGTGTGAAATACTTTCCTCTGTGACTGTTACCTATTTTGCCATGACACTTCGTTACAATTTTTAATAAAAGAAAATAGGATTGTACTTTAACTAATTATTGTGCTTTTAAATAAGTTGTTTCTGTGGTTATAGGGAAAACAGCCTATCATTACTTTCCGAAGTGTTCTCTACATAACCCCACTTGTGAAATTAAGTCCTTTTGTTCTGCTGAGTGAGCTACAGGGGCTTCTGAAAAATGCAGTGCCACATGAATGGCTGAGCCCGAATCCTGCTGATAGAACTTTTCACAGATGATCTCTATCGTTCTCAGCTATCATAATTGCTTTTTTAGCTTGAGTCAGTCTGCTTGCAAAGAACTGTGCTGTGTTAACGCTGGATTTATTCAGTTTTACCATCTTTCTTAATGACGCTTTTATCAGTAGTGAACAATGACATTATTCAGATTGCTTGAGTAGATTTACAATTAACCTTTACTTAATTTCTGTGCCATTGGGTAGCTAGACTTCTGGACTCAAGCAGCCTTTAATTCTTTGTATGTTTCATAAACTAGTGAACTCCAAAATGATGAGAGAGCATAGAAGAGATAGACTTGAATCAGCGCATTTTATATTTGCTTTCTGGAGTTTACATTCCTTCCTGATTATCCTGTTCTCCAGCATTGCTGACCCTCGAGAAATTTCGCCAGATCTTGGGCAAAGGGTTTGTCTTTGAGCACTATGAGGAACTTCAGGTTTGTTTTTTCCCTCGAGACGTTCTTCCATTTGTGCAGAGGGATAGATATATCACTATATATCCAGTCTGAAAATCATTATACTGAGGGAGGCATAAGCCTTTTCTTGCTGACAATTTGTCTGGCTTCAGTCATGCTCTGAGGTTATTCTGCTGCTGTGGAAACACTGTAAGATAATGACAACAATGCCTGTCATTGGTACCTCACCTCACTTGGAAGTGGTATGTCACAGCTTCTGACATACATATTCTGCTGCTGATTTGTTAAATGCTTGTGTCATCTTCATCCTGGTGTGTGTTTGCGTAAAGCTCCTTTTGGATGCAGAGGTCTTACCAGAATAGGGTATTTGTGAAGACATATTCTACTTACCCATGCCTGCAAGCACAAAGATATCAGAAATAAAAGTTTGGAGGTAATTTCTGCACCAAAGGTGCTACTTCCGTCTCTCCCATAGAGATCTACATGTTATATGAGGTTATGCATAAATGAAGAAAATAGGAGCTATTTATAGGATCACATTTGTGTTCATCCAGTGTCACTAGGTGATGCTAATGTAGTTCCAACAAACACTGATTTTCCAGGCAGTCTTCAAAGGTCATCAGCACCAGAAGTGTAAATCATTCCACAGCACCCACAAATAAGACTATGCAGAGGCATGTTTATAATAAGTAGCTTCTCTTTCGCTATGATACAATTTTATTTTTCTAAGAAAAATGAAACCAGGGAAAGATTTGATATTAATATATATCATTATTGATTTCAGTTTCATTATCTCTGTTTTGAACCTGACAAAGCAAAGTCTCTAACTTCTGGCCTGAAATAGGTATGGTTTCTTCATATGCACACCTGAGTATGATGTATTTTCATAGAAATAGAAATGATGTAGATTTGAAAAATTCTTTTATCATGAAATCTTTTCATATCTTTGTTTAGATGCATTTGTAAAGCAGCAGAAATGAGGTGGCAGTGGTAGTTTGCAACCACAGGTAGTCACAACGAAACAATGAAATGCGTTTGAATAAAGCAGTTAGGAGTCTCCTAGGTGTCTAAGTAGAATCAAACCATTTGGATGGAGAGAGTGGGACAAAGATTTATGGGTAACACAGAAGGATACTGAGATTAAGCGTGACAGGTGAAAATTTCCAGCGGAGTGGAAAAGGTTAGATTCATGAATATCATGTAGTTTAGTAGGTTAGTAGACACCAGGAGAAGAGTGATTCTCTGTGAGTAATTCTATTGTAATCCTTAGTTTCTACAGTTCCTCCCTCTACTGTGCAAGTATGCATCGTGAAAGACAGGAACATGACTACAGGAATACTTGTGTGTGGCATTTGTGAAACTAAGAAAAAGACATCTAGCCTCACTACAATAAAATCTTCTTCATATAACACAGCTTTCAGTTGAAAGCTCCACACTTTGTCCTTTTGCTGTTATTTATCTTCTTCCTGTCATAATACTTCAAAAAACGTTTTGATAAGATTTCCAGATGTTGCATTTTATAATCTGTTTTAGGGGTGTTGGCTGTTCGAAGACGTGATTTTGTGCAGAAATAAGTAAGCATATGTGAGAAATGGGAACTTTGGATGGCATAAAATTGGTCAAAGCCAGTCTGTGAAAGGTTATGAGTAGTGGCTTCATTATCCAGTGCTCTAGTATTGTTATGCATATAATTGTTCTGATATAAAAATATAAAAGACCTCTAATTAACCACAATCAGTACTAAAAAAAAAATTTTTATTTGTGCTTACTGAAGTCAGATAGTGAACTCTTGTAGAAGAAAAGAAAGGATTGTGAAGCCATGAAACTGTCCTGGAGTTTACTTCATTGTCTTGCAAAAGTTTGTGACTATTTTGAAAATATATATAGCCAAAAGAGTATGTGTAACTATTTCAGAAACAGATTTATTATAAAGTATATAGTGGATTTCCAGTGTTGTTTTTGAATGTTCATGCATACAGTTATTATGAGAGGACTCTGTAGTTTGTGCCATTATTTTTACTATATTAAAGTATTTAAAATACAACTCTACTTGCATGATATTTTTAAACAGGAGTGAGGTCTTCCTGCAGAGTAAGTAGGCAGGTTTATAACTGCAAGATTTTCCCCAAACTCTCTCTCTAGTATTAGCCTTTCAAGTAACTAACCATCTGTGAAAAATCCAGAACCTAAGAATGTGAAAAGTCATCTCTGAGAATGGTGCATTACTTAGAAATTGAGCCGTCATATGCGATGAGGAGTTAAATTGTCTGCTCTCAGATCTTGCACAAGTTATTTGTTCTCTCTAGTACCTTGCTTTTTCTTAACTTCAGTAATGTCTGGAGCATGTCTAACTTACATTTCTACCAGTTGGAAATATATGTATATCTAAAATATAGTTTGCTGTAAATCTCTCGCAGTCTTCCTCTTTCCAGGTTATGTTCACCAAATGCTTCACATGTTTCTATATTAAACTAAATTTTAGGTTCATATAGTAGTGTAGGAGTAGTTTCTGAAATAAATGGAAGTTGCTGCACAAGTAAATTTACTGAGTGTTTTAGAAATTAGGAGGTTAAAATTTTGCACAGTGAAGGAAAAAAATCACCCTCTCTGTATGAAAAGGAAGTTATTAAAAAATATGTATAATGAAACTAGTGCAGTGGATAAAAACCAGTTAGGATCAACTGTTGTTGCACATCTTGATTTATTAGCTGGTAAGGAAACCAGCTACTTTTTCCTTAACTCATAAGAAACAGGGATACCCGAAGTAAAGAAAATGGTGTGCGCACCATTTTCTCTTCCGAAAACTAGCTTGACAAAGTGCATTAATATAATTACAGGTAATTTCAGTATTTGTCCTTAAGATCTGTTTTACTGTTTTAGTATTACACTGCTGTGTATGCTGTAAATAAATAAAACAGGGGTTATAATCAATGCATGCTGGTCATGATAAAAGTGGTTAGATTCATGTGGATTTATGTGGTAGTCAGGTGTCTGGAAAGAGCGACTGTCAGTATACAATGAAGTGAATTTTAATTTTACAGTTTATTCATCATGTTCACTCCCTTATACCTCACCTACCTCTACGAACAGTCAAGAGTCAAGATGCCAGCATATGATTAAAACGGAAATAGCTGGACTGCCTTCACCTGTTGATTGGCCAGCATCTGTTGGACCATGCACTTCTCAGGTCCCAGCCCTCTTTGTTGGATACCCCTCTTCTGGACACTTAACCCCTTTTGCTTTCTCCCCACTCACTGGACAATCCGTCCCAACTGGGCTCCTTCCTGATGGCTCTTTCTTTCTTGGGCCTTCTTCTCATGGACCATCAAAGATGTCATTTCTGAAGTGAGGGAACTAAAGGAGGAAGTAGTTAATGTCATCCAGGAGTTGCGACTGGTAACAAATCACCTTGGCTTTTTGGTGCCCTTTGTTGGACAGAGCTCAGGATTTTTTCAAGCTTCTGGTGCTCTTTCTGAAGGTTAATGCTTTAGAAACATATAGACTCCATGTAACAGATTAATTCATCTTGAAATCATTTACCTTGATATATATCTCTTAAATGTATTTCTCTGGTTTTGACTTTGTTTGAGTCTCAATATCCTTGTATGCCTAAGCATGTTTTAGAGCAATTTATGTCTTGTTAGTAGCTTCTGTACATCTGTCACTGATTTTTTTAATATTTCAAATTACGCTTTAATCAATGTATACACACACACACACATGCCTTTGTCATATATTTATACACACACACCCATGCACACCTTATGGATCTGTCTGAATTTTCCATTTTTTAAAATGGTGTGTGCACAGTAGTCAGATGCTGCCACTTGATAAGTTTTTGTGACCTCACATTCATAAAATGAGAGGTATTTTTCACCGGAGCAACTTTTCAGAGTATATTTCCAGGGAAAATTCTTAACCAAAGCTTCTCTTAGACTGTTGGCTGCTATAATGCTGGAAGTGGCATCATGGTAACAAATAACGGCATTAGTAAGGAAGACTTGCCTGGGAGGGTGCAATTGGAGTCTCACCTTTCTTCTTGGCTGCAGAACAAGACACTCCTAGTTTTCAATGAATGAGCATTATGTCTACTTGTTAAAAATCAGTAGTTCTGCCACGACAGTCAAAACATTTAAAATTAATAGGGAATTGGTTTACTTTTGGTTTACATGGTGGCAATTTTACAAGAGAAAACTGCTGGTATGTGAAATAGTTATACATTACTTTTATAAAGATGAAAAGTGCTTTTCTGTTGTTAAATCTTGAAAGACACTAGTTAATGAAAAAATAGATGAACTTTCAATTGCTTATTTAAAAAGGCAGAGAAAGAGAAAAAGCATGAACAGGACAAAGCATGAACATTATCTTGAAATGAGTGTAGTGGTTTGTACATCAGGAAAATTTGCATCCTCCATTATTGGAGGAGAATGATGTTAAGTTTACACTTTCTCCAGAAATTAAACAACAGAGATTATATCTGGTTTTTTGTGTTTAGAATAACTTTAGACCAATTTACAATTTGTTCGTAAGTATCTTCAGACATTCAGAATAGCAGATGAGGAAATTTCTGCTCTGGGAACTAGCTTTTCCTTCAGCCCATATACACTTCAGTTTCGAAATGAATGAGGAGTAATGAAATATTTAGAAATACAGACAGAAAGACAAATACATTAGGAGATTGAATAGGAAGCATAAAAAATGGTTTGCTTTATTTTTGTTCCTGGAAATAGCTGCTATTCACTCAGTAAATGCACTGTAAAAATCTCATGATAGGTTCTCTGTCTTTTATTTTGAGTAATGTATTGTGGCAAAGTCTATTACTTCATGTTTTCCATGTGTGATTTGCTGAATACAATCAGGGCTAGCATATGTATCTTCTGTATACATCAGTGAAAGGTGTAAATGCAAAATATTTTTCTTGTATGTGTAGGACTTACTCTGTGATGAACAGACACAGAACATCCTGCTAGGTTGATGGTGGCCCTGGATGTCCTTTTATTGATATTAGTGATAAAATGCATGTCTTAATGCAAGATTTGGTCCAGGAGTTATAATGCATAATTGTCCTATTCCAATGTTGCTGAATAAGAGATTTCATTAGTACTTTTGAAACTGGTCAGTTCTTATTAGAAATTGTAGGTTAAGTATTATTCTTTATGATCTATGGTATGCAGTGCAGAATATCTTCATTTACCTAAAGAATAGGCATTTAGTAGCTCATGAATCATAGATGTCTGCACTGACATATTTTTTTTCCATTTACATTACATTCATGAGATGGAAAAAATTAATTTAGCTTACTGATTGTAACTTTTTGTCTTCATTGTTAGATTGTTTGTTTCTTTGCTGTATACACAAATACGTTTGAAAAGATTCATAATTTCTATTTTTTACTGCTTTCATAAAACTGTATCAAACTTTATCAGAGTAGTATATTTCAGTTTGAGCTAATGATTTTATGTCAGTTTAAAATCATTCCCCAGGTAAAGCTACAATTGAATTAAAATAGAACACCTATTAAACCATCCTCAACTGTTACCAGTTTAGACTATAAGATTAATAAAAAGGAGGTGCCATAACCTAAATGCTTCTAAATGAACAACATCCCTTACATTGTTTTGTCTCAAATGCCTTTTAATCTTATTGCATTAGAAATTGAGAATACCTCTCTGACTTTTGCAGTTAAAGTTACAATATTGATTTAATTTTCTAGCCAAGTTCCTTAGATTCTCAGCATTAAGGAGATGTTATAGCTGTGCATTTTTCATTGGAGTTTGGTTGACTTTCTGTAGGATAACTTAATAAATGATTAAAATGTACTCTTAAAGTCTTTATAATTTGTTTGGCTTTTAAATTATATCTTCTCTCAGTCTCCTATAACGCTCTTGTATCCCAACTGTCTACTGGAATTGCGTCTCTTCACAATGATTCATATATGATGAAATGGCCCAGTCCATTTCTAAAGTGTGAAGTTAACTAAAAAAAGTAGTTGAGTACGTAAAGTACACTGTAACTGCTTAAGGGCTTTTTACGCCAGTGCAGAGTACTTGAAGCCTCATGTGGGTTTTTTAATGACAGTGTGTATATTAGTATATTTGTTATACTACTTTCTTTGTGGCACCAACATTGTGCTTATATTCTTGTGCTTTTCATCTCTTTTCCAAAGTCAGCCTCATTTCTTGCTGTGCCTGCTCCATTTTTAAAAGGTAGCCTCCCCACTGAGCTCTGGGTTACTCCTAAGTACTTCCCATATGACATCTGATGTGCTGGTAAAGAGGTGGTTGGATAAAATGAGTCTGAAGTTGTAGGAAGAAGTGAGGTAGGAGAGGCAGCTGCAGAATTGAAGTCTGGCACTCTGTTGCTGGACTCTGTGGTCACTGCAGATGTGATGGAGACATTCTCACCTCCCTCCAGCAGCAACACCCCAATGCCCCATGGTCTCTCTAGTGGCCCTTATGTCTTAGACATCTCACAACTGGACAGTGCTTCTGGTATGAGACAACGTAGGGTGAAGAAGACTGGCCAGCAGGTTGCTGAGTGTTAGAAAGAGGTATTTTTCTCCTCACAAGAAATAGTGCAGGTTTGATAACATAGTCATGCTGCTGCTGAACTTCTGCTGGGAGGTTTGCTGTTACTTTCTGATGAGGAGTGACAAGGTGGGTTTGAAAGGTAAGGGTGAAAAATCACTGGTCCCTTTTCTTTCAGAATAGTCGGCCATAGTTTCAGCCTAATCTTAATGGGGATAAATGTAAATTTAAATAGAAATAGAAATAGTATTTTCAGTGTGGCAGTTAATTACTTACATGTCATATGATACAGTCAAACAACCGTTGTGAGATTAGATCCCTGTGTCCTGTGCACCCTGCTGTTAAACATTTTTTAAAATTTGTGATGTGGATGTTTTTGATGTGTACATATTCAATACTAAATTTCTAATCTGACTATCGTGTCTTTCATTTTCTCCTGATTTATAAACTGCCTTTTGTTAAAACTGGAGGAAAAAAAGGTTACTTTTCCTAAAAGGTTAAAAAAAAGGTTACTTTTCCTAATTACTCTAACTTAAAAAAAATCACTACAGTTATACTTTTTAAAAGCCAATGTATATAATTTTAACAAGAACTGTACTGAGTTGTTTTCCTCTCTCTCCATAAGAAGTAGGATGATCAGTAATGTTATGAAGAAATTTGATTGTCCTACTTTATACAGTTAGTCACTCAAACCAACAGAAAGCACTTTTTTGCACAGAGACTCATCTGAGTTTTCCCCCACCTCTTCCTTCTCCCCATGCAGTATGTTGAAAGATATGAGGGTAGGTAGATACAACTCCTCTGTCTTTTGTCCAAACCTCTTTCTGTTCAGGAAAAGAAAATCAACAAGGTTGACACATCCTCCATAATGTAACGGTTGGAAATGGAATACAATATTCTGCAAGTCTGCTTGTGAGTTAGGATGAGAAGAATGACATGCTTACTCCATCTAAAGGGTTTCTGACTATGTGAAAGTTCTGGGATCACTTTCTTCTCTTCTGTATATTAATACTGAGCAATTAAAAATAAAATAATGTAATTTATTAGAAAAAAATTAACAGAGAATGAACAAGGTAGAATTAAGTTCCAATTGTAAGAAATTTATTCTTGTTTTGTTGTTGCCTTGCTGAATAGCAATATTGTTGTCATGTTTTGCTTGCCAACTTGCAGTACTGAAAATGGCATTGAAAGAAATTCTAGGCTAGTTCCTCTTCTTACATTTTTCACTACAAATCACAAAAGATAATACATTGAAATGGTTTTTCTGTTGTGAAATGGCAAAGCAACACAACAGAGTGTTTGATTAACTGTGGACATGGTTCCTGTTAGGAAAATCAGTGTCACAGACTGATAGACTGGATTGCACATCAGAGGTGTGCCTGCAAAAGTAACATTGGCTTCAAGTAGGCTGATTTGAAGATGGGAGCTTATCAAATTTTTATGCACTGAAATATTCTATTCTTGTATAAAATTTTAATATATAAAATGCTTTTTTACACTTGATGTTGTAGTAAAGATAAAATGGAGATTAAACTTTTTGAAGTACGGAGAGCAGTTCTCTTCAAATCTTAAGGCTTCAAACCAGAACTTAAGGCTGCCCCTTAAGTTTAGAACACTCTCAGCTGCTTAGCACCATATGTATATCTCTTCATGTAAGACCTCATTGTTTCTCTCAAAAGCAACTAAAAGGGCCTTCACACTGATACTTGCTTTATGTGGCTCAGAAAGTCAAGGAACTTACCCGATCATGATTATTTTTGTGTCTTGTTTCGTTGATTTACCAGTGAGGATAACATTGATTAACAGAACAGATTTTTTTGTGGAAATAAAAAAAAATATAGGTGATAAAGATAAAACTTACAGTCGGGGGAGCGTGACACCAACACGCCAATGATTAGGGAACACGTTTGGATAATCAGGAGAGCTAGATACAAAGCCTGATCTCTGCCTAATACTGAACAGGTATTCTAACAAGTCTTTGTTCTAGGTGTAGAGTATCTCGGATACCAAGCTGTTCAGACACATCTGTCTTTCTCTCTTATTTTTTCAGAAAAATGTTTCACTGTTTCTTTTCTTGTGAATACAATAAACGAATTAAAATGTTTTGATTTTCAGGATTCTTGATTTCCATCTAGCCTCAGTGCCAAGTCTTTAGGACAGATTTAACAAAGGCTTTTTCTTACAAATGAGAGTTGATTGTGCTATAGAGTCACTCAGCTGTCAATATTCTGGTTAGGTGCTTTATTAAGGTCTATGGTTACACAGTACTTACAGTGTTAAATAAAATCAGACTGAATACATCTGAAAATTAATGATTTTTCAGGCTGACTCTGCCTGTGCAGAGTGGCTCTTCTCATTATTCACATGCACGGGTGTAAACCAAAAATGATTCTTCTGAATGCAGTGGATTTTGTCATGATTCATCATTGTCATACAGCTGTCCGGTATGAATTTAAAATTTTATTTATGTTTTCATATATGCTTCACACAAGCACATCTACCAGATGTGGTGTGGACAGTGGAGAGTGAGGCCAAGCTGAATGTCATGTATATAGTGTTTTCAGCCACCAGAAATTATCCCAGGTACAGCTTCTGTTAAAAAAGCAGTTTGTTTAAAACTGTAGCATGAAAGGTTGCATATTATAGCTTGCCAGTGGTGCCGTAGACTCCATAGCTTTGCTGCTTTCTCTACTTTTATATATACAGTAAGTCAAATATTTTTTACTTGGTTTAACTGGAGGTGATGCTATACCTGAGTTGTAAATGAATCTTCACAGATTGTTGTCTGCAGGAGCGTACCTTGTAAAGAAAGGCTTGTGAAATAAGCAGTAGAATAGATACTAATAAGAACAGTTAAAGAATAAATGAGATTTGAAAGAGATTTAGTACTTTTTCATGCAAGAATGTAAGAATGGCAATCTGCCTGTTGTGATGGTGAGCAGGAAAGTAGATCAGGTGTCCAGAAAAAAGGCACGTGGATGTTTGAACTTGCCCTGGATCACTGCTTGATTCCAGCCGAGTTCCCCTGACAGGTGGCTTGCTAAGCAGTGTGCCAAGGTGACATTTGTCCAGGGAACTGCCTGGATGACGAGCTGCTTCAGACTGAGGAAGAACATCTTTGCTTTGATGAGGAAATGGCCAAAACTCATATCTTATTAGTATTTCCTAAGTTTCTTTGAAAGTGAACAACAGTTTAATTAAATGCTGACGTAAATACGTTTCTGCATGCTTTCCCTGCAGCATTTTATCACATTAGAACTAATCAAAATTGTGGCCTCGGGCTGTCTCAAACAGTTATACATCTGGAGCCAGATTTGTGCAAGCTACTGATGAACAGGCTACATACGTTATGCTTCACAGCGGCTCTTCTGCCTTCTTATGCAGACAGATTTACCTTGCTGGGAGTTGGGATGATCTAACTCTTATTATTTGCCTAAGTCTTTTTTTTCTTTGATACAATGCTTTAGAATGCCATCTATTTGTGGACCTAGATATTGTTATCTCCAGAGTAGTATGAGAATATGGTAAAGAATGATTTACGATTTAGAATTTTTGAGAACTAAAAAAACCAAACTTGTTTTTCACATTTGAAGAAAATTTTTGGCAGGACAGGACACAATGTCTGATTGTTGACCTTTTGATAACTTTGTCCAAGTTCTCTTGGCATCTTTCTGCTCTTCATCTGTACTTAGCATTTTTTTTCCAGAAGTCTAAAAAAAAATCTCACTTGAAACTGTTTTATTTTCATTCTCAAAGTAATAAAGATTGGTGTCTCATTCCTGGAACTTTGATACAGGTGTAAGAGCAAATGGTCTATTTTTGTGACCTCTGTTTGTAATTCATTATGTAATTATCAATATATAACCAAATTCTGTGTCGCTACTAGCTGTATCACATATCCTGGAAGAAATAAGATGTGTTTTAAGATGAAAAAAAAGTGTGTTTTCTATTATGTAGAAACCACTAGCAAAATAATATGAAGTCTCATTATCACTACTTCATCCTGCTTTATTCAAAGACAGTGTTTCTTCTGAGCAAAATTAAACACAGCAGAAAACTACTTTATAATTTTTTTTTCCATTTTTTATTTTGATAGCTGGTAACTCTCCAAAGAAACGTTACTTGTGTGTCTTCCTCTTAAGGCTCTAAGTTTCCTCTCTTGGTCAAGGAGGATATGGCTGCAGCCTTGCTTTCTAACCTGTACAAACTCCTGTACTGTTCTGTCTCCCCTGTTGGTTACATCTGTTATTAGGTAGTGGCAGGAGCATGAATGCCCTGTTATGATGGCCAAGCCCACACGGGGAGAGCCACGGGGACCACAGGGGGGAAGGGGCTATCTGAATTACTCCTAAATGCCAAGTGCATTGTTTTAACAAAGAATCTGCTGCCTGCTCTTCAACCATTATTCTCTGCAGTTGCCTATGCTATATATAATGAGACTTCTGAAATTGCTTCATTGTGGTGTGCTGTGCAGGGTGCTTTAAAGTCACTGTTTTAGTGGGTAATGAGTATTTTTATGGCAGTGCTGAACTTTCTATTCCCAGCTACTAGTAACATTCACCTTAATGAGGAAACAGTCTTCTATATGAGAAGTTCATTGTGTTTGCCTTGTAGTTTATGGTCTCTGTTTTCTATGTGCTAACTACAATTCTTACTTCTGTAAAGTAGGAGCAAGAATAAATTACGCATTTTTGAAGGGAATGCTAGTTTTATCATAGTCACCAATCTCCTTTTTAGTAGATTCTTTTCAAATTAGTGATGCCCCTTGAGGGTTAATGGGTACCCTGATTACATTGCAGTTTATATAGCATACTTCTTTCAAGCAACAAAAATATTTTAGTTCTGAAAAACATGCCAACTTTTGCTTTTTTAATATAATAACGTCACAAACCAAATTAAATCTCTGTTGCATTCCAGAACTCTAAGCTGCTGATGCATATAGATCTTCAGGTGCTAGGCAGCCCGTTCTCTCATGTTTCATGTGTAAAGCTGTATATGCTGTTCACATATGGAAAAGATTTTCCACTTCCAGACCATGATTTGTTATTTCCTTAGGGAGACTTAAATGCAGTGCTTCTAATTTGAAATAAAATTAAAATGTTTGTACATTCTTTTGTGGTAGCCTGTAAGTGGCAGAGTCAACAAGATATTTGGTCACTGATAAGTTCTGTGACAAATATCAATGACCACAGTTTTGTAGTGGGAGGCTGTGTCTAAAAGCTATTAGGCACACATCTTTTTTTTTTCTCAAGCTGTAACAACGTAGTGTTTCTGCAGAGACAGATTGGATATATGCAGAACAACAGTACAAAGACAATAGCTGGTTTTATTCTGGACTTTACATCTGCTGTGGGGATGTGTGAATTTTCTTGCTCTGATGGAACTAGAGCCTTGTATGAAGAAACTAGGCCTGTAAATTGAGCAGAAAATAAAACATAATGAAATATTTGAAAATCATTCCAGATTTAATGTGTAGTCTTATTTCCCTTGCTTGCCTATGCAAAACTCAATTAAATAAATCATTCTTTAAATTTTAAAAATTCTTAGCTTAGCAGAATGCTTTCCACAAAACTGTAACCATTTGGCAACTTTGTCTTTGCTACCTGCTGGTAGATTAAAAAACACAAAACTTTCCTTTGTTTTCTTCCTCAATAACAATTTTGTATAAGACATCTAGAGATGCCTTTGTGAGTGCTCAGTGTCTTTGATAACAACATAAAATTGCAACAGATCACTGTAAGAAAAGGCATGTAGTAACCTTTGTAATACGTGTTAAAACTGAGTGCTGAATTGCTCTGTTGTAAAGCAATTCCTCACTCTTGTTGAATGTATTGTGTCACTCAATAAAATCCTTTCCCAACTGCCTTCCTAAAGAAGTGATCCTTGCAGGGTGTCTGGGAAATCAGCAGACTTAGTATGCAGGACCAAAGTGGAGCAGATGAGTTGCAGTGGGGTGGTGGAGGGGCACTGGCAGAGTTTGCTCTGGGTCTGGTTCTAGTGCCTGTGCAGGGCTTAACATGGGATGAGGCAGAGCAGAAAAATGGTCTCTCAGTTTGTTGGGTCTTGCCCTAAGTACAGTTGTCAGGGTGAAAACCCACCCTTAAACTCCGGCCAGTTCAGAAAGCACTGGTCCATTTTGTGCTTAATAAGCGCTTACATTTTGCAGACCTGTCTTTCACTTCTGAGAAGATTGTGTGTTCCCCAGAATAGCACAATACAGTGTGCCAATATTAAAAGTGCCAAAATCTCTTTAAGGTGCTAACATGGTTTGTGTAGGAAAGTACACTGCAATGTGGCCCCAATCCAGTAAAGTACTTATGAGATTAACTTTGCTTTAAATATGAATTAGTGTTATTGATTTGAAATGGAATCCACTTATGATACTGATGTGTGGCCTATAAATTATTAGAATTAACTTGAAATAATTTGGTGCAAAATCCAACAAATGTTTTTTAATTAATTTAAACTTTCAGGAAGAATCCAGTATTTTGCTTTATGCAGTCAGTAACCCTGTGTGATAGAAATCATATGTTTGCCCCTACTAAAGTGTTGTCTTCACACAGTGAGCTCTAAAGAGGTGTTTTTGGTGACGGGGAAACTGGAGGGAAGAAGTGGGAAGACTACTTGAGGCAGAGAAAATATGAGATAGAGAGGTTAAAGTATCTTTTATTCTTAGTGAGGTCACATTTTTTTCACTATGGTTTTGGTAAGGGGAAGGATTGGGTTTTGAAATAACAAAATAGCAAATACTTTAAACTGGCATGTATATAGCAGTTACCCTACACACCTGAATGTAGGTGTTCCATTAAAATATGCAACAGGGATTTGTGGTTGTTGAAGGAGCAAATGATTTTGTGATGTTCTGGGAAGCTGAGAAGTGTCTAGGGAGGCTCTGAAAACATGCATTTCTTCACTATTTGGCTTGTCTGGTATGAAAGGAATGCAGTTTCTGCTTTGCTGGACAAAGACCAGTTAGAGGGTTATTATTCATTCTCAAGTTTGAAAGCAATAGTTTAAAATTAGTTTATTGGTCACAGGGGAGTTGGGTCAGCAGACAATATTTATGCAAGGACAGTATAAATATCTTTAGTCTATAAAACGATGTGTTCTGAGACAGGCTTCTAAGCTCATGCCACTATTCCATTGTTTTTCTGTTGCAGATATGTCTTCTCCTACAATGAAGAAACCTGAAAAGCCTTTGTTTAGTCCTACTTCTCCCCAAGATTCCTCACCAAGACTGAGCACTTTTCCCCAGCATCATCACCCAGGAATCCCAGGAGTTGCACACAGTGGTGAGGGTTATGGGGGAGGAAGAAATATCTCCCTGTTCATTTAGTCTGTTCTCCATTCCTGCAATCAGATTGTGATGCATTTTACAGTTTTTTCTTGGAAATCCAATCCCTTTAATAATACTGATGGATGTAGAAATGGAAGAGTCTAGAGTATTCTTGTAGGAATGCTATAAACTCAGTGCAGATAGTCTAACTGCTGCAAGTCACTGCAAAGGATTTAGGACTAACCAGTGAATAAAATAAGCTGTAAAGTGAATGGAAAAACTCCCCATCTTCACTTCTTTCACCTACATCCTTTGTTATTATTGTTGCTATGACTACATGGTTTTTAATTAGCAGAGCAGGCAGCTTTTAATACACAAAAGAAGTCACAACCATGTTCACTATGTAACACGATGAAGTGTGCACCAGTATTTCTTTTGAATGCTCTGTCTAAAGAGGTGGAGTCCTGGTAAATATTTTTCAGTGTCTGTTTTCTGAAATCACATCAGTGGATGTAATCTATCTGGAATTCTGTAAAGCCTTTGATGGTGCCCCACAATATCCTTCTCTCTAAATTGGAGAGATATGGATTTGATGGATAGACTGTTTGGTGGATAAGGAATTAGTTGGGTGGTAATATCCAGAGAGTAGTGGTCAACGACTCAATGTCCAAACTGAGATCTGTGACAAGTGGTGTCTTTCAGGGGTCTGTACTGGGACAAGTGCTTTTTAATATTTTCATTAATGGCATAGACGGTGAGATCGAGTGCACCCTCAGCAAGTTTGCAGATGACACCAAGCTGAGTGGTGCAGTTGTCATGCGAAAAGAATGGAATGTCATCTAGAGGGACCAGGACGAGCTGGAGAAGTGGGCCTGTGAGAACCACATGAGGTTCAACAAGGCCAAGTGCAAGGTCCTGCCCCTGGGTTGGGGCAATTCACAGTTTCAGTGTAGGCTGGGCTATGTCATGATTGAGAGCAACTTTGTGGAGAAGGACTTAGGGGTGCTGGTCGATGAGAAGCTGTATATGAGCTGGCAGTGTGTGCTTGCAGCTTAGAAGGCCAATCGTATCCTGGGCTGCATCAAAAGAAGTCTGGCCAGCAAGTCAAGGGAGGGTATTCTGCCCTTCTACTCCACTCTCGTGAGACCCCACCTTGAGCGCTGTGTCCAGTTCTGGAATCCCCAACATAAGAAGGATATGAAACTGTTGGAACAGGTCCAGAGGAGGGCTACAAAGGTGATCAGAGGGCTGGAGCACCTGTGCTATGAGGACAGTCTGAAAGAGTTGAGCTTGCTCTGGGTAGGCCTTGTAGCAGCCTTCCAGTACCTGAAGGGGGCTTGAAAGCTGAGGAGGTGCTCTTTTCAAGGGCAGGTAGTGATAGGATGAGAGGGAATGGCATTAAATTGGGGAGGGGAAGATTTAGATTAGACTTTGGGAAGAATTTTTTCACAATGAGGGTGGCAAGGAATTAGAACAAGTTGCTCAGAGAAGTTGTGGATGCCCTGCCCCTGCGAGTGTTCAAGGCCAGAATGGATGGGGCCTTGGGCAGCCTAGTCTACAGGGAGGTGTCCCCCGCTATGGCAGGAGGATTGGAACTGGATGATCTTTAAGGTCTCTTCCAACCCAACTCCATCCTGTGAGTCTATGCTTCTAAATCTGTAGTAAATCCATAGTAAAACTTCACTTAAAACATGAAGGAGATGTTTGAAATGTGACAGAATGCATGTTATCTTGAGGGTTTATCAGGAATGACAGGGAGATTCCAGTGTCATGGTCTGTTTAATTTTAAGAGTGAGATTAATTCTTCAGATGAGAATACGGTTGGAAGTCTCCCCTGTATAGCTCACTATGTCTCCTTATAAAATGCATAAAAAGGAATTAATTTCTTGAGCAGAGCTGGATGAGTAGAGAGGTAAAACAGATTTGAGAACTCTGGTATAACATGCAGTTCTGCTTTTAGTAGTTTTTGTTCTGTCATTTCTCCATAAATTCAAGTCCCTCTCTTTCAACTAATATGTTAGAAGTATTTTCCCTATAAAGACCACTTACTTTGTATTAAGAAAGTGAACCTAGCCTCATTCTGGTCTCTGTAAAGTTTCCACTGTCAGCAAATACTTAAGCACATCAAGGATGATGGGTGAAATGAAAGGGGTAGATTTCTGCTCACAAACTGTTTTTGTTTCTCACAACTCTTGTGTGTCAGAGCAGTAACTAATGTTTTATGATTAAACTGAACTGGTGGGGTTCTGATTAAAATGAACCTGTCATGAAAGAAGCTTCCATAAAGATTTTATTGGTCCTATACTTATGTGTAGACCTTTGTATTTGCTTTAGTATATAATTTTCAGATACATGTATTTTAGTGGCAGTCGTAATCTAATTGGCAGATGAACTATTTACTTTCTAGGAAACTTGCTTTCTATCTGTGTAGCCTCTTCTATTATGTCAGTGAGCAATGGTTTCAGATTTGCAAAGTTTTGATTACCAACTACAGCAATTTTTGAACATTCCCACTGTTGTTTTTTCTTGGGCAAACTATTATTTGGTCCCAGCTCAAAAACAGCAAATCCTTTAAAAATTCAGCTGAAAATAACCAGAGATCTGAAAGGCAGTTCAGAAAAGCAGTTAATGTGCTTGTGCAAACAGAGTATAGAAATGTGAGCAGTTTGTAAAGCACACTGAAGACTTATACAGACTTTATTTTGTAGACTCCTGTAATGAAAATGGAATATCTTTTCTCCATTTCTCATGAACTCAGTATCTCTTTTTAAATATATTGCCAACTAGGTGCCTTATAGATGTGTAGTAAGGGTGGAAAGCAGGTTCTTGTGCAGTGTGATAGAAGACTACTCTTCACTGCCAGTCAGATGACTAGCAGCAGCAGGACATGATGTACACTGCTTTCAGGGCATACTGTATGCTCCTTTCACCGTGAAAACATTGCTGGTTGTTTAGACATGACATACAGAGAGTCCATAGATAGAGAACTGTGCCTGTAGAGGACAGGAAGAAAGAGAATGCAAAGAAAATTATGTATAGGGTAGGTAATTTTTTGTTTGTCAGAGATATTTTTATTGGATGTATTAATTTCCCAGGCCCTGAAGCTGAATGTTCATTAGCATTTTCACAAAGGTCAGCTAATACACATGGCACTATTGATAAGTAGTTATGAACCCATCTCCACATGAGGCAGGTAGAGTGCAATGCAGGGAGAAATGGCTAACTGTTCCTTAGGATCTGATGACTTTGCTTTCTATTGGAGTACTGTGGATAGAAGTGTAGGTTTTATTTATTGAGTAAAATTTTTTTTTGTTTATTTGGACTCAAGATGGGAAAACTGTATAACTGAAATATCTTTTATACTGGAGAGTGATTACTGTTTAAAGAAAAAAATGATGGTAGCATAATGTAGAAAACAAAACCAAGTTATAGTATTTATGGATTTGAAGCGGTAGCACTTTCCATTGCCTGGAATGATGTGTGGGGAGAACATGTAAGTTTGTAATGATGCCATGAAGTGGGAGTGCAGTGTACTGATTTATAACTGACTTTTTATTTTTCTTGCTGTAACACAGAGGTGAAGAATTTTAGAAGAAACAAGATGCGAAGTAATTTTAATTTTATTTTATCTTCTCCAGTCATCTCAACTAGAACTCCACCTCCACCTTCACCATTGCCATTTCCAGCACAAGCTATTCTCCCTCCTGCCCCGTCTAGCTACTTCTCTCATCCAACGATCAGATATCCTCCCCACCTGAATCCTCAGGATACTCTGAAGAATTATGTACCTTCTTACGACCCGTCCAGCCCGCAAACTAGCCAGGTACTGTAAAACAAAGCCCACCCTCCAAAAGAAATCCTGTGAGAAATGTGTCTTCTAGGTTGTCTGGACTGGTGTCTCACTAGTTCTGGTGTCAGAGTAAGCTAGGAGCTGGTATATAAGCAATCTAGCAACTTTTCCTATGAAAACAGTTGGTGAACAAAGGGCGTACATTGGTCATATCCACTCCCTTGTTGCTCTGTCAAGTGTAAGAAAAATGATTGTACTGAACAACCCAGCAGCACTAACAGGGCAGTCCCTAGTTCTGCGCCCCTTCTGCAGGCTTTGTGCCTCTGTGGCCATGCATGACAGTCAGAGGTGAAGCTCCTGCTGCAGGAGAGAACAAGAGTGCGATAATTCAGACACGTGTGCGTGCACACTCATGAACATACAGGGATATTTATGGACCAATGATGAAAAAGGACTGTAGGAATGTAATGCTTGCCCTGTTCCATAGACATCTGACATTTCTTTGTACAGATGTAAGGACATTACTGTAGTGAGCACAGACCCACAAACTTGTTTTTACTTCTTTTTTTAGAGAACATGCAGTAATAGATGAGTTCCTGGCTGCTATGCCAATTCAGACTTGTGTATGATATAGGAAATTAACATGGCTTTTATTAGCAGAATAATTTGTAAAGTACTGTCTGCAAAACTGCTCTCTGTGATAGCGTCAGCACGTAGCATTAGGATGTGATTGACACTATTGGATAAACCACAGTTGAGACTTGGTCTGTAAATACTTCGAGTATTTCCAGTGTCAGTGTAATGTAGTCTTTGCTGCTCACTGTTATCTTTTTTTGATGCCTTGGCTGAAAGGCTCCTGTGGAGCCCTGGAGCTTGTGCTGTCACATATTTTTTGGAAGAGCCTCAGGAATATAAACTGAAGAGACAACGGTTAGGTTTTCCTGCTTCTAAGAGTAAGGATCCTTTGGAAAGACTGTCTTATCAGGGATAAAGAGGTTGCTTGACAGCATTTTGTTTTGAGGTTTGTTTTGTTTTGTTTTTCACCATTAAAGACAGGCCTTTCAGCATGTGTTTCAGGCACAACAGCAATAGAACTTGAAACTGAATCAAACTTTCAGTGCTGAATAACAGATATGTTCAGGAGGAGTTCAGGAGGTCACTGTGGCTATCGTTCCTGTGAGCTAATGCTCTGGCCTAGCTGCATGACTTTTAATGTATTTTTTTTAAGTAGATCTGTAAAATCAAAGTTTACTTTCAAGGGAGAAGGCCTAAGTTATGATTTTTGTTGGCTACAACACTAATGCAAATTAAAACAAAAAGTGAAAAAAGAGTGTGTTGGCTTTAGCATACAAACTGCTATCTGTACATGGATTAAAAGTCTTTCAGTTCCACATAGCTGAGACTCAGCTGGGAACGTTGCATGCAGGACCTGATTTTAATTTGTGTAAAATTTCCATGAATAACAAAGTCTGATTAAGACATCCATTAAAAGTCCTTAATGTTAATTCAGTGTGGAAAATTTTAGAGTTCTGTTGGATTTTTTTTTTAAACTGATGTCTTAATTAGACACTATTAAGGGAAAAATTATGCAAATTAAAATCAGGCCCTTACTGTTATGTATTTCTTTAATTATTCAGTGCTTTCTTTACTTACATTTTGATTTCTTTTATATATATTAGAAGAGCAGATTAGTTAATAATCTCTCTGCATTGTTCAGTCTTCTGCTTTGGATCATCATTTTAAAAATACAAGATCTAAATTAAGAATGTGACTTCCTTTCAAAGAGTCAACAAAGGTACTGGTTTGTGGTTTTAGCCTTGGGAAGTATATTCATTGAGCAGAAGTGCTTCCAATTCTTTGCCCACCAAAAATCTTAATCTCTTCCAATATCTGTGGTTGAAAGATTAGTCTGAAGACTTTAAAGGATAAAATTTTTATCTGCTCATTTTTTTCAAGAGTAGTAGCAAACTGAAACTATCTATTCTTGTGTTGTGGCACCATTGGGAATAACATGCCAAACTGGCTTCGATTTACTACTTCTGTCATCTTTCTTAACCTATATATTGGGAAATGTTTTTCATTTCATTTGATGTCAGATTTAGTTCCTAGGAGGAGGGCACAGGCTTAAGAATGCCAAGTATGAGATTCCAGGCATCTGCATCAGCTATTCTCCACAATTTATTATCATTAATCAATATTACTAATGGAATGCCTTTTAAATTTAATTCTTTAAAGTCCACCTCTGAGATGTGCTGTACATTAGAGGCGCTGCATGCCCAGTCAACTTATCTCTAAAAAGAACAATTAAAGGATGACTGCACAAAAAGTAAAACAAGAATAATAATTTTTTGCTTAAGACAAGAAGAATCCATCTGTGAAGTTTCAGTGACAAAAGGGAATTGATGTGATACAATGGCATGCTTTGAGCCAAATCAGTTTTTCTTTTCTATGAATTTTTATTAGAAAACTTTTAATTATTATAAAGTGAAAAAATACATCTGTAGGAATAGCACATCAAATTTATACTTTCCCACCTCAAAACATACTCCTTTGGATTTCAAAAAGAGAGCTATGAGGATAGTTTTAATTTCAGCTATAGGAATAGGAAGGATGGATACCATGACAGTATTTACCTAAATGGAACTGTTCCTCCCCAACATCTCTCAGTAATACTCTAATTTAGTTTGTTACAACAAGCAACTGAGATGCCTTGTACTCCCCACAGCAATTTTGAGATTAATTACATTATTACTGCACTGATTATAGAGATGGTCATGCTATTCAATGAAATTGTAAAGTCAGTTTAAAGATATAGAACTCCTATTAAAGATATAGAACTCCCATATATTTCCATGGTAGAAATCAGTGGGCAATTTTCTTGATTTAATACTAAATATTCTAAATTATGTGTGATGAACAGTCAGGAGGTTGAAACAGTCTCTTTGGCTGGAGTGAACAGTGATTCAGCAATAGATGACCCTAGACAAAAGAGTGCTGTGGCTGTCATTTTCATGCATACCTGCTTTTTATGTCCTGTTCGATCTGAGGATTTTATATAAATGAATTTATTGAACATAAGTGGTCCTTGTTAGAGCTGGAGCTGGACTTTACACCAACTATTCTACTGAGCCTTTTTAGTTGTACTTCTTTCAACATTTCTTCTTAGCTAGGCACACGTATTGCTGGATGAGATCGTGCGCGTGAGTATATAATCATATTATTATGGGGTGCTGGTCTCCCCACAGTTAAATCAATACAGGTAACTCACTACAAGTTTCAGCAAAAGATAATCAATTCATATGTGACTAATCTATGTATGTTAGTTATCCATCTGCAGTGTTTTCAGGTTTTCAAAGCTATCACAATTTTTTTAATGATTCCAGATACGTGAATTTTTTAATCTTGGATAATATTACCTTCTCTGTGTGGGAGTAAATGTGCACAAACACACACAAATCTGCACACACTTGAAATGCACTAAGAATCAGGAGTGTATGAATCAATATACAGTTTCAAAATCAAACTTCCAATGAGCCTGAACAAATCACCAAACACACCAACACTTGTGTGGCCGAGTTCAAAACTGAAAGCTCCAAAGTTAATGCCCCATTGAGTTAAATGGTATAATTTCCTGATGAAGGTATGGTGAATCATGGAAGACAGGTCAGCAAGTGTGATGAGGGAAATGATGGTAGCACAAGGCAGTTGAGTCCTGCTGAAGAACATCCTGGCATCTCTAAGAAAATATTTTGCTGACTGAAGCAAGCAAACAGAAGCAGGCAATCTTGCAAGCCCTTTGAGTTTGGATTATGAGGGGTGCAGTTTATGGGTAACCTTAAATCAAGTTTTGTGATATGTTCAATGAAATAAGCAGATTTCAGCAGTGTGGTAAAACTGAGTTCAATTTAGGCAAGTTAAGTATTAGACCCTTTTCTTCTTATGATAAATGGTTTACACTTGTTACCTACTGCTGTGCAAATGAACCACTGTCCACATACTGCCTAAAATTCCTGGGGGTGTTAAAACGTACTTTGTTGCAGTGTCGGGTAGTTTGCAGCTTTTTTTTTAAAATAGTTTTAATTTTGTCTGACGATAGAAATATCTGAACTGCTTGAGAAGAGCTGCTTCTGGAAGCTGGTGAGGCCACATATTTTCCTCTCATCATTGGATTTGGTATTCAAATTTCTATTCAATGAAAGATGGACATGCTCTTCCATGGGATGCTAGGCAGATACTTTGTCAGTCTTCAGTACAATAACTGCAGTCATTTATTAATAGCAACAAGGAAGGAATTTTGTGAAGCTCTTTTTGCCTGGGAGAATAAGCTGACACTAGCAATATGTGTGCATGTGGTTTCTTTGATACAACTAGCACCTTTATTTGTTGATATGTAATACTTTACAGCTTCTTGGATAGGTCTTCCCTTCTAATTCTTAAGAAGTTATTGAAAATTAAATATGTCAATATCCTCATTTTAATTGTTATGAGGAGGCAGAGAGAGAGTATTAGCTTAACTATTGTATTGACAAGGCATTTAAAGATTTAATTGCAATTGTAAATGATAACTTTGTATTTAGTTTGCTCATTTTAAATGCACAGTTATAAATCTCCAGAGTACATGAAAACATACATTTAACCCAAAGATATCTTTTGAATGTCATCTACAAAGAGATTTACTTCCTCCTGCTTGTGTAACATGAACTTATTCTGTTGATAATACAAGGAAAGATGGATATTTTATTGTGCTCTATCTATTGACAGATAATTCAGATTTTGTGAGTTCACAGGTAATATTGTGATTCAGAATGGAGGACTCTCCATCTAGAATGTCTCAGCTACCTGGGTCTGAAGATGGGTTGCTGAAGCAACGCAGTTGCTCTCGGTTTCAGCAGCATTATAGTAAAAGGAAAATACTTTCTCAAATGGATGAAACTCAGAGCTTTATAGGTCAAAGTCAACGCCTTGATTTCTCTCATAAAGTAATACAGAAGTGTTGTTGTCAGCCAAGAACTGGCAACAACATGTTTTTTTCTAAAGCTTATTCCTCAAGCAGAGAGGTAGCTGTTTGTCACACCACCTGCAGCTTTTGTGTGGCATCTCCCAATGATGTAAGATGTGCTGTAAAAATAAGTTACTGAGGTTACAAGGGTACGGAAACTAGTGAGATTCATGCTTATGAAAAGTAATAAGGGGCATTATAAAAAGGCAATGTACATTTCTATTGTTACTGTAGCGTCCAGGAGCAGAAAGGAAATCTGCATAGCCTTGCTTCTTGTTAAATGAATGCTTTATGGAATATACCAGGTTCAACCTCAGGAGGAACTGCCCTACAGTACCTTCTACAGTCTCACTGGCAGTGCTCTAATAATAACACTCCCTTATGTTTATCAGAGCCTTAAAGGTTACTATTTTGTGTTACTCAGATAGGTGATAACTTGAGGGTATGCTTCCTACACATTTAATTAAACTACCTCCTGTACCATTGGGCTGATTCCAATGGGAAGCTAACATGGCTGTTGGATGTTCACAGGTGATGTAGCATTAGGGTGCTCTAAGCAAAAGCTCTACTGAGATAAAAGGCTGAGGAGGAGTTAGTAGAATGGAAGATACTTCTTCCAGTTTGTTTTACTTGTAGATTTTCTGAAACGTCTGTCACCCTCTTTGGATATCACAGAGCACAATGGTGTAGACTCAAAGACAGAAATTATAACTATGATCTCCAGGTTCATAGATACAGCGAGTAGACAGCTATTAAAAGAAGATATCTCGTACACGAGTAGGGGAGCAGAACTGGATTTTCTACAGCTTCATCAAATTATTTCAATTAATGGTCTCAAAACTACACTGCTATAGGGTTTTGCAGTGATATTGTCACCATAGTATCTGAATTTTGCCATTACAAGGGACTAGAACTATTGTGAATAAATGGATGTCAGAGGATTTCCAAACACGCTGGATCCAGTTTGTCTAAATTGCACTGGGAAAGACCTGTGTTTTGAGAAGAAAATATTTTGTTTTCCAACTATAGTGGCTATCTGGAATAATGTAAATTTTGTGACACCCTGAAACTTCTTTCTGAAGTACCTGACACAGTATCATATATAGCTATACCTATTATATGTATAGGAAGACCGCAATTTCTGGCTTTTGTTGGTTGTTCCTAAGAAGATGCTTTGTATTTAAGATTCCAAGGAAAAGTGGGATTGTTTTATTTGGAATTTGGAATTATAATTACAATTATTTTCTATAAGTGCAATTGTTTTTTAAAAAAGATACTGTGCAAATTTAAACATAAAATATACTTTATCATTTAGGCAGTTTAGCATCATAGAATAGTTTGAATAGGAAGGGGCTTTTAAAGGTCATCTGGGCCAATGTCCCTGCAGTGAACGAGGGCACCTTTCACTAGGTCAGGTTGCTAAGAGCTCCATCCAACCTGACCTTGAAAGTTTCCAGACATCGGGCATCCACCACCTTTCTGGGCAGCCTGTTCCATGAAATGTTTAAAATGTATGTCAAATTTCTGTTATGTTTGGATATATCACCTGTAGGTGATATTGTTGCCACTTTACTAAGGCATTAGAAAAATTTTCTTTAACACTGGAACTAGTGAGCTATATGACAAAACACTGTCCTAAAATGTAGCTGAAGACCTAAGGTGTAAATGTGCTGATAGTTAGGCAAATATGTGAACAGAAGTCTGAGGGGAGGTTGGTTGATTACTGACTATAACTATATTAGTAAAATCTCAGTAGGGGAAACAGATCTAGTGTATCCTGATTTTAAGGAAGTCCACTGTCACATCTGTTAAAATGTTCTAATCAGACTTCAGACCTAAGGATTGACTGTAAGTGTGCATATGGTGTACAATCAGATACTAAGAGTGTGGCAATCTGAGTTGTTACAGCTGTGGCAACGATTCTGGGCAAGTGAGTGGATCTGTGGCAATTCAAGATGTTGTGAATTAAAACGCTGGAAAATATAACAGATCTGAGAGTAAAATTAGCATGCAACTGCAAAATAGAACAATGTATACCTACATAAATTGGGGATAAATTTGCCAGACCTTCATTGCATTTACTTCTTTCCCTTTCCCATTTTCAAATGCACAGCTTATTTTGATAATATAGCTGCCTCCACGCAATTTGCTTGAGATTTATGCCTCAGGCATCATCTCTCTGGCATCATGTCAGGCATCAACCCATCACACAGACATATTGATGCCTTAGTTGATGGTAACAGTTAGTCTTTCACCTGTAATGCATTTTTGTGTAAGAATCTTTTCTAGAGAACCTAGAACTTGTTTCACACGAGGACAAAATGAATTTGTCTTAAATTATGAGCTACAAATATTTGCACTTGTAATTCAAGTGGATACTATACAAATAGATACATAGTTTCCATACTAAAATATTGGTTGACATAACTGCAAAAGTTAAAAGGAGAACAAGTCCCAGAATTTGTTTCTAACAGCCAGTTTTTAATAAGGTTATGAATTGACAACTTCTGAGGGCTGAAATCTTGAAAGCGGAACAGAGGACTTAAGACATCCAAGAGCCAATGTTCTTGAGATTGTACTGCTATGACCTACTACCCTCTAGAATCTAGACCTTTCTTTCAAAAAGTTTTAGCTTTGTGTTTGTGAAGATAACCATAGAAGTTTGAATTGAGTATAAACCAATGCAGCAATGTCAGTGTGAATCAAAAGATAGGACTGTGCAACAACTCTGAGACAATGATGTCTGATCTCAAGCTGCAAACTAATTACGATATCCTTAATATGAGTTTTGTTAACTAGTTCACTGTTGTTCACTGTGTGCAAGAAAATCAAGTATGAAGATTTCAGAAAGATTTCTTATGAGTTACATTCATATAACAGTAAGTGAGAGAGTACAATACTGCTTTTAATAAAAGGTTTACATGTAGCACACCTAGGAAAAACACTGAAGTTTTAAGAAAATCTTCTGTGTGCTAATTCCCATGATAACCTGTATCAAAGGGAGGACTCTAGTTCTCATCTGAAAGACAGCTAGGATTGTTCAAGAAGGATTATGTATGCAGATATCCCAGTAGGTATGCACATGCTGGCAACTGAGATGAGTTAAGAATTTAAATACAAGAAACTTTCATTATGGGGGCAGAAATTAGGTCTTTAGACACAGAACACCAAGCTCTATCCTGTGTGTACTTACTACTTCCTATGTTACCTTGTCTGCCAAGCAATAAAACCTGAACAGATACTGAAATATACAGTGACATTATTGCAAAATTTTAGAACACATTGTGTTACAAATGTGAAAACAGACGTAAATCACTTGAAAAAGGAAAAGAATAGATGTTAGAGATTACAAATAAAAAGCAACATAAATCAGAAGGTGCAGTCAGAAATTACTTGGGGAAGGGTGACAATATGCAATAAAGTTAAGAGGCAGGCGAATAGTTTATAATTGTATTTGAAATCTAATGTGCAGTCAGAGCCTGAAATGTTTGAACCATAAGAATTAAACTTACTGAAGGTAAGTAGTTTTTCTTTTTATTACTTTAAAGGTTTATTTTTCTGTCTAGATGTTGCAGACCACAGTTTCACTGTGTTTTGCTCTCAGTTTTACATGTAGGACAGATGTGGAATGATGCCTACCATTCATGGAGACATTACAAAAAAAGAAAAGAAATAGAAATGTAGACACTTGGGGTGTGGGTGTGGGTGTGTGTGCGTGCTCTGTACGTGTGTGTGTGCTGTGTGTGTCACAATCTACATCCTCTGAAATGACTAGCAAATTCTCCATGGATTTCAACAAGAGCAAGATTTTGCTCTCAGTTTGGGTGAAGTGGGGCGATGTACTGCACTGCTGTTACGTGTCACAGGGAAAAACATATTTTACATAAGAATGAGATATAAGTATATCTTTGTTTTATAATTCAGCAAGGAAAGGGTTTGTTAGTTTGGACCATATGTACATGGGCTAAGCTGGAGTCCTATTGCATTCCTGTTGGTTGGGATCATTAGGGAACAGTAGAAGGTGACACATTTCTGTAAATCGTCCTGATCTCCAGCTGTGTTCTTCCAGTTCATCTGAGTCTGGCTTTAGAGAGAAAGCTGCTTTTAGAAGCTGGTGACACCAGCTATCTTAATCCATAAAATCTCTGGGATCTTCTTTCTTAGTCTTTGACAGGATTTGGTCTTTTTCATGATTCTCAGTTGATTTTGTGGTACATTAGCCCACCAAATGAGCTAGGTCTGCTAAGGTAGCCCTGTGGTCACTGGTCAGTGATGCCACCTAGGAGCTATTGGATGCAACTGTGAGGCAGCAAGCCACTTCAGCAGGCTGTGTGGGCAGCTAAGTTGCCAGGGCAGGAGAGGAGGCTTGCCTTTGCAGCAGGCTGCCCAGAAACATTCTGAAAATTCAGTCTGACATAGCAATCAAAACTTACTGGCAAGAATTCTGGTGTTGTCAAAAAACGTTTATTGTTTTTTGTGGTATTGTTTATTGTGGCACATCAGACTGTGCCACAGCCTCCTTAACTATGACAGAGCCTGTTTCATTGCAACGTTGAGGTGCTTCAGGCTGAACTCTATAATGTAAACCAGCAATCAGTGAGGGAGAATACATGCCTCTGACTTTGGCGTATCATGTGTCATTTGTATGGGAAGTTTATTTTAGGTAACTCTTAGAAATTTTCTGAATTAATGTTAGTTAAACTTTCCATTTTTATCTAAGGCAGGAGGCATTGGATTTCTGATTACCAAGACACCTGGTTTTAGAGGTTGGTAGGCCTTTAAAATAAAGCCTGCAAAATAAAATTTCCTAAACCACTGCTATGATGGATCTCAAGGAGAGTGGACTGATAGACAAATACTTAATATATAACTATTTGCTGTAATATAAAAATGTAATTTGTATTCTTGAGAAAAAAAAACTTCTGTAATTACAGAGTTTCCCACCTATGACCTATTTATTGGTCATGTAAGTATGCAAGGAGATGCTCCGTAAACATTTAGGCCACATTATTATCTAGTGATTGTCTTGCATATATTCTGCCAATTCTCATTTTCATTTCAACTACACATAATAAGAGAAATCTATCTAACTCTTAAGTTTCATCCAGTGAATAAAACATAATGTATCATGCCAGTTATTTGGGAAGATTATTTTACTTGTGAAAGTATCCTCATTCCTTTGAATCTATGCTGCCTTTTTATTTTAAAGCTACTTTGACAACTGACATTCATTCCCTTTCGTAAACTCCTAGTAGTAACTTCTCAGCTTATGCAAGTAGGAACATGACTGAAACAGTGGTAAATCCCACCTAATTTCTCTATTTGCAACATCCTAGAATTCCATGACTTTTCCATCCACACCCTCACTCTACCCTCCCCCAGCCCCCCAGACATACAGTTTTGTGTAGGGGGTGACTTAGAGGGGTAGTTTGTTGGCCACTTCTCATTAGTGCACATTTTTTCTGTTATTTTTCATTGTAAGGCTTGTGATTTTAGAGAGGAAAATAGTCTGCTAACTGCTCAGTGTTCCTATGAACATAAAATTGATGTCCATTTGCACTTAAATTTTCTAGTGTTTTCTTCTAGCTTAATTTTAGGTGTCCTATAGATGATTCTCCCTTGGGGCTATTTGCAAAGTCTGGTAGATCATTTTGCCAGGAACTTTCCCCTGCTATTAATTTTAAATTTCCCCTTTCTTGATTTCACTTCATTACCCCAAGTTGATACTTCCTGTAATTTCCAAAGAATTCCTTCCTCTTTCATGTGTTTATACTCTGCACAATTTTTACTATATATTATTTGCCACTGGAGTATGTACAGTCATGTAGAATGTCTAAGGCATGTTCAAGCATTGGATAAGCATATACATCTACTGGTGAACTGTGCCAAATCCAGATGTGCCTATGCAGAAAGTAGCCTCTTACCTTGATGACCTGTACATTAAGGTCATATGCAGACCGCCTCTTGTATGTATGAAAGAAATATCTGTTATGTTCTTGACTTGAAAAGTTCCCATTATTAAACACTTCTGTGTTTTTGGTAGGTGGCTTTTGTCCAGATGTTATGACGTATGCATTATAGTCCATTGTATCCTAACCCTCTCCCTTACTCCCAAACATGCAAATTATTAGTAAGCCTTCCAGTATGTGCAATCTTTGTGGACAGTTGTAGTCAAGCCTTGGTTGTGCTCCAAGCCAGAGTGGGATGGCATGTGAGAACAGAGGTTTTTCATCATTCATTCGATCTTAATACTTCATACATCAGGGCCTATGACTGGTCAGTTTAATCCTACTCATGGGATTTACTGTGGTTCACAGCCACTGTGTGAACAGCAAATATATTTTGAAACAATCTGATCCATTCCGCATGCAGAAAAAAAATAATAGCTTATCAAAAAAATACTGCAACTTAAGCATATCCAAGGAGGAATCTGCCTGCTGAAAATACCACAAAGAAATTCACAGCTTTATTAGAACAGTGCACACAGGTACTATGGTGATGAGCATTCTGGAGAACCCTAAGATAGGTAGATAAAGATCCTTAAACACAATGTGTATGTTTCACAAGGCATTCTTTTGGTTTTGTTTTGTAGCCTAACAGCAGTGGTCAAGTAGTAGGGAAAGTGCCTGGCCATTTTACTCCAGTTTTGGCACCCTCTCCCCATCACAGTACGGTGCGACCTGTGACCCTGACCATGACAGATACTAAACCCATCACTACATCCACTGAAGGTGAGGCATCTTCACCTACAGCAATCAGTAAGTATTTCTTTAGGAAACAAAAAAAAAATGTCCATCAAAGATTTGATATGATTCCAAATTGAGGCCAGAAAAAGATGCCTTTTCCTACTATTTGACCAAGTGGATGTTCATCATTTTACATGTAGAGCAGAAGTGATCAGACTGCAAAGCTATTCCTCGCCAAATTTCAACCAGTGCATCATGTTATGCGAACTAAAGCTTTTGACATGACAACCAAAATGAAAAGGAAAAGTCTGCTTATTTGACCACTATTCAAAAGGAAGTAAACCTGTTTTTCATCTAAGGTGGACATTGTTAAGACACTGAGAAGCAAACTCAGGCAGCAGGGTTTTACAATGACCCACAGATGGAATTCCAAGCAGAGACCAGATGAAGGCTCCTCAATGAGCTTTCCTACAGAAATCAAGCCTTGTTACAACACATACTTGAATCCAAGCTATGACAATTGCATCTTGATATAGGTTGTGTCATTTTTAGCAAAAACAACTGATGTGGCAAAAGAAAATTTTAATTCCTTGTAATTGCTGCAATGGATGATAGATCTACTATTCTTTCTTTTTTAAAAAAAAGCCAAACTCCAACTTTCATGTTTTACGTTCTTCATTACTACATAGGACCATGCTATTTATCCTATTATCTTCAATGGAATTGCAGTTTCAGAAATAAGAGCAGAGGTGTTACTACATATACAGTAATTACTTCTCTTCCAAACACTCATCTTGTGCTCAGTGGCACAGAATGCTGTTTTTTAACTACTTTCTGCATTTCTGTTGTCTTTGAAATTTTATTGGGACTTGAGATGGCCAGTGTTACCAATATGAATCAGAGCGGTGAAGATTTTTAGGAGGCACTTCCAAACATACACTTTGGAAGAAAACTTGCCAGTCTTTAAAAGTATTAATCTCTTTAGGGTCCCTTATATTAAAATGTCTTGCTTTAGACCTGTGCAGTATTTGAACTGTGAATCCAATCCCTAACTTTTGGTCCATTGTTAACAGAGACCAGAAACTGTATGTTTCTTAGGTGTCATGCTACTTTCAGTCTTTTCATTAGAACGTGAAGCAGAGATAAGACTCAAATGTAGAGGAATGGTTGAGATGTAAAGGAGGAAAACTGTTCATGACTTTATTACAAAAGGGCAGTATTAACATTTTGACAAACTATTGTTTAAGTATAAATAAATAATTATATGGATAGATCGATGGAAGTACCTTAGGTCTTTTTTTTAGTATAACAGAAGTTTTGTTAAAAGGTGGTAGAATATACCTGTATTCTCTGTGCGGGTTTGGGCAGTTCTTGCACATTTTAAGAAGAGTTAGTTTTAGTAGCAAACAAGAAACTACTGCTCTAAACCTTTGGTCCAGAATAGAAAACTGATAAATGGCAAAAAGAATGAATACAATGTCAGAACAGCATTAGGATGTTTTCTGGTAATATGACCGTATCATTCATCATTACAGGCAAGCACACCTAATCTGTCCACTCTCCTGCTACTAAGAGAAAAGTTTGGACTATATTTTCAAATGAATAGAGTACCCAGTTTCTCATGCAATTTGTTGGAACTTGGGTACCTGATTCCCTGTGAACCTTAGAACATGTTGGTACAGATACACTTTCACAGTGTGCAAGTAACTTCTTGCCTAAAGATCCAAAGTCTATCACTACAGCACATAAATAATAATAAAAATCTACCTATGTACAAATTTTATTTGAATGTGCCAGTTCTGCATTTGAGATACTGTATAAATTCTATGTGTTCACAGTGTTACGGTTTTCAAGGCAGTGCAGTAGTCTATCTGCTTGATAAAGTCTTTTGAAACTGGATTGGTAACTGTAAGATCAATAAAAAATGAAGGAACATAGCTTGTTGATTTAGAAAACAGCAGAACAAGAATAGGAGAGATTATGTCCTGCTGATATGTAAATCAAGTATGAATACGTATAAACTGTATTATCATTCATAATAGACATGCCACACAGAGTGCTAATATATTAGCATAATGGGAAGATCAAGGCTAAATATGCTTGAAGGCACAGTTTTACTTTTATTTGCAATATCTGATTGGTTGTTTAATCCATCTAGCTCCTCACTGGAATCCTTGTGTTTACCTGTTCAGTTTTAGTAGTTTTACTCTGTCTGCCAACAAGTTTCTAGGTTGTGGTGCTGCAAGCTGAGGTGTATACATTTCCTCACTGGAAAGTGGAGTAAAACCACCTACTTCATTTCATAAGTGCCACCAAAAGCCATGAGAGTGAAATGGCTTTTGGGAACTACTGACAGAGGCCAGATAGGAATGTGACCCACAGATGAAAGACCCATATCCTCTAACTAGTCCCAGCATCACCTACCATGCCCTTTCTCCTCAGAAATGGATTTCTTTAATCTTCTCTACCAGATAGAAGAGACTTATTTTAGTTGTTCCCCTGGAAAAATGTTTCCTAATGCTTAGTGGAGTTGAATATTTAATATTATATTGCACAGTAAAAATAAGGTCTCTTGCCATAAAAATACTAATTAGATTACATCCTGTTTCCATATGCCTGTAAAGATTCATTTCATTCCACATAAGTAAATGGAACTTTTGATTATACTTTTTGTTGTTCATTTACAGTTTTGTGATGGGCCTTCACAACCCTAATATGTGCACACTACTATTTTTCTCAGCATTATAATCTCAGTGACTTCACTGGTGTTTTGATGTAATGGAAATGAAAATCAGGCTCATGATTGCTTTGAATACATATCTTATTTAATCACTTTTAAAAGAATAAAAATATGCTAATAGATGAATTTTTCTTTAACAAGATACATCATTATGATGTATACATGCAGCTTCCATTGAAGTTTATAGGAATTTACGCATGCCTTTCCGAATTTGGTCCAATTTTTCTTTTCCATTCTATTAAGTTTTAAATAAAGGAAAACCACAGACACATCCTATATATTGCAAAATCATAACTCTGGATCTCTCATATTTGTACTGTATCTTCACAGGGTAATAGTTATGATAGGTTGAGATTTTTATCAATCTGTTTTGTTCTTCCTTAATCAGCCTACACAGCCTCAGGCACATCCCAAGCCAATCGATATGTGGGACTAAGCCCAAGAGATCCATCCTTCCTACACCAGCAACAGGTGGGCAAGTTTCACACAGGTGTAATGATATAGAGAAACTTTCGCAATATTACCTTCTTACGTGCTGCCACTGTTATCTTGGATTAGACTGAAATCCTAAGGGTTACAGTATTTGTCATCTGGAGATAAAGCTTATTAAAAACAAAACTGAGCCCTTTAAGAAACACAAGTTTAGCAAATGCTTTATTTCTTAGATTTGTGTGATGGAATGGAACTTTTTTTATATTTCAAGAGCTCATACATGTAATCTTTAATAGGATTTTAGGAAAGACAACAAGATGCATAAGGAGCAAATAATAATTTCAAAATCAGTCTAAAAAATAAGAAAAATTTCCAAAGCAAGAAGTCCAACTTATTATTTTCCAGCTGTTTTGTTTCCTTTTCACAGATATTTAAGCTTACATTTCTTCACTTCAGTTCTAGAAGATGCTTTATAAAACCAAATTCTCAATGCAACACATAATTTCTAGTTTAATAGATTTAAATTGGTCTGCTGATATCAGATGTGATAAATCCACATTTTTGTTCCAGTTTCTTACATAATTTCATATCTCATTAATACTGTAAATATAATGCAAATGAAGTGCTTACCCAAACTGTGAACATATACAGCCAAGATTAATGATGGTTTACAAACAAATTAGCTTCAGTCAGTAGCATGGCCATGCCTATACAGAAATGCTACATTGCTAATGAAAGGAATAAATTCAGACCATTTAGAAATTTAACATATTTTATAATGTCTGTTTGTATTGCTCCTATATCTTAATAGTAAAGGATTTTGAAATTAACAGCATGTAAAATAGTGTAAGGAAAAAAGCTGGATGTGGCCATAAGAAAAGGGCTGCTAAATAGTCCTTGGTAATTATTGTACTGTATTTTTTCTCGGGCTTGGGTTCCTGACAACAGTTGGTACATAGACCTGTTTCATTTTTCAGTAAAACCTGTTCTGCATTTGCTGAGATGCAGCTGGCGAGCTTCAACTTGAACTCTACCCCTACTCACACACAGGGCAAGGTGGCAGTATGTCCATTTTAGAGGTCACCACACACAAATTTCAAAGAAAATCACAATGTTGATAGTATATTCAAGACAGTTAATAATTTGCCAACTTTTTTTTTACCATTGTGACCTAACTGGAAAAATCTGTACACTTTCATGAAAACATCAGATGACAATTAATGGTCTTGCCAGCCATTCCTTTTTCAGTAAATTTTCTGGTGTATTGCTTTTTTTTTAACTTCTCAAAGACTGTTGTCTTATTAAATGTGTTGTAATTACTATAACATGGTTCTTTTTAAAAGATACGTAGTATATATTTATTGTATTTTTTAAAGCAATGCATGTAATCTCTGGATTTCTTTTCATGTGAAGTTTTACATAGTATCCTTGGAAAAGTGTCTGACATCCAGTTAATTTGTGGATGTGCAATATTATTTTTTCACTACATGTTTTTGGACACATGTTTTTTTCTACAAATTTGCTACTGCTTAAGCCCACTTCACGTTCTCCCAAGTTCACAGAAGGAGTCACAAGCTCCTTGTCATGTGCTGGAAGATAGTGGCAGCAAGTTTAATTTTCTCTTGGCTGAGGTTATGACATAAATTATAAATTGCTTATATCATGCATCTTCTATGTATTTTTGGCTTTGAGTAGATGGAAATAAATCTGGAGATTTCAGCAATGTCATAGGAACACTAAAGTGAGAGGGATCAGAAGGGTCATCACAGTCATTAGCGTTTATATGGACTGTGTCTTATACTCCCTTTCATGATAAAGCATGTGGATAGATGGCTTAGGGGAAGAGGAAAAAAAAGTAGGTCCCACAAACACTTCATAAATAGAAAAATTCTTCGGTGCCATTTTGTGAAGCCATTGATCTGTCTTCTAGAATGTAGCACTTCATAGTCCTGTTATATTAATTTGAAAGCATCAATTGGTTACCAGTGAGACATATAGTAAATTTAAAAATTGTGTCACGGTTCAGTTCTCTATTATTTTCTGATCTATGCAAGGTATATATCTGTATGCTTGCCCAAGTCTTTTGAGGGGATGTGTGTGTGGATGCTTACACATATAAATACGTACAAAATTAGGGAGTAGTATGTACTACTGAAACTATTTGAAAGAATAGAATACTTTAATAACAAAGCTTTTTTTCAGATGGATAGATATGGATATCTAAGTGTGTATATATAAGTTTGTAATGAATTAGTCAGTTTCACTCACTTAAATCCTAAAGGCATCTCTGAGATGGCAGTGCCATATATGTTTATTAACTAAAACATGAGGTAGAGCACTGAGATTGCTTAAACAACTTTAATAGAGCAAAGGCTGTCCTTTGGTAAGGCAGAAATGAGATTGATTTACTCTGTCCTTTCATTACTTTACAATAATTTAAAAGAGACCACTCTTCTTGTGGCAGATTTTAAATGCATTTTGTTTAAAGCAGCCCATGATGAATGAAAAGAAGAATCAAGGGGTACATGAAATAAAGACAATCAATCATTTTGTATTAGTGGAGAGAAATTCTAAATTAGAAAACCAATGGTTTTAGTTACAGAGGGGTCTTTTAAACATACCATACCCTGTAAAGCCCATTGACCCCTCCAGAATAAATATTGTCACGTTTACTTCATTGGAGGAGTCTTTATGAAGATTTATTCTCTCTGATTATGAGAAATATTGGCATGTACTGTTAGGTACTTTTTGTTGTTGTTATAAGAACTATTATGTAGCCTATTTAAATTACAGTAACCACAATAAATGTAAAAATTACACATATATTTTGCAACATGCACTTACTTGGGCTCTTCTGATGTAGTTAAAGTTTGCTAGAACTTCCAGTAAAGAATTCATAACACAATGTACGTGGAATATTCATATTTAGATGGGGAGCACTGAATGCAGCTATGAAGGACAGTACATAATAGCACCAGTGGGAGCAGTTTATTTGCTTTTACTGAGCTGAATACTGTGAAAAATGTGTTGTTACATGCATTACTTAGCATGGTATGTTGATAGTTTGAAAGGCAAGGTTTTAATGAGGAGTCATAACTATTCAGTTAATTTTCTCCTGTAGTTGCTGGTGGGTCTTCCTGCTACCTATTTTGAAATGCCAAGTATTTCTATACTGTAACATGAATAGTTACAAAACATATCTCTTGCTTCAGTGGCATCTAGAGAATCACATGTATCTTATAATTTTATTGTAAAAAAGTCGTCAGCCCCCTCCAAAGTGGCTATTAGAAATTGTTAATTACCACTTTGTTTGCTTTTCTTGATTCAGCATCAGATTTTGAGAGTTCTGAAGTATTGATAAGGTAACTGCAGGGAGGGCTCTATAGGAAAGGGCAAGGGAACTCTTAAGAGCTAGTACCTGAGTGAGAAATTTTTTTAAAATTTTACTATGGGTCATTGTGGGATTGTTTTATGAAGTAAATCTAGTGCTAGGTGCCCATCATGTGTGCTAAGAAACATCTCAAATGAATTGTGGATAAAAGAAAGATGGGATAATCTTCACAATTATATGGGAGCACCTTTTTTCCCCCCTTCTTTCTCTGATTTTCATGTGCTAATCACTTGTTGTTTCTAAGCCTAGACTAGAGGAAAATGCAACAAATGGACAAAATTCAGCCAAATTCAATCTTCTATAGGTGGACACAGTTGCATGTTACATTCTAGTTGTGTCTGCGTTCTTTTGACTAAATAATTTTAATGATGAGATCATTAGTTGGTATGGATCAGAATTTTCATGGTTATGTGATGGCATTTCTATAGCTTCCTTGTGTTACTATTCTCAAATTCATGAATGGACCACTTGGTGAATGAGGAATTGGCTGCATGGTTGCACTCAAAGTTGTGATTAACAGGTCAGTGTCCGTGGATGCCCCATCCCTGGTGTTGTTCAGTGCTAGACTGGATGAGAATCTGAGCAACATGATCTACTGGCAGGTGACCCTGCCCATGTCAGGGGGGTTGGAACTAGGTGATCCTTGAGATCTTTTGCAGTCCAAACCATTCTATGATTCTGTCATTATGTTTCTGAAATGACAGACACTTAGAGAGAGGTTGATGCTGTTTCTAGCTATGAAGCTGGAAATGCTATGGTATAGTCATGGTCTTTACCTGTGTAAACAATATGAAAATTCAGGAGGATTGGTGGGTAGAGAGTGAGACATTTGTATTGCAAATACAGATTAATAGCTTCAGAAATAAGAATTTTGTTGGACTTAATGAAATAACTGACAGATTTTCTTTCTTGGCCTTTTGTTTAACTTTAATGAACCTTGGAGCCTTGTATACGTGATTCAATTTTAAATTAGAAAATATAAATAAACAGGATAGGTATTGAGGTCTATTGACCTCTAGAACTTCCCAATCTCTTAGAGTAAACTGTGCTAACTAATGCTGGCCCAGTTACTAAGGGGCTAGTGAACTAATTAGTAGTAGAACTTAGTAGTGAACTACTAAGGGGCAGTCTTTGCACTAATTAATAAAATGGCATGTTTTTTACTAGAGCTTGGACTTTGTGGGTGTGCTGTGTGGTATGTATGATTTTCACACATATTTGAGAATTTTGAATAAGATATTTGCCATGTATGTAGTAATAAGAAACACTTAATGTCTCTAAAATGCAAAATCAGAAAACTGTAGATTGCTTTTTACACCAGATTGCCCTGCCTTTTCAGTAGGAAGTTGTTCTTACCAGATGCATCTTTATTTACTGAATCATACAGTTCAAAATGGAGTTTCTTAATGCTATTCATCATGGAATTTGTAAACTCAGATATCCACTGAACACAGAGTATCTGCAATATGTTTTCAGTGGTTGTTGCTTTTGCTTTCAGCAGAAGGCTGAAAGAAGAACGCAAGTGGACACTTAAACAGAGCTTCACAGCAAAGCCAGGAAACATGTTATCAACACTTAGTCTGTTCTTATTGTGTCCCTTATCCTAACTGACAGTTTGACGTAATACTGGGACACATGACCACTAGGGAGGTATGTAAATGGATAAGAGGTCACCTTTCACATATGCTTGTTGAAAAGGAAACACATTTAAAGGAAGTTTCAGTCAAAAAATGACAATATGCAAATTGTTAAGTTTTATAGGCTTTTCTCAGTGAAAAGAAGCTTTTGATGCTTTCTAAAATATGTATCTTCTTTTAGTAGTGATCACAAAAGGTTGAAATAAATGTTAGTATTAGTCAGCCACTCTTTGAATAGGAGAATACAAAACCTGCTTAAATATTAACTTGTAAAATGTATTCAGGCTATGATTAAATATTGAGCTGTTGACTAATGTATGTAGGGTTTACATACGTTAAACTCTGCATGGTGGTTGAGTTTTGCCTTGTTTGCCCAATTTAAACTGAAAGGGCAGCTATAGTGAAATCTATCTTTTTGGCAGAAGTTCATATTAGTACATCTTACAGCACGGGAAAGTGTACACCAGAATCACTTTCCTGGCATTTTAGAGGGCTGAACAGGAGCAGGGAGGTTGATGACTCTCAAGCAGGTGGAAGAGTAAGGAGAAGCGCTGTCTGCTGTTCTACTTCTGCCCTGCCTCTTCCTATGACACAGCTGAGTTGAACAGGGAGTTGCACTGCCTCCCTGGAGGAATACTTGGAGTGGGCCTTGTGCTCTATACTACTTCATGAGTGTAGCAGTGAGGATATATTACAGGAGTGAGAGACCACTGCAGCTCCACGTATCAGGACATAGCTGGGCTGCCTGTTAGGTTTCTCCATACGCTGCAGGGCTGAGCAGCCTTTTCCAGTTCAGAATACAGACACATGTTCTTTTTCTGTATGTTTAGATGAGAGATAAATAAAAAAATTTTTGAGTATGTTTCATGGGTGGAAGGTGTTATTGAAGTGGGGTTCATGTTGCTTGCCTTGCTGAAAATGACAAAGCTATGGGACTTAAGATTAGGGCTGTCCCACAGGCTTCTATGAAAGACTTCACCATGTCATATGCCAAATGAGGTCATTTATTTTGCATTCATAGCATATTTTTTAGAAAGTTAGTAGTGTTTTTCAGCATTCATTATATGTCTCATGAAGACTATTTCTTAAGTCCTTCTACTGAGAAATTTAAGTTTTCTCAAGTAGCCTTCATGTAGTTTCCTGCCTCTCTCTTTCACATGTCCTGCAGAGAAGTTCTTTTTAGGTGGTTTACTGTGGATGAGAGTGAACATGTATTCTCATCTCCAGCTGGCAATGTAGCATGATTTCAGAAGTCACTTAAGTTACTCTGAAGACTGTAACTAGCCAGAAAGCTTCCAGCATGACTCCAGACAACATACAGCACTCAAAATACTATACTAAAGTGCCCTACAACCTTCCAAAGCTATGTACTCATGTCAGGTCTGTGGCCCCTGGCTTTACCTACTGGGCTGTCTGAACATCCTCCAAAGGCAGCATTCGTGCTGCTGTTGTAAACAGACATCTGCTTCCATTATATGGAGCCTTGGTTTGTAGAGCTCTTTTAAGCTTCTCCAGTCTTTTAACAAGAAAGCACTCAACATATGAGGGGTAGAGAAGCAAACTTTGAAAGTGATATTTCTAAATACTTTTGAAAGTGTATTTCTAAATCTTATACATCCTGATCTCTAAGCAGGAGTGATTTAGGAGAGGAAATCTCATGGGAGGAAGAAAAAACCTGTTTTCCTGGCAAATTACTTGGTTAGGACAATGTGACAGCGGTTTGTGCCTGCTGAGGAGGTTGAAGCAATAGGTTTTAGTATTGGGAAGGTGGGTTTTGGCACAGGTGATTCAGTCCTGGCCTTATCACGGGACCTGTGTCGTATAGACAAGGTGGTGTCTGTAGCACAAGTATGGCACAGTTGATGTACTGAAAAGAACTACAGTTTACAGTAATTATAGGTGTGCTTAGCATGTATCTTCATATACATGACCATGTGTGTTTCTGCAGCAGGTACATAAAATGCACATGTTTTATTATTACTGTTACAGTTTTTATGTGTATATGTGTTGAGTGTTGTGTGATTGTATATAATATGAGGTATGCCATTACTAACACCTATGAAACAAGTTTGAACAGTTCTTTTTGGAGCTTTATTAATGATAAATGTAACACATTAATTCTACATGTGCAGTTTTCATACAGACCATAGAAAGAATACAATGATGTAGTGCAGAAGCTGATTTACTATAATGTAATGTATCAGTCTCTTTCTTGCAAATGGCAAATGCAATTAGGTTCCATAGCAAGCTAAGTACTTGCCACAGTTTTGAGCTAGACCTAAGTGCATAAAATCATTTGGTAACACTAAATCTTCTATTTTAGTATTTTTATGTTTCTAATAAGCCAAAGGGCTTTTATTCAGAGATTTTACACTTTGTGAAATAAGAAAAGGAGGAGTGTATATTAAACTTTTGGTCTTGTGTTTCAGCTGGAACCGAGCATTTGTAGCTAAATTATAAAGCTTTAAAACATGTCTGTAATGAAGATGATGTTCTTGAGTATTGTTGCAGAAATATATCTACTGTACATTGAGTAACTGAGCTGACATATATCTTCAATATTAAAATCAGGTTTACACTACTGTTTTGTATAGTGACTATACCACATCTTTACTCACCCCTTTCTTTAAACATATTTAGTATATTATTCACAGTTAACGTCTAGCAAACTTTTTGACTGCATGTTTCCTTTTCTGGTTAATTTCATGTGGTTTAGTCATGCTTGTAATGGCCCTTAGAAGGTCTCTTGGAGTTCTTTAGATAACAAACAAGAAACAATCCCTATCAAAACATCAGAGAATAACATTTCTATTTCTCAGACCTTAACAGCAGGAAGTTATGAGTCTAACAGCCAGACAGGGTCAGGTTTGTAGTATTGTCTCATCCTCAACATTTGTATTTTTCAGGAAAAGATAGTAATAAATTGTGCTCCTGTGAAAGTATTTTACTGCAGTTTGTTTGCTGTTGCATGGACTGTCTAAAGGATGTGAATACAGACGGAGTAAACTGAAATGCATCAAATGCAATTAAACTCAGCAACAACTGTATCTTCAATTCATAGTGCTGTATCATACATAATGGTACAGCAAGGTTAAAATAAATGTTTTCTTCTCAAACCAGATAAGTTCACTTTTTTAAACTTAAAAATAAGCTGTAGGTCTTTTAAATAAATCTACTAACACTATAGGGCAGCTATTAAATAAACAGAGCTATAGAGGGTTGCTTGAACAATACATGAAGGCACAGGTGATAATTTGAAGACCTGGGAAGAATTTATTTCAGCTAATATTTAATACATTTCTCATTATATTTAAGTACAATAAATTATTCTAAATTATATTATTCCTAGTCTAAAGCAAGTCTAGATTTTTTTATCACCTCTTGCTAAGTAATACCACTTCCAGTAACACTAGATTAATGAAAATCAATTACAAGATACATTTACCCTTCTTAAATAGCAAGATAAGGACATACAGTTTGTTTAATTTGGGCAAATTATCTTTAAATTGCATGTCTTTGTTTCACAAAATGCATGTCAGAAGATATTGATTGTATTTGACCTTTACTTAATACACGTTATAGAGAGCGTTGCTTAGAGAAAAGAGCATTTTTATTTCCTTTCTTACAATATCTCACTATTCAATATTAACATTTCCTTTTATTTCAGCTCAGTTTTTAATCTAATAATGGCTAATTGTTATGTGCTAAACACTCTTTTATGCTTTGTTAATAGAGGAACATATTACAGTAGCATTATCTTAAGCAAACCTATAGGCATTTATTTCTGAGAATAAATTATTTTTGTTTGTTTAACTTCTCTTATTTTTTAAATTTACTTCTTGAGAAAGTAAGGCTTTTGCCATGTACAATGCTAGTTTGCATGTGTTAATTTATATACTAAAAACTGTAGTACTGCTCGATCCATATCTGACTGCTAGGTTTCAATTGACAGCTGAGGATTTGTGACTGGACCATGAATCAAAACGGCAGGCATTTATACCCCAGTGCCAGTGAGGATACATTGGGAATTACTTGGCAAAGGTAACATTTTAATTATTTCCACCCCTACACCACCTCTAAAAAAAGTTGCATTGAGCTACAATATCTGTTTTAGCGGGCCTCCAGAAGATAATGTGACAGCATTTCGGCAAAACATGCATACAACTTTTCTCCTATACACATTCAGGCTATTTTTAGCATAAATGGAATTTAGAAACTACCTTAATTAAGCACGTGGAAGACAATGCTGTGCTGTCAGTTTCAAAAGGTTTGTAAATTTAAGGGACTACTGATATTAGGCTTTGAAAACTAAAATGTCATTTGGAGAATTAAAGGTTATGTTTTGAGGAGATTAGTGGTCAACACAAAGAAAATGGTGCTGTTCTAACAGGTATAGGTGAATATAATAATAACTGTCTGAGGTGGTGGTGGTGGTATTGCACAATGAGTAACCATACTATTTATAGAGACTTTTCTGACTAATCAGCTGATGTAGGTTTAGGTCACTGACATGTACATTAAGGTAAGATATAAATCATCGTATTTCTCAACTAAATAGCAGAACTTTTAGGAATGTCTTACTAAAAAGAGAGATTCTTTTTACATAAAATAAAGCACAACAATAAAACCCATGGCACATGAATAAATTATTCATTATTATCTTTTACATGTCTTGGTGTGTAATGAATTATGGTATCAGCACAGGTGTGTGTCTAAATAGGTATGTAAACAAATAGTCACAGCTGTGATACATCAGTTTTTCCAGTCTTCTATGTGCAGGATGATCTACAACACTCAACACTTAATGGGTGTGATACATGTAAATCCTGCATGTTGGGAACCTGTCAGATGAAGTATTAGCTACAGGCTCAAAATAATTTTAATTGGACATTTGAGTGCACAAATATGTGTACTTCTGAGTTGTTTGTGTAAGTTGTGTGTGAATGTGAGATAGTACATGAATTATGTACATAATGCCTTTTTATGCACCGTGTTCTGCTGCGGATTGCTAGAAAGTTTGGAAGTTCTGAGCATTGCCTTGGAAGACTAATTACGGGATTTGAAAATCAGCCCTTTTCATGAATCTGAAGTTTAAATGCCTTGAATAGTTTTGCTTTGGTTTTCCTTTTTGCATTTTTTCTGAAGTAATATTTAAAATCTGGACGAATTGTGGGAAAAAGCAAGGTGTTATCATTTCTTTCCTTATATATTAAATAGAAAATTAGGTGATGGATTTACCTCATCTTCTCAAGGGCTGTAATTCATAGTGTAAATTCCCATCATGCAGTAATTACCACAGTTTCAATGTACTGCCAAGAACGAATCCTATCTGAGCTGGAGTAGGACAGAGGGGATGGTTTCTTCTTCCAGTAGAAAGGGTGTTGTTTTTTCAGGGCATTGAAAGGTGTTAGAAAATCGTGTCACACTGCCTATATAGGAATATCCTTGAGTGATTTTAATCAGTCGTCACTTGAGCCCACTTCAAAGCAATGCCAATTTATACCAGCTGAACACTGTCCCAGTATTTCCTGAATTCTGTTTTTCAGTGCCCATTGCACAAGACCCTTGGACATGGGTTATGAAAACAAACGAGAGGGGCAAAGAAGATTTCTAGAGGATGGCCAGTGACTCCTTGATGATGAATACAAGCACATTCCATGATCCATCCACCTTTATAGACAAAATTACTTTGCAAGTCGCTCCCAGTTTGCCTGTCAGTTTGATCTTACCAACATATGAAAGTGCTACAAGATGAACTTGGGCACAAATTTAGCCTCTTTACAGGCCTAGGCTATGCTTACTTGGCCTTGAAGTCATGGCCTTGGGGGACAAAAGCTAAGTATTCATTCTTCCTAAGCAGATGGCTTAGGATTTGGGCTTTGGAATACAGCATTCCTCAAATCCTGTAGGTGAGGATCTAAGAAGAGAAATGATACATGCACAGGCCAAGGAGCATTGAACACTTCTAACATTAATGCTGACACTAAAAAAAAAATAAAATTGTAAAAAGAATTGTTGCTCATTGGCAAAGAAATATATTCTAGCCACAAAATTGTTTAAAAAATGTTTGATTATGTAATTTCTTCATACCTGCTCTGCTCATTTCAATGGTACTGATTCAGACCATTTACAGCAGGCTTATTTTAAGTATACTGATTTTTCAGAAATATTGACCTCAAGATGGTAAAAGGTTTGAAGGCCCTCAATGTTAGCTGTCCCGTCTCTACAGAAATTGGAGAGATGGCCAAGAAAAAGTCGTTATCATAGAACTTTGTTGGTGAACCACACCTTGGAAACTTGGAGAGAGTGAATGAAGATAAAGTCTCTGTTATTTTCTTATTATCTTCTTAGTAGCTGCCTGTTGTACCTCGTAGTAGATATGATGCATAGATTTCAGACTTTGGTACGCAGATTTCAAACTATGTTTTCTGTGTTTTTCTTTTGTTATAAAATCATGTATGTGTTGGCATTGGTTGATATGCAAAAGGCTGAACTTTGCAAAAAAATGTCAATATGTATAATACAAGGCAAAAAAAAATTCCCCAGACCTTTAAGTCATTGACACACCATTTTCTTCAAAATCAGGAGACTCCCAAAGAATAACAATAATAAAAAATAGATTAATAATTTGCTTAGCCGGATTAGTCATTCTAATATCTTTAAAGGAAATACATACATCCTGTGAGCATGCTAAAAATGAACCCCCTCCCAGGTTACTTTGTAAAGTATTTGGAAGTAGCAATTTTTATTTTGCTCCTGGTATCCTAACTACCTACAATTTTTTTTGCTTACTTGCAGAATTTTTGATATGCATTTTATTATGTCTGCTAAACTTTGAAAACCACCTAAGTGCATTGATAAAAATATAGTTCTCAAATACTTTTAAGATCATTTAGGTCAAGTTTTTGCTGTACATATGAGTAAGATACTTAGAATCATTAAAAAAGAAGCTTATTTTCTCATAAACATTTTTTTGTGATAAGAACTGTTTTCCTAGAGACAGAAGGTGAAGGGAAGCTGTGAAAATCTGTAAGGCTCAATTAGGAAAATACAGTCTGAGTCACTACATGAGAGGAAGAGCATATGCAACAAGTAAGACATGAATTAGAGTGTGAAAATGTATATATATGTGTGTAAGTCTGGTAACATGAGCTTGAGCCTGAATCTCAGCCTCTCATTATACCATTGAAATTAATTCCGGTGGGATCACTCCTAAAAGCTGACATGATGGGCCTCTATAGAGTCTAATGAGTATTTACAGGTTTTTCACAGACTTGAAGCAAATTTTCCTTGCAAAAGTTTACATTTTAGCTCAGCTATTGCCAAATATATTTTTATTCCCTGTTATTGTTATTTATATTCATTCTTTTAAGCAATCTTTCTGTGTTAGTTTTACAGGTGAGTTGTTATTTTAAGGTTACATTTGCACTACTCAAGCATTTCTTGCTTTCCATCTGTTATCTTGACTTGGAAGCATAGTATGACAACTGGTTTGTTCCTAGAGATGCTGAGAGTTCTCAGAGTGCAGAATTTCCTTCTCAGCTCAGTTGTAGGAGTGTTCAGCCTCAGCACCATTCTGGGTTTATGATAGCAATGCTGATAAGGCAATCAAATGAGACAATCTCTGATTTGTGGAAAAAGTAGAAGGAGAATTGAAAATGGGTGCAGATTGCTTTTGTAGCACAGTACCTTGTATGTGTTTTATACAGAGCTAACAGCTAAAGTAACACAGTCAGCCAGCATGCACATTTTGGCAAACACAAACACCTGTTAGAGCAATGGTGTATACCCTATACCCCCACCTCTCCACCCTCCGTGCTCCAGTCCTCTTGGGCAGTATTTTGGAACTACAATTTAGGAACAAAACCATCCTGAAGTATACTGATCGTAAAAATATTTGTAGAAAGAAAACCTAATGATTTCTGGTCTTTATCAACTTCAATTGCTAACTCTAATAGTTTTGCCCAACTCAGTAATGCAGAAAGATGTGCAGAACATTATGTTTCCTCTCCATCTTCAGAACACTTCCTAAGAAATTAATTGTATTCAAGCCAGACTTGCATGCTGCCATCCCGCAGGAAATGGGTCAGCAATCCATTAAGATGCCATTAGATAATCTAATTTGGAACTTAATCTCTAAATTAACCATGCTCTATACTTGAAGCATACTTGAGAGAAAGAAAAAAAGTTTATATTTGAATCGATAGGGGAGCCGAAGCGTGAAGAAGGCTGTTTGTTTTTTCTGTAGCTGCGGTCACGTCTCAAGCTGTCTGGTAACCAGGAGAAACCAGACATGATGTAATTCCAGATTGAACTTGAACTTCAGGGACTTAGAATGAGAGAACAATGGACCATAGGAATCAGTAATGTCCATTTTCCACATAATTATGTTTGGAGCTTTAAGTTAACCTTTATGGGAGAAGCAGCAAGTACTGCAGTGAGACCAAAATGAATGAGATGATCCAGAACCGAAATGTTAAAGAAAACAACTTCAGTAATATTTTCTGAGCAGCACTGCAGATTCCAGCAGGATTAGAGAAGTTCCCGCTCTGCAGTGAACTGGTTGCCTGTTCTGAGCACTCTTTGTTCACTTAGGTAGGACAAACTTAATCTTACATTTCCTGTCAGATGATTTTTGGCAGCACTGCTAGGGAAGGAGGAGTATATTATAGAGAATTCCCAAGTGTAAACTGTATCTTTAACCCCTTGGTTACTCCAGTTTTCTACTTGATCATTTTCCGTCCAGTTGTTTCTTTTGAAGCAGTAAAAGTGCACCATTATTTTGGGGTGTTTTTGTGCACTTAAGATTTCTTTTATTATTTAGTCATGCTAATTTGATAAGTAAAACCTTACTCATATTTTTAGAAAGTTCTAAGGTGAAAAATCTAACATAAAATTTGGAAGTGGTTGTACTTAGGGAAAAAAGCAGTGTAGATGTGGAAAGTGGAGAGTTAGTTTTTCACAGTTGAGCCAATAGTCTCTGGTGCGTGTCCACGTTCTCCATGGTTTGGCTGTATGGGAAGCATCCCTCCACTTGGTCATAGGCCCCTCTGTGCATGTGCATGTTTGGAAACCTCCTTTAGCCCTGTCCCTGCACCAAACGCTCACACAGGCATGTTCCAGAGTACAGAATGGACACACACCATTTCCCTGGGCCATTACTCTGCTGTTAATTTTCTTTGCTTAGTGATGGGCTCTGTGGCCTCTTCCTGATCTTTTCTTGCCTTTTATTGTTATGTTATCACAAAAATGAGCCTGCAGGGAATAAAATAGCTATCCCTACAGCAGAAATCCCTTTTTCCTCCTCTGGGTGTAAATCAGTAGGTCTTTACCTCCTGCATGTGCTAGATGGGTAGATGGGTGGTATGCACCTGTTAAACAATAAAAGTCATCCTAAATTAAGCTGGGATATACTCAATACATCTTTTGAAATGAATGCTCACCTTGGAGATGAAATTTGGTTGCTGTTTTACTGCAGATAACAGTTTCTAATGGTAACAGAAATACCACATTAAGTAGGTGTGGTGGTTATTCTTTTGACAGAAATGCACAAGTGGGAATTTAGCCAGGGCACCGAGGTTAGCGCAATTACATTTCCGAAGTTTGTACACTTGAAATGTACACATGAAGTTTGTACACAATTTGAAATGGGCAAATTCCTGTAGTTGTGTGGGCAAGCAGTTGCTTAGAACAGAGACAGAATAATCTTGCTTCATGACTTGCTAGTGCCACTTCTGTCTACATATAAGGCAAGTCTATGAAGAAAAGGTCTGGAGGAAAAGGTTCTGTCTAAAGACTGACCTGACCTGGCATGATCTCGTCTACCTTGTCCAAGCTAGTGTATTCTTGCACAGGCTAGTAAAGCTACAAGAAGGAAAAACTGATTTAGGTATACTTTCTGAATGGTGAAATACTCTTACAGACTCTGAAAGCTGTAGTAGAAAGAATAAGAATGTTAAAATAATTCAGATTTACTCAGGTCTGATTGGATTTATTTTTTTGTTGCATTTAGTTAAATGTTTAACATTATTATACTTTTAATGTTATTATAACCTTCAAAGGGGACAGTATATATATATAATGTTACTAATTCTTGTGGTCCATTCCAGTAATATTTTAATCAGAGGTTCTTGAAACAGCAATTATTATCTTTAAGGGGAAATCATGGCAGAAATCTTGATTGAATTAACATGTGAAAACTGTAATGGAGACTGTAATAGAATATTAACCTTGTAAGACACTTGCAGAATTTTCCTTCAGTATTTTATCACATTTGAATGGTTAAATGCCTTATTTTGTCATGGACAGAGAGGGAACTGGCAACTGTATAAGACCTCTCGTAGTCTAGTTACAATGAGAGCAGGCTGTTTCTGGTAGTGAAAGGAAAATGGTCCTGCAAACCATACTTCTATCACAAAGGCTACTGGTCTGAAACTCAGAGCAGTATCTGATTGTGCTTCTCATGTAATTCAAAACTTAGCCTAGAGCAGTTTTGGAGGTCTCACTTTGTATTCTAAGGGACAGGCATGTTTATTATAGCCTCTGTCAGCGCAGGGCTCACAGGCTTCCTCGGGAGCAGTGGAGAGTGATGTGGACCTTCCACTCATACATATGAAGCTTTTTTATCTGAAGATAAGGACTTTTCATTAACTTCGGCAAGGACCACAAGCTTGCCTGTGTCCTGAGCAATGGAAAGGGCTTTGGCTTTCCCTGTGTTGAAGTGCCTAGTGAACAGAGACAGAGCATTGCCTCTTCTTTGACAGAAGCCAGGGCCATAAGTTTACCTCGGATGTGTGCAAACTGGTGTATAGTGTGGTGAAGGGAAAGGTGTTTTCCCCTTTCCTGTTGTTGCCACCCATATGGGCCCCCAGGCAGTTTGCTTTGCAGTCAACAATAACTGCTGGTTCTGCTTGGACAGTCTACAGGGTGACTGTAAATGGTCTCTTAGGCAGAAGCTAAACTATGATGCTCACAGAGGTCCCTGCAGAGCAGGACTGAGAAAGCTGACAGAGAATCTCACTCTTCTGGGCTGTAAGTCTGACTTGGCTCCATGCAGGAGCACTGGGGAGATACAAAGGAGGGTGTGGCTCATTTGTAGCTGATAAGTTCAATTAACTTTACTGTAGATGTAATGCAGTGTGTGGGAATCATAGAATCATAGAATCACCAGGTTGGAAGAGACCCACCGGATCATCGAGTCCAACCATTCTCACCAATCTCTAAACCATGCCCCTCAGTACCTCATCCACCCACACCTTAAACACCTCCGGGGAAGGCGAGTCAACCACCTCCCTGGGCAGACCGTTCCATTGCCTACTGACCCTTTCAGTGAAGAATTTTTTCCTTATGTCGAGCCTGAACCTCCCCTGGCAGAGCTTGAGGCCGTTCCCTCTTGTCCTGTCCTCTGTCACCTGGGAGAAGAGGCCAGCTCCCTCCTCTCCACAACCTCCCTTCAGGAATGTTAGATAGACAGCTATACATAGGCAGCTTAGCAGAACCCGAGTTATTTTTCTTTGGTTATTCTTTGTGTCATAGGTGTTCTCAGAGCTTTCTGCTGTGAGTAGTGCTAGTTCACCTCAGCAACATTCATTCTTGTTTCCTCTTTTTTTCTGCAGTACAGATTTGGCAGCAGTATCAGGACTGGGCTGGCCTGAGGTAGAGTTAAATCAGACAGTGATATGATAAGGTTAATTTTTAAATGCGACTAGACCTCATCAAACCTTGAATATTTTGTCTTAGAAAGTGCAAGCAAACACAAGGTGTGGCCTGTCCTTCCTGGCTGCTTCCAGCCATGGCCCAGCACGTGTGTGTACATCAGGGACTGCAGCCCAACTTCAAAGGTGTCAGAGTGATGGCTTTTCCGGTGTAGCTGTAGCGCGTAGCTGTCCTGGCAGTACAGGTGCTCTGTTGCCTGTGCCACAGTTGCTGTTGAGACCAGAAGGCTCTGCATAAGCAGTGTGAAAGGATTCCTAAAATCCTGTGGGATCTACGTAGTATTAATGTGGTAATTTTATTACTCCCTGAGGATTCATAAGGAGCATTGATGAAATTATTGCAATATGCGTTTTTGTCATGGTTGTAATATAAAGTGGGAGGCTTGAAAGGTTTAAATAAACACTTATATTAAATTTGTAGGTCATATGGCAACAACAGTCCTATTAATCACTTGCTACATCTTAATTTTAATGAGCACTTTCCACAAAATCAAGAAATCCGTCTCCTCTATGAAGCAGTAGACAAAAAAGTTGCTGCAAATAATAATATTGTTCTTTAGCAACACTGACTACTTTCCTTTACCTGCCATAGTCCTTAGGCTGTCACCTTTAAAACAAAGCAAAAAAATCATGTATATTTTATGTATCCAGCCACTGAAGTACACTGTAAATCTTCAGAAAGATTACCTGGGAGCTGTGTATTTACCCTTTGCAACAGAAATTATTTAAAAACCATGTTGACCTCATGCAAAATTTACATTCTTCTAGTTAGTGTTCTATTTTGTTTAAAGTCAATAAGCACTGTAAATCCCTTGTAATAGAATAGCAAAGAATTCTGTACTGTAAAACTTACAATCAGACAGGTCCTGAGCAAACAAATCTGCGTGGTTGTTTTTTAAATTTAATTTTTTTTATTAATAGTTCCTATTTTTACAAATCCCTGTGTTTGGAAATAATTGCATCATGTCTGTTATTTCAGAATTTACTTCTTAACGTCACTGAAAACTGAAGAAAAAGGAACAAAAAATGCATTTAAAAAATACAAATGAATATGAAGAACAAGTTGAAGCAAACCTGTTAAAAGAGGTTCTTCTATTGATCTTTTTTTAAACATAATCTTTTCATCAGATTATATGGGACAAATCTTTCATGCATAACTGGGTTTAAGTCTTTGTGAATACTTCAAGATTTGAGGTGTAATTGTGATTTTTGAATTTGAAAAGGGGCTACTTCAACAACAGGATTTATTTTATTTGTAATATCAAATTGAATTTAAAAAAGGAAGAAAAATTGTTAATTAAACATATTAGGTGATTGTAGATCTTGAAAATAAAGCAAGTTTTTTAATATCTCTGAAGAAGTTAAAATTCCCCAGGTTTTCACATGACATTCAATAATTAAATTGAAGAAAAACAACCAGCAACTCTCTAGAAAAATAATTATACTTCAGGCATTTAAAATATATTAGGAAATTAATATTTCTTATATATTCTTAAGTAAAAAAATTACTCCTGGCCCCTTCAGAATCTGAACACCTGCTTACTAGATGAGGGAAAGGCTGTGGATGTATCTTCCTGGACTTCAGTAAAGCCTTTGACACAGTTTCTCACAGCATTCTGCTTGAGAAACTGTCAGCCTCTGGCCTGGACAGGCGCACACTCTCCTGGGTGGAAAACTGGTTGGATGGCCGGGCCCAGAGAGTGGTGGGAAATGGAGTTAACTCCAGCTGGAGGCCAGTGACAAGTGGGGTTCCCCAGGGCTCAGTGCTGGGTCCAGCCCTGTTCAGTGTCTTTCCCAATGACCTGGATGAAGGCATCGAGTGCACCCTTAGCAAGTTTGCGGATGACACTAAGCTGGGTGGAAGTGTTGATCTGCTGGAGGGTAGGGAGGCTCTGCAAAGGGATCTGAACAGGCTGGACCACTGGGCTGAGACCAGTGGCATGAGGTTTAACAAGGCCAAGTATTGGGTCCTGCACTTGGGGCACAACAACCCTGTGCAGTGCTACAGACTAGGAGAAGCCTGGCTGGAAAGCTGCCTGGAGGAGAGGGACCTGGGGGTGTTGGTTGACAGCGACTTACCATGAGCCAGCAGTGTGCCCAGGTGGCCAAGAAGGCCAATGGCATCTTGGCTTGTATCAGAAACGGCGTGGCCAGCAGGTCCAGGGAGGTTATTCTCCCTCTGTACTCGGCACTGGTGAGACCGCTCCTTGAATCCTGTGTTCAGTTCTGGGCCCCTCACCACAAGAAGGATGTTGAGGCTCTGGAGCGAGTCCAGAGAAGAGCAACAAAGCTGGTGAAGGGGCTGGAAAACAGGCCTTATGAGGAGCAGCTGAGAGAGCTGGGGTTGTTTAGCCTGGAGAAGAGGAGGCTGAGGGGAGACATTATTGCTCTCTATAACTACCTGAAAGGAGATTGTAGAGAGGAGGGAGCTGGCCTCTTCTCCCAAGTGACAGGTAATAGAATAAGGGGAAGTGGCCTCAAGCTGTGCCAGGGGAGGTTCATACTGGATATCAGAAAGAAATTTTTCACAGAGAGTGTCACTGGGCACTGGAACAGGCTGCCCTGGGAGGTGATTAAGTCACCATCCCTGGAGGTGTTTACAATTTGAAAGACGGGTAGATGAGGTGTTCACAGATGTGGCTTAGTGGCAGATAGGAATGGTTGGACTCAATGATCCAAGAGGTGTTTTCCAACCTAGTGATTCTGTGATTTTATGATTCTATGATACAAATGTGTCAGCAATTTTTTCCACATTTTTGTGAGTGTGGGTAAAATAGAGCGCCTGAAATTAATTTTATGGAATCAAAATAGTAAGCTAAGAGATTTAGAGAGGTAAGGATTATCAAATAGGTGTAAATGAAAGAATCTGATTTTATTCTTCTTAATATAAAAGATCTGAGGAAAACATCCCCTGATTTTCAGGAAATAAGATGACCTCTTTCTTTAATGTTCATACAGTAGCAACTGAAGGAACACATAAAACATCCAAGGGAAATGTATGCATTTTGTACACATTTAAAATGGATAAAAAGGGTCTCTTTTCCTCTTTACATCTGATGCCATGCAAGTGCATCTTCTCATCTAGGGAGAAAGCAGTTAGTAGGAGTGCCCGAAGATAGAGGAGGAAGGAAACTTCCAGCATCTGTCCTCCACTGAAACCTCTGTCAGAAGTTTTAGTCTTCAGATGTGTTATTATGAGGCTTATCCAGTCTAATCCCAATGTGTATTGCTAAGTAAGCTGTTGTGTTTGTGGAAATATCTGGTGTGGAGAGAAGCTCAACACAGTGAAGTGCAGACGAAGCACGTGCATGCATATTGTGTCCCATTCTGGTGTTTGTTATTTGGCAATGACATAATGACGTTGTTTTTCTTCTGAAAAAAAATGATGAGACTTTCTCTAAAGTCCAGTATTTCTGGGTTGCCAGCTACACATCTAAGGAAAAGGCTACTTAGAATCTGCTCTGGGTATTGAACAGAGGCAGCTGAGTGTCCATCTTGCAAATACTGTTGTGTATGATATCTACATGTGAATGCAAGACTTAAGCTTATGACAAAGTGCTTTTCAAGTGATGATTTCAGCTCCAAAGTAATTTGATTGACTGAAAATATTGTTCTTTCTCAGACATTAGTTGAAAAATTTATGATACTCACCACTGCCCTTGACTAATGGCTACCCATAGCTCCAAGTGTTTACATGGTTGGGTCTTGTGTTATCTAGCATTCCTTGGGCACTGATATCTCTTGGTAAAAGTCTGCAAAGAAAGCAAGTTGTTTGAATATTAAGGGCCCTTTGTTCTTATGGGAACTTATGCACCTCAGAGGCACATTTTGGGACTGAGACAAGATAAACTGCTGAGTTGTGAGAGGGTAGGAAGTGATATAGGAAGCTTAACCACCAAACTTTTATCTCTTGTTCTTGAAAAGAGCAAACCTGCATAATGTAGTGCATTTCAGTAGCTCTTAAATAACAATAGGACATCCGTGGTACTATATAGTGTCACTTATGATTTAGTCTCTGCTCTGTGTATTTGACTCTGAAATTTTTTTTGGCTTTTATAAACAAGTAGGCCACTTATTGTAAGATAGCAGTAATACTACTTGCAAATAATATCAACACAATTATTTTTCTTTCAAATATGTCATACTTTCACAAGGAAAACAGTGAACTAGAAGCTCAAGTAATCACAAACTTGGTTTCTTATTTCATCTAAAGTAGTGCTATAAATAATCAATATTGGTTTAATTCTGATTCAAATTCATTGTGTTCCACTTTTTGCAACATGTTTAATTTATGTTTTGTTTTTTCTCTCTCTCTTTTTTCTCTCCTTATCTCTTTCCCCTTTTCTACAGTCCTGGTACCTGGGCTAGCTTGGTTCCTTTTCAAGTATCAAATAGGACACCGCTCCTGCCAACAAATGTCCCAAATTATGGTTTGAACATAATTGGAGAGCCTTTCCTTCAAGCAGAAACAAGCAATTGAGGGGGAAAAAAGAAAAGAAAAATAAAAGAAAAATAAAAAAAAGAAAGGAAGACAGAATGAGAAAAGAAACTGAAGAAAGAAGAAAAAGTAGACCAGCAATTGCAGCTCTTACAATCGTTAATTCCCTTATGATTGAAACTGAAATGACATACAAAGGGTCGATGATATTTCACTGATGAGTAGAGCGCAGCCCCTGCTAAGTAGCCTTTGTTATATGAAGTCCGCTGGGAAATAGATGTTCTGTCTCTGAAAATATATTTTAACTGACTTTCTAGATGCCTTAATATTTGCATGATAAGCTAGTTTTATTGGTTTAGTATTCTTGTTGTTTACGCATGGGATCACTATTCCTGGTTATCTCACAAAACAAAGGCTAGACAGCAGCAACAGAGCTGCACGAGGACAAGGGCTGTGAGCCAGCCATTTTCTAAACACTCTGATTTCTAAAAATAAGCTCTGTAGCCTTTAGTTATCAGTATGAATTTATTAAACTTTGGCCCTTAATTCAGCCTTTTCTAGTGTGTTATGCAGTTTGAAGTTTTCAATCAGTATGAACACACAGGCTTTATGGAAGAAATGCCTCTATATAGGTAAAAGTGTTATTTACTCACGCAACAGTAAAAAAGGAAAGGAAAAAGGTGAAAGTTTTCCCCACTAAAGAAACACTTACAGAGGCAAGTGCAATTTAAAAATCATATCTAAGGGGTCATCACTATAAGTCCTTCAGCCCTTGGACTCTAAATTGAGGGGATTAAAAATAGAAATAAAAATTACTTTGAACAAAGTTATTTTTTCCCCTCGGTTTTTGAGGGCATTAAAAGGCATTAAATCAAGACACATCATGTCCTTGAGAAAAAGAAATCAATGGAAACACAGCACTTATGTTGGTTTAGCTGCTGCCTCCACAAAGGGGTAGGATTTATTTATTTAAAGTTACTGGTTGCATCAAGAACCCATAGGGTTTACATGTTTCTGTATAATCTGCATCATAGAGACAAAGAGATAGGCAAATCCATGTCACAAGGGCAAAGCTTACCGTTTACAAACTGGTAATACCAGGATGGGGATATGTTATATTTAAATAATGCACTCTTAATGTAAGTCAGTTACAGGGTGCTGAAAACTTGCATGGTGCTTTCAGAAGTTAGCCTTGTTCAACAATTTTCACATATTGACAGAAATACAATGTGCATGGGCAGACATTTTGCCTCTATGTCTCTTTAAAAAAATAATTAAAATACTCTTTCCAGTAATCCTAATTTGCACGATGATATAATGTCCACATTACGTGCCTTGCCTTGAAATCTAAAAAATGGAAAAAAACAAAAAAAGAAAAAAACTACAAAAAATTGACATCACTACACTTGTTTTGCTGCATTTATTATCATTTTAAATCTTTACCATTTTTATGACAAATATTTTGTACTCCAGATGGGAAAAAAGTGTGACATCATGGATTTTTTAGACAGTTATACCTTTATCTCACATTTATAAAGCATATCATGGCTGTGTATAGTTGCCGCTTAAAATTGTAATCGACCAGCAATATTTTCAGTATTTTGGTGTTTTTTCTATTAACCTTTCATGTTTTCATCTTCCAATTAATATTGGGGGGAGGGGATACAAATTTATACGAATTATGCAATACCAGGTTTTGCCTATGTAGGTAGTGCTTTTAGCTGTATTGGTTATTATAGGTAAGTACACAGATTTAAAAGAAAAAAAAAAAGAATAATGTATGCTTTTTTTTGTTTGTTTTAATTGACCAAAGTGGGTACTGCTATTTTTGCAGTGTGATGAGGTCCTTTTCTGTACTGAGAGGTGGACAGGGGATTTTTTTTTATACATACATATATATATATATTCTGGGGTGGGTGGGGAGTATTTTTAACACTTTACAGTGTAGCTGTGAAGCAGTGCACCCTTAGCCAGGCAAGGGCTGCAAAGCGACTGTTCTGCCTACTGTGACAAACTTGCAAATCGGTTCCCTCTTTTTAACTTCCCACCTGGGGTGCAAGCTGAAATCATTTCTGGATTTAAAAAATAGATAATGAATTCTGATGGAGGCAGACTTGGCTTGAGGAAATTGTTTAAGTACTTTTTTTCTCGAGAAAGAGAAAGAGGGAGACAGACAGACAGAGAGAGAAGAGGTCAAGACCCACAGTGAGATAAAACCTTTTCCATTCTGGCAAAGATACTGTGTCCTAAAGTGTTTGCTTTAGAAAATGTTTTTAGCTTAGAATGACAAAAATGCTTGCTTTGTCTAGGAAATGCATGTACAGGGCCAAAATCTTTGCTGGCATAATTCCACTGACTCCAGTTGACTCCGGAGTTGCTTCTGCAGAGAATTTGCCTCCTTTAGTCTGCTTGACTGGTAAATATTCTTTTTTTTTTAACCTTCTCTATATCAAAACATTGTTTGCCTCCCTCCCCAAGTTTGTTAGCTCATCGTATCTGAATTACAATTTTCAGCCTGCTCAGGCTGTGTCAGAGGTCTGCAGTGTCTTCTCATACAGCAGGTCAGATAGAGAGCTCTGGGTCACAGTGGCATGGGCCACGGTGGCAATGTAGTTTCTTAATGTATGGAATTAGGCTATGGTGTAAATAAAACAATATTTTCAGTAAAATCACATTTTGCAGTGGACCTGCTGCTGAAGACCTTACACACCAAGGATTTTTATGACATAAAAGCACATCCTTTTATTAGGGTGTAAGCAGAGGAGAGCATAGACTTGGGAATATAGGATAGCCTGGTGTGAAAATTCATCCCTTTGCAGTTGTGTCTGTGCTTTGTAGGTTTTCCTACCCTGGAGCAGTCCTGGAGGTGCAACTCCAGCAACAGCAACCCCACTGAGCAGTGCTGGGCAGTGTCACACCAAAGTCAGTCCCTTCTGGATCTGGCCATCGCACAGCAGCTAATGAGCTGTGGTGGTGGCACATCTCCATGTCTTCAGTAGGAGATATGTTTGTAGGCAGGGCATGAATGGCTACAAAGACAGGAGCTGTAGAAAAGCAAATCCTCGAGATTTATCTACAGCTAAACTGAAAAAAGAGAACCTCACATAAAAAGATCAGACATCAAAAGTAATTTAAAACTAACTTTATGTTGCTCTTTCTGAGCACCATAGTAAGTGAATTTGTTGACTAAGCATATGGCTGCTGAAATTACTGAAAAGTGCTAGCCCCACATAAAATGTACCTCAGGCTCTGACCTGGTAAAACGAAATATGCGTTCTACTTTCTGCATGCCACTGATACTGAGCCATTTAGGAGCAGAGGGGTGATTAGATTTCTGCTGTTAGCAAGATGTCCCACTTAAGTACACCAGGATGAAACTGAAACAAGTTCAGCCTTCAAAGTGCAATAGTCAAAATGATGATTGCCCTTGTAGGAAGATGGATACCCTTAACAGAACTTTTTTTGTCTCTGACCTCCTGTATGAAGAAAAACTGAGCTTACAGATGCAGTGTTTTAAAAAGCAAATTCCTTCCTTCCATGTGAATGAATTGAGTTGTTAAGCACCTGTGGGTTTTTTCCACCTGCCTCTCTTATAGAAAGCCTGTTTGGAAGAAAATGACTTTTCATTTATTGTAGGTTTGGTTTGGGGTTGTTTTGTTTTGTTTAGTTTTTTAAGCTCAGCAGTCAAAAGAATAAGATAAGATTCAGAACTCAAATCCAGTCTCTGGCCTCCTCCTTCACCAGGAAGTGTATTCTGACTAAATCGAGCCACCCCGTTCTATGTGCACTGTTCTGCCTTTATTAAGTTGCTTTGCAGCCCTGGCCTCATGGCTGTGCCACTGAAGTGTGTTTCCCCTGGAGTGACATGAACGTTTGAGGCTTGACTAAGGAAAAAAAAAGGCAGTGAAGGAGACTGTACATAAAGACATGGCAAAATATTAATTATAGCAATATAGTTGTGGGGTGATGTTCAGGTGGGCAGCTCCATTATATGTGAATGAATTTGTGAAGCTGCAAGTAGCGAGAAGAAAGGAGGATCTTCTGAATGAACCGCCTACCTTGTAGACAGTAATTTGTACACTGTATAGTTTTGTTAAGAACTTTTTTTTAATTAAAATACCCTCGTTTGTAAAGCTAACTTTTTAACAATTATAATGGAAATGCATACCATTTCCATTTTTAAAGTAAACAAGAATATTCCTTGTTTGGAAACTGGACTTGGGTTAAAACTCTCCAGTTTCTTAAGTTATGTATTAAAAAAAAAAATCTGTCCATTTTAGGAGTTATTTCGCAGATTCCTGTGCTTGAAAAGCATAGGTTACTAATCCTTTAAAAATGTAAATGGAGAAAAGTTATATTTTATGAAGGTTATTTTGTTGTATTTAGTATTGGAAAAGTTGGTTTTCAGAGCATTTCAAAATGTCGGAAGCACCACTGTCTTTTTATTAGTATATATGGCCTTTAGCAAAAGTTTTTGTGATTGTTACATGATGGTATTTAAGATTAGGTTCACAGAGCAATTCAGGATAGGCAGAGAACTAAAACAATACTTAAAGTCTCACATAGCTGTGTCCTCAGGGAGCAGAATTTTGGATTTGCAACTTGTAGCTTCATAAGGACTGAGTGAAAGAGATTGCACAAGGACATACTCAGCTGTGACACCAGAGTGTGTTCTGCACCTAAATCTAAATTCTACTTACTGTGCGAGATTATGAAGGCTGCAGAAAGTTATCCCATATTCAGTGTACAGTATTCACTTTTAATGAAACGACTTTCTAATATTGCTGATAGTAAAGACCCAAGCATGCCATCCAATATGGTTTACATAATCCTGTCAGGGTCTTTTGTTAACATTGACCAGCTGTATGCTCCTGGACTTTTTTATTGGCTTTCTATAAAAAATTTAAAAAATAATGAGAGAGAATAAAATCATATGCAGGCTAATCAAGTTAAACAGGAAAAGCTCAAAGTTGTATGTTCTACTCCATGCTGAAGGAGCTGAAAACTGCCTCCTTCTTATTTGCACTTTCTGCTAGTTCCCCTGTTTTCTCTAATTCCTCGAAATTGTGTGGGTGTGGTGGAGCACTGCAGTTGGAGGATAACACAGACCACTGATTTTGCCCTTTAACCCTGCACAATGATCTTTGCATCAGCCAAACTTATTGCCATGACAACTCTTTGTACTGTTTCCACGCCACAGCTCTGTTGGTCACATTGTTAATAGTAAAGGGGAGAAGTTGGAGACGGTCAATTTTATATTTTTTGTTGCAATTTTTTCTTCAATGGTTGTAAGTAGTTGTTTCTCTTTTTTTTTTTTTATGATAAAAGGGTTCACTAGTTATTACTCTTTAGAAATATCTGTGTGTTGCAATTCAAATGTATGTTGAATTTGTGAAAGGGGCTTCAGTGCCACTGGCATCATAATATCCTAGAATAAGCCTTTATACTTTTATTGCATGATATGGTAACAGTAGAACAAAAGGTGGCCTAAATAAATGGAGAGCAGTGTGAGCTAGTGACACTAAAGCCAGTCTTTGTATTACTGTATTTTTGACAGAATGGTTTTGAAAACTGTGCTACAGGGACTGATGTGGCAAATGTATCTCTATATGCAGAAGGAAGTTTTTTAAGAAGTATGGCTTATTATGCATTCTTCATTGAGGGCATTGAAGTTGCATGGACTGATAAAAGTTGATGCAAAATGAGAAAGAAATAAAAACCAGCAAAATGTTTACCAAAAAAATCAAACAAATGAGCAGTGCCTGTTCAATTTCACAGTCTCTGTTGAGTTCAGTTGTAAATATGTTTCAGATAACATTTTCTTCAAAAAAAAATCTCTACAACATTGTAGAATGTGAGGGGTACCTCAATACCAGGCATAGGCTTCTCAAGAGCTGCATTAGATTATGTCTTCATCAGGCTGTTAATTTGTGCTTATATCATATAGAACTTTTAGTAACCTGGGAAGATGGACCCCATCTCAATGATATTTCTCTGAGAACAACTTTTGTAGGGCTGTGTGTTTCTTTAGATACATTTAGTACAAATGTAGGTGACAAGTAGTCAGTTATTGCTTGCTAGCTACACACCAGGGTTGATCCATTTTAAAACTTTTGGCATTTTTCCCCATACTGTAGGCCATAAATCCTGAAGGTTGCATTTTAATTAAAAAGGAGGTGTGTGCACAGTCTTTGTGTAATGAACCTTCGCTAGTAGAATGCATTACAGTACACCTACTTAATTTTGGAATTAGAGCCCTCCGGCATCAGACCTGTTTTTAGCCTGAGTGTTAACAAAGGTTTTTATTGTTCCTGGTTGGAGTATAATAATGTTTTTTTTGGTACTTTTTTAAGGTTACAAATGAACTCAACTGCCACAAGTTTTAAACTGGTGTAAATCAAGCTTGACTTAATGTGATTGTTACTGTTATATCCAGCCTATACTGCTAGCAGCTGCTCTTACTGCAGTCAATTACTGGAAGCGGATATATTTCCTATGCAAAAACTGTTTAAACAATAAAAATGAGCTATGCTACAGACCCTGGTCTTATGTTTTCTTTTCTATCTCTAAACAGTGTTAGTTAGTAATAGCTTAGAAACTAACCTTAAACTTTGTGCCTTGATACCATTGCACAACTTATGGAGTTCAGTGTGTACTTTAGATTTAACATATTTGTTTGCATACATTTTGACTTACTGATTACACTGAAGAAGGCAGAGAAAAGAAACAAAAAGAGATATAATCGGATAATCAGCTCAATTTAAAAGTTTATATTTAATTTTCACCATCATGTTTCACCAGCTCTAGCAATACAGGTGACCTGGACAGCCTTTCCTGCAATGTGATATTGAGCACGATAGTGTAAGGGCCCTAGACCTCTTTTTTCTTTCAGTGTTACTGACTCATGACAGACAGTAAATCTGTGATTTCTTAACAGCTTTCATGAAAACATTTTCATTAAATTAAGATAAAAAAAAGCCAACTTTGTCAAAATTCTTCCTGATTTCAGGGAGATTTATTTAAGATCAACATATTTGAACTCTACAGAAGAATTATTTTTTGTAAATGTGGGTTAGCTGCATATATGGAATGTTTCATTCAGCTCATTTTCCAGTAAATACATTCTTTTCTTCTTACACCATTAGGAATCCCTAAACCTGTAGTAACCAACAGCAAGTAAAGTAAATATGGTTAAGAGATGACTAACTGAATTACAGATTTATACTGGATTATGTAACAATCCTCAAAGTTATCGCCACGGTGAAGCTGAACAACTCTCCATCTACTTAAATAAAGTTATTCTACAAGTTTCAGAGCTTAAGCCTTATCCAGTTTTAACCATTTGTGTGAAAAATGTGAAAGCATTTGTTATTTTTTCCCACTGAGTTTTTTACACAATGACCATTTTGTTTATTAAATGGATTTTTTTTTTTTTTGTGAGAGACCCTTTGTTATATGTGTATCTCTCTAAAACAAATCGTCAGGTATTGAAAACTTAGGAAATTCTACCAATTTATCCTTCAAGATTTTCCTTGAATGCTCTCATTTGAACATGAGTTGAAAACTACATTAACGGCTTCAGATGCCATGTCTAAAACTCCAAAACAAAAAACCTTCCTGCATAGACCAGAGATGCTTAAATTCAGTCCTGCCTCCCCTTTCTGATAAGGAAGTTCCCTACTTTTTTGCCTGCTGCTGTATGGAAACCCCAGAATCCTGCAGCAAGTTTCCTACGTGACTTTGATCCTCCCCTCCACGCATGCCAGCTGCACAGTGGCAGTGATGCCAATAGTTCAGGACAAGCAATGGCAGCTGCTTGCATTTATTCACACTGCCATTGCCAGAGCCAGGGCTGCAATGCCATGCTCAAGATTTGCAATGTAGTGCCCAAGAACACCAAGGTACAAGAAACTGGAAGGAGAGCATGCAAAGGAGACCATGACTTGCAACTTCACAGTGAGGGCATCCTAAGGGGAGGAAGATCCTGGTTCAAGGCTTTCTGTTTTCCCATTTGCTGTTTTTGAGAAAAAATGGACAATCAATCAATGGACTGGTGTTTAATGTCTTTTTTTTTATAAAGTTCCAGTGTTGTTTTTGTGTTTTCTCCATGAGTTTAAAAATTATAATTGAAAAAGAGCAGAAATCCTGCCATCAGATCCAGACAAATGCACTAGCAACATGGTAGAAACGTGCAGTGCCACCTCACATCTTTTTGCTGCTTAAGCCATTAGATGAAGTTGTTAAGTTATCTTTACTGTGTGATGAGTTTGTTTTTGAGCCTTATTTTTCTTACTATTCTGGTTTCTGACAAAGATTTGTATATTATAACTGTTGTTCAATCAACTTCTGGCTGTTGGGGCAAAACTGAAAACAAATGCAATCTCAGCTTCTAGCTTGTAAGCCTGGGCACACAGAGATCTGTTTCCTTGGGGATGAAGACACTGTGTACTAGGGTACCCTTGTGAGTGTTCGGCTGACAGAATCTAAGTCACAACCATGAGTGCATATGAACAGTAGAAGGTTACTGAATTCTCAGAACTAAACCAAATTTTGTCTGTACTTTGATGGAGGAAAAGAAAATTCTCATTGCTGCTATCCAGGTAACTCTGATGTCCCTTCTTACTTCTCCACTTAAAAGAGCAGTAGCCTTCAGTCTTTCTGGTAAGGTAACTACAGGATTGTTTTATAGGTAAGGGTATATAGGTATGCATCACCCTCAATAATGGCAGAACCATGTCTACTGAGACTTAAAAATGGGAGAGCTATTTAAGGCAAACAGTTGTCATAGCTGGTCAAAATTTGACAACTGCAAGCAGGTTCTAGCAACGAGAACTTTATTAGAAGAGCAATCTTGCTTCTGCCTGACAGATACATCTTTAGAGCATCCACTGATGGTTTCTTTAAGGCCCTTATTGGAATAAGATCAGCCACTGTTACTACAGACATTACATGCAAACATGGATTAACTGAGCTGCTAAAACCTGTAAAGATCTCTCTGAAGCTGTGCAAGGATGTGTCATGTGCAAGGGCGTGTCTTGAACTTAATTCACCTTCTATGGCATTCATCCTCCTATAGAGCTCCGGTCCAGTTTTCTTCCTCTATCCAGAGTATCAGCATGTTCTCCAGACAAAGGATGAAGTAAACAAAGTTACAGGATATTACTTGCAAGTTATAAAGCTTTAAAAAATATGGGGGGTGGTGACAATATCTCAAGCTCGACTTGCAGTTAGCCTCTGTACATGCTGTTATGTAGAACTTGCTGGTTAAAAAAGAGGGAAAACCTGCACCTCTAAGAAGCTGATCTGATGCCTCTGGAATTGATAGAAATCCCTCAGCTGTTTTTAAAAGAGGATTGGATCAGGCCTATGTTGCTGGCGAGGCAACTTAGTTTTGATGAGTGTGAGTTTCCAGGTCTTAACATGTGTGCATGTATGTTGGGTGTTTGGTTTTGTTTTGGTTTTTTTCATAAAACAGGTGCCTTAGGGTGAAAGGAGGTACTCAAAGCAGAGCCTAACTGCTTCTGCTCGTGAAGTTGATGCTTACTACTAAAACAATGGTCTCTGTTTACTATATTCAGCTGCACTGCAGGCTGCCAAAACTAGCACACATTGCTGTGGGCAGACAAGCAAGGAAGACTGATACACAACAGGACTAGGTCAGGGATAAAGGATATATCTCCCCATAACTGACAAGTTAAACACTGCAGCACTGTGAAGCTGGAACCATATCAGTTGTGAGCAGCTGTCTATTCAATTTGCAAAAACTCTCTGATCAGATAAGTTCTGATGTTTCAAGAAACAAATGGTGCCCCCAGTTACACTGCTGAAATGCCTCTGAATGCTGTGAGGTCACCCAAGAGTAAGTGGGGGCTTTAGTACTTGAACACTTTTCAGATGTAATTCTGGTTGTAAAACACCTCTCTCCCAAATTATCTGAGATTGAAGTATTTCACTCAGTGTGTTTTTCTGCTGCAGTATATTGAAAAATATCTGTTACATACAGTGGATTTGTTTTGCAGCCCTGAAAACTTGGACCTATGAAAACTACATTTTGCTGTTTTATGAAGACAAGAATGCAAAGATGAGATTTTTTTTTTTATTGTTTGTAGGTTGATCTTCTGCACACTGCCTTCCATTTAAAATAATGTGATATGAGAATTTACTTTGTATGCAGTACCTGGAGTGCCTTATGTATGCTAGTTTGTTTTGATTTTGAATGGGAGAAGAGAACACACACCCCACAAGCCATTACGTATACTTGATAATAAGAAAATAAACTAAATATACAGCGATGCCTCCCCAGGTCATCATATCAAGTTTCTTAAACGTCTTTTTGGAGAATAGCAAGCATGTCAGAGTTTAGAATCAGAGCGAGAATGGACAAAGTGAGGAACTTCTGATTAATTTCCTGTAAGATACTCAGAACTGTCTGTGAAGTTGTATTCTGTAGTTTGTCTATACCGTGTCTACAAAGGGAAATACAAACCACCAGGTTACCTGTGGCTAGAGTTACAGTGACTGAGATATAGCATGTAAATTCCCCTGGAGCCTTCTTGATACCACAGAATTACACACTTAGCAGGTTGCACATTGGTATTAAATGGCATTATTGGGATTAAAAGTGGGTTATTAGTGAACCAGATATATCACATTGCGGAGGCAAACAGACTGATCTTTTCTCAGAGTTTTAAATTTGTAGTTAGCACATAATAGCCTGGCTGTGAGTGAAGTGACTACAATGATACAAGCATTCCTCTTCTAAGCCAGTTAGTCAAACCAGTTTTCACTGTGAAATAAAAAAATATCTGTGATTGCATGATTCCATTAGCTTCCCTGCAGATCCTATCCAAATACTTCAGAAGAATTTTATTAACTTCATATAATATTCAGTCTCTCCTGCAGTTTCTTATTTCATGCATCACTTTATCTCTGTGCTGTTATTTTCTAGTGTATTATTCAAAGCTTCAGATTTGTAGCAAGGATTTTTTTTTACACTTTCTCCTCAAACTGTTACTGCTCATCTTTATATTCAGCTCTTTCTCCCTAATGTCTGTTTATAAAGATATTGTTTTCTTGCATGCATGAAGAAAAAAAATGGTCCATTCTTTTCCCCTTCTAAAGATTTATTGAAGTTTCACAGTGCCTCCCTGTCCAAATGAGAGTTAGTGGCTCTCATTTATAGATTCTTTTGCTTCAGAGGAATTTTCTTGAAAATACAAACAAACCTCTCAAATATTCCCCTGTACTGCCTGAATAAGTTGTGAAAACCCAGACCAAAAAAAAAAGGAAAAGAACTGTTTTGAAACAATACAAACCCAAGCAAAGATAGAGTACGAGTAAGGGACAATGTGAGGAACAGAATGCCCTACTATTTTATAAAAACAACAGTTAATCCCTTGTACAATAGGATAGTTGTATGGAGGGTCCTGGGAGGATCTTATTAAAGTAAGACAGGAGAAGCAAGATTTTTGCCTTGTGCTCAGTGAGGAAATTTCCAAGGCTGGGCATAGGATCCCGTGGTGTGATATCAAAATTCCATGTTTCCAGAGTACTGGGAACTCGAGAGACAAACAAATGACACATCCAGACTCACAGCAGGCTCCATAAAAAATTTCTGCTGCCAACCATGTCCTTGCCTAAGGATGGACTCAGAAGCCTCTCCTCCAGCATACTTAGTGCTCCCTCTTCCCTTTCTTACCTTTACCCTTCATCTGCTCAGACTCCTTACTTATTATTCCACACAATCTCAGCTGGATATTAATCACAGAGGCAGTTCCCACATAACACTTCCCTTGTGCTATGTGACCACCTTGTCCTTCCTGAGGGTGAGAGGTGGTGGAGTTGGATCTTTCTTCCTCAGGGAGGCAAGTGACATACAATGGGTGAGAAGGAGCTCTAGGGAGATCCCGTCATGTCACAGGAAGCAGCAAAGGGAAAAGGAGTGCTAGAGCCCCACAAGAGCGCAAAGGATACTTTCAGAGATGACACACATGCCTTCCTCCTCCTTCACCTTGAATGGCATCACTTCTGCAGAGGAGCAGCTATGCCGTGGTGCCGCAGTGTGAGGATCCTCTCTCCAGCCTGACTGGAGCCTGGCTGACCTACTGCCTCAGGAGAAGGTGGGACTTTCTCAACTCAGTCGTCTCAGTGTTGTATCTTCAGATCATCTTCATACATGTTCTGCCTTGGTTGCACTTCACTCCAGTTTTGAACAGCAGTTGCTAAATTAAATAAACAAAAGCTGAGTGTATGTTGTAGCTGTATCTGTGGCTAGTGGGGTCTGTTTTGTCACAGAGAAACAGTCAAGGTGATCATACAATTGTAGGCAGAAATGATTCCACTTCTGTGTGTTTGCTCCAGGAGTGTGATGAGGGGCAAAGACTTTGCAAAAATGATTGACAAGGCTGCTAAACAAAACCTTTCTGAAGGCCTTTTTAAGCATGGCTGGAGAAGTGTGTCAAGTACCTGGAGATCCTACCTGGCAGTGTCAAGCAAGGGCAAAAGTACTACAGGGTGAGCATAATATGAAGCAAAATTGTGTTTCTGAATGAACTTGTCTAGCAGGTGTAGTGAAACTGTGGATTGGGAATGAATGGGAAGGACTGGTACAGAAAGGGAGTATTTCAAATTCTTTGCACCTTGAAACAGCTTCAGGGACAGATTTGCTCCCTATTCCGTTTGATGGGCAGTGTCTCAGGTGCTCAAGTGCTTCAGTGGCTGCCACAGGTGGCCAATCCCCGAAACTGAGAGAGCAGAGAGGTGGAAGCTCAGGTCAGAAGCCTGCCCCAGGATGTGCTTGTTCTCTGTGCCAGCCACAAAGTTCACTAGTAGCTGCTGCTGTGTGCAGCACTGAGGTAGGTCTCAGATGGTGGATCGCAAAATCTGCAGGGGATTAAAGATATACATGTTAAAAGCAGTTCATAAGAAGGAAGAGCTTAACCTCTACTCTCTCCCTCCAACCTTGTTTAATGACTCAAGCTGATCTCGTATGCCACACTTCAAGCATGCTGGTGGCACCTGTACAGTGTAGAGATATTTGGGCAGAATGAAAAAAGCTGCTTTAAACCAAAAGAATCCAGCCATTTCCTGAGGGGCATGGGTCAGCCCACAATCATTAACAAAGACTTAGTGAAACACAGACCATAGTGCTGCTGCTGGAGATTATAAAGTTCACTTAGTCTCAAAAATTTTTAATAACCAAACCCATCTCTTGAAACTAGTATAAGTTTGAGACTTCGTTGCTCTTTCTTTGTTCAAGAGAAACATGGTGAATTTTCCACTTGATTGTCAGGAAGAACTTCCTTCCAAATTGTCTGATGTTCACTGCCTGTTTTCATATTGGCACAGGATGCAATGACTGGAAAGAGCTTTTTGTCTTGTCTTCTCTTGTTTTATTCCCTTTTTTTTTGTGGACGTGTGACTTTGGCCTGAGAGTAGAGAAGTGCAATCTGGTAACAAAATTATGGATGTGTTTGACATCAAATCACACCTTCCTAAGCTGCCATGTGGCCTGCTGTGTCTTTGAGGCTCCTAGGGAAGAGCAGAGCACCTGTAAGCACGCAGCACATACCTCACTACCAGCTTGTCTTTCCTCATCTTTCTCCATGCTTGTTGTCTGAGGAATTTGCAGTCAATGAATCATGAAATACTGGAAGCAATGGACAACTGTGCACTTCATATAATTATTTTGATGATGCTGGGCAGACAAGTGATTTTTTTGGATTTTTTTTTACATTTGTTACCAAGGGCTTTGCTGCAAGTATTCTCAGCATGGTCTGTTGATGATTCCTGACAAACGTTTTCAAAATGAAAGCTTGTGGAGTCTGAAAGCTGGAGTTTTTAGGCTTTAACCTTGCTGTATCTTGGTTTGTATGTAGTCAAACAGTATAAGGACGCTTCTTTGCATGGTCCACTTATTTATCGCATGGGAACTTAAGCAGGTGACTGCAGAACCCCCAGTCTAGAAACCAAGGTATCTAGGTGTTCTAATTAATATAGATAAGAAACTATTATTACAAGCTCAGTCCACATTTTTGGAAGAAGTAAATTTTGTGGCCTTCCACGCAGGTTGTTTTCACCCAGCTTAAGGCAGATGATCACTGTTCCCTCTCTACTTGAAAGGTGACTATAAAGAGTTTTGCTGGATCTCAAATCCTTCAACACAGAGTTTTCAAGCTGGAATGAAGAAATCAAAACCACTTCCTCTACAGGCAAACCTACCTTGTAAGACAGATACCTTGCAAATAATGAAAATATTCACTGGTTTGCATTGGTGCTTATTACTAGTATGCTTGTTGTTACTGAAGCGTGTAGAATCATCTACATACCCACAACTGTCTTTGATTAAGTAGAAGGTCAGGTCTAGGTTTGAAATAAATACAAGGATATGATTTCCAGTGATGTTTTCATCACTAGCAGCTATAGGGAGAAAGGAAATATTGACTACTGCCTCAAAACCAGAGGCTGTAGATTTTGCATTACTAAAAATCTAGCTTTAGATTGCCTTTTACCGCTGAAACTGCTTCTCAGGAAAGGAAATTGGGAAAGTGCAAAATCATTCCAGTGAAAATAACTGTAACTTATTTAATGACTTTGATACTTATGGAAAAGACAAAGATTCTCCTGAAAAGTACATTACTCCACATGTGAGTTCTGTGCCTGAGGGCAGAGGGCTACCTGGACACTGGAAATGTTGAATTCTACATCCCAAAATAATTGGAAAACAGAGAAAAATTTCTAAAGCTGAGTGTTCACTTGCAATTTTTTGACATCATATTGATTTCCTGCTTTTGTCTTCTGTTTTAAATTCTTTCCTTCTCTTCAGCTGTTTCAGTGATATTGATATATGAATGGGCAAAAATTTTCTTCAGCTGGAGGAAATTATATCAAATTACCTGATTGTTGATGTTCCTTCTCATATTTTTGCATGATTGTCATGATTCTGTTATCATTAATTATAAATACTACAAAGTAAATTCATAATGGCTAAATGGGAGTTGGGGCCCAGGTCAGTAAGACAGAATATAAAACCCAAGCATCTTCTGAAAATAATTAAGAAGTCACTTTAGTCACTATTGAACAAGTGGCTGCCATTCTTCAGCCTGCTCAGAACCTGTCATTAATTGTGAAGGAATTTGTATGGTGCACAAGTCGACAAATTGTTAAATTATAATTACATACTCAGAGCCAAGTGCTGCCCAATCTCTTTCTGTTAACATATATAACATGAGTTGCAACTTCTGTTGCTTCAACAACTGAAATCACCTCATTTGCTGTATGTTTTTGATTAGGTTTATACTGACAGGGTTTTCCTCTTTTTGTTTTTTTCCTAGAGGTCAACTATATTATTGAACACAAAACAGTAAGAATTTTAACTGAAGTCTGGAACCCAGTTTTACAGTTGCCTTGCAAGACTCTTTTTTTCCTGACTTGAGCATTTTCAGGAATAATTGTAGGATTTCTGTCCTTTCAAGTGGGAATAAAAGAATCTGATGTATCTTCTTTTCTCTGATGAATTTGAATGGTTAAGAAAACCTAGGAAAGAAATAAAACAAAAGGAAAAAGGAAGGAAAACCAAAGAGAATGTTTACACAGTCTTCTGATTTCTTGAGGCAGTTGAAACCACTTATTAAACAGCTATGAAACAGAAGCTGCCTGCAAAGAGTGAGATAACTTTGTATAAAGTCTCATCTCACTTTAGTGGAGAAATGGAGCTGTCTGCTAGAGAAATGGGCAAAAGAGGGGAGATGTAATATGACAAAAATGGTAAAGGGAAATGAAGAATATTAAGGAAAGTATTATGTTTGCCAGGGCTCAGAATAAGAAGGAGCCAGAGCACATTAAGAACAAAGAAACCCTTGCACTGCAACAGGGCCATTTACCAAATGGAGACAGCAAAAAAACCCCAAAGCAGCACAATGATGCTGAAAAGACAGAATGGTCCCAGTGAAGTGCTCTGTTAGAGTTGTTCCTATTTGCACAGCAGCAGAATAAAGTCTCAGTATGTCATGAGTCCCAGTATGTTCATTACTGAGGAAGAAGAGCACTATTTGTGAAAGTGAGTAACTAGATAACACACATGGCCAGAAAGGGCTTCTCGAAAGAGTTAAATGCTATTTCTATCTGCAAATATATCCACTTTATAAATATTAAGAACTAAGGAAGTTCCAAAAACCTGTAAAAGTGTTACAATTTGAAAAAGTAGCTTGATAGATTGAAAAATCACTATTTCATAAAGAGTAACAAGAACTGAAAGAAACTGAAAAAATCCAGCCAAGTAAATGCTGTAGAGGACTCTGAAACAAACACCAGAAGTTTCTGGTCAACAAACCATAACAAGCAAACCAATGCACTGGATTACAGCATGTACTCAGTATGAGAAATACAGAACATTAAAGCAGTGATGCCTTTCAAAATGTTTTAATAGAGGTAAAGAGCAAAGCAGCGAGGCTGAGCCTTGAAGCAACGTAAAATAAAAACGGGGAGTAAGCCCTTTTACTTGACCTATGAGGGTCATGATGTGGATGTTGAGGCTCTGAAGCGAGTCCAGAGAAGAGCAACAAAGCTGGTGAGGGGGCTGGAGAACAGGTCTTACGAGGAGCGGCTGAGGGAGCTGGGGTTATTTAGCCTGACGAGGTGCTGAGGGGCATGGTTTAGTGTTTGATAGGAATGGTTGGACTCGATGATCTGGTAGGTCTCTTCCAACCTGGTTATTCTATGATTCTATGATTCTAAAGTAAAAAAAAAATCTTTGAGGAAGAAAGATTTGATATGCTTGAAATTCAGGAAAAAGGTGAACATGCTAATAGTAGAAGTGATACAAACAGGAAATATTTAGAAGTATCCTTTCTACATCAATTAACTCTATATTAAAGCAAAAAGTTCTCAGTTCTATAACTAAATAAATTGATGGATATACTATTCATGCTCTAGGTGAAATTTGCGTAGGTGAACTCTTTGCATATGTGTGCTGGAGACTCACTGTAGTTCCTTATAGAGCTTATTAGCACATTTTCTAGATGAACAAGATCTATCCAGATCTATCTAGCCAGAAGATACCTCCTTGCTGACCTGAAGGCTGTGTCATTGTTTGTTTTCAAATTTCTTGAAATGAGAATTTCTTCTTTTGTGTCTGTAGTGGATTGCCCTTGGCTGGCTACCAGGCCCCAACCCTGTGCCTCTTACACTCTCTGTTCTCAGAAGGATGGAAAGGAAGAAAATGAGGTGAAAAAGCTGGTGGGTTGAGATAAAGACAGGGAGGTCACTTAGAACTTGCCCTCATGAGCAAAACATACTTGGCTTGCAGAAAACTAATTTGATTTATTGTCAATTAAAAATAGAGTTGGATGAGAAACAACAACAGAACCTGTAGCGTCCTGCCTCCACCTCCCTCTTTTTCCAATGATCAGTTTCACTCCTCAATTCCCAAATCCTCTACCTCATCTCTCCTCCACGTGGCACAGAGCGATGGGGAGTATGGGGTTAAAGTTAAATACACTTCCCCCAGGGTGTCACCATCTTGGCTGGTGCATTCATCCATGTCTTATGGTGGGTCTGTTGGAGCTATCTGTGCTGTCATGGGGTAGACCAAAACTCTTCCATAGAGACTTCTGCAGCTTTTCCCCCATCCCCCAACACCTTAATACGCACATCCTGTACAGTATCTTTGCCACTTTCCCCCATCTGATCAATGTTCAAGGTTAGAGGTAGTATAACTGTGCTTCTGCAAGAACATGGAGAAGTTTTAGTAGCTGCATTTCATATTACTTTGTGGAACAGCTTATGCCAAATTTCTTCTGCTATTGAAAACCTCATTGGTTTTTGCTGAAAAGTGGTTTATTTGAATGAAGTCACAGAGGAAGTGATAACATGGCTTCTCAATGGCAGTGCTGGGAAGGGGCATAAATTTTGGGAGGATTATTTCAATTCAAAAAAGTATTTGTACTTGTTCAGTTTGTGTAATCATTTTAGCTGGGACTTTCACAAGGTCCAGCTTGCTTAGGGCATTTTGCAAGAATGTTCTCTCCTTTGGGGTACAAATCCTACAAGAATGATGCCTGCATTATGGTCTTCTAGGTTCTGTTTCCAGCTGAAACCTGAAAAGACTATGCAGAAAGGAAAAAAAATGCTGATAAATAAGTTCTAATGGAATTGCAACATTGCCACATACTGCATATCCTTAGATTACCTCTTTTAACTTAGCCCAGACCTTGATTCAGCGTTTTGTTGGGAGCAGGGTGGGAGCAGACTAGAGAAACCTGACATCAGGGAGAATTAAAATAAGAATAATACTTTTACAGGTCTTGGTTTAAGAATTCTTTTAGTGCACCAAAAGCATTGTTATGGGATAAACATCTTGCCAAAAAGCCAGTTTAACAGGGCAGTGCAATGAACTGCACAAATGCAACATGTAAGATAGCAGCATGTATATATTCGTGTCTTCTTTTACTGAAAATATTCCTGAATGGTCCTAAAGATTTGTGAAATCCTGATATCTACGAAAACATAAATTTTGAATGCTTGAGAGAAATATTTGATGGTTTATTAGTTGGATTAAATGAAAATATTGTGTTTGCTCAAACTTTTTGCATGTCTTTTGTTCAACTACGGTTCTTATTTGTGTGTTATTAATTCAGAAATCAAAATGCTTTTTGTTTGTCTCAGATAAAACTTGCCACAGCAAACGTCACATAAACAGATGCATTAAACCAGAAGAACACACTGGAGCTGATGAATAAGAGAAAACATGAAATGTTTACAGAAACATTTCTACTTTAATAATCCACGTATCTTGTCCTTTTTGAGAACAGTGACATGGTAAAAAAATTATGAATGTGTCTATGAGATAAAATTATTCCTATACAGTGGTCATTACTGTTTTAATGATCATCAGATCTTAGTAACTAGAAGAACATCTGGCTTTAACAAACACATTAGATGCAGGTTTTAAGTCTTCCTTTGTCCTAAATACATTTCATCCTCTTTGACAATGTCTGTTGTCAGAAATTTCATGAAACTAAATAAACTGCACTTGGTTCTAATAATACATGGAAAAATCAAGGAGTATGTCATTTTATTTCATGGAGGCTGTTTGTTTGTTTTCTTCCCTACATACAGTGTTTTAGTTTAAGAAGACATAGCTTGAGTCATCATGATTGTATCTACAGAAAATGTAGTGAGAAGAGCGAACAATGCTTGAGGTTCCTTTAATTTTGAAGTAGGCCTTTATGAGCTGCAACAGAGCACTTTTACTCATGCTGCAGAAGAAGTATCACGCAGCTGATACCCTGCCTGTCTCACCTGAATGACTTCATATTAAATGGAAGTGAATTCTATACCTGAGATGAGTTTGCGGGGCCTCTTAGGGTAACAATAGGCTCAGTAAATGACTGAAACTGAGTGAAGATTGAGGCTGAATTCACACCTTGTGTATCCTGTAAAGGGCAATTTCTCACGGAAAATATTTAGATAAAAAGTGCAACAGCACTTGGCCATGACCCATATGCTCATCAATTTGTGCACACTGCATTCAGCTGCTTCCCCAGGATCAGGGGTGAGTGCAGAATCTTTTATTTTCCCAGAGATATGGGAACTGTTTCAGGTATTAGGTCCTGACCTCTTCCTTTCTCCAAAACACATCTGTTTTAACTTCTCTAAGTCATAGAATCATAGAATTATAGAATCATAGAATCATAGAATCACCAGGTTGGAAGAGACCCACCGGATCATCGAGTCCAACCATTCCCACCAGTCTCTAAACCATGCCCCTCAGTGCCTCACCCATCCACACCTTAAACACCTCCGGGGAAGGCGAGTCAACCACCTCCCTGGGCAGACCGTTCCATTGCCTACTGACCCTTTCAGTGAAGAATTTTTTCCTTATGTCGAGCCTGAACCTCCCCTGGCAGAGCTTGAGGCCGTTCCCTCTTGTCCTGTCCCCTGTCACCTGGGAGAAGAGGCCAGCTCCCTCCTCTCCACAACCTCCTTTCAGGTAGTTGTAGAGAGCAATGAGGTCTCCCCTCAGCCTCCTCTTCTCAAGGCTAAACAACCCCAGCTCTCTCGGTCGCTCCTCGTAAGACTTGTTTTCCAGCCCCTTCACCAGCTTTGTTGCTCTTCTCTGGCTGGTTTTGCTCATATGCAATGGTTTATATGCAGTCCACTAGAACAGAGACGATAACAAACTAGTAAGAGGAATAGATCTGCTTACCAAAAGTACCTGTCAAAAATTTTTCCAGCTAGCAAATGCCCAGTGATCACTTTGAGGTGCAGGGGAAGAACGTCTCTGTAAAGGACAATTAAAATTTGCAATTGCAATTGTGTAGTACCACATATAAGTTATTTCCTCCTGAACCTAACAACCTAATCCAAGGAATTGCTGTGTTATATTATTATTTTTCCCTCCTTTCTTTTTTGTTGTTTTGGTCTGTGGAGTTAACAGGCAATAAGGATCACCTCTTGTCTTTGTGGTGCATCTTTCTTTTCTGGGCATGGCTACTGATTATTTTCAGTTCACATAAAAACATTTAGTGCACAAAGTAACTTCTTTTGTGGCTTATGAATATTTCTGTCTTTTTTACACTGCATTAAGGTGATGGCTAGAGTATAAGCCACATGGAGGAATGGAGGCATGGAGGAAACATCACACCTTCAAGAGAAGTAGTTTATTTGCTGTAGCTGAAAGACAAACTTTGGTTTCCACAAAAAAGCAACCTATGCCTTCCAAAATGTGATGAAGCAAAAATTCAGTGATGTCATGGTACAAAATTAATGTTTCTCTGGTAAAAAAATGCTGGAAAAGTTAACTTTTTTGCTAACTTTGGAAAGGCTAACATTGTGTTTTATGAGAGGAGTCCTGTGAAGTAACAGGAAAATTTTTGCTATATAGGATTTAGCTAAAATGAGTTTTAATAAAGATAAACTATCGTTTGTCTGGGATTTGGGAGGGGTTTATTCATGTGCCCTTTAGACTCCTAATAATAAGTTCTCCAAGTCTATTTGCTCTAGCTAAACATAAGTGCTCTGTGAATGTCAGCATTCACTGGTATTTTGGGTGTTATTTTGATAGTTGATGAAATGGGAAATGAAGCTGATCATCCACACAATATTTTTAACACATCCTTAAAGTGAATGCAGGAAAAATGGAAGCATTACCGCTATGAAGGGAGATTGGCAGCCATGTACAAAGCACTGTAGCTCCTGTTTCTTCTCCTGAAAAATACTTAATGGTGAAGATTTTGAATGACGCTGTTTTCCCCCTTTATGTGTTAAATTCTAAGGTAGCCATATGTGAGACAGGATGCTAAAATACAATCTTAGTTACTGTGACACAGCTCCAAATTTGAGCCAGCTAACATGGTAGTGTGTTTAAACACATATCCCATATATACATGCCCCCCTGCTTTCAATGAATCATTTTATTCCTGCCTACTGTTTCACAAAATCGACCAATACAGATTCTGTCTACTATGGTATCAAAAATTCTTTCTACTTTTGCCAGTCTTACTTGTCCCTTGCTGCACTAATTCATCATTTTGTCGCAATCAGAGTGATTGCTTGCTGGCAGTGCTTATTTCGGGTGAGTTAGCATTATCAGAAGTGCTGGCAAGATAGTATTGAGAAAGATACTCTTCTTCATCTCCTTTCATAGTCTCAAATATCCTGACACATTCCACCTTAAAAAAGCTGGCAGATTTATAACTGAGATTCTCCCCAACCTGGCCATCAATTTTGTTACTGCAACTCCCTCCTTGGTGAAAATGGTTGAGCTGTGCTGTGCTGCTGTTACGATTGCAGATTGACCTGGAGATCTGAAGCAAAACCAGATGTCTCAATATATTTTTGTCAAAATGTAATTATCTTGGGAACAGGGAAACAAATGGGGGGAGAGGCAGAACTAGATGCATGACGTTAAAATGTGCAATCATAATTATAAGAAAATTTTGAATAACTAAGTGGAGGAGCGAATGACTACAGTAGAGACAAACCATCCTTTCAGATGAATCCCTGAAATTCCATTTCTGATTATGGTGCTCAAAGCAGATGCGGATGCACAAAAAAATGTCATCCTGAGTGCTTTTTCATGAATAAATCCCAGGAAGTATGACAATCTATCTTTTCCCCTAGGAATCTGGCTGAGTTGATTCTTCCTTTTCAGCAAATAAAACATGATGACCTGTGGATTTTGTCAGTAACCATGAAGACTTTGTATTTTCACTACATGGAAGTTTGGATGTATATTAATACATAATGCTTATTGGGGTGGGTGCTTTAAGAAAAAATTCTGAATGTATTTCCATTGAATAAAAATAGAATGGACTACTCTTAACATTGTCAGCTGAACAGAACAGAGTTTCTTCTGAATCTTTAAAGAGCAAGATCAAAGGTAAGAAAGGGTCCATATCAAGTTTCTAAGTATGACTGGGTGGGAGTCATACTGTAGGAGATGATCAGGTGTGAAACCACCTAAAGAACAGGAAGATGTCCCATCTGACATTTTACAGAGAACAGGGCATAAATATTCCAAAGCAGCAAGGTGAGTTTTGCTTTTTTTGCGGGGGGGGGGGGTAATTTTGTCCTTAGTGGGAGTGGAATTCTAAATTTAGGTAAACCAGTAATTTATAGCTTTCATAATATAAAACCCACTTCCTTCAAAAGTAGACTCAAGCCTCTAGCTTTTATTTTAGGCTACTTGCCATGCCCATTTCCATAGCAGTTATTAAGTGCCTTATACTGCTACTGTGGTCCAAGTGGTAAAAATCTTGTGGTGGAAATTGCTCTGTACCAAGCAATGTCTGGCCCTAAACAGCATTATTTTACAGGAAGTCAAGTTCAGAAGTTCATATTTGCTGGTTACTCTTTGAAGAATCATTCCTTAAATCAGATCCTCAGATTGGTGTTCTTCAGTGCTGTGGTGACATTTGCAGTCCTGTTTCTGAAGGTGTATGGTGAGTAATGGGGAGAGATCACCTCTCTAAAACAGCAGCAAATTAAGACAATCTACTCTTTCTGTGTGGGGCTACAAAGGTACAAGGTCCAAACCCACGTATTTTTAGAGATGATTTAACGTTAGATAATCTTTTAAAGTTTTGAGCAGAGATTATTTTTTTTTTCTTCAGACAAGACTAACTTGCAGCTGTATTTTGAGAAAATGTTGTGAAGAGTTTGTTAAAGGGCTGTTTGTTAAACAGCCTTTTAGGTGTCACAGTGAGCAATGTCGCAGAAATACCAGACTGGTTAGAGAGCTTCCTAGCACAAAGAGCATTCTGCTTCTCCCCATCCTGTGCAAAAGCCATTGCTGTTTCCTGAGGCACTGCATGCTGCAGCTTGGTATGTCCACAGAACCACTTACCAGAACTGCTGGCACCTGAAGCACCATGTACAGCCAGGCTACCTTTCACAGGTGTTTCTTCCCAAGTGACTTTCTGGAACTTATACACTTAGGAAAAAAAAAAAAATTAAACCACTACTGCAGCAAGTTTTAGCATGTTGAAGAGTCTATTCTTTCTTTATTTCCTCATCTTTGTCTTATATTCATATCTGTCCTGGGAGCAGAGAGGATTCCACTCTGTTTATTTACACATCAAAACAGTGGTTTATGGGAAGCATTCCCATAGCTTGGAATGAAGCTGAAGGGGACACATTCTGTGAAGAAGAGTAAAGATTAAACTTTATTCCTGCAGTGAACACCTTGTTTAAACACTATAGGGTTTGGACACACTGAAGGTCTGCTTATGGCATCAAAACCAGGAAATGTGTAGTTGGTTTTTCTTGAAAGGGTAGCCTCGTTCCTCCCAGATGCTTTGAGTTTTTTGTGCTGTCTCACACAAACTCAAAAGCTTTCCACTGTCCGCAAACTAAAAAAATGTCTGAGGCCCCTCACTGGTTTAAGTGTGGTATTTCTGTATTTTGTTTAATAAATATGATGACTGAATTGTAGAAAACAACATCTCAGCTCAGAAATCTTGCTAGACAGTCAGTTTTCCCCCTTTTATGTGGCCCATTTCATGATTAATAATGAACAATGCTGTCCCTCCCACTCCTTCCCTTCCCCCAAAGAAATCAAGTCAAGTCTATTTTAGTCATCATCTTTTAAAGGCAAGGAAGACTATGTTAATCTTTGACTGACTTCTTTCTAGTAATCAGCATTGTTTTATCTTCTCACTTATTGTTACATTTTCAGACATTTCGAAAAAGACATTAAGTAGGAAAGAAGTAGGGAAGAATAAAACCCAAATGTGGATACTTAATAAAAATTCTGAGTTCAGAGTTGCAAAGTATTCTGTTGACATAAGTCTCCTGTATTTTATTAGTAAGGCCCCAAAAGGTGTACATGAGTGGACATTGTTCAAAGATAACTTAGGAAGATACTTTTTTGCCCTACTCTGTTTCAGACTAAAGCTAAGGATACAACTGAAAGTTTAATTTCAAGTTCATAGTTTATTCGATATAACAAATCTAACACTTTCCAAGACACTTTACAGACTTAGATATCCAACTTACTGCATTTCAGTGGCAGTGGCCACCTATTTTAGCCCCATATGTAGACAAAAGTCTTTTGAAGATTTAAACATGAACATAAAGTTTCCTCAGGTGAAAGAAGTCACTGAAGAGCTAAGACATAAGAGAAAAGAAGAAATATCAAAATGAGATCTTTAATACAATAAGTTAGAATTGGTTCATTCTAGATGTGCCCAGATTTTCCCAGTTCGGTAATTCTGTTTTCCCTGTGAATACTTAGTATAGACAAAAGCAAGGTTCTGATAATGATATGTTCTAGGTTAATTTATGCAGCCTCAATGTTCATGCTAAGAAAGAAATATTGAGATAGTATGAATTTAGACACATATTTAAGTAGACATAAACCCATGCTACTATGGATCTCCAGCTTCATTAGGGGTCCAATTTAAGTGCCTCTATGCAAATGCACATAGCATGGGGAATAAACAAGAGCTAGAGACATGCATATATCTGCAGGGCTACAATCTCATTGGCATAACAGAGACATAGTGGGGATGGATCCCGTAATTGGAGAGTTAGAATGGAGGGATACAGGCTTTTTTTGGAAGGACAGGCAGGAGAGACAAGGAGAGGGTGTTGCTGTCTATGTCAATGACCAGCTGGAGTGGATGGAACTCTGCCTGGGCATGGATGAGGAACCAGCTGAAAGCTTATGGGTCAGGAGTAAACAGAAGGCAGGGACAGGTGACATTGTAGTTCGGGTCAGCTACAGGCCACTGCACCAGGAAGAATGAGCAGATGATCCCTTCTATAGTCAGTTGCAGCCACACATTCACAAGCCCTTGTCCTCTTTGGGGACTTCAACTACCCTGATATCTTTTGGAGGGACAACATAGCAGGACACAAGCAATCCAGCAAGTTTCTGGAGTGTGTTGGTGATATGTTCCTTCTCCAAATGATAGAAAAGCCAATGAGGAGAGGTACTATGCTGGACCTTTTTCTCAACAAAAAAAGAAGGGCTGGTGGGCAAATGTGAAGCTCAAAGGAAGCCTTGGCTGCAGTGACCATGAGATGGTGGAGTTCAAGAACCTTAGGGCAGTGAGGAGGCTGCACAACAAACCAACTTCCCTGGACTTCAGGAGTCCAGACTTCGGTCTCTTCAGAGATCTACTTTGTGGAGTACCATGGGATGAAGCTCTGGAGGGGAGAGGGGCCAAGGAAAGCTAGTTAGTGTTAAAGGATCACCACCTCCAAGATCAGAAGCTCATCCCGACAAAGAGGAAACCAGGCAAAAATGTCAGGAGGCTTGTATGGATGAGCAAAGAACTCCAGAACAAACTTAAATGCAAAAAGGAAGCTTATAGGGGGTAGAAGCGAGGACAGACAGACTGTGGAATACAAAGAAACTGAGCAGCCAGGGATCAGGTTAGGAAAGTCAAAGCCCTGATAGAATTAAATCTGGTGAAGTATGTCAAGGACAGCAAGCAAAAGCTTTTATAGGTACATTGGTGATAAAAGGAGGAGTAGGGAGAATATAGGTCCTCTCTGGAAGGAAACAGGAGATCTGCTTTCCCAGGATGTGGAGAAGACTGAGGTACTCACTGAGAGACTCAATGACTTTTTTTGCCTCATTCTTCACTGGCAAGGGCTCAAGCCACAATGCCCAAGTCATAGAATCATAGAATCATAAAATCATAGAATCACTAGGTTGGAAAATACCTCTTGGATCATTGAGTCCAACCATTCCTACCTGCCATTAAACCACGACCCTGAGCACCTCGTCTACCCATCTTCTAAACACCTCCAGAGATTGTGACTTAATCACCTCCCTGGGCAGCCTGTTCCAGTGCCCAATGACCCTTTCTGTGAAATTTTTTTTCCTGATATCCAGTCTGAAACTCCTCTGGCGTGGCTTGAGGCCATGTCCTCTTGTCCTATCACCTGTTACTTGGGAGAAGAGGCCAGCAACCACCTGAGTAAAACTTCCTTTCAGGTAGTTGTAGAGAGCAATAAGGTCTCCCCTCAGCCTTTTCTCTAGGCTAAACAACCCCAGCTCTCTCAGCTGTTCCTCATAAGATTTGTTCTCCAGACCCTCCACCAGCTTTGTTGCTCTTCCCTGGACATGCTCCAGAGCCTCAACATCCTTCTTGTGGTGAGGGGCCCAGAAATGAACACAGTATTCGAGGAGCAGTCTCACCAGTGCTGAGTACAAGAGAAGAATAACCTCCCTGGACCTGCTGGTCACACCGTTTCTGATCCAAGCCAAGATGCCATTGACCTTCTTGGCTACCTGGGCACACTGCTGGCTCATCTTCAGTCGCTGTAAACCAACACCCCCAGGTCCCTCTCCTCCAGGCAGTTTTCTAGACAGACTTCTCCTAGTCTGTAGCACTGCACAGGGTTGTTGTGCCCCAAGTGCAGGAACTGGCACTTGGCCTTGTTAAACCTCATGCCACTGGTCTCAGCCCAGCGGTCCAGCCTGTTCAGATCCCTTTACAGGGCCTCCCTACCTTCCAGCAGATCAACACTTTCACCCAGCTTAGTGTCATCTGCAAACTTGCTAAGGGTGCACTCGATGCCTTCATCCAGGTCATTGGGAAAGACATTGAACAGGGCTGGACCCAGCACTGAGCCCTGGGGAACCCCACTTGTCGCTGGCCTCCAGATAAAGTTAACTCCATTTCCCACCACTCTCTGGGCCCAGCCATCCAACCAGTTTTCCACCCAGGAGAGTGTGCACCTGTCCAGACCGGTGGCAGACAGAAAATTACAGAATGCAAAGGCAGGGACTGGGAGATCGAAGAACCACCCACAGTAGGAGAGGATGAAGTACAAAGCCATCAAAAGAATGGTGCGTAAATCCACGGGACCTGATGAAATGCATCTGTGGGTCATGAGGGAAATGGCAGATGAAGTTGTTAAGACACTGACCATCATATTTGAGAAGTTGCGGAAGTCCAGAGAAGTTCCCACTGACTGGAAAAGAGGAAACAACCCTCCCCACTTCTTAAAAATTATAGTAAGGAAAACCCACAGAACTGCAAGCTGGTCAGTGTTGCTTCTGTGCCCAGCAAGATCATGGAGTAGATCCTCCTGGAAACTCTGCTGAGGCACTTGGAAAATAAGGACATGATTGGTGACAGCCAACATGGCTTCACTAGGGGCAAATTGTGCCTGATGAGTTTGGTGGCCTTCTGTGATTGGGCTACAACATTGGTGGATAAGGGGAGAGTAACTGACACCATCTATCCGGAATTGTGCAAAGCATTTGACACTGTCTTCCACAACATCATTGTCTCTACATTGGAGAGACATTGATTTGATGGATGATCTACTCAATGGATTAGGAATTGGCTGGATGGTTATACTCAAAAATTTGTGGTCAACAGCTCAATGTCCAGGGAGAGGCTGGTGACATGTGGTGTTCCACAGGGGACGGAACTGGGACTAGTGTTGTTTATCATCTTTGTCAGAGACATGGAGAGTGAGATTGAGGGCATCCTCAGTCAGTTTGGCATGGACACCAAGCTTTGTGGTACAGTTGACACATTTGAAGGGAGGGATGCCATCCTTCCAGAGGGACTTTGATAGGTGGGCCTGTGTTTACATTGGGTTTGCTGGTTTCACTAGGTGTGCTTTTTTTTTTTCATTGGGGAAAATAATGTATGCAGTATCCAAAATGTTAGCAAGCCTTCATTTACATTAATGCTAGATATTTTAAAATGCCTGCTTTATGAGCTGCCTTCTCCATTTTCACATCTCATAGGCATTGCTAAATCAAAATATAAAAGCCCCTGAAGTAAACAGTTCACTTACTACTGCAGTTTTCATCCATGAGTGTGTGCACTTATCTTTTCTTTCCATCACTATATGGCTTACTAGAGTTCTGTTTCAAAGTCCATTAAGACAACTTTGAAGCGTGGCCTTCATCTGATATGCAGTTTGCACAGAAGTGGTGGTCTAACTGTGCCTATTGTTAGCAAAATTACTAGAAAATATTATTGTGTCAGATAAAAATAAATAAATAGTTTCATAATATGTAATAAGGATTATGAAGAGGTTCAAAATACTGTACAGGCTGGCATAACTCAACACTGATGATGTTGTCTGCTTTGTGTCTTGAACTACTTTATGCCCTATTACTGATCTACTCATCAGTTCTGTGTTTGATCTCCATGCCTGAAAGCAGCTTGAGGGAGCATTTGCAGAAATAAGCGGCCATTAGGGAGACCATGTAGCAAGCCTAATTCTGAGAATACTGCCATATTTTACCACTGGCCAACACCACAAAAGTGCTGCCAGTCTTGGTGCAGTTTGGTTCTAGAAGTTTCATACATAGAGTTTGTATATGTGAATGACAGAGTATGAATCCTTCTTAAATTTTTTTTTTGGGGTAAAGCAGTAATTCATTAATAGCCAGACATAGCTCAAGGTTTTGGAACAACATGGTCTTCTTAACTGTTGAAAAGGTCGCGAGGAAAATGGTTTTTGGAGTGTGTTCAAATTATTCTGCAAACTGCAGGTTTGCATGTTGGTTTGGGACAGATTCTCAAGTTTAAATACTTTGGTTTTGTACTGTAGCTATGATATAAATTAATAATTTAAGTTAAATTAATATTTCCTTTAAATATATATAGTCATAAATTGTTTACAAGAGTGTTGGGACCTTTTCTTTTAAACTTATCTTCCTTCTCAGAGAGTACAACATAGTGCTAAAATCATGCATATGCACTTCTCTAGATCAAGAAATGCTTTGTAATAAATCCTGAGTTCTATGAGGACTAAACATGACCTGCTTGACCTGCTAAGTAACGTTCACCTCCAGGTGTAGACCAAGACTGCAAAGTTCTCAGTATTTTTGAAGACTGAAAAGTGAAAAATTGAATTTCAGAGATATAGGAAAATAAAGCTAGAATAGAAAACACTCCATGGCTTTTGTACCATTTTATTGTAAACTGTCTAAGTAGGCATATGCATCTATATAAACGGGGTTTATACCATGAGTTGAAGGAGCAGCAAGGACAGCAACTAGTAAAGTCTCATTTCTTGGTGTTTTAAATAGCTGGTTCAGAGAACTGTCTTTATAAAGACCAGAGAAAACTGGGTTTTTTACTAATGCTTGTATGAGCTACTTTGCAGAGTTCTCTGCTGATAATCAGATGATGAATGAAACAATGAAACATGCAAATAACAAGGAGGAATATTTCTCTATCATGTCCTTGTGCTGACCATTTTGGAAATGTGCGATGTGATATCACCTGTTAAATGTTATGTGCTTAGCTTTAGAGAATTTCAGAGAGATCAGTTAGTATGCAAAATGTTTACCTAAATTGCCAGCATTCTAAGACTAGAAGGCTCTGGATTGGTAGTCCTGCATTTTGAATTTCATAATTAAGTAGTGGCTGGGTATAAGCTTAAATGCTGTACCTTTTCAGCATGAACAACCTGTCTGTCTGAGGCAAAGCAGTGACTGAGTTATATTTTTTCACAGTCTCATGTTAAATAAAATAAACCATTGCAAAAACATTTTATAAATTAAACAAAGGTGGCACTAACCATTTTAAGCAAAATATTTTTAAGTGTAGTTTTTCTTGCAGTCTCAAATTTTAATAAGATGAGAGCTTAAACAAAAAAAATATTTACAACATCACACTTCATTCTTCAAAAAACTCTGTAAATATCTAATTTCACTTTAACTTGCTCTGGCTTTTGTGCAGCAGCTTGATTTTGTTCCTTATCCATCCCTGCTTCTTCCAATCCAACCCCCATACCACATGCTCTGCAATTCCTCCTGTTCCCATTTCATCCTTCTGAGAACTGCTGAGTCTAAGTACATTGAGAACACTAGGACACGTCCCAAAACCCATAAAGTTAACCCTTAAGCGTCCCATGACACACTGCATAAACTCAGGGAAATAGTCCTTGCATATCTTTGTCAATCTACACACTTCTTAGCAGCTGCTGCTACCCTGAAATTAATAGAATTATGACAGAGGATACCTTCCTAAGTGGACCAATGAGACGTTACAATTAAGGGGTTAATTACCATAATTTGTGTACTGTATTTAATGCCACTTCTCTCATCAGTTCTCTTGCTGTCCCTTATTCACCCACTGCATTTCCTAAAGAACTGAAGATAAAAATTTTAGATGAAATCTTAACAAAACCATCAGAGCATGGATAGTGTGTGCTTGGGTATCTAAAACCTCTTGTCTTCCAAAGCAGTGAAATAGTTAAGATCTTTAGCATAAGAAAAATAGATTTCAGTACTTCTTTGTTATTCCATTGCTATAGGGTTTGCTGTAATCATACTCTTTAATTTATTTGTAATTTTTCTTCTGTTGAATAAACCCTGCAGGTTTATGTTTCCATAAATTATTGTATGTATGTATTTTTTTATGTATATATGCATGCATTATTCAGAACCTAAAACCATATGGAGAATTCTGCTTTCTTGGCTCTTTTGTTTTTTGGGGGTTTTTTTCTTGGGTTTTTTGTTTTGTTTCTATTTTTTTGTACCAGGATGTAGTAAAATGTTCTGAGATGCTGTTAAGTCTTTAAGTTACAAAATCTAGATTCCACCTTAAAAATGTTCCATACTGTATGTTGCATAGCCTGGGGTGCTGACTGGCTGCCAAATATCTATCAGAGAGTGATTTATGTTATATGATATGTTCCTCAGCCCAAGTGGGGACTGTTTAGTTGAAATATGAGAAAGGAGAGGCCTCGTGCTCTCAAAACCATGATGACAAGTTTCTGTTTGGCTTTCTGAGGGAACATATAGTACAAAACGTGCCATATTTTACAACACCAGAACTTATGTAAGGAACAAAACTAAATTTACTTAACCCCTAGTTTCATTAGCTTTTCCTTTTTTCCCCTTTCTCTCTATTTTTTTTTTGTGAAGTCTGCTTATTATTGCAAAAATTCCCCTTTTTCTATTGTTGTTTGTAGGGCTTGTGACATAGAATTGCAATAGCTCGATTCTGAAAATTAAAATATTTTCAATAGCTATTAGCTTTGTGAACATATTTTTAAAATGAGATTTCAGACTCACTTTTTAAATTTCATTAGTACTTTCCTTTCAACACTAACTAAAACCTGTGTTACGATTTCTGATGTTTTCTGTTCTGAAAAGTATTTTTCCTTGCAGCTCTAAAAAAGTACTTCTCCTATGCAGCTTTAGAAATCCACACTTCACCATGCCTGGGTAGAACAATATGGACAGTGACCTCTAGGGTCTTGAACAAGAAAATTCCTCATGATTTTGTAGCAATATTCAGGGATATTTACCACCGGAGGTGGTGGTGGGGAAAGCTGTCTGTTTCATTTAGCTGGTATATCTGTTTCAAATAGACATTCAGTCACCATGGTACATAAGTGCTAAAATGTAGCATGGAACAGAAGCAAACTTAAACCCTCACTGCCTAAAGTGGATTTATTTCTTTGTATCATTATATTATCTTTCTTTCAATATCCTCTCTCTGCTTTTGTTATTTCCAAGTTTCTCTGTGGGAAAATGGCTGATATGAAAGGCTGTCTTTACACTGGACAGTGAAAATGATCAGCGTAGAGTGTACTCTTGTTTTGGATAAAGCCTTTCACAGCTGCACAGTAAGTACATATTATCTTCAGCATTTTGTACCTACAGTGTGTGGAAAGCCTGAGCCCAGACAGAACATGAAGCAAGTAAATGTTATCAAAACACGTAGCCTCTGTTTATAAAAACTTAAAATCCTCACTACATGAAGAAACACTTAAATCTAAGGAGTCTAAATGTAGAAGGAAACTAATATTTTTATTTTCTTTCTACAAATTAACAATTATGGCAAAGGCCATATCTGGTCTGATGCATCTAAGGAGTACTTTAGGGTCTGCAACGGCATTGTTCCAGTTCTGTATTCAACTGAAGACCCAGAACCAGGCTGGCACTGTCCTGTATCTGAATTTCTGCTGAAAAGTATGGGTCCGATAGAGCTGGGGAGTTACCTGGCTAAGATCCCAGTCCTGGCAACTGGGAGCACAAGATCATGGCATATGTAATGGCATCCTTCCTCCACTCAGCCCAGATACATCTAGGAAGAAAAAAGTAATACACCCTATTACATAACAGGAAACTGTTAACAGAAAAAGAAATTTGCCTCTTCTGAGTCCCTAAACACAAGGCCTTATTTCAATGAGATTCACTGAGGGCATAGATAACTTCCACATATGTGATTTGCACAGTTATTTGAAGATGCTGTAAATCAATATATGGACTTCAGGGGTCACTTTGTCTTCAGTCCATTGAGGCTGTTGGGATGAAAGATTACGTTTTTATGATGGAGACGCAGAAAGCAGAAAATGAATATGCACTGTTTCAAGGCATCATAATGACAGAGAAGAGACTGACAACGACATTGGCTAAATAAAATGTGACACAGGTATGTTTCTGTTTATGTAGATTATTTTTCTTGCTCAGTCAAATTTAAATCTCTGTGAAGTCAATTTCACTGTCTATCAATAAATAGCAGAAGAAGCTAAATCAACATTGGCTATTGAGGTTGACTATTCTTTCAGTTCCTGTGTCAATATACTATTGACAGAGTTCTTCAGGATCAGTTTTTGACCTGTTCTGGATATGCGCAAGTCCTCAGAAAAGACCTTCTCTGAAGGTTTTTAAAAGCGCTGATTTTTCTTGTGTTATCCACAAGCTCAGGCATGGCAATCTGTTGTTGTGTAATACAGCTTATTTTTTGAGAAAAGATGCAAATTTGGAAACTGACTAAGAGATACTCATGTGCCTAGACTGTGAGCAATTGTTAGTTTGGGAATGCAAATGCTCCATCACCCAGAGATGTGCAGCTATGTGACTTCACTGCATATGTCTCCCAAGACTGATATTTAGTTTGACACTTTCTTACCTTCAATTCAATCTGAGGTATTCTGTAATATATATTTAGATACCTGTGGCTTTTAAAAGTCCTGAATCAAATGTTAACGTAGGTTACCCTGTATTTGAGCACACTCACTGCAATACTTGTGCTATGCAAGGAGACAGAATCTTTCCAGCGTTTAAGAATGAGTTGACAGAGAAAGACATAAGCCTGTGAACAGACTAATTCTCTAGTGTGTGATCAATGTGAATCTTCAGTTATGTTCTGAATTAATCTTCCTTCCTGGGTGGCTTTAAGTTAATACTACACAAATTACTGCCTAAGCTGAGTCAAGGATCTCACCTGTCTTGAAGTCTCAACATTTTTCCATTCAAACAGGCACAAGTACCACGATTTTGTGTAAAGTGAACCAGCCTCTTCTACCACAGTAACAGCTGTTTTTCATCTGGAAGATACATAAGCAGATTAACAGCAGAATATGGAGTGTCACACAGAAAATACATGACAAGCTACTGAGATTCATAGCAGGACATTTTGATTGTCTTCCTGCTGCATCTCATGGTGCTACATTTATATCTGATGTCCTGAAATACTGTTGCTTTGTAATCAGTGTAGGAGTGTGTCTATGGAATGCTAACTACTGACTATTTTGGATGACCATGACCTTTTGCAAAAATTGACAAAATAATCTTAAGGTCTCTCAGCCTGGGAAATGCTGGTATTTTCTGCTACTTTACTGACAATACTAAAAAGATGTAGTTGTGTTTAATAGAATGTTGTTAGGTTGTCTTATATCTGGTCTGCAAAATTGTTAGAATTTGTGAGCTGTTGAAGGTTATGGGTTCACCAGCAACTTTTCCTCACTTGGGAATAATCCCTTTCTATCTCAGAGTATAAACAACTCCATTAATGCTAAAATAATTGTTCAAGACATTTTCTAATACTTGGGTATTCAGTAGAAGTAAGTGCTGAGACTTGCAACTTGGCTAGCTGCTGCAGCAAGCAAACATCCTGTCAAAGTGCCCGGCACTCTGTGTTCTTGCATGATTGGCAGGAAACAGTGTGTTTGGGGAAAGGGAAGATGGACATTACAAAAACTGTAGACTTGTTTTCCCAAAGCAATACCATGATTGCAAAGAAGCCTTCTTTTTAAACATTTGCTGTTAGCTTAGTGTGTTGCATGGGTAAGTGGGGGAAGGGATGGTTAGAGGATGTGATTTCTTAACGTATAACTGAGGCTTATTATAACTGATGCATTATACACATATTTGTTTTCTGCTAGGCTGTGCATCAGCTGCACTTCAATATGCATTGAACTAAAACCACCTATCTGTATGTGCCTAGCCCACTATTGTTCATTTCTAGTACACCATATTGGCATTAGTTGCCACATTATCTTGATCTAATTAGATCTGCCTTTACTGTCACTGGGCAATGCAGATAGCTTTCTGCTTATTTGTTCTGTTACTGGTCACATCACAAGGCAGACCAGGCGGTTTTGCCCCACTAGTGCCATCTTAGCACTCTGCAGAAGGAGAATTTTAATCTCTGTGGGGCATTGTGTACAAGTCCTGTTCAACAAAGCTGCAGTGTGGCTGTGCTAAACAAGCATGTTCTTCAGCTGACTGGACAATGCCTCCTCCCCAGTCACTCTTTAAAACACATAAAGTTGTGCTGAGTCATGGAACTCCTAAGATGGTGAAGAGAGAGAGAGCTCTTTATATGATTGTAGTCCTCCAACCTGAAATCCTTCTGGCTGTCTTTGACATCTTCCTCCTGAAAAGCAGTCCGAAGAAATGTATTAGTTTTATACATCTATACAGGTAATCAGGTGATTATTTTAGCTATCTATACAGCACCCAGTCAGGTAAGGCATGTCAGGAGGGGACTGATGAATCAAAATGTATTTGAAAGATAGTCAAAACAGGGAAGGAGAATCTGCTATTTTTTTTTTATTTCTTCCCAGTAGGCATATCTAGTAACATATCTGCTTATCTGTGTGACCCAACGCATCTCCTGAAACCACTGAGATAAACTAAAGCTAGATCTTGAAAAAGAAGAGGAAACAAGACATGAAAATGATGACTAAGAGTGCTGTGGTGAAGGTGCAAACCAGCTGTCTTGTTTCTGAAAGAGCTCTTCACAGGACATTAGAAAATCTGCAGAACTGTTTTTCTGTTTCACTTTGTGCTGAATTCATTGGCTGTCAATGGAATAAAAGAAACAGGAATGTTATGAGTTCTAGATCTGCTTGCTACTAACATTTAGATTAAGTAATGGAAGTAAGCTTCCAATAACCTTGGGATGAGAGATAATGTACCAGCTATTTTTTTTTTTCAACTATGAAAGAGCTTCTGCTATTTTGAAAGGCTCTTGAACAAAAAGATGTTTATGATGTCACCCTTTTTTTATGTGTGCAATACCATCTGGCACATTTGCATCAGCAACTGCTTAATATCAACTGTGGTCCCAGCAAGGAGCTTAATCAATTTTGGAAGCAAATTTGAGTAACAATGAGAAAGTTAAGTTTCTGTTCATTGGTTAGAAATAAGACTATTTGCATTCCCTCACAGTGACAGACACAATGCAAAGCAGAAATTGTGTTGGTGTAGACGAGGAGTTTCTCTGAGGTTACTTGGTTTTCTCTGAAGTTACATGTCTATATGTTCATGGATCACTGTAGACATTTATTCCTTAGTTACAGGTGGATGCACTAGGTCTCCTAGGTAGATAACAGGGCAGGACCACAATAGAATTGAACTCCTATATGGCTATTTCTCCTCTATAAAATCTTAATCTACAAATCTTAATCTACAAATAATAGATATGCAGAATGAAGCAAAAAACCCCAGCCAATCCTAATAAAACTGAGCCCTGCAGCAGTATTAGCGTCAGACCTTAGTCATGGCAAGAATGATAAAGTTTCCACTGGATGAAAAGATGGTGCTATTTTTATTCTAAAAACTTGACGTGGTCCTTCCTCTAGAATTTTTCTCCTTTTTACTGGAAGTGGGTACTGGATGTTTGAAGAGAGCTGACATAACTGTAGACACAGTAGGAAGTACAATTTGTCTGCATGCTCTGCAGCCCAAATGCAGGAATGCGGGCAAGTGTGTCATACTGTTGACCATGGCAACAGACCACACAGGTGAGTTCACAGGAGCTTGGGAGATGCCTTCCAACCTTGCTGTCTAGAGGAGTAGTAACTGGCATCAGCACAGCTGTAGGACTCTGCTTCATTAGGGTTGGCTGAAGTTTCTTTACACTGTGCTGCATATCCTTAGACTTAGTTTTTGCTACATGATTGTAGGTCTGTAAGTCAGTGATCCTGAGGAAAAAGCACCATTTTCACTGTAGTATTTCTGTCCTGGACTAAAAAGTGAAGTTCAGTGGCATACAGAAGGATCAAATCAACAATTATTATACTTTCTTTTAGGTTTAAGAGCATTTTTAAAGTATTTTCATCTAAAAGAAGACCAAAATTTTTTGTGCTTGACCAAGAAAAGCCATCTCCAAGTATAAGATTTGTCCCGTGCCAGATGTGGTGTGCAATACTAAGAAGGAAGGTAATGGGAAAGAAAGAAAAAGGAAAGGAAGAGAAGAGGAAAGAAGGTGTGACGTAGGCGAGGACAGTAGAATAAGGTCAGGACACCCAGATTAGTAATCCTGGTAAAAAGTCCCTCAAAATATTAAATGGGAAATAGCCAGAGTTTTACATTTGCATCTCAAGAGGAGTGTTTAAAATAATTATTTAATTATTGGAATCAACAAGTGATGTTATGAGGCATACTGCAGGATATGCCCTGCTTTATAAACTGTTTTCCTGTGTAGGATCAATATGGTAAGGATCCGTGTTAACTGAGGTTGCATTGTTTCATGGCAAATCCTTCCTTTACAAATTGATAAAAAGGCTGATTTATTTGCAGAGTTTAATCTTACCCTGATTAGTGATCACTTCATCACTTGAAACGCTAGAGCAGGGGGGATTTAGAAAAGAGAGAACGTTTCCTATTTGTCTTTAAAATAAAAGCCATTGGACACCTGGCACCCTATAAATACTGTGGCACTGTACAACAGCAAATACAGGCACAATGCAGTGCTTATTCTCAGTTGGAATCCATCTGTACACTACAGTAGTAAGACAAAAGAGGATTGTTAGCACTTAAAGGCACCTTGACGCAGTCATACCACTTGACTGTTTTATTAATTGCCCCATCTGTTAAGTGAGAACTTTCTGACATAGGTTGGTACGTGCTCTTAAACCCCTTGGTCTGCTTCCGATTGGTTCCACATGTGTTTGTATTTGTTCTCAGTAGGCAGAGATTCCAGAGAGAAAATGAACCGCTGCAGATCGATTGCAGTACCAGTCATGCAGAAGACATGGTAAAACATGCCACTTCAATCTGGTTTGCTGTTAACTCTTAGAACACAGAAAATTAAGGGGGAGAGAGAGGGAGAGAAACCAGTTAGCTGCCACTGGGAGAAATTAGATTGTTGTCATGACTTCCGAATTACTCATCTCGTTAGGGGCTCTCTGCCTTCTAATAATTCTTGGCATATTACATTTCCAGAGCTACCTCTCTTAAAGCTACGTATTTTACTATAGACAAGCCAGACCATATTACCATGATGTGAAGGATTACAACTCCGTGCTGTGTATTCCTGCTCATTCCTCATTGACTGGATAATTCTCTGACAAAATTACAGTAGCAATAGCAGTGACCAAGACCTAGAGTGACGAAAGCCAGAGCATTTGAAGGTAAGGCCATGATTCACACCAGCAGGAATAAAACAAAGGTGTAGTGTTGTTCAGTGTTTGCAGAGGGTGTAGGTTCACTTCCTTGAATTTTTGTTTGGCATTAATAACATTATTTAGAATTGTATTATAAAACATGATTTAAAAGGCATTAAAAGAGAATTTGTAGTTTGAAAATGCGGACAGTAATCCAAGACATTTCAATTTATTGAGAAAGTGGGATTAAAATAAAAAAATCAACTTCATCTGAACTCACAGGTAGAAAAGCAGTACTCTTATTAGTTGAAAAGGACTGTCAGTATTGTACTTGGCCAATGCTCTAAAACATGGTGGTGAATTTCTGAACTTTGAAGATGACTTTTGTGAACTGCACACATGCATTCATAAATTTATGCTTGAGGGAGGCAATTGGAACCTGTTTTCGCAAAAATCCAAGGCAGGACAAAAATCTCCTGATGTAGTGCCACAATTACTAAAGGCTACATTACATGCAAAAGTTCACATAAACCAGTAATTTCTCATAGAATAATGGAATCATTTAGGTTGGAAAAGACATTTCTAAGTCCAGCCACTAACCTAGCACTGCCACACTACCACTAACCATGTCCTTGAGTGCCTCATTTACACGTCTTTTGGATGCCTCTGGGGATGGCAATTCAACTGCTTCCTTGGGCAGCCTGTTCCAATGTTTGACAACCCTTTTTGCGAAGAAATTTTTCCTGATATCTAGTGTAAACCTTCCCTGATGCAACCTGAGGCTATTTTCTCTCGTGCTATTACTTGTTGTTTGGATGAAGACAGTGACACTCACCTAGCTACAGCCTTCTTTCATGTAGTTGTAGAGAATGATAAGGTCTCTCCTGAGCCTCTATTTCTCTAGGCTAAACAGCCCCAATTCCCTCAGCTGCTCCTCATAAGACTTGTTCTCTAGACCATTCAGCAGCTTTGCTGAAGCTGCCAATGCTGATGCAGCAGCTGATTATCTGTTTAGTCACACATAGTATCAGCTAAGTAACACTGGGTTTCTTAAAAAGCAGAACTAATGGAGGTAAGTAGAGTTAGGTACTGGACAGCACAGGCTTTGGCAGCATTTCCTTGAAACTAGCTAATTGCCCTAAACTTTTCTGAGCTTCTTCATATTGAAACCTAATGATTGTACTGGTTATGATTGTTGGGCAAGTCACAGGACAGTATGAAATTTGAATTCTTGTAGGAAAAATCAAGGACATGCATTTGAGAGGAAGAGAAATTGTATTGTACTGGACTTCTGCCACATAAGGTAGACAATATCCTGTTTGTCATTCTGGTCAGCTGCCCCAGGTGTGACCCATCCAACCTCTTGCCCACTCCAAACCTACTCATTCTGGCTCACTCTCACTCACACTGCTTTATTCCTTTATAAATTCCTTTATTCAATCTAATATGCCCATGTCCCTCCTGTACTTGGGAGGCCAGCACTGAACCCAGCACCCAGGTGTGTCTCACAAGGGCTGAGGAGAGGCAAAGAATCACCTCTCTCGATCTGCTAACAATGCTTTTCTTAATGCAACCTAGGAGACTGTTGTCTACCTCAGTTGCAAGAGAACATTACTGCCCCATGGTCAGCTTGTTATACATCATGACTCCCTAGGGCCTTCTATCCAGCCTGTTAGCCCTCAGTGTGTACTAGTGCCTAAGGTTATTCTGCCCCTTTGTCCAATTGCATGAAGTTCCTGTCTGCCCTTTTCTCCGGTCTGTCCAGGTTCTCCTGGATCATAGAATCATAGAATCATAGAATAACCAGGTTGGAAGACACCCACTGGATCACCAAGTCCAACCATTCGTATCAAACACTAAACCATGCCCCTTAGCACCTCGTCCACCCATGCCTTAAACACCTCCAGGGAAGGTGACGCAACCACCTCCCTGGGCAGCCTGTTCCAGTGCCCAATGACCCTTTCTGTGAAAAATTTTTTCCTATTGTCCAGACTCAATCTCCCCTGGCAGAGCTTGAGGCCATTCCCTCTTGTCCTGTCCCCTGTCACCTGGGAGAAGAGGCCAGCATCCTCCTCTTTACAACCTCCTTTCAGGTAGTTATAGAGAGCCATGAGGTCTCCCCTCAGCCTCCTCTTCTCAAGGCTAAACAATCCCAGCTCTCTCAGCCGTTCCTCATAAGGCCTGTTCTCCAGCCCCTTCACCAGCTTTGTTGCTCTTCTCTGGACTCGCTCCAGAGCCTCAACATCCTTCTTGTGGTGAGGGGTCCAGAACTGAACACAGGATTCAAGGAGCGGTCTCACCAGTGCCGAGTACAGAGGGAGAATAACCTCCCTGGACCTGCTGGTCATGCCGTTTCTGAGGAAGGATATGAAGTAAAAAGAGGTGACAGTATAAATGACTAAAGAAAACTAGAAGTTGGACCTCACAGCTAAGTGCGTGTTTGCTGAGTCCTCCTGGGAAGATCTCACCCACTTCTCTGGAACTTCCGCAGCAGATAATCTAAACTGACATTCACCTTGGCTGCATTACAGAAGTAGTTTTCTACCAGGACAAACTGTTGCTGAACAGCAGCCCCACTGAATTACTCATGCTTTTCTTTAGCAAGCATTCATTCTTTAGCAAGCATTCATTTTTCCATAGCAGGCTTTCACTTTTTTTCTCTCTTTTTTTTTTTCCCTAGTGCTTACTAAAACATTCTCAGTCCTCCTTCCTCTACCCAGACTTGCTAGGTGTGCTTCCATAGAGTAGTTGTATATCATCCACTCACAGAACTTCGATGGGAAGCGAACACAGTTTTGACCAATTTTGTAAAGCAGTTTTGTGAGTGTGTGGGAAGTGGAAGTGAGAAAAAGTTGTTGTTCTTGCTGCCTTTGCCTTCTGTTTTTTTACTTTAGCGAGAAAAACAAGACTTTAAATGCTAACGATACAGGGAGAGCCTGCCTCTCTCTATCCTGGCCTACAATATAAAAGAGCCTAGATATGAACAAGACAAATTGCAATATGTTTGCACAATGGGAACTTTATTTAGAATAGCATCAAAATGATTAGATTGGATAAGCAATTATTCAGTTGCTCAGCTGCCTCTAGAAAATTGTTTAGTGAAAAGGGTGGGATGATTTAGACCAACATTTATCCTCCCAAAATCCTGACAGTCAACAATGTTTTTCTCACTTCTCCTGAGAAACAGGACTTCCTAAGACCATGGTATTTGAAATATGAACAAATTAAACAAATAAGCATAAGTGTTTTTCTACTAAAGAGCCATTCATTTGTGCTTGACTTTTCATAAAAAAAGGTGCTACAGAAAGTCTAGCTACAAATATTTGTTACAAGATTTCTTCTGTAGGGGAGCATCTTTTTTTTTTTCTTCAATCAACATTCAGCTTCTAATTGGTTTACTTCTCAGTCAGCTTGGTCAGTAAAAAGGCATAAATCTGGCTACTTCATTCTACTGTTTAATTTTTTCCTGCGGCATTTTCTCCTTTTGTTTACTGTCTGCTTAAGAGTAGCTGAAAATTAGTGGACCTATGTGTAAAGTAACGTGCTAATGTGTTAGGTATTTGATAGGATTTGTCCTTACACCAGTATTGTCTACTGCATACAGACACTGGTGCAAGAGTGCGGAATTACATCTCTGAAACGTGTTTCCCAGATGCAACCATTTGATAGTCGTTACATTAAAACAAAAGTAATGCTGTACACTGGAAACTGATAAAAAAAAATCACTATGCAATCCCATGCTGTACCTGTTATTATGCTTTCTTCCATTCAAACAGCCTCAGATTCATAAACACTGATGAACAAGAGAATCTGCTTTTATTTTCATGTGTTAAGGATAGCATGACACAACTTGCCTGGAATTTTGTTTTGCTTCTTGTTTATGAGGTTACCCCTTGGTCATTAAAACTAGAATTGTCCATCATCATCAGTTCTTCTGCTATGTTATAAGTGCAAGCAGAGGGCCAACATGCAAACTAGAGTTACCCACATCCAGGTTTTGGGCTGATACCTGGAACTTTCACATGGTTGTAAGAAAATTCTCATGATGCACTTTTCAGTTCTCCTCTTACTAGCAGGAAACTTGAACTCTTTAAACTTGCTGTAAAGCCTCGGTTTATGATGCAAAAGCTCGTTAGAAGCCCTTATTGTGGCAGGGAAAAAAATGCATCTTGATAGATAGTTCTGGGAGAGGCAGGAACCTTGTTCCAGGTGGTGAAGACCCTGCCTCAGGTGGTTTTCCTATAGGTGGTCCAGTGTTCCTCTTATTGCAAGGGGCTGGAGGTGTGTGAGTAGGGGCTGATCAGTACCATCTATCCTGCCTTCTCAATGATCTTCATTTACAGTGATGTCGTCTGCATGGAGGCCCAGTGCCAGCCATGTGTGTGGGACCACAGGTATAGGTGCGTGCCATAAGTTGCCAACAACTGGAAGGACAGGAGAATCTTCATGTTGTCTGAGTGCATATGTCAGTGTCTGCAATCCCTAGCAAACATCAAGCAAGACTGGTTCAAAATAGGGTAAGAGATTTGGTAGTCACATATTTGAGTGGCCCTGACTCTGAGCTACGTGCTACTGAGACCAGAAGGTCTACCAGCTGGGTACTGGAATGGCCATGGGCCCAAGCCAGCAACTGCAGAGACCAGGTATCTGAGCTGGGTACTAGTAAGTTCTGTGGATCTGGATCACCTGCCAAGGATACTTGTTTATGTGTACATAAAGCAACTGGGAGGCAATGAAGTCTAGTGCTACTGGACAGTGTGTGTGTATATATATAAAAATATGTATATATTTCCATTAATGGTATTTTGTCCTGGTCAGCTAGAGGTGGAACAGGATGAGGATTTTAGTCTGGTTTTCATAAATGCTGTTTCTTCTCTCTGTGAGGTTTGCTGCGTGTACTGGTATATGTGTATTTTGTCTGTGTGCTCCTCTGACTGTTGGGAACATATGCTCAGGCTCACATCTTGTTGAGCCTCGGGACTTTGAGCTGCAGCAGACTCAACAATGTTGAGCTGGTGGATTCAGCAGTTCTTAATATATACTTGTAAGACCTTCCATTATTTAGAACACTAACCTATGGACTCTGAAGTACCATTCTTGTCATCCTACACTTAGGAAAGCTGAGGCAGAAAAGACATTATGCAATTCACGCAGCAGGCCAAAGGCATTTCATCTACAGTTTTGATCTGCTAGAAAAATCAGACCCACCACATAAGGGTAGTGAATAAAGCAGCATTTTTGAGCTGAGGATACAGTAGATCAAGGAGTGTTGGGCAAGAATAAAAGCCTCCTAGCTGCTCAACTAGCTAGATGTCTGCAAGAGTGAAGAGACTGTAAATGTCTTCCATGCCTCACCTCAGAAGGCAGAGATCACTATTTTGAGAAATATTCGAAGTGAAGACATCGCAAGTTTTATACTACTTGTCCCAAATCAAATCAGAGAAACAAACATGACTGGTGCACTTCTCTTTAACAGAGTATCATATCTTAGGCTGATAAGTTATAACATGTAAGGTGTAATAACTACTGTAATAACACACGCCTTGTTCTTTGATTGTCTTTCTCACTGGGTAGTTTTCCATTCTATCCTCTGCCTTGCTCTGACCCACGAAGCAAAGGAAGTATTTCTAGCACCTAGCATTAAAGTCTTTTGGACAGACCACATTGCATTTAAACTGTTGTGCTACTGGAGGAGCACAACAGCTTGGCATGTGTTTTTTTTCTTATACTTCACACTTGGGTTCCATCAAGAAGCAGTGCCAAGCAGCAACATGTGAAGCCTGTAAATGGTGGCTACACGTATCTTACTGCAGCTACTCTGCAACTCTCAGTTCCTTGCTTCAAACACCACAAAGCAATCCAGATGCAATGCAATGGTGGGATGCTTGGGTTGACTACCTCTCTGCCTGATAAATCTTGGAGACTTTTGTACCCTGAGTTCCTTAGTTGGAGGGAAGCTTGCCAGGACATGGGGCATTTTGAACTGGCACATGGGGGCAGGTGGAGGAGATAGGAGATAAGTCCTGAAGTGAACTCTTTTACAGGAAAATACTGGAATTATTTGGAAAATGCCCTGCTGAGCATCTCTGGATAGCTTTATTTTGTGTGAAAGCCACCTGGAAAATATTCCTGACTCATCTGGGGTATGAAAATAATTTGCCAAAATATCAGCTCGAGCTCAGCTAATTTCAATACTAGTTATTAAGTTGTTATTGACTTAAGCAGCTCTTGGAACGATGCAGGAGTGAAGTCAATGGGTCAGGAAATGTAGGACAGGGGAGGTGGATGCTATCTTCCCTTCCTTTCACTACAAAGGCACAGTATAATAAGTCTCACCTTCAGAGCTCTGCATCTGTGCATTTGTATGTGTTGTGAGACTTTTTTAAAAAAATATGTACAGAAGATTGCATGCACAATAAAAATACATGCACTTGGACATGAATGTATGTGTATATTCTATTCATATGTCTGTCTAAGAACAAGGTCCAGGGAACAGCTTGAAGACATCTATGTAATTGCTTGCATTTCAGTAGGAATTGTTATGACATTATAACTCAGTCACATCAAAATCAAGCTGATTTTTTTCTGTCATCTAAACCTGCCTTAATTTGATAGGAACCACTGGAAATAGGAATTTTCTGTGAAAGGAAACATCACGCCATATATCTTCTGCATCAAAATCCTGTGATTTGAGGAAGGGGCACCAAGCTAATAGTAGCACTGGGATTTTCTACTGGAGCATTTGAGTGGTTAAATGGCACTAAGTTTTTATTACCCCAGGTCTCATTCTGTATATTAGTGATTACAAAGATAAGTCAGTGCTGTATGGAAAAAAAGTAAGAGAAAAAGTGGGTATGGTCTCTGGTTAGAAGAACTGTGCATACAGCCTAAGTCTTTATCTGATGCTGATTATCTGGATCTTTGACAGTCATCCACATACTTCCCTGTGCCTGTCTTGAAGCAAGTGAATTCCTCATACCAGCCAAGTTGTTGCAGTTGCTGGGACACACGTATAAAAATATGGATACTGAAATTAGCTGTACCTATATGGTGTACTTACACTGGGGGATAATGCTGCAGACAGAAACTGAAAGAAGATGATCTGTTCCCTGATTAAATTTTTGTTATTTACTGTGAAGACAGAAATTCCTGTGCTTCAAAAAACCTCCACATCTCTCTGGATGATTATAGGGACTGAGAGAATCTCAAGGGTTCTCCAATGGCAATTATGACCAAACCATTTCAAACCAATGGCTATCTTAGGAAAGACAAAACTAAATTTTGAATAAAGAAAGAACAAATACATTTTCTGATTAAATGGAAACAGTGGCACATTGCTGTGTAGAACTACATGATGACATTGCTCCAGACTGGAAAACAGCTCTATTTTGTTTAAGCCTAGATTCTGGGAAACAGAACTGCATGTATCTCTTCATGAATATCTGTTTCTTGTGGTACTGCAGTATTTGACCAATTACTACTCCGAATGGGTCAAAGACACTCTGTGACAAAATACCTATTCAGACTGAAAACTTAAAGATTTGGGAAACTGATGCATTCACTTCCACAGAATTTATATCAATAAACTTTCCAACAATTTCACAATAAATTTATTGTTTGAAAATGTTACATAAAAATATATTTCAGTGCCCAGAATTTACTCAGACATCTATATTATTATTTTTCTTTCATTCTCTGAAAAAAAAATAAATCCACAAGGTTACTATTTTGACCTGAAGCCTTTTTACCATTTTTTCTCTTTTTAAACAATTTGCTTTGAGGTAGTATATGGACATATAAATGCACATGCAAACACACAGTTAATACTGAATTCACTTAGAAATCACATTTATTGTATTGTAGTTAAAATGAACGGCTTTTGTATCACTTAGATGTTATTTTCTCCAAGTTTATTATAAAGTGCTACATTATGGCATATTTAGGCCATATGGGAGGAGGTTAATCATGATTACATTAAGATCATTAAAGAATGCTGAGGTGTATAGAGTGTTTCTGCATCTCTAACTGACTAGGTGAGAGGGAGCATGCAAAGGCACTGGTCTGGACTGCGATACATGCTAGACTGTTGGGGCAGTTACAGCCATCCCCCTGAAACAGGCACCACATTTGGACTCACTTTGACATAGGTTTTATGTGTATTTGTTACCAATAGATATTTGTTTCATATTTGGGTAAAAAATATCATTTTAAATACCTGTCACTTATCAGTGGTTTGAAATAATTGCAGTATAAGGGGAAAACTATAATACCTTCATTACCTTCCCACTAAAACAAAATGAAATTAAGTGGTCAGGAGTATCAGAATCAGAAGCTGCTGGAATGGTCAGAAAGATGTTTAAGATACATAAGGATACTGGGAGACAAGGAAAGGCTATACCTTCATGAGAAAAGGAATTGTTTCAATACAAAATTGTTATGGTTTTTCTCTACACTTCTTGGTAGGTCTAGGGCTTTCTTTGTGCATGCGTTTGACATATGTACAAATACAGAGGGGGTGAAAAATTAAGAAGAGCAAAAAATTCTCAACATATAACTGCTTTAGGAGGTACTCTTGAATTCCTGTGCTCCCAGGAAATATGTCAGAATAGACTGCTTTATGGTACTTCGAGACTTATCATTTGAGGCTAGACTGGAGGGAAACTGTTCTTTCGATTTGGCTCTAGAACAGAATTTGTAAACAGAAAGCCTCTGTGATGGTGCAACAGGTGGCCCATACACAACTGTGTGTCAGTGGGCAAATGTGCTAATGGTTTGCCTATTAGTGGGTCGTGGGATGTAAGCATCCAGAGTGAAATTTTCCACGAAAGGAGCAGAAATTGCTATATGATAGCAATGTGCCTAGAACAATACTGATGTAACGAACCCTTTAAAGCCCTCCCATCCCAATGAACCTTTCCCTTCTACACCATACTGTCTCTAATAGCAACATTGTATGAGGGGTTTCTCAGCTAAAATATTCAGTATTGTATTAGTAAAGAGTTCATTGAGTCTGAACTACACCTAACAAGGTCCAGCTGCTTAACAGAGGCCTTTTAATGTAAGTTGTTTTGTATATGCAATTGGATCCTTTTTCACTGCTTTTCTTCTACCACCTGCTCAAAGCAATAGGACTCATGCACACTGAAAATAAAGACTACTAAAATGCTGCAGATCAGTGCACCTACAACCTTTGTAACTCTCTTGCTGAATAATGAAGGAATTATGCTTATTTCAATAATATTATAACACTATTTCCAATATATTACTAATAAACTGCTGAAAACATTTAGAGAACATATAGTTTGTAGTTTAGGAATGTATGATTGTTCCACAACCAGCCATTCTTGCAACACAGAAGGGAATATGATGCTGTATTGGAAGCATAAAATGAGAAGGGAATGTTTTCATTACAGAAACTCTGAAAAGTGATTTATGGCCCACTGGTTGCATCTCATATTGGAGAAAGGAAACCTTGGAGGGAGTTCAGCAAACTTTTCAAAGGGCCATCTAAAAAGGTTCCTTATAAAATAAATACACGCTAGCTAGCTAGCTGCTATTCCATGTTTTAACTGCTTTGTGATTCTATTACTCCAAATTTCTTGGAAAACCTTCTGAAGACACAAACTCCCAACTTGAAAGATAGATCCTAAAATGAAATATCAGATGTGTAACGAAACACCTCAAAATATAACAGTTCTTTGTAGCTCACTAGTGCCTGAAGCTCTACTCACTATTGAGATCCTCTTTTACTGTGTATTGTTTAAACAAAAAGTTTATTTCACAGAATCATATAATCGTGCAATCATTTACCTTAGAAAGAAGACATTTAAGATCATCATGTCCAACAGTCAGCCCAACACTACCATACCTACAAACCACGTCATGAAGTGCCATGTCTATACCTCCAGGGATAATCAGTTTCACGGACGGGTCATTAGGCACTGGGACAAGCTGTTCAGGGAGGTGGTTGTGTCACCTTACCTGGAGGTATTTAAAAGATGGGTGGATGAGGTGCTGAGGGGCATGGTTTAGTGATTGATAGGAATGGTTGGACTTGGTGATCCAGTGGGTCTTTTCCAACCTAGTGATTCTGTAATAATGACTCCGACACTTCCCTGGGCAGCCTATTACAATGCCAGATCACTCTTTCAGTAAAGAGTTTTTCTTAACATCCAATCTAAGACTCTGTCGGTGCAGCTTAAGGCCATTTTGTCTCATCCTATTGCTAGTCACTTGGGAGAAGAGACCAGCATCCACCTCACTACAACCTTCTTTCAGTTAGTGGTAGAGAGGGAAGAGGTCTTCTCTCGGCCTCCTTTTCTCTAGGCTACACAGGACTAGTTCCCTCAGCTGCTCCTCAGAAAACTTGTTCTCTACACCACTCCCCAGCTTTATTAACCTTCTGTGGACATCCTTCAGCAACTCAACATCCTTCTTGTACTGAGCAGCCCAAAACTGAACACAGGATTTGAGTGTGGCCTCACCAGCACAGAGTACAGAGGGACAATCACTTCCCTAGTCCTATTATTCTCACTATTTCTGATACAAGCCAGGATGCTTTTGGCCTTCTTGGCCAGCATTGTATACACTGCTGGTTCATATTCAATCGGCTATGGATCAAAAACTCCAGGTCCTTTTCCACTGGACACATGTCAAGCCACACTTCCCCAGGCCTGTAGCATTACATGAGGTTGTTTCAATCAGAGTGCAGGACTCAGCACTTGGCCTTGTTAAACCTCATACAATTGACCTCAGCCCATCAATCCAGCCTGTCCAGGTTCCCCTGTAAAGCCTTACTACCCTTGAGCAGATTGGGAGTGGCCCAATGTGGTGTCATCTGCAAACTTACTTAGGGAGCCTTCAGTCCTCTCATCTAGATAATTGATAAATATTAAAAAATACGAGCCCCAGCACTGAGCCTTGGGGAACACTGCTTGTGACTGGCTACCAAATGAATTTAAGTCCATTCACCAAAACCCTCTGCGCTCTGCCATCCAGACAGTTTTTTACCCAGTGACATGTATATCTCTCTAAGTCATGAGCCACCAGCTTCTTCAGGAGAATTCTGTGGGAGACAATGCCAAGGGCTTTGCCAAAGTCCAGGTAAATAACGTCCACAGCCTTTCCCTCATCCACTAGATGGGTCACTTGGTCATAGAAGGTTTGTCAAGCAGCAACTGCCCTTTTTGAAACCATGCTGGATGGACCTGATCAAATGGTTGTCCTGCACATGATTTGTGAGCGCACTCAGGATGAGCTGCTCCATAATACATCCCAGTACTGAGGTCATGTTGCCAGGCCTGTAGCTCCCCGGGTCCTCCTTCCAGCCCTTCTCGTAGATGGGTATCACATTGGCAAGCCTCTAGTCACCTGGGACCTCCCGTGTTAACCAGGACTGCTGATAAATGACAGATGGAGGCTTGGCAAGATCCTCTGCCAGCTCCCTCAATACTTCTTGGGGGGATCCTATGCAGTCTCACATACTTGTGAGTGCCCAGGTGGTGTGGCAGGTCATTAACTCTTTCCTCCTGAATTACAATTTCTGCTCTCTGATCCTGTCTTCCTGTTCAAGGGGTGAATATCCTAGGTATAACTTGTCTGACAATTAAAGAATGGGACAAAGAAGGCACTAAGTACTTCAGCTTTTTCCTCATCCTTGGTGAAAAAGCTCCTCACCTCACATCCATTAAAAGATTGTGAGTTTCCTTGGATCTTTTGTTATTAATGTATTTGTAAAAACATTTTGTGTTATTGCTTACAACAGTGGACAGATTGATTTCTAGGTGAGCTTTTATCTTTCTAATTGTCTCTCTGCATTACCTGATGAGATCTCTGTACTCTTCCTGAGTTGCCTCCCCCTTCTTCTAAAAGTGGTTAACTCCAACACACCTCTTCTCCTGAGTCCCAGCAAAACCTGCTTGTTCATTCAGGCTGGGCCTCCTTGCCATCAATTTACCTTGTGGCACAGACAACAACATCCTACTGCACATTTAAGGCTTCATTCTTGAAAATGTCCCGTAGCCTACTTAAAATAAAATAAAAAGAAAATTAAAGAAGAAGAGGAAGGAAAGGGAAGAGAATGTTATTGGATACATTAAGTTTGTCTTTACTGAAGAATACATCTTCCTGGAGGAAGAAATCTGCTATTGTATATAAATTCCCTAAGAATCAACTTTACCATTGCTAGTCTTTGAGCAGGTGCTACTAGGTACTTAATTATTTATTTTAATATAGAAGAAGTGATTGGAAGAAGAGTGTAAACAAGAAAAAACAGTTTATGATACCTTTATTTCAGAAAAAAGTCTATCTTGTCTAAAGACAATCTATGACATTGTGATGAATCGTGTATTTGAGGAACAATTTTTTAATGAGTAAATTTTTTTGTCATTAAATAGTGAAATAGTTTGCATTTCCCCTTCCCATATTAACTTTCGCCTCTGAATACTTTATCTTCCTATCATACATAAATGGACACCTTGTCTGAAGTGGGTAATATGTGAACAGTGAAAACAGTGAAAGAACCATGTATGTTTACAAATCTATATTGTACTTAGCAACAAGTTAACTAAGCAATATTTGTAAGCCAAGTCTCTGAGGTAAATTGAGTTATAAGCTCAAACTTTTGCTCCAAAAGCTCACGATATTAGAAGAAATTCAGAGACAGATGCAATCTCCTCTGCTGTTTTTGGTCTGTATAATGGACTGAAGAAATACCTCAAATCAGAACACTCCTGGCTTGAGTGAGAGGGAAAAAATAGTGTTCTCAGGGAATGAACAGGATAATCTTTAATGCAGCATTCCAGAAAACACAATCCAGGGCATATGCCCAGTTCCCATTTACAAACCAGAGAATGGCCTACAGCTGTTTGTTATGACTGGTTGTGCCAGTTTGATAGTAATCGTATTTGCATAAAGATAAAAAGGAAGGTGTTACAGAACAGAGCTTAGCCATGCTTTTAGCACAAATAAAAGGTAATTTCAGAGTAATTAGGTATAATTTTTTAAAGAAATCTTCCCAGGAAATGATGATTCTGATTTCATAATTACAGGACAATGTTTACTATGGCTTTCAAGGTAGGATAAAATATACATGAGGAGGGAGTGTCCCACACTAGAGAGATCTAATGTTGCTACAAAAGACAGTTGTTTTGTCAGGTTTCAGCTACACATTTTCACACCTGCAATGCGTTAACTATAACAGTGATGTTAATGAAGACCTGGTGCTTCTTCCACTTTACAGATGAGGAACTAGCATGGATGTTATTGTGTGCTACCTGGGAGTCTGTTACTTATCTCCACAAATGGGTTTCAATGCCAGCCAGAAGGTATTCTTTCAGACTTCTAGAGTGGGAAGAAGCTCAGGTCTGGATGACAATCCAATAGAGCAGTCAGTTAAGGTCAGGCAGAGAAAACATCAACAACCAAGCTCATGAAAAACAAACGTGATAGCTATGCATGGAGCTAGCAGATAACATATAGGAAAAAAAGATACTACATTAAAGGTATGTAGCCGTATCTATTCCTTTCATATCAGGATCTGGGGCATAGACCTCAGTGTCCAGAAAATAGTAATAAAATAGCTATAAAAGCTACAAGATAGATACAAAAAAAGATACCGTATTATTGACAGCTGCCAGATGCAGTCCAATTGAAGGGCCTTCATTCTTATAAAATTTGAAAGTTTGCTTTTTTAATCTGGAAATGAGTAATTGAGCCCTTGAGCAATTTTTATTTTTAATAAAACACAAGGTTTTCATTGTGATTGTGCCTGTATAGTTTTAATATTCTGTTATGGAATACAATTTTTTTTTTAATGAATACTTTACAGGGTAATCTTTTCTGCTTTTCTTTTCATTGCCACGTGTTAGATTTGAGGTCATCCACTCCCTGCAATTTACAACAGTTAAGGAAAAGTTAATAATGGAGCTTAGAAGGGAAAACCCAAACTTATTATAAGGGGGGAAAGAAAGGGAGAAAGGTCTACATTCTCAGCAGGAGCTTAGTTAATTGTCTTACTCCTTCCCAGTTACTTCTGGCATACTACGCTAACTCAGTAAAAGAATTAATCTTTCCACACTGAGGAGAAAACCCAGGGATGTCCAGATATCGGAATGTATGACATGGTACTTAGGTCTAAAGTCCTAGTTAAACTAGAAAAGGCCTGAAGCACTGCAGATATTGAGCTTGTTATTTTCTCTTTGCTTTTAAATATGACATTCTTGAACTGAACATACAGAGTGGGAGGAGACAGGAAATTTGCACATAAGGTAGAGTTTTGAAAGGCTAAGCTGTGGCATAGGGCATGTAATGAATCCTATTGTGTTTTCCTTTTAATGAACTCTCCTGTACTGAACTCTGATATAACAAGGAAATGGAATTGCTAGATGTGATTTCTTTCTCTGTTCATTAGTTCCTGACATTTTCTTTTCTGAAAGTCAATTAGCCTCACCTTGATCACTGGTGAAGTGATGGAGCACTTAGTTGAGGAAAACATTTCCAAGTGCAGTAAGGATGAAAAAATCATCCTGAGCATTGCTTCACCACAGTGAAGTCATTCTCAACCAGCCTGACAATCTTCTGCAATGACAGGATTGGCCTGGTGGATGATTGGAGAGCAATGGGTATTCCTTACATGACTTCAGTAAACCCCTTGACACTGTCTACCATAAGATCCTTGTAGACAAACTGTGGGCTGGATGAACAGGAAGTAAGGTGGATTGAAAACTGGCTAAATGGCCAGGCCCAGTGAGTGAAACAAAGTCTAGTTGAAAGCCAGTAAGTAGCAGTGTACCCCGGGGTCAATACTAAGTTCAGTTCTGCTGAACTTCATTAATGATCTAGATGATGAGGCAGAGTGTACCCTCTGCAAGTTTGCTGCTGACACAAACAGGGAGGAGTGACTGATGCATCAAGTGAACAAACTCCACCCAGAGGGACCTCTACAGACTGGAGAAATATGCCAGCAGGAACTTCATTAAGTTCAAGCAAGGTCCTGCATATGAGGAGTAACACCTTCATGCACAAGTACATGCTGGGGACATGCCCTAGCTGGAAAGCAGCTTGGCAGAAGAGGTCTTGGGTGTCCTGGTGGACACCAAGTTGAACACAAGCCAACAATGTGCCCTTGCTGTTAAGGTGGTGAGTTGGATCCTGCATTGTCAGCAAATTGAAGGAGGTGATCCTTTCCCTCTCCTTCGCACTGGTAAGGGCATGTCTACAGTATTGTCTCCAGTTCAGGACTCCACAATAGAAATGACACATGGACATACTGGAGTAAGTTCAACATAGGGACACAAAGATGATGAAGGGACTGTAGCACCTCCCTTATGAGGAAAGACCGAGAGAATTGGAACTGTTAAGCCTGCAGAAGAGAAGGCTCAGTGGGAATCTTAGTAAAGTGTGTGAACACCTGAAGGAAGAATGGAAATAAGACAAAGCCCAGCTGTTGCCATTGGTGCCCAGTGATGGGTCAAGGGGAAATGAGCACAAACTTAAACACAAGAGATTCTCTCTAAACATCAGGAAACACTTTTTCACTGTGAGGGTAACCAACCCCTGGCACAGGTTGCCCAGAGAGATACTCAAAATCCAACATGGTTTTAGACAGCCTGCTCTAGGTGGTTCTGCTTGAGTGGAGCAGTTGGACCAGATGACCTCCAGAGATCTTGTCCAACTTCAACTATTCTGTGATTATGTGATCACATCATTCTGTGATTTTTATCTGACTCCTTCCAACACTGGCCTGAACAGCAGGCACTGTCTTCCTAGCTGGAGCAGAAAAAATGAATGTAACTCTAGATGTTGTTTATGTAATCGACCTTAGGGAAAAGCAATTACACTGAGTGGATGGAGTTTCTATGCAGTAACTCAGAACTACTCAAATGGTATGGTAGCTCTAGAGTAAAGATTTTTGCAGAGTCTTCGTAAGTCTTTAAATTCCAGCTTGTGCTGAAGGCAGCACATGTTCTAGGAAAAGGAAACACCCTAATAGAAATGATAGGAACTATTATTATTAAAATTTGTGTTCACGCAGCAAGGCTTTTATGTATTAATGATAAAAAATTCTGCTGTGCTATAGACTATGTGCTAGTTTTTACTTGAAGTGATAGTGCAACTGCCATTTTTTTTATAAGGAGGCATTATCTTCCCCCTCTCTGAGAAAATTCACATTTTTAAAAGAGTTTCAAGAATGCATATTTAGCATAGCTTTGAAGTCTAATCCATAAAGAATGTTGTTATTTGGTTCAAATAAACTTATGTTCAAACTAATAGCTCACACCAGGATAATTATACATGAAATGAAACAAACAAGACAATAACACCAGGCACTGCAAGTAGTGTTTTATTTGTCAGTACTTAGTGCTGGGAGTGTGATATATATCTACAAATAAGACAGCAATTATATATACTTTATTAATTAATACTTTTCTTAATTTTCAGGTAATTTTATTGTAGCAACCTGAAACAGTGTGGAGGGATTTTTTTGTTTGTTTTCATGTGTGATTGGACAAAACTATAAAGTATGAAAATATTTTAGTAATTGTGAAAGGGAGACAAAGAAAACTCAAAGTCCTTGTTTTTTCCTATATACTAAGATGTTTAAAAAAATATTTACATAGGCAACTAGTGGGATATTTTTTAAATATTTCCTGTTGTCCTATTTTTTTTGTCATTTAAGAACTGATCCATAGTCACCTACTCAGAAGACTTCCTGACAGAGCAGCTTCTAGATTGGAAAAGAATATTGAAGACCTCATGCAATCCCTGCTCTAACATTTGTCCAGACTGTTTGAACCTGTCTCAACAAAATTATTTCATGAATTTTTACAGAATTTTTATAATTTAACAAGAATAATTATGGTAGTAGAACAAATGAATGAACCACCTAGTTCAACCTTCTGTTTATGACAATTTGCAGTGTCTCTATGGATGACATAAATTACTTTCAAGGCACAAAATCATGGAACACTTTAGCCATGAGAGAAGTCTTTTCCTAATGCTAGCTGATAATCAGCTTTGTTTCCTTAGGCATGACATCTGCTTATCTCAGATATACATGTAAACAGAATGAGAGACTGCCCTGCCTCTTCTTTGCTGTTTGGGGATGGCAGTTTTTGCTACCTGTGGAACAACTGCTTTAGTCTGGGGCTGGTGCTGGCTAGCTGTGTATGACAGGGATACCCTAGTGCCCAGTTCCTCTTCCAGGGAGAGACACAATCTATGTTATCCTATCTTCCTCCCACAACCAAAACTTAACTCCCCAACCTTTAAATCAACCCCATAAAACACAATAATAAATATTTGTACTGCACCCAATAGCTGAGTTTTATAAGAATGCCAGATTAGACCCGGAGGTATCCAAGTGTTTCCTACTAAAACAAACACTGCAGTTGTTAAAAATAAAATCCACTTGTTCTGATTCATTTGGTCAAATCCACTTGTTCAATTCCTTTGTATCCTGATGCCCTCTTCCTTCAATCTCTCCTGATGTTTTTTTTCTAACTACATGTAATCTGTTTCAACTAAAGGATAGATATGAAGTCCCTTATTATCTTTCTTTGGGTCTTTGGACAAGTAAAGCAGAAGAAATGGAGTTGCATGTCTGTTTGTTAACCTTCCCTGACTACTAGTGACAATAGTGCAGTGTCCGATTGTTGTAACTCATAAAAAACATGAACAGATCTTTATCATGATGGAGTGAAAGCCTGAAAACCATATTTTGCTGTGTCTCTTTTTCTTCATATACTAACACATTTTCTGCATATACTCTGTATATTCTGTCCCCTTTGTCTTATTACGAGTTTGGTAACTGACATCAGCTTCTAACAATGTAGTTAGTATTACTTCTCACATTCTGTTCTCTAATGCACGTAGTTTCTGTTTTTTCATTAATAACACTATTTTGTACTGTTGGTTGCATACCCATGTGCAGCTGAATACTAATGCACAACATGAGTGGTGTCCCTTAGGGGTCTGTTCAGGGTCCAGCACTGTTTCGTATTTTCATTGATGATGTAGATGGTGAGATCAAATGCACCCTCAGCAAGTTTGCGGAAGACACCAAGCTGAGCGGCAGAGTTGTCCCACCGGAAGAATGTGATGTCATCTAGAAGGACCTGGACAAGCTGGAGAAGTGGTTCACAAGGTTCAAGAAGGCCAAGTGCAAGGTCCTGTGTCTGTGTTGGGCAATCTGTGGTTTCAATACAGGATGGGGGACAATGTGATTGAGAGCAGCCCAGCATAGAAGGACTTGGGAGTGACGAGTGATGAGAAGCTTGACATGAACCAGCAATGTGCACTCACAGCCCAGAAGGCCAAACTTATCCTGGACTGCATCAAAAGAAGCATGGCCAGCAGGTTGAGGCAGGTGATTCTGTCCCTCTAGTCCACTCTGGAGTACCGTGTCCAGTTCTGGTATTCCTGACATAAGGAAGATATGGCACTGTATAGAAAGAGTTCAGAGGATGTCTTTGAAGATGATTGGAGAGCTGGAGCACCTCTTGTATGATGACAGGTTGAGAGAATTGGGGTTGTTCAGCCTGGAGAAGAGAAGACTCCAGGGAAACCTTTTAGCAGCCTTTCCGTACCTGAAGAGGGCCTACAAGAAAGCTTGTAGGGAGACAGTTTACAAGGAAAAGTAGCGATAAGATGAGGAGGAATGGATTTACATTGGAAAGGGGAAGGTTTAGATTAGACATTAGGAAACGGTGTGACCAGCAGGTCCAGGGAGGTTATTCTCCCTTGGCACTGGTGAGACTGCACCTCAGATATTGTGTTCAGATCTGGACCCCTTGCCACAAGAAAGATGTTGAGGCTCTGGACCGAGTCCAGAGAAGAGTGAAGAAGCTGCTGAGGGGGCTGGAGAACAAATCTTACGAGGAACGACTGAGAGAGCTGGGATTGTTTAGCCTGGAGAAGAGGAGGCTGAGGGGAGACCTTGAGGGGACTAAAGGCACGGACTTTAATCTGATGGATCGAAGACATTTTATTGAGTTAGCTGTTTCTTTATATATCCTTTTTGGTTACATAACTGGGTGCCCACGAGGGTATCTACAGTGTATTATTGGCTAAAGGTAGCTGTCCATAAAGCTACTACTAACATATTATTGGCTAAACTACCATGCATGCTAAAAAATCCAGTTACACTAAAATTAACTATGTTGATATGTCTCTTCCTCTATTTTTCTTTCAGCTGGTATTGTTCCCACCGAACTAGCTCTGTATTCCTTTCGGCTGGCTTTGTTTATCAGAAGGCTGTCTCTGTTTCAAGGCCTTCTCAGAGTAGCTCAGTATCAATTAGGCCCATAGCATCAAGTCCTTCTTCTCTGCAAAATGTCTCCACAAGACCTTATTGCTCTCTACAACTACCTGAAAGGAGTTTGTGGAGAGCAGGGAGCTGGCCTCTTCTCTCAAGTGACAGGGGACAGGACAAGAGGGAATGACCTCAAGCTCTGCCAGGGGAGGTTCAGGCTTGATATCAGGAAAAAAATTTTCACAGAAATGGTCATTGGACATGGGAACAGGCTGCCCAGGGAAGTGGTTGAGTCACCTTCCCTGGAGGTGTTTAAGGGAAGAGTGTATGAGGTACTGAGGGGCATGGTTTAGTGATTGATGGGAATGGTTGGACTCAATGATCCAGTGCGTCATTTCCAACTTAGTGATTCTATGATTTTATGATCATGTTGCACTTCTGATAAACCCATTTGTTAGAGTTTTCTGTTAGCTGCCCCTAGAGGAGCCAAATTAAAGCCCAGGCAGAACTTCAAATTAAAGATGTCATATACATCAGTGCAGGCTAGCTTCATATACATCAGTGCAGGCTAGCTCTACACAGATATTGTCAGAAGAAAGGCCAGCTTTCAACCATTCATATTTTTTCTGGGCTTTTGGTTGCAAATATAGATGAGAGGCTATTTATATATACCTAAACAATCTGTCAGATACTTTCTTGGTTCATCTGGTCCTTTGTAGTATTAAGGGATCACTCATTGCTTAAGATACTTGCAGGAGTTATGCTTTATTCTGTGAAGGGCTTTAACAGTCTTCCAAGAACAAACATTTCCTTGTAATGGCTTGGGCATGCTTTCTCTGAGAAGGTTAACTGTTAGGGTATAGTTCCAGTTTGTAAGAGAAAATGGTAGTCCTTGGTCTGTAAGTATTCTTGCAAGAGGAGTTAGTGAGTAACATCATAATCCTTGATACATTACAGGAACCAAATTAAACAGAGGATTGAGATGAACGTGCTGGGATCATCTCCCAGTGTAAGAATAGAAAACTTTAAAAATAAAAAAGTTAGATTTTATAAAAATAAACAGTATGGCATCTAACTTGTGAAAGAGAAACATAAAATGTCAGAGGGAGACAGGATAGTTTTCTTTTCAAAAACACTGCTTATACACAGCTTTCCCACTTCCCACTGTGGCCTAGCAGGTAGGTCTCATGCTTGTTTTGAATTGGTTTCTGTAACCTTCAAAGTTTTGGCAGTGCTAGAGCCTCCTCCAGTCCCAAGATATTCTTTCTGTCACATCTGGCTTGTGTGGCTGCTCACTCAGCCTTTCCCAGGGCATGCTGCTTTCCTCTGCAGCCCCCAGCACTCCCCTCTCTCTTTCCCTCTGGGAGGGATCACCGAATACTTCTCATGGAAGAAACATAATGCAAAGTAAGAACTGAACAAAACCAACTTACTGAACAAAACGAACTTACTGCCCATGACAGGACTGAAACAAGAGAGAGGTAACGTCCACAGGCACAATAATAAGCAGCAGTGTTTCATTATGGAATAGCCATCAAGAAAGACCTGCTTTTCTCCCCAGAATATTGTTTGTTTGGGTTTTTTGTTTTGTTTTGTTTGTTTGCTTGTTTATTTGGGTTTTTTAAGTGAAGTACTCCTGAAATGTGCGTTGTTCAGTGTAAATTCAGTTTGGCCTTCAAGTCATGTGATGGGTTAAAACTGTTATCTCTCCAAGCATAAAATTGTTATTAATTACCTCACCAATGAAGCTGAACAAATGGCAGTAAGGTCACAGCGTCCAGCATGGCTCATAAGTTTTATGAGCTATGTTGCAGACTACAACAATGTGTGCAAACACTTTTCACAAAACGACATGCTATCCTTCAACCAGATACCATGTTTGCTCTGCTTTATCCCAACAGTATATCTTCTTGCAAGGCTGTTGTACAACTTAAGTATCTACCAATTAAGTTGTTAGTAATGAAGTCAAGCTCCCATGAACTTGGATTTGTCTTGAAGTACAAACAGTTCCTAACACTCTTTACCTCTAGCACACATGCACTGTGTCCTGAGTGACTTAAAAATGTCCATGAAAATAGTAGTCAAAATACTGAGGAACAGTGGAATCAGTCTCCTATTCCTTTCACCTAAGTTTATTGAGGAAGGCAATACAGATGCAAGTTACCAATACTTGGTTACCAACTCCGAGACAAGCTTTTCAGTAGGATGAGTTTCTGAGAGCCCTGAAGTTCTCTTTTCCACTCTAAATACTTTCACCACTTCTGTATTTTCATTTCTTCAGTAAATGTTTTAGGTATTTGATCAGCACCAACAGCACAGGGGGCATGTGGTTCCTTAGGCATAATTGGTATCTGAACCATTCATAGAAGCATATAACTTTTGTGAGGAGTATTTGACAGTCACAAGTGAGAAGTGTTGCCAGCAGTCATTACCTTCCTATCCAGATTTCCTTTCTAGGTGTTTCTCTGGTCTTCATGTAAGAATTGCTAATAGTAAAATTACTGCTCAACAGCAAAAATGCCCGCAATAAGAGGTGGGGGAAAGAAATTCCCTTCAAATTTTGCTTCTTTGAAAAAAAAGGGGAAGAAAGCATAAGAGTTGAAGGGGATCTAATCTGCTAGCACTTACAGAACACCTGAGAATTACTTAGCAGTATGATGATAGCATCCAGAGGCTGCAGTAGGGTTCAAGCCATGTAGCTAGGCAATACAGATGCAAGCAGTGTAGTGGTTGTGTTGAAACAGAACCACAGGCAATCTCTAAGGTCTCCCTTGGAGGTCAGTCTCTCAATAACATAGTTCAGAAGTCAAACTGCTCCTTCCTTCTAATTTAACTGTCCTAGTTCCTGCTTCAAGATGTTGGGACCTGGCTGGGGCACACGTCCAAAGTCAAAGAGGTGAATGATGCCCTGTTAGCCCTGATCCCAGAGCAGTGATAAAAATGGCATATAAAGGTAATGAGGGAGAAGGATGTGAAACAGGCAGGGAGAAGAACTACATCGAATTAATTTGCCTTTGGGAGCTTTGCCCACAGTTTATAGAGACAGTAAAGCAATTAAAAGAAAGAATGCTGCAACTATCAGTTAGACAGGGAAACCCAGGGGAGTGTGAGTACATGAGAGTGGGAAAGACGGTCTGAAACAATCTTCCAAATCAGTAAATTCAAAGGGCAGCAGGATGTTGACCTTTTCCTGTAACCAATGTCAGCTGCAAGTTGTAACTTCGTGCTATTAATTACAACCGAGCATACTTCTGGAGTGTTTCTGGTGTGTTTCTTCACTTGGCATTAGAATTTCCTCTTTTCCTCTCCCTCCTCCTCCACTCCAGTCCCCACCTACTGAAACAGGATCAACTTTCAAACTGCACTCTGAAATAAAAAAAAAAAAAAAAGAAGAATGAAGAAGGGCCCTGAAAAGGGAAAAAGTAGTTTGTACGTCTTGTGGTTTTTAGACCCTCCTAAGGAATTGCCAGTGTGGGCCACCTCCAACTGCAAGTGCTTCATCTATGACTGGAAACTTTAGAGAATCAGCTCTAATGTTATGTCTTTGCAGAAAGGATTAAATCACTGTTCAGTGGACAAATTTCTGTACAATTCCTGCATGAGCAATTTGTACCTCGGAGAAGTAATGAACCAAATGATTTGGATAGAATCAAAAAGAACCTGTATGTTTAGCACTTTGAATCAAAACCAAAGTTCATTTTGAGGTTTGGGTTGGAGATTTACCCAAACCATTGCCCTTGCTATAAATAACTTCATATTTTAGAGATGTTTGCTGTAAGCTTGGATCTGACTTTGGGGTTTGGACTCATTCCAAGTTTGGATTTTTGTAATGTCAAATGTGTTGATTTGTTGGAAAAACAGGGAATGTTACTTCTATAAGCAGGCAAATTTAACGGTGCTTGTAAGTACACAAATCAGCAGCAAGTATATATTATTTTTTCTGATTCATTTTCAGAGTCAATAACACTGCTGAAAATCTGAGGAAAAGAGAAAAAAATCTAATCTTATTAATGGTAGAAATTTAGAATAGAAAACATTTACATAGCAACAGAACTGCTAAATGTTTGGTTTTCCAATTAAACTTTTATATGCACTAGTTCCTTTACATTACCAGGGTGTATGTTAGTCTGTTCTACATCCTGCTGAGAGGTAAAGGAAGTTTGATTTTAATGGACACAAAGACTGGCTACCAGTCAGCACAGTTTTTCAAGAAACAGCAGAATGAAAATTTGCATAAATGCATACATAAACCATGGGGTACATACGTCTTACCATTTAAATATTCAGATACAAGACGATCCCATAACAGGGAGATCTTTATCATATCGTATTTCCACCTTGGAATCCATTAGGTTTGACAGCTACATGTTACTGTTTCTGGTGCTCACCTGAGTTAAAAGATCAAGGCTTTTGTTTTACACTTAGAGGTAGAAATTTAAGATCAATTTGACTTTGAGCTCAATCTGAGACATCAAAGGTATAAGACTTCTCAGGTGTCCAGTGTGTGGTTCTTTATTAGGTCTTGCAGACATTAAGCATATCTGAAAAATTGTTCTTAAGCTGTCCCATGTGGGACACTCGTAGGACATGCCACATTCTCAAATATCTTCAGCTAGAAGAAGTTCGTTGAAGCACTTAAGTAGATGATACTGATGCGCTTGTTTATAAGGTAATGAATTTTTCCTTCAGATAGCTTGCTTTAGGAAAGGAACTTCTTGAGCCTAAAATCTATCATGTAGTTTTTGTATTTGTTTTTTTCTACCCACAGTTTGCTGCTGTAGCAGACATTAACAAGAAAAATAACAAAAATAACATGCATTTTCTTTGGCCTTTGTGTGAGGCCACCTGGGGAATTGTTTACATGAACCGAATGACAAGAGAAATCAATTAAACAGGACATCTCTTCAAGGTTTTTTTTTAATACACAAGCAAATTGTTTTCTTACTACACATAAATATGGAATGGACATTAAAAAAAACGTTGGTAGGTAGGTCTGCTCGCCCTTGGCTAAGGGGCCAAACCCCCACCAGTCTGGTGGGATTAACATTGGATCTGGCACACCTGCTAGCAGTGCCTCAAAGCTGTACAGGCAAGATGCACATATTTTCAGTCCCTTTCCTGCTTGGCTGACTTAATATGGAGAGTTTGTGAAGGGATGTTTTTAATGGCAGGATTTCATATGGTAAGAATGCCTTGCAGGAAACAAAATTTGGCATGTTGGCATCTGCTAAAGGCATTCAGTCCGTCTTGATGTATGAAAGCCTGACATGACTATGATCATGCCGTCTCTTGCAATTTTATCTTAAAGACTTAAACTTGTCTGCTGTTGTGAATGTTTCTAGGGACACAAATCTCTTTTCCATGCTCTAAACCAAAGCTGAAAGGAACAATGACGTAAGTGTGAATTTTAGGTAGATCAGAGTTCTTCCTGACCACCTCAAATAGTTTCCTATAGTGAACATTTAAAAAAAAACCAGAAAAGCCTAGATCCTAAACCAAACTCTGAAATCATCTGCCTGTGTTTGAAATATTGAATCCAAATATCTATGGAAAAGGCTTGTTTACAAATTGTTACACCTTCTTTCTGGATTTCATTATCCAGTTTATACCTACTGTGCAGATGTCATCAGCATATTAGTTTATTGTGAATACCTTCCTAGGAAAGTGTTCTCGGTCCTGGTTTCTTTATATGCAAATGATTTTGTCCAACTTCAATTTTAATTAATCTGCAATTTTTAGGCATCAAGTAATATCAACACTGTTCATTTCTAGGTAGCTACATGTATATCCTTCACACTTAGAAACAGATTACAGATATACAGATTTCTGATCAGAAAGAAATTCTTCTTTGACAGTTCAGACACACAAAGTTGTGTATTGTACTAGTTTTCAAATGGAATTGATTTATTTTATCTATATTTTTATTGCCTGTTACTGTTGCTCATCTCTAGGAGGACTGTGTGCAGTGTATAATGCTATCCTTTTTCTGCACTGTTACATAGCAATCTTCAAACTAAAAAAAAATGTCTTTTGAAACTTATGATACCAAATAATAAGCATTGAATCTTCTTTTGTTATTCATGTTGCCATATTCTTTCTAGAAAGGGGACTGACATCAGCTTGTGTTTCACAACAAACAGACCTTAAGATAACCCCCAAATCTGTTTTATTTTTCTCTGTTTCTTAGCAATTGAATTGAGAAGACTGAAATTTCTTGAACTACTTTCTGTGCTTATCTGTTTACTATTGTCTTGGAAGCTCTTTCGTCATACATATTTGGTTACAATGCTGATAAAGCATGGACAGGTTTATGCACATGCTTATGAATCTGTTTTGCCAGCAAGCTGTTGTAAAGATGGTTGATTAGATAGCTTATGTAATTATTTTATTACCCACAAATATGAAGAACAATGCAGCCATATAATGTTGAATAGGGGATCTTGTTGCCTTAAAATTAGAAGGATTTTATTTAGGTTCCAAAGTGATTGTCAAAATAATGTATGAAAACAAAATTTCACTTTCATTATTTCATACTACATTTTATAAGTTATTAATCTATTTTTCTTAGAAAACTTTTTACTAGATTGTGAACAATTTCTCTTTTAAATAAGTACATGTGTATGCTTTTACATGAGGTTATTAGCAAAATATATAGCTAAGGCTTAGTTTGTACCCAGAAAAGTTTTACGCGCTCATTGCACTTAATTATTTAAATATTAATTGTAAAAGTGTGTAAAAGTATTAAGTGCTCATTGCACTTAATTCAGTTGTCTAAATCAATTGATATTCAAAGGAGTGGAGCTAAATTGGATCCGTTTCCAAAGAGATGCCTTAAAACCTAAAGGAGTCAAAACTCTGCATTTTGTATGTGCTTACCAAAGTACAATGCGAGTAGGGTTGGTTGATTAGGTAATTTTTTTTTTTTGCAAAAGTCCTCCAGCTGAGGCTGGAAAAAAAGGCTGTTTACTCATGTCCTGGTTTCAACTGGGATAGGGTTAATTTTCTTTTTAGTAGTTGCTATAGTGATACATTTTGGATTTAGTCTGAGAATAATGTCAATAGCACACTGATGGGTTTAGTTGACCCTAAGAAGTACTTAATACTAAGTCAATGACTTTTCATCTTCCACTACTCTGCCAGCAGGGAGGTGCACAAGAAGCTGGGATGGAATTTAGTCAGGACAGCTGACACAAGCTGGCCAAAGGAATGTTCCATACCACATAATGTCATGCTCAATGTACCAACTGGGGAGCTGGTCGGGGCACAGGGTGACTGCTGGTCAGGGATGGGCTTGGCATTGGTCATCGGGTTGTGAGCAATTTTATTGTGCATTACTTATTTTGTGTATTATTATTATTATTATTATTATTACTGCTGTCCTGTTAATCTGTTTAATCTCAACCCAAGATTTTTACTTTTTTTTTTTTCAATTCTTCTTTTCATCCATCCCACTGCAGGGCACCAAAGTAAGCAAGTTGCTGTGTGGCGCTTAGTTACCAGCTAGGGTTAAACCACCTTAATATCAGAATAATTTTTTGTGACAAAAATTATTGAAATATGTTGTGTAGATTCCTGACCACTTTTCAGCTTTTATACAACATTATACCAACACCATTTCAGGGCTTGCTATAACAGAAGACGAAAATCTGAGATTTTTTGCTTTCCATTGCTTTGAAAATGATCAATTGACTTTGTTCTGATCTGAATTCTGAGTGGAGTGAAACCACTTTTTTTAGTTCCCCTAGTTCCCCTACATCCTGATTGAGGCCCTCTGGCATGCTTTTGGCTTGAAAGGAGTCAGCATGTCTCTTGGAATGCTTGGATGATCTACTTGTACAAATAAGCACTCAGATCTATCATACACCAATGCCAAGCTCTGCCTCACCTTGTGGTCTTAACAGCTGTAATACTCTCTCCATTATGTCTCCATATCCTGGTTTGCTGAAATGTCTTAGGAATAGTGAACTAGAGGTAGCCAGGTGCATCCATTTACTGATATTTCGTTTTAGAAAGTAGTTAACAATCCATTTTTGTTGTTGTTGCAATTTTAGTAATATGCTGCAGGCTAACTGCATGGAAATGACGATTTTGATGGTTTTTCATGGTGGGGGTCTGCAGACATCTGTAGCAATACTGTCACACACTTTAAAGTGATTGTGCTTCCCAGTAAACAGAAGGGTTTTTCAGACTGCGTTGACCTTTTCTTTGCTTCTGGAGAGTGACAATGTTGTGTCTGGTTGATTCTATACTTCAATAGTAATGCAACTAATAAGTCCAAAGGCTCTGCTGCAGCCTTGTTCCATGGGTTTCAGGGATACTCATTTAATTGATTTATAGTATCAATGCACTATAAATAAGGTGTCTTTAGGGGATAAGGAAGAAAAATATCCAGAACAAATAACTTAGGAATGAAGTGGGTGTAAATACGTACTACACATTTAACCTATATTTTCGTCCTGCATATCTAACCTGAATTAATAGCCAAGACTGCAAATATTCCCACAGCAAAGCTGTACCTCTGATACCAGAATACTGTTACTTCTGCTTTTGATCTGTTTGGGCTTGAGAATATGTCCTTGTCCTAAGACATCCCAGTATTCCTGCCTGATCATTACATCAAGTCCGTCTGGAGGAATTGTGCAAGGTGAATTAGATGACCATCATTATTTGAGTGACAGTTATTACTTAACCTTTCCTAGCAAAACACTTGGCCTCTAACCTGCACACCAGTCTGTGTAGGATACATGACACTAACAAACCTACAGACATGATTTGGAGTGTTTTGTAGATGTATGACACCAAGACAGGTAGTATATAAGTACAAACTTCCTTGTCTCCTAGAAGAGAAAGCAGTTGCCGTAAAGATAGGAGAAATGTTACAAATCTTCCTCCTACCATGACCCATGCTTGATGGTGTATATTGACCCCTTCCTTTTTAACCACTTACATATATTTTGATGACTGCTGCAGCACCTGAGGTGGTCAGAGTTAAAAGATGTTCTCTTAATACTTGTTTGGTCATATAGTAATTCCTGCGGAAAGTCACAATTTCAACTTAGATTTGATGTTTATCCCAACAGTTAAAGTCTTATATTGTATAGAAGTTTCTTCCTACCTACATAAGAGAATTGTAGAAGAGCAGTGGGACGTGGTGAGGTATACAATATTGGTCTGAGAGGAAATACCACCTTAGAAACAGGAAGCAGGAACTGGGGATGCAATGCAGAGACTGGTGCTTCTTGAGGGCTCTGAAGAAGTATCTTTTTCTGCACTAAGCAAAGCAAGGAAAACTTACCAACTGGCCATGGTATGTTTGCAGGGTGCTACTCTGTTAATAACATATCTATCTTTCCAAGGTGAATAAAGTGACCAAATGTCTGCTTATAAAACAGCAGAAATAAGCTTGTGAGAAGATTCTGAGAGATGGGTCACTTCTCCCAAAATGCTTTTCTGCCTCTTAAATGAGTATTTGTTAATTTTAGTACCTATTGTATTGGGCAGTATCAGCTGATTGCAGATACAAAGTTGTTCAACTCCTTTAATGAGATAATCGATTTTTTTCCTTAAAATTTCCTAAGTCCTGCAGTAATCGCTTTTGCAAAGAAGAAAAGCTGAAATATATATCTGTGGGATTTTGTGCTGATAGTTTATTCTAGTATAAAGTGGTGAGATGAGTTGAAGATCTTTTTCATGCTCTGTTAATTACTTGTCTGGAAAATTATTATATAAGGTTTTATTTCTTTTGCTTATCCCTTGCTGGTACAGTTTTGATTCTTGGGATTTAGACTTGCTTTTTGGGCAGACTGGTTCTGTCAATAAGTCAAAATGTAAAGTTTTTCTTGTTGGGGGTGGATTTTCTTTCTCTTCTTTACAAATCACCAGTGGAGTATGAGCCTTACTTCTCTTCTAGTTCCATGCTACAATCTATGATACTACAATCCAGGAATGGATACTAGAACTTTTTTCTCAATTTTTTTTTTATTATTTTACAATCTTTTTGCAGCTGTTACTTCTGAACTGTGTGATTCTTTACCTTTGGTCGTGACTGTCATCTGAGTGGCTTATGTTATCAACTGTTGCAAATTAAATGATGCTGAAATACATTAGCTTATATTATCATTTTTTTCCTTGTCTTGAGTTCATACTCAAATCATATATAAAAGCAAAATAAACGCAGCCTGGTTTACACCTTCCCAGTTTTCACAGGCAGTTACTGAGCAACTGTCTTGTGTAGGCTCATGCTAACACATGTCCACCTGTGAGTGTCTTACTGCCTAAAAGGACAACTTCTATCCTTCTGCTGTTCATTCTTCATGAATTAAATTCTTGGGGAATCACAAAGCATTTTGCACACCAGATTTGGTATCTTCAAATTTTACCACACGATGTTTCTCTTCTGTCCCATGTGGCATTATGTAGACCCCTTAGATTCTATTAATCTTTGATTTGTGAGACAATGCTTTCCAGTACTTTCTAACACAAACACCCCTGTCCACAAAAAGCTACATAATTCTAGCTTCCATTTATATAATGCCTTATACTCATAGGGAATCAAAGGTGTTTTTCAGATCCTAGTCCTGCTTTAGAGGATAACCTGTTCCCATGCAGCCTTATGAACTCAATATGTAGCACCACTAAGATGTAATCATCATCATCAGGAGGAAATGTCATTGTGAAAAGAAATTTTTCATGGAAAGGGTCATTGGGCACTGGCAGAGGCTGCCCAGGGTGGTGGTTGAAGGTATTTAAAGGATGGGTGGATGAGGTGCTGAGGGGCATGGTTTAGTAGTTGATAGGAATGGTTGGACTCGATGATCCTGGGGGTCTTTCCCAACCTAGTGATTCTGTGATTCTATGATGATGAGGGGATTGAAGCATCTCTTCTACAAGGAAATGCTGGTATTGCATAATAATGTTTAGGAAAGTTGATTTCTTAATCCTGATCAGGGCTGGAGTGCTGAGGATCTTTAGCACTACAGTTTGGCTGAAGACAAGCTGTTCTCATATTTGTCACTCCAACAGTTTCACTCTCAGTATGTTTTTAACTCTTTATCTGCTACAATGCATATTGTATAAGAAATAGTTTTGAATTTCATACAAAAACAAAGTTCCTTTGAACATGAGAACATCTTTGGTCAAGCTTTTTGTACTAGGTTTCAGAGTAGCTTGTTAGTGGATGGTAAGTTACCCCCCAATAAATAAAGGCAACTGTCAGTTTGACTTTGTTGACTGTGCAGTTCTTGTCTCTCTTTCTCAGCACAAATCCTATGCTGATGACACAAAGTTATGATCTTCACTTTCTGCAGCCTTAGATGTTTCAAGATGAATTTAATTTACTTGAAGTTCACTTGCAAACTATAACGGATATACTCTTACCAAGGCAGTTTTGCTGGAAGTTCTCTTAGATTTCTTGAAGACGACAACTGATGTGTGAATATATTTTCATCATTTACACTCATCTTCCTCACTTATATAGCAAAGGGGACGTAACCTATGCGAGTTGGTTTTTTTTCCTCATGAGCTGCTAAATTGCAACAGTTAATACTGAAATATATTACCCCATGTAGCTGAAATCCTCATAATTTGTGTAAATGTGATTAAAGAAATTTCTTACCCTGAGGCTTTTGAGTGAGTGTGCTTCATTTTACTGACTGATAAGGCTTGTCATATTTGATCTAACATCAAAAGTGTGGAGAGGAAAAGCAGAAGCAAACCAAACTCTTTTTTTTTTTTAAGGTTGAGTGGGAAATTTCTAAGTTACGTGAGTGCAAATAATTATGCCTCTTTACGTTGCACTTGTTAAGCTGTAGAGGCATTTTGTTCTTGGGGGATTTTGAACAAACAGTTCACCATTGGGGTGGATTGCTTCAATGGGTGGCCCAATTCCATGGAAAGCACATAGCCTACAGGTAAAACTGAAGGAAGCAGAAATATTCGTTGATTTATCTTAATTACAAGACATATCCGTTTTTCTATCTTGGCTGTGTTTAAATTATTTCTAAGCATTGTAAATCGTGCATCTAGACATATCGTTGGAAGGCTGCAAACAGAAATTAGGGGTTTTCCCTTTACATTCACAAAAAGGAGAACATTTGTTTGCTTTTTTTTTCTTGAAGTCACTATTTTTAATTATGGTTATGTATGGATGATAGGGGGATAATAAGTATTTAAAATACATGCGCCAAATTCTCACATGGTGTCACTTCCATTAGTTTATCTCAGTAGATGATCTGACTTCTATGATATTAAGCCAACTGAAGGCAGTGGAATTATCTAGCCTTTTCAGCTATGCCAGCTCAGAGTATGTACAGTTATGCTTCTGAAAACAAAGCAAAATACACAAAATTAAGAAACAGAGAGGTTTTTAGTACAGATGGATTACTATAGATAGTTTGGCTACATGTTAGAATTATACTGGCAAAATAGGATGATTCCAGTGCAAGACTGGGAACAGAGTTTTTAAATCTTGACTTCTGGCTCCTTTCTCTAACGAAATTAATTACGTTTATGATGATACAGGTTTAGAAAAGAAAGAAGGGCCCTCAGTATATCTCTGAATTTCTTGTGGCAGAGGACAAACATGACAGAGAGGAGGGTCAGCTGCAATAAACAGCATGAACAATGCAATAACAGCAGATGCCACTCTGGTGAGATGACCGATGAAGAATATTACTTAAAACAGGATGAAGTGAAGGAAAAGTTGGATAGACAGGATAAAATAAGAACAGGACAGAAAGGCAGATGTCGTTAAGAAAAAGAGGAATGTAGACCTGTATCAAGCTGGTAATTTTGGTTTTTATGCCTGAAAGACCTTGCTTTGACCACTCTTGCAGTCCTTCTCCACAGTTCTTTCCCCAATGTGAGTTCCACAAGAGAAAAAGCATCTCTCAAAGATGTGAAGTGTTCTGGGGAAGGAAACTGAACCTTGCCTTCACTGCTTCCCATTTAGTCTTTCTTCTCCCTCTGCTGCTTCTTCTAACTTGGCAGCATGCCTAACCATGAGTCTCATTTTCTCCAGGTGTGAAAGCAGCCATCACTGGAAGAAGAAAAGTGCTATAAAAATGCTCAATCATTCTTGTTCATGTCAGGATTTGCAATGAAACTGGTTTGTCAGTTGTCACCTGTCTGTGCTTGTTCTTAATAATCTTTTTAATGAGTATGCTGTCATCAAACTGAGCTCTGAGATGAGCTCAGGAATCTATATTATCCGTTCTAAGAACTGAAGGTGAGGATGACAGTACAAATGGAATGGTTTCAAAGTTTATTATTTTTGAGGGTTTCTATGGCTGCCACTGTTGTAAGCTTATGGCTAGACTAATGAGTACCCAGGTGCTGTTCTGCCACCTAAACTTATCTGAAACTGCATCAGAATTCAGACCAAAAAGATAATTGATAATTTTGAGATGGATGGACAATACCCTAAGTCCTTCAGAGATTTTAGTCAAATGCTTGTTGTTAAAAGGTTCTTTGTTCTTCTGGAAAAAAAATAAAGTGGTATGAATTTTCTTGCTAAAAACTTCTGTGTAAACATACCATCTGCACACTAAATGTGCCTATGGTAAGATTTTAAACTGATAAGTGAAAATTAATTAAACCTGTAAGAAAATCTTTAAGACAAACCTACATTTCAAGGCCTTTACATGAAAATATTTTGTAAATTCTCTTTTCCCGGTGCAGGATGGGCTTATATTTTTTGAGCATTATCTTTGTGTGAGGAAAGTTCCCCACTACTAACAGAAATTTTTTTTTTCCTTTATTGGCCTCTGAATAACCCCAGACATTATTTCAGTGTATATTTTTTTCACATTGTTACCCACATCATAGCTGTAGTTATGAGAGGCAATTTTACATGTGAAAGATGTTAAACTTGTATTAAATCTTATAAAGTGTGTCCATTTACTCATCATAAACCACATCATACTTAGTGACTAATCCTTAAATTCTGCTTGTTTATTATACAGCATAGCCACAATTTCTGAGTTAAAATCTTAGTGATGCTTTAATAAGAAATGATTCAATAACTTAAAGAAGAGATACACCTAAGCTCTCTAAATTATCTAGTTTTTTTTAAATGGTGCCAATAATATTTAATGCAAATTTATCACTCATGATTGGCACCATTCAGGCAATAGCTCAGAATTATGTTATGATTTAACATAAAATAAATTCAACAGATGCCTTCTAGAAGGATTTATGGTGTTGTCCACTCAAGTCATTAACTCTGGGACGGCAACAATAGTTTTCTGATACTGTTGTTGTAATGAACAACATCACCATTGTTGCTTGAAGCCTGAAGAAATTGTTTGAAAAAGAAGAGCTGCTAAACAATAACAACTCACTCTCTCCATTTTCTGTGCCAACTGTCTTACTTGGGAGGATAACTCATGTTTCTAAGACGTTTTTGTCTTCCATAGCAGAGCTAGAATGACCAGTGTAATGTCTCACCTGTGTTTTAACATTTGTGTGGGGACTGTGTATCAAGAGGTTGCTCCTGCACACACAACACCCCAGAAAAATGTGATGAATTTAATTCTCTGCTAGAGGATGATGCTCATCACCAAGTCTTTCATACATTTTGCTTTTACTAAACACAGAAACATGACAGAGTATGAGCCACCGCAGTACTGAGAAACATTGGTAGTTGAGCCAAGACCAGCTGAAGCTCTAAGCACTGTCGCAGTATCCAGGCATGACTTATGGTGGTCAAAGCCCTGGACTGATCTAGTGCAGACAGAGAAAAAAGGAGCAGTATATTTAATTCTCCCTATGCAAATTGTTCTTCCATCTTGAAAACATTTCAGAGGCTGAGTCCCGAAGAGTTTATTCAATGACTTTTTTATCTTTTTTATCTTTTATCTTTTTATCTTATTTTTGTTATTGTCATGAACCTAGTTGCCATGTGGAGAACTAGGTCTACTGGCTAGCATATGAAGATATTACAACACAAGTCTTAGGGCAGGGTCTTGCCATGTGAGAAACAAAATATTAGTAGAAATATTTCATTATTTTCATACTGTTAGTTTTCTTCAGAGACCCTAAAGACTGCCAGGAATTTCAAATGTGCAGATAGTTAGTGAAAGCTGCTGTTTGTATGCTGTTTATGCCTGTCTTAAACACTCACAAGATTTACTTTGCCTTGGGCTCTGAATAGTCAGCTGGACTGCTCTTTTAAAAAAATCTTTTATGGTAAAAATGGAGAGCTAGTCTTGATCTGTAGACTGCATTTGTGTTTGTGTATGTATTTTAAAATACTTCTTTCTGGTGAGTACTTAATGGTCAGGCTTTCTTTATTTATAACTGATCTAACTTCTACTATTGTTGGGTAATAGGCTGCTATGAAATGCTTCAAAATCATAGAATCATAGAATAATAGAATAGCTTGGGTTGGAAAGGACCTTTAAAGGTCATCCATTCTAACCCTACTACAATGAGAAGGGACAATTTCAACCACACCATATTGCTCAGCGCCTTGTCTGACCTCCCTTTGAAAGTCTGTAGGGCTAGAGCATCTACCACTTCTCTGCACAGTCTGTTCCAGTGTCTCACCACCCTCACTGTAAACAAATTCTTCTTTGTATCTAGTCTATATCTACCCTCTTTTACATTAAAACCATTACCCCTTGTGTTATCACAGCAGGCCCTGATAAAAAGTTTATTCCCATCTTTATTATAGACCCCCTTCAAGTACTGAAAGGCTGCAATAAGGCCTTCCCAGAGCTTTCTTTTCTTCAGGCTGAACAAACCCAATAAACTCAGCTTTTCTTCACAGGAGAGGTGTTCCATGCGTTTGAATATTTTTTCTGACCCTCCTCTGGAGCACACACACACACAGACACACACATACGAAAGCTAGGGAGGACTATTCGTAAAAACTTGTGGTGATAGGACAAGGGGGAACAGATATAAACTGGAGAAGGGCAGCTTTAGACAAGCAATTAGGAAGATTTTTTTCACCATGAGAGTGGTGAGGCGCTGGCACAGGTTGCCAAGGGGAGTTGTGGCTGCCTGTTCCCTGGGGGTGTTTTGGGGCCAGGTTGAATGGGGCCTTGGGTGGCCTGGTCTAGTGGGGGGTGTCCCCGTCCATGACAGGGGGTTGGAACTAGATGATCTTTAAGGTCCCTTCCAATCTTAACTATTCTATGATTCTATGATTCTATACACACAAAAATCTCAGTATCCAGCAAAATTATTTTATACTAGAGAAACAGAAAGAATCTACCAAAGTTTTTTTATAACAGTATCGTGTCCCTAATGCCTCATAAAACAGGCAGCATCTTCAAGACCATAACAAAGCCACCTCATATATGTCTAGAAACATAAAGGCATCAGGCAGGGAAGTTGAAGCCCTTAATCTACAAACTGCCTTCTGTAGGGCTGTTTGGAGATCTGTGTATATCTCTGCATGTGTAGTTTGTATGGAAGTGACTGTAAGACTGGGGCCATAGTCGTTACAACTTCCTGGCCACATCACCCCAGGATGGCAGTACAGTAATGAACTTCTTAAAAAACTAACCTAGGCATACTCAAGCTCTGCTGCTATCAAACAAGCCACTAAAAAAAGTATAGAACCGAACTGTATTAAATGAGATATTTATATTTTCCTGGCTATGACAATCTGATTAACATCACTGAAAGCTTGAAGAAATAAATCAAACTTAAAAAACATGTTTAGTTGAGGAAATGAAACATAAAAATAATAAGCATTATACTCTGTCCTTTCAAAATACCTTCTGATAAAGGATTAACCTGTGTCCTCAACTCTGAAGTCTTATTTTCTCCTGTTTCCCATCTTCCCATTTTCATTGTTAGTGCTTAATTGTTGCACCGACTTTTCACAGAATTACACAATTTATAGACCAGAGATGCTGACTTTATGCAGAAACTTGGAATAAATTTAATTCATTGATACAGAGGAGTTTCTCATTTATATGTGATATTCTGTATTATCCAGTCAGTATTTCTGAGCTGTAATGTGCCAAAATACCTTTAATTTAAATGTATATGTAACTGAAACAGAAATTGAGCACAACTTCTGAAAGCTTAGTATTTCCACATATGAAGAAATTAAATTACTGTGGTTCAGTTCATTGAAGATTATTTATACCTCAGAACTTACTGTCCTGAAAGTGCCTGTCCCACTGGAAATATGATTCAGATGCCTCAAACTGAAGAAACATTTTCCTTTTTCCTGTATAAAATATGAAACAAAAGACAACTGAAAAACACCTCATTAAAGCAGTTTTCTTTTGTCCTTTTTTGACAAAACAAATTGTAAAGACTCATGGCAGTTTCCCTATGTAGGTGGTCTATTTTGTGTGCTAGTCTCACAGCAACCTCTGAGATATACTGCAAGTTATTTGAAGGGTTCTGGGGAATTTTAGTGTGCTAAAAACCAACATATTGTGTAATGAGAGATTTTAGGGTTTCAGTCTATTAAAGATCAAGTTTTCAAATGTAGGAGACTTCTTTCAAAAACATTGCTTTTCTTTCGCCAGTTCCACTTGTACATGGGTTTTAACTGCAATCACCCTTCCTACGGTCTACGTTCCCTTAACCTTTCAGGAAGACACAAGTAGTTTTTCATTATCAGTTTCAGGGAGCTGATCTCATCAATGTGTGTATGTGCAATAATTAAATATGCTCCCATAGATACCATGGGCCAGATCCTCAGCTGGTATAAATCATGCCTCCTCTGTTGAAGCCACTAAAGACATATCAGTTCAGCTCACAGAGGAATCAGCCATGTGTTTTTTGTGACTTTCTTTTTTAGAAGCGCCTTTATAGAGTTGCAAATTTGTTTCATATCCTTTGCCTCAGGAAGAGAGCAAGCCAACACTTGAGGACATTACAGCATTTTAAATACTGTAATTTAATGATGCCTGTTAATCAGTCAGCTAACTCACATGGAAAGGCTTTACAAATGAGAAAATATAACTTTCAGTGGTTACTGTTAAACTGAAATTCTTTTTTTTTTTTTAAATATAATTAGTCTCATTTTTTTCACTGCCAAGGAAAAGCAGAGGCACTTTCACCCTCTAAATCTTCCAAACTATCACTACCCATAGTCTGAGATGGTTGTGAGAGAGAAGCCGAACTGCTTCAGGGCTTAATGTGGTCTCTGTGAAGGGCTGGGTCTGTCATTGCCCACTGATGTAATTTCAATAGTTCGTGCAAAATGGTTGGGCTGGGACAGTTTCCTTGCAGACACATTTCTACCACCTATATAGTGAAACAATTTTTACTAGGAGATAGCATGGAAATGTTCCTGCTTGAATTTATGCTACATGACTCCATCAGCCCTTTTAGAGGTGAGCCAGGGACAAAAACTCCACAATTTTTCATCAGTATGACATCCCTATAGTTGATTGGCACACTGAAATACTGCCAAATTAGTAATAAAGGAGAGGAAAAGGTATCCCTGAAGGTGTGCTTATGAAACTTGTTTTCTTGAGACTTATTTAATAGGCTGGGGAGGATCATTAGATCACCCCAGCTCACCTTGTGTACATCACAAGCCATTAAAATTTCACTTAGCTATCCCTGTATTCAGCCCCAAAGCTGTCAGCTGGATTAAGCATTTTTGCAGTCCGGAAGCAGCAGGAGTGTCCAGAGAAGGAACAGGAGGGACTGTGGTGCTGCCAGCACCTGAAGCTCAAAACTCTGCAGTGTGCTACTTTAGCTTTTTCCAGATAATCTCATGACACGAACCAAACTCTACATTACAAAGTAAGGTTTAAAAATACCAGCAAAATATGTGAATCTAATAAGAAATTCCCTCAACTTTTTAGAGCTGATACCTATGATGGATCAGTGGATGTGATTGAAGATTTTTATAGATTTATAAAATCATTAAGACTTCAAACGGCCTCTAAGATCATCAAGTCCAACTGTCAGCCGAACACCACCACACCTACTAAACCATCTCCTGAAGCCATCTCCTGTATCTTTTAAATATATCTAGGGATGATGACACTAACTTCCCTTGGTAGGCTGTTCAAATGCTTCATAGTCTTTTAGTTAAGTAACATTTCCTGATATCCGATCTAAACCTCCCTGGTTGCAACTTGAGGCCAGTTCCTCTTGTGCTATCGCTAGTCACTTGGGAGAAGAGACCAAAACCTATCCCACCATAGCCTCCTTTCAGGTAGTTATAAAGGGCAATAAGGTCTCCCCTCAGCCTCTTCTTCTCCAGATTAAACAACCTGATTTCCCTCAAACGCTTCTCATCAGACTTGATCTCCAGACTCTTCACCAACATGTTTGCTCTTCTTTGGACAAGTTTCAACAACTAACTGTCTTTCTTATGGAGGGGGGTCTAAAACTGAATTATAACAATTTAGTCCCAACCCAGCCAGTTTTGACAACTGAAACTGAGCAGATGGGTCCCCGATTCCCTTCTTCTCCCCTCCCCATGGAATGGGGTAAGAGAAGTAAGAGGAAAAGTCTAGTGGGTTGGAAGCTAAACTAAAACAGCTTTAATAAAATAGTAGGAGTAGGAGTAGGAGTAGGAATAGGAGTAGTAGGAGTAATACCAATAACAGTAACAATAACTAATAACAATAATAAAAAAATTACATATATACAAATATATGAAATTGCACCTCCAATCTACCTCTTGATGACTGTGTCATCACAAATACTGCAGAGCCAGTCAGGAAGGGGTCAGCATCAGATCAGAGCTGTACACAGGAGCTGGATTCAGGAATGCATGGATCCAGGATCAGGAGCAAACAGACAGACAAGGTCCTCACTGAATGTTGGCCATCACAGAAGAGAGACCCCCATGATCTCTCAGTTTTATACTTAGTATAACATATATGCTATGGAATACTCTTTGTTTCAGTTTGGGGTCACCTGTCCTATCTGCTTCTCCCTGAAGGTGTGACCTTTCTTTCTCTTTGACTTACAGAACTCCAGTACCCCAAGGCAGCCTTGGATGGTACAGGAATAAGTATAAGCATTGGCCTTTCTACATACCTGTGCCCCATGTTCTCACTATTAGAGACGAACGTTGTCTGAAAAATGTGCAGTTAACTTTCAGAGAATTAAGTTACTTAGGTGACACATAGCAGAAGTTTGGAAACTGATTCTACTTTGGGTCAAACATTCCACTCCTTATTCCATACCATTTAAGTCGTGCTCAGGTCACTGCTACTATTATCTTCAAATATTCAGTGTTCAAGGTGCAGCCTTCCCATTGTAGAGTACAGGGGGAAAATCACTTCCCAAATCCTGCTGGCCACACTATTTCTGATGCTGGCCAGAATGTCATTGTTCTTCCTGGCCACCTAGGTATACTGCTGGCTCATATTTAGCCAGCTATCAACCAGTACTCTAGGTCTTTTTCTGTCAGGCAGCTTTCGAGCCCCACTTCACAAGGCCTGTAGCATTGCATGGGGTTGTTGTGGCCCAAGTGCAGGACTTGGCACTTAGCCTTCTCAATCTTCATACGATTGGCCTTGGCTCATTGACCCAGTCTGTCCAGATCTGCTGGCAGAGCCTTCCTACCCTCAAGCAGATTGATGCTCCTGCACAACTTAGTGTAATCTGTAAACTTACTAAGGGTGCACCCTATCTCTTCAACCAGATCACTGAAAAAAAAATCAGACAGGACTGGGACCAGAACCCAGTAGGGAACACCATTTGTGACTGGCTGTAAACTGAATATTTAACTCCATTTGCCTGGACACTTGACCCTGGCCATTTAGCCATGTTTTTACCCAGTGAAGAGTAAACCTGTCTAAGCTACGAGCAGCCTGTTTCTCCAGGAGAATGCTGTGGCAAACAGTGACAAAAACTTTACTAAAGTCTAGGTAATCATGATCCACAGCCCTTCCCTCATCCACTAGGTGTGTTACCTTTTCATAGACAGAGATCAGGTTAGTCAGGCAGGACCTGTGTTTTCTAAACCCATGCTTACTGGGCCTGGTTGTCCTGTCCACATCATTTCACTCAGGACAATCTGCTCCATAATCTTCCCTGGCACAGAGGTCAGACTAACAGGCCTGTTGTTCCCCTGATCCTCCTTCTGGCCCTTCTAGTAGATGGGCGTCACGTTTGCTAACCTCTGGTCAACTGGGACCTCCTTGGTTAGCCAAGACTGCTGAAAAATGAGGGAAAGTGGATTGTTGAGCACTTTAGCCAGTTCCTTCAATACCTTTGTGTGAATCTTGTCCAGCTCCATGGACTTGTGTATCAAGTGGTTTAGTGGGAGGTCAAACATTTCCTCACGGATTATTTGAGCTGCCCTCTGCTCCTTGTTCCAGTCTTCCAGCTCATGGGACTTGGTACCTACAGAACAACTGGTCTTACCATTAAGAATTGAGTCCCTATCCCAATGCATCCAGTAAAGAACGGAGATTCTCCTCAACCTTCCACTATGTTCACACAAATATCTTTTATCACACTTTACCTCAATAGCCAGATTAAGCTCTAATTAGGCTTTGTCCCTTTTAATTTTCTCCCTGCATAACTTCATGGCATCTTTATAGTACTTCTGAGTTACCTATACTATCTTCCAAAGGTCATAAACTCATACTTTTCCTGAGCTCCAGTCGAAGCTCCCTGTTCAGCAAGGATGGTCTTCCTTAATGGCTCGCCTTTCAGCACACTGGGACAGCCTGCTTCTTTATGACTTTCTTCATGAAGAATGTCCAGACTTCCTGGATTCTCTTGCCCTCCAGGACTACCTCCCAAGGTACTCTGTCAACCAGGCTCCTAATCAGGCCAATGTCTGCCCTCTGGAAATCAAAGGTGGCAGTTCTGATGACCTCCGTCCTCACTTCCCCAGGATTCAAATACTGTATCATTTTTCCCAAGATGGTCTCTAGCCACTACATCACCCACAAATCTGTCTCTCTTCATGAAGAACAGATCCAGCAGGGCATCTTCCCTAGTTGGCTCACTCACTAGCTGTGTCAGGACATTTTCCTCCACATGCTCCAGAAATCTCTTGGACTGCTACTTCTCTGTTCTATTTTATCTCCAGCAGATACCTGGGAGGTTGAATACCCCCAAGAGAACAAAGGCTAGTGATTGTGAGACTTCTCCAGGTTCTTATAGAATATGCTGCTAAAAGAATATGCAAAAAAAATCCCCAAATGGCTATTGTATGGCAAGTCAGCAAGCTCACTTGGGTAAAGAGATGATCAGCTGGTAAAACAAGGCTTTGGCAGTCCTTGCTTGAGCATCATTTCTCTTTTCAGACAGCAGTCACTCAGTGACTCCATTACATTGTTTTCATGAATGTGGGATCAGATTACCTTACTTCCTGCTCTACTCACCACATTTTGTACTGCACTTGCACTGATGCTTGTAGCACCTTACACATGTACTCTACGGAATCAAGTCCACAGCATTAAATTCTGGAACACCAAATACTGTGTCCACTGCTTCAGTATTTTAGATTAGCTGATGTGAGCTTCTGGATGTAAAATATTTCCCTACATGAGAACAAAAAATATTTAAAAAGAATGTATATTTGTATTATTCTGTGCAAAACATATGTTGTGGGTGACATGCTAGGCCAAACATATCTCTTGTTGGTTTACTTCACACTGTAATATGGCCATTAGATATTTTTTAGAATTTTGGTTCTCAAAGGCATATATAATGCTAATTAATTAAGATGACTATTTCTTATAATACAAATAACCAGTGACTAAAATAACCCTAATGAGGATAAAATGGCTGCATAATGTTCAAAACTATGACAGTACTCCGTAAGACTAATGAGTAAATGTCGGCTGGCTACAAAGGACACAATTAGAGGTTTAACAGCTGTGATATTAATAATGCTTGTTAATTTTAGTTAAGGTTTAATAATCACTTGATAATTATTTAGTTTACAATAGCTCTCCATATTAAATCTAAATGCAGTGTTATGCTTCCAATTTAATATTTGTGGCTTTAACCATGCTACTGGGATTTGGGCAGCTAAAACCTTATTCTTAGCATTGAGAACATATAATCTGAATGGGAACCTTAATTAAGTGTTACCAAACATATTTTTCTTGGCAGTAGAAGGAGAAAGTCAAAGTCTCAGATCTGAACAGAAGCCTCAGATCTACTGGCAAGTGGATGCGTGTGTTCAGGGAGAAGAAGGGCTGTGATCCATGCATAATTTATTTTGTTGGAAAAAGTCTAAGCTAAGATTAGATACCTGAAGTCAGAGACAAACTTTAAAACAAGTTGGGAGGTGGAGTAGGGTGAGAAAGAAAGAAAAATAAGTCAACAGTTATCTTCAGAGTCATTGTGTTGCCTCTGTCCTGCTACTTAACCATTTACTGTTGCTGTGAGTGGTTTCTGGTTGCATATTGCGTTTTCTTTTTCCATTCATTGACATACTAAATGTTTAGCAGTAGTATCAACTGGCTAAACACTATTCCTTTCCAGCTGAAGAGTGGATAGAGTTTAGAAAAATAATATAAAGTTTAGAATCTTAATCTAAATATCTTTGAGTTGGGGAATTCCATGTCCTTGCTTTGCTTACCAGTTCAAGCTTCAGTTTTGGTAGAGCTGGTAAAACAGTATGGTTGTGATTCAAGGCAATATTTAAGCAGACACTTATAGCCCTCTTGGATGTATCAGAATATTTAAGTGTTGCTTTCTTTAAGCTAGTACTTCAAGTCCTACTTCTGTCAAGTTACAGAGCATGGAACTGTGGAATGGCTTCTGTACTGTTTCTTACATTATTGGTTTGCCTGCTCAGCTGGCATATAGTAAAGGTAGAAGAGGTACTACAGAGTGCAGAATTTCTAATCTCATAAAGTCTGCAGTGTGGGAAATAAAACTCATAACTTCTTTGGACTGCAGAACAACAAAAATAAGGAATCCTGACACGCCTAAAGCACCTCCAATATTTTTAATAATATCTTTACGTATTTCCTTTTTACATGTCCCATTGTTCTTTTATAACATGAACCACAATAAAAAGCTAAATTGTTCAAATTACACAGTGATTAATTTCTGAAGCATTTTCGTCACAATGAATTTTTTCACAATGAATTTTGTGAAAACACAACAAAATGCAGGAACACTTGTCATTTATGCAAGGTAAAAATGTTGTCATGTTGAAATTACAGAATAGAATAAAGAATTAGTGTATTGGGACTTTTTGCCAACGTGGAACAAAACCCTCTTGGTAGAATAATAACTTTATTATCCAGGAAGTCACTTTATTCATCATCTTCACTGCCAAATTTCCACTCAAAACTTTTCACAACTACTTTGTTTTGACTTCCTGCTAAATGTTTAAAAACAAAACCCAGTAAACCTACTCTTTTATACAATAAGCTATCTCCCAGAAGTAAAAATGTGAAAAGTAGATGAAATCAGCAAGTAGTTTTACTAATTAAGAAAAGTAATTAAAATTCCCTACAGAAAATTGTTGTATTGTTCCAGGTTAATAAGAATGGCACATCCTTTTATTTTTGTTTTAAAAAAATTGGAAAAAATGCTGCTAGAATTCATACAGAAAATTCAGTAAACTGAGGGCAGAGTATTTGAGAAATGCAGGTGACAATGTCTTCTAAATATCTTTTAAAAAATAACAGCAGATATTGTTTTTTTACATTACTCAATGTTAAAGAAATTGCTTTGTGCTGTTATGGTTTTCTCATTGGAATTTGCAGAAACAGTTATTGGTAATGTTCCTCCAGAACTTTGCTCTGAAAATCATGAAGCATTTTAAAAAGTAATTGAATCAAGCTTTATGATACTGTTATGCAGTACAGAAAATATTAATCCATTTTATAGATGGACAAAGTAACTTAGGAGGGATTATAATTTGCTGAAGGTCACACAAGAATCCTGTATTAAACTTAAAGCTAGCTTATGTTCATACTATTATGAATTCTAGGCTGTGATCAGTAGATCAGTTAATATTCAATTCCCAGATTACTCTTCATTGATAATGAAGTAAGCAAATATAAACGGGACATGAAGGTTTTCCACGTGGAGTTTGTAACACAAAAAAATGCTATAAATATCAAGGCAAGGAACATTATTTAAGAACATTGAAAGAAACAGAGAAAAAACACAATATGCCAAATCCTTTTAAATAATACAGTTTCAATGTACAAATCAAGTGCTTACTATGCTATTTCATCATCCTTAGTAACTGAGTTTGACAGTGTCACAGGAGCTATTTTTTTCACAGGGAAGAATTTCTCCCAAGCAATCTCAACAATGAAGAAAATTCAAGAAGCTTTTCTGCCATCACAATTTTTTTATTCCTTTTAACCTACATTAGTAGTTATTAAGGAAACTATTGAGAAAACTGTGGTCTGTAATCGTATTTGACTGATACTTCCCATTTTATAATATCCAAGCCCAATAAGCTGGATATGGAAAAAAGTGAAGAAAGAAAGGATGTTTACAAATGCATGAGCACAGTCTTCCATTTGTTCATTGAAAGAGGACTGTTCCTTAAATAAGCTATGTTTATACACCTGCTGCTTCTAGAGGATAATTTATTAGCAGTAGCTTGGAAACACAGAAATACAGATTTTAAGGGTACATTTTTTAATACCAGGACTTAAATATATATTTTTCTCTTCTGTTATTCAGGGTACCATGCAAGACATCTATTTAATGAGACATTACATAACAGAAATTAAGGAGGTCTGTATCTTGCAATAATGTTTGGTTAAGAAATGTAGGGGTTTTTTACCCCTAAATATTTACAGTAATTTTTGTCTAGTGGATTTTTTGTTATTTGCAAATTATTGTGAGCTTGTTGGTGTCTGTCTTAATTACTTTTGATTGTAAGTGATAATTATGCCTGGAGACCATGGTGTTCATACTTGCATCATAAATGGCAAAAAATATAAGTGGACAGCTTTGAAATCAGATCTAACTTCCTCAGAGCTTGGGATGCTCAGATTTTGCATATTATGAGGAAGAGTTCAGGCTGGGTCTGGTGAGAGGCTTGAAAATTCTCAGTGTCTGGGACAGTTCTGACAAACAGCTTTATATTCCTGCATGACCAGTTGTAAAAATCGATTCATATACATGATTTGTTCATGGTCTCTTAAGGAAAAGACAAACTGAACTGCCTTTCATGTCCTTTATGAAGTTTTCTATTCCAGTTGACCATCTTGTTCTGAAGATGCTTAGAACATCAGCTTTTGAAGACTTTCACATTAACACTTTCAATTAACATGTTCAATTAACATTTTCAGTTTCCTAGTATTTGCAGTCGTGGAATCATAGAATGTTTTTAGGCTGGAAGGAACTTTTAAAGACGATCTAGTCCAACCCTCCCCTGCTCTGGAAAGCATTGTCTTCCACTAGATCAGGTTTCTCAAAGGCCTGTCCAACCCAACCTTGCATGCTTCCAATGATGACACATCCACAACTTCTCTGGGCAACAAGCTGCAGCATTTCATGACCCTTATCACAAGGTATTTCTTCTTAAAATCTAACCTAAATCTATCCCCATTTACTTTACAGCTTTTGCTCCATTTTGCAGTCACTATAGATCCTGGTAAAAAAATCCTTATCTCTGCCTTTTTCATAAGCCATATATTGAAATGCTACAACAAGGTCCCTTGGAGCTCCAGGCTGAACAACCCAAACTCTCTTAGCCTTTTCTCACAGGAGATGTTTATCTCTCTGGTAATTCTTGTGGCTCTCCTCTGAGCGCACTCTATCACATTCATGTCTGTATTGTGCTGGGAAACCCAGAGCTGGATACAGTACTTCAGGTGGGATCTCATGAGGAACTAAAGGCACTAAAGGAAGAGAAGCACGTTCCTCAGCCTCCTAGCCATTCTGCTTTTTATGCAGCCTAGGTTATAATTTGTTTTCTGTGCTGCAAGCACACACTGCCAGATTATAAATAACTTTTCGTCTAGCAATATCCCTAAGTCCTTCTCCACAGTGCTGCTCCAAATCCGTTGTTCTCCCAGTATCTCGTGATACTAGTGATTGTTCTGACCTGGGTGCTTGGTCTTTTTGAACTTCATAAGGTTCACCTGTGATGACTTTTCACAGTGAGATTTCGAAATAATAATCAAGATCAGGGCTGGGAGCGCACTGGAAAGTGTAGTGGCAACTTACTACAGCCTACTGGAATTGCTCTGCTTGAAAGGACTTTTTTTTTCTGACATATTTTCCTTGCTCAAAGTGGAAAGCTAATACAAACCATAAAACAAAATGCACTTTTGTCATTAGTATGTTCAGTCATGTTCATCAACATTTCATAACTGGTCCAAATGTCCTAAAAACTGATAAAAGCTAGTTGTTTCCTGACAGTGTAAAGTTATGAACTAATACTTCCGCTCATTCTGCAAGGGACATGGTTTTTTTTATGTTTTCTACAATGTACCTTCTTTCATTAATCTTGTAGCTGTTGAGTGTAACAAGTTAATTTCAGTCACCTTTATGTCATAGTCTGAAAAACCTGCAGTGTAAGACTGGCCAGTGAATATGATTTTTCTGGATGTTTTTCTTTTGTTTGTGCAGTTATTTTTTTGTTGTTGCTAGGTTGTTTTTTTTTTTTTTTCCCCTTCTATAATTTGGCATTAAGAGACGTCCATTTTCATACTGTCTTCTGGAAAACACTCCCTCCTCCTTCGACCTTTCTGAGCTCTAGCTTCTTTTCACTTTCTGAAAAGGTATCTTGCCCACAGTTTGCAGATGTTCTCCTGAGTAAGAGGCTAAAGCAGCCCCTGGAGAAGGTCTGAAGGTATACCTGAGACATATCACATTTGGGACAGAGGAAGGACTGCGAGGCAGTCTTTCCTCCAGAGCCAGGATGGGCTTCATTGTGAAGCACTACTTGCCTGAGGGGTCATGTATTGTGGCACAAGGAGGGCAGAGCACACCTGTATCAGCCCAGGACCCTGCCCTGACACCATAGCTTTGGTTCTGTAGAGCACGGTTATCCCAGTGACACTGATTTCTGAAATATCACTTGAAAATGACATAATCATCCTAGTAAACCTCCAGAGCATCTCCTTCCATCTTGCATGTCTTTCCCCTGCAAGCAATCCCCACAAGAAGGAAAGAAGCATTCTTGTTCTCTTGGTCTTGTTGTAACACCAGCAGCTCATGTGCTAGAGATGTCTTTCCTGTTCTGGCATGCTTCTGGAGTGGTATTAATAATACTACAAGAAAAATAAGGATGATACTATTTAGATTGTTAAGTTAATAAGATTTGAAGAGGAAAGATTGTCAGCTTTTATATCACAAAGAAAACAGGAAGTAATAGTATGCAGGAAAATTTGAGGGCATGTCTGAACTTTCCTAGGCAGCACTGTCATCCCACACATAAAGTGGGGAAAAAAATGAAATTGAAGAATGTTCTTTGTTACCAAATTCCAGATTGGCAGCTTTGCTTTTAGACATGTGTCAAGCTCTGACTTTGTCAGGAAGTACTTTTTTCCCCCATTTCAATGTACAATTTTCCATAAGCATGTAAGTAAAAGTTTCATATGTTCAGTGTATACTTCAAGTTTTCACTCTAGGAAGGTATTTAAAATATCAGAAATTCCTGGCTGCAGGAACAGAATAAGTTCAAAGTTCATCTCATAATCATAAGCAGACATCTCCCTCCCTCTCCTTCTTCATTCTTTCCCACTCCTTCTCTTCACTTTGTTTCTTTTTCTCTCTTTTTTTTTTTTTTTTAAAAGAGGTCAGGATTAAACTTCCACTTTTTCTCTCTTCCTGTGGATGAGCTATAATTTCATAATATGATAGTTTCATCAAGAACTAACAACTTTGGTCTGGCATAGAACTATATAATTTTAGAAAATATAAAGTATTAGTTTAAGATCTTGGGCTATGAAAAGAAGGAATACTGCAGCTTACTGAAAGCATATGTTGCTTATGGGGACCTCACAACCACATTCAAATTCAGCTCTTGCCAAATCACGTTACTTTACTAGAACTCCTTCTTTAAATTTCCCTAGTGAGGCTCATATGGCAGGCTCTATGTTCCTATTGCACAGTATTAAGGAGTTTTCATGGGCCTCGCTTCACCCTTTTTCTTTATTTATTTTATAAAAGTATTTAAAAATTCACAAATTAAGAGTGCATTACTTATTTTGGGGCTTTTTGACAGCATGATTTCTGACAACAGATTTTCTAAAAGGAAAAACAAAGCTTCATCACATGCACAATTTTCTTTTGAGACTGCTCTTTGCTGTTTTATAGGGAGGCACTAGTGGTGCGTGGAAAGAATATTTCAGAAAGCATTTAGTTCAGAAAGCATTGAGAATTGCAAAAGACTTACTTACAAATTTTTACACAGAGATCTTTTCCTCCCATTCTGCAGAGACAGGCTCTTTTAAAACACAAGGGAAAAAATACATGAATGCTATTACTACTGTTTTCTTAGAGAAAATCTGTCGAATGATTAGAAATGCCTGTTTTCTTCAAGGATCCACAAAATAGTCTGAAGAATTTTATTATCTGGGCTAATTTTTTAGACAGGATTTTTTTTCCCCACATTAGTAATAGGGGACACTTAAGACACAAATCTAACTGAAAACTCAGAGCCAAATTCTTTGGAAGTGTTACGTCAAAGTGGTGTACCAGCAGACTTAGGCTAAGGGACACATTTGGCCCCATGTATGCTGTCTCTATGCATAGAGTAGATGTCAGCAGTAAAATAAAATGAGTAATGAGAATGTCACTGTGGTGAAACTGAGGCACTTTCAGACTGAAAACCTTTAAAGCCTTGAACGCATTGACTCTTTATAAAAAATAATGTGTGCAAGGGCTTCCAACACAAATTAAAGAAAGTCATGTGCAGGAAAACTTTATGTCAGACTGTGAACCCTCAGAAGACCTGTCCTGTAATGTTTTATAAAGTTTAGAAAGATACAGACAGGAGTTATACCTTAATACAGAATTTCTGTGTATTCGTTTTATTAAGCAGGTTTTAATATAATGCCTGTCGAATTGTAGATCCGTGCTGAACCTCCTACTCCATCATTGGCTGGCAGAATAGAAATCTTAAATATAGGAAAACTAAATGTTTTCTGAAAGCACGTAGTGCAAATTCTTCTATTTCTTTTATGGAAAAGAAAGAGGAAAGAAGGGCAGAAAAGGCCAAAATAATTTTTGCATAATTTATAAACTCATCCTGTCCAAATGAAGGAGTTTGAAACAGTTGTGCTATGAAAAGGCAAAAATCTTTCAGCTGCATATACATGACAACTCTCAAATCTCCTAGCTTTGCTGAGTCAAAATCTTCCTTGAAATGAAGACTTTCAACCAACCCTATCCTTTGGCCTGCTTTTTATTTACAGGTGCAGATAAACACGCAAATTCATGGTTTTGTTATGGGTCAACTTAAAATCTGTTTTGTGGAGAGATGCACCAACAGTGCTGACATTTTATTTGTTGTCCCAATATCATGGTAAAACCCAACATCCCAGTTTATTGGGAAACAATCTGAAAGGGGGCTTGTTCATAACAGAAGATGATTCAGTGGATCATGGGGACAGAAGATGCATACAGAAAATTCTTAGCAAAATTCACTTGGCTCTAGCTGATACTAAACGTGAGCATTAATGTGGGACCTTGGCAACAGAGTGGGGATATCTATCACTGTATCACAATAAAGTCAATGTCAACACACACTAAATATTTGTCTCTTCTTTGTTTGGGCATTTTTGTATCTTTGATATTTCTGAAGGTGTAGCTTTGTCACTCTTCCTGTGTTTTCTGTGGTAAGTTGTCTTGATAGGAAGAGAAAAAAAAAAGTGTTAGACTTAAATATTAATAATATCTGTTATATTTACATTAACAATTTACACTCCGTGGAAGTTAAAATAAGCTGGATAGTCACTAATTATTTGATTTAATAAAAACCAATTCTTTTCTGTCAAGAATTACCAGATAGGTTTATCTTTGATATAAGAGACAGATGATGTTAATAATCAAAGCTAACAGATGCATCTCAGAGTAAAGGTAGATTCTTTGGAGACTGGGCAAGAATTGTGGCCAAAGACCTCAACCATAGATACCTACAGGTATGTGTCTAGTGACAATATCTTTTTTTGACTAAAATTATTAAACTTTTTATAGGATTTGTCCATGAATATCAATGGATTGTTTTGGGAAAATTTGAATAAATATTCATGTCCACAAACCATGACTGTATTGAAATGCTTGTGTTCCCACAGATTATTCATAGGCAAGGGTGGTTTGTAGCTTTTCCAGAACAGCTTCCAGTGAAATAAACTGTGCTCTGGTAAAGATGCCAGAATCTGGCCACTTGAAGTCAGTATGATATTTAAGTGAATTAGAAGTGAATTTGCATGTATGTATAATACATACAAAAATATTTCTAGGTGTTATCAGGAGAGAGATTTAGTTCTTACAAAAAGCTGTTGGATTAGTTTTACAGAAGGTAACACTAGGTCAGTGCTTAATACTTTATTATTTTACTTAATTTTTAAAATGTCTTTGAAAACATTAAAGTATTGGCGTTCTTTTGGCCAAATTCCAAACAGAAGGTTTTATCACAGAGATTGTATTGAACAGAAAAGTCCTTACGGTTAGTTGTATAAAAGTCTTCACATGGAATCTGTATGTGCAGCTAGCATCTTATGCCTTACTGTAGGCTGCTGAAGATAAGAATGTACAGCTGGTAAAATTTACTGGTCTCTGAGCTGCGTATTCTTAATTTGTGAAGCTTTACATAGCAGTGCAATGATTGGTACTTGCGAGCAGCTGATATCTTCTGCCAGCAATGCATAAGTTCCCCTTCAAATTCTGCTATGAGTCACAGATGTCTATCCTTTATGAGTCACACCTGCAGGACTTGAAACAGATATTTTAAGAGTAGTGGAAGATGTGTCCAAACTTGAATGTACAAAAGAGAGGGCATAAAAGATATTCTGTTATTTTATATTTTAGAAAGTTTTTCTGAAATTGTTTTTGAGGTGACAAAATTTTTTAGTAGTCTTTATGTCATATATTTGTTGAGGGTTCTCAGCTCTGTTCTTGGATGTATGTGTATAAATACCACCCTTGCATGACTGTACACTGTATATAGATACTACATTTGTGTATGCATGCTTATCCATATGCATAACTCCCCCTGAATGTATCTCACCTGTAGTTTCAGTAGTGCCCTTCTGAGCATAGGGCACATTTCTTCCAAAAGTAAGTGAGCAGTAAAAAAGAAGTGGAAAACTTTATAACCTTCACACCATCATGTATAAACCAAAACACTGCCAAACAGCATCACTTACATACTCTACATCTGCCTTCAGGAGCATGTGTGTCTGAAGTATTTTTGAACTAAAATCATTTTTCCATCCTCATCTGAACTAAACAAAAAGAGAAAAACAATTTTAAGTGAGAAATTACAAAAATATAGTATTTTTCAGTTAAAAAAATATTTAGCTTTGTTGTAACCATGCCTATAATAAGATAGCCAAGACTTTGAGGTGCAGATGTTGTTGCTATTAATTAGATGTTTCTGACAGCTGGAAGCGGCTTAAGCTTGTCACAAGTTGACTATTTCTTACACTGCTGTCCAGGCAGCATTCAAAGGGAATTTTGTTAATGTCTCTTGTGCTGTATATTGCACAATGGGATTTTACCTACTTCTTGCACTGTGTATTTATCTACTGGATAAATCTCCAAGGATGTGTGCTGCACATCCTTGAATACAGGCAGCTGTCAAGAAGGTGCCTACAGAAGAAAAACTTTTTACTGAAAGATTGCTCCCATTCTTTCCTTTCTCCAGCATCATGGGACCTGTGGATCAAAGGTTTGGCCCAAGACAGAGCAAATGCCTCTTAAATTATGTCCTGCTACTCTTTATTTGAATACAGTTGTTCTGCGTGCATGTTAAGAACAAGAATCGGTCAACAGCTTCCTGTACTTTGCTGATGAACAGGGCAGGATTTGCTCTCACTTATCCTATACTTAATTCAAAGATGCATAGGTTCTCTCAAGGAAGTTGTATGCATAGGATAGATAGAAAAGTGAAGTTTTTATTTTCAGAAAAGTAGCTGAGTCAACACAAACAAAGGAGAGGAATATATCTGAAGTGAATATGAAGCTATGAGCTTTTCTGTAAGCTGTGAGAACTCAATATCTCTTAAATTACTTTCTGTCTTTGAAAAAAATCTCAGACAATTATGCTGAGAAGGTACCTGTGGTTTACAGTGGGAGCTCTCCCTAACACAATGATAAACTTATGAACTCAAATACTCAAAAATCTAATTAAAAAAATTTGAGTTCCTTTGATATTACTATTGCAACCAACTTGTACATATCTATTTTTTAATTATTTTTTCTAGAACTATGGGATAGATAAGTAAATAAATGCATAAAAAATATAGCATAATTGAAGCTTGCTCAAACAACACTTATATTTGGATTTCACTATAAATTTAAGGATAAGGACATTATTTTATCATCTTACTCAGCTTATAGTAGGAATGACTGTGATACATTTTATGCTATGGGGATAATATTTACTGATGCAAAAAAAGTGTTATCACAACCTGGAATCAGAATCAAGATACAAACTATGGAGCAATAATTCCAGTCCCCAACTGTTTCAGTACAAGAGTAATTACATTATATGGACTAAAAATTTAAAATATAAAGTGCATCATTTTGCTATGAAAAGCATCTCATAATTAAATCAGATTAACAACAACAGAAAATGCTCTTTTACTGAATTTATTCATATCATTGATCTTTATTCAGATCAGTGAAAGTTGAGAGTCACGGTCAGAAACACACTTCACTGAGAATCACTCTGGATATTTACTAGTATAATGAGAGATTGCAAATATGCAAGATGCTTTTGTATGTGTACAAAATCCTCATTTTCTATTGTTCCTAGAGTTTCAGGATTCCAGTTTTGTGACCTAAAATAAAAATTTAAAAAATAACCTCACTAATTATATTTAAGGAAAAGACATCTAATCCTTGGATAAGAAATAAAGTTGATTGATAGGCTTTTCCATGCCAACTACTGAATTCTTTGACTTCAGCAATTCAGCAAATTGCTTAACTGCAGCTTCTTCCTAAAACTAGATGTACTAGTAAATTTAGAAGGCAGTTTAAAGATAAGTAACATTTGGATTAACAGCTTCACACTTGTTTTTTTATTAGAAAAGCATAAAGAAGTAAGATACCAGAGAAAACTGGACAGAGTAGCAGCACGTATATAAAAAGGTTTGGTAAGATTTGCTTCAGTCTCTGCAGAAAAATCATGCTTGTCTTTCAGAGTACGTCTGGCAACTTCATCAAGCCAATTTTGTTAGACACTATAATAGAAGAGTTAACAGTAAGATTATAATGGGACCTAATAGTGAGCTTGATGGGGAGCAGCTTTGACTTCTGCTGTCGGTTCTCTTACTTCTCCTTTAACCTGCATATAGTCTGCTATCACATGCACAATTCAGCAAATCTGAGAGACATCAAACCTCTAAACTTTGCTGGAAGAACTCCAGAATTCATAAAGTTAAACCATACCTCCTTCAATATGACTAACATACGGCCTGAACAAACTTCACTTATATAAAGCGACCAGGTCCAGAAACTGTTTCTGTTATCTTTCAGTAACTCTGTTGGCTCTCAGAATAGCTGTGACTGTTAGTTCTGCCTAAACTGCTGGTATAGTCGTAGTAATTGTTATTTCTACAAAAGGAGATCCTTCAGATGCATAACTTTACTGCTAGATTTGCAGCGCTGTCTTCCCAAAACAGTCATCATGTATCTTTTTAGTGATGATAGGAAATCAAATTTTCTTTACATGACAGGGAGATATAGTGCATTGTTGGCCTTATTTTTCTGTAAAAACCACCGAACAGTCCAATTCTATTTAATATTGAAGTCTACACAATTCCAAAAGTTTTAATGTTCTGTGCCTAATCAATTTCTTGTTAGAGTTACAGTGCTTATTGCTAGATTAATTTGCTAAATAAATAAATACTGTTCTCTTGCACTGCCTTAAATAACCAAAATTACATCTTTGACTGTACATACCAGTAGTTCATCAAAGCACTTTTGTTCATTAACTTAAATCCTAGCAGACAGCCTCTGTTTTTTAAAAGCCATCTGGTGGCTGATAAGAAAAGTAAAATCTTATTTACTTTCCTAAGGCCAGCGGATCACAGCCAAATGGATGATGAAATCTCCAAAATGCCACCATCTTGGTTTTAATCTGCTGTCCCATAAGGTCACAGGATCTGACATTAAGAATGCATTGAGAATGTCATGGGGAGGGTGAGAGGAGATGACCAATTATTTTCTCTATGCAATCTTCTCTCTCTGCTTATGTTTAGGAGGATATAATTTAAAGGCAGTTAGAAAGATTGCCATTTACTGTACTATTGGATAAAGACTAATTATACCTTTAGACTGAGTGCAAAATTTGAAAGCAGCACTTGTGAGTTAAGCCAGTCATTTGCCACAGGTACGTTTTAGTTGAAAAATGCATACAGTTACAAAATCTTCAATAAAACACTATTATCTGATGCTACTATCTTTGGATATCAGAATTCGTTTATGTCCTAATTGTTTTCATAGACTCATATACAATTACGCTTTGGAAAGGACATTTAAGGACATCTAGTCCAACCCCTGTTCAGTAAGAAGGGATATCTTCAAATACTACAAGTTGCTCAGAATTCCACCCAGTCTGACCTTGAATGAATCCTTTCTGGTGCCAGCAGGTCTGATGTCATGTAGACCATCACATTATCAAAAAACCCAAAATTATGGCAGTGACACCAGTGAAGGAGCTGTGTATTGACAGATTATGTATATTGTCACTAGTATCAGTGACTTGATGCTAGTTGGTGCATCAGAAATGAGGGACTTCTGAAACGATTCATTCACCTGCTCTAAGGAAGCCACAGGGCTAGGGATTAAGTGAGCATTCATTTACATATAGCACTGGAACAACTCTGAAAAACAAAAAATGCTTTGTTGGATTGTCAGTCAAACTTAAAACAAAAACTGTTTTCTGAAGAGAACAGGCCAGCATTGTCTATTCAGTAAGACTGATGACTGCATACGACAAAAAATGAAATCAGCTGTTAGAGTGAGCTGCTAACTTCGAGAATCCTAAGGAAAAAAAGAATGTTAATGTACTCTTCGAACTCCAAAAAATACTGGATATGGCAGCATCCACATATTATATTTCTGAACTCTGTATGTGCATCCCAGAATTTATGGGAAGCCTGTGATTCAGGATCATTTGGGAAAATGTCTGTGTGGAGAAGACTGACATTCTCATTTTTCATCCAGTTTTCACATTGCCATTGAGCAAGTGGCAGTTCTTTAGATATTCTCTTCCTAGTTATCTCAGTCAAGCTATAAGTCTTTCTTTTCTTCTGAAGTTTTTACCTAGTCAGTGTTTAATATTAGCATGTTCCAGGATCAGAGTAAGGGAGTAGTAAGTCCCACTTACTGTGGGAGTGGTCCTTGGATCATATCCTCTGCTGTATATCTTCTCCCTTTACATCAACCACATCTGTCACAGCTCCAAAGTCTCCTCTTACAGTGTCTTCCCCTCATTTACATTTCCCTCTGTAATTTTGAATGCCTACCCTTTGATTGAATTATAAAAGTTTCAGAAGTTTTATGCTGTGAGTTTCTTAACTTTGTGCTCTGTTACACCCAGTCCCAGTTCTAATCAAATTGAATCCAGCTGGTAAGTCATATGTAAAAGTTAAGTGCTTTAGCTTTTCAGTCTGGTGCTCTTCAGTGTTATTTTACATAACTGTTCTAGTTTGGGCTAGGATAGAGTTAATTTTCTTCATAGTATGTAGTGTGAAGCTATGTTTTGGATTTGTACTGAAAATAGTGTTGATAACACAGGAAAGTCGGGAGGGGACATAGCCAGGACAGCCGACCTCAGCTGACCAAAGGGATGTTCCATACCAAATTATGTCATGCTCAGCAATAAAGCTCAGGGAGGAAGGAAGGGGAGACTTTTGAAGTCATGGTGTTTGTCTTCCCATGTAACTCTTACATGTGATGGAGCCCTGCTCTCCTGAACACCCTCCTGCCAATGAGAAGTAGTGAATTAATTCCTTATTTCGCTTTGCTTGTGTCAATGGCACTTCTTTACTTATTAAACTGTCTTTATGTGAACCCATGAGTTTTCTCACTTTTACTCTTCCTATTCTCTCTCCTGCCCCACCAGGGGAAGAGGAACAGGCAAGAGAGTGAATGGCTGGGTGGTTCTTGGTTGCCAGCTGGGGTTAAACAATGATAGTAACCAGAGCACATTTAAAATGCAGGAGTATAAGGTCTAGCCTTTTTCTTTTCACAGGATACTGTGCTATCCTGACACTGGATTTAAATTCTGTGCGCAACAGCCCTTCATTCTCCAAATAGCTTCGATTAGACAGGCTATATGAAGTAAATGCAGCCTAATAACAGAGATGCTCCTCACATCAATTGTTTTGCCCTTTTGAGCAATCATTTGCTACTGGTCATAATTTCACATATTCTTTTCCACAAAATTGACTTCTGTGGGTAAGATAAATTACTATGGTAAATAAGCAGTAGTTTCTTCTTTTCAGTACTTTGAACATCACTGCCTTCAATACAACTTGAATCACATCTATGTCTTAAGAGTCTTGAATCTGAATACAGTGGAATCCAAAGGTTTGTGATCTGTTGGAGACTGGAATTAAATTCCTTGCTTGGCCATTGGCCTTCTGCATAATGTTGGATCATAGGATGAATCACCCTGTTTCTCTGTGCTTTTATTCCTTTAAATCCAATGGGGAAAACAGTCCACAGAAATCACAGGACAACAGAGGCTAGCAGGAGGACAGTTCTCCAGCCCCAGCCCCTGACCAGAGCAAGTTTATCTATGGGCTCATTGTGGGCTGCTCAAGGATTCACCTAGTCAGGCCGTGAAACCCCCCAAGGCTGGAGACAGTCCAACCTCACTGAGCCACAGGGAGGAAAAGGCTCCGCTTAATCTCTGGCCAGGGCCACTAATGTTTCAACTTCTGCTGCTGCTTCTCGCCCGTCCACCATGCACTGCTGTGAAGATCTTGGCTGCACTTCCTTCATCTCCTCCTGATGGTGGCAGGAATATAGATTCAAAGAGTAGTGGTCAATGGCTTGAAGATCAGATGGAGAGCTGTGACAAGTGGTGTCACTCAAAGGGTCCATACTGAGAGCAACACTGTTTAATATTTTCACTGATGATATAGACAGCAAGATCAAGTGCACCCACTGCAAATTTGAAGATGGCTCCAAACTGAGTGGTGAAGTTGCCACACCAGAAGGATGGGATGTCATGTCATCTAGAAGGACCTGAACAAGCTGTAGAAGTGGGCCTGTGTGAACCTCAAAAGTTCTTCACCTGGGCTGGAGCAATTCACAGTTTCAATACAGGATGGCAGATGACATGATTGAAAACAGACCTGCAGAGAAAGACTTGGGAGTGCTGAGTGATGAGAAGCTCAACATGAGCCAGCAAAGTGAGATTGCAGCCCAGAAAGCCAACTGTATTGTGGGCTGTATCAAAAGAAATGTGGCCAGGAGGTTGTGGGAGATGATTTGCCCCCTCTACTCTGCTCTCATAAGAACCTACCTGGGGTACTGTGTCCAGTTGTGGAATGCCCAACATAAAAAGAATATGGAACTGTTGGAATGGGTTCCGAGGAGGTCCATGAAAATCATCAAAGGGCTAGAGCAACTCCCCTGTGAAGACAGGCTGAGAGTGTTGGGGTTGTTCAGCCTGGAGAAGGCTCCAGGGAGAACTTTTAGTGGCCTTCCAGTACATGAAAGAGCTACAAGAAAGCTGGGGAGGTGCTCTTTACAAGGCCATGTAGTGATAGGATGAGGGGGAATGGCGTTGAATTGGGAAGGGGAAGATTTAGATTAGACATTAGGAAGAAAGTCTTCATTGTGAGGGTGGTGAGGCACTGGAACACGTTGCCCATGGAAGTTGTAGATGCCCCCTCCTTGGAAATGTTCAAGGCTAGGTTGGATAGGGCTTTGAGCAGCCTGGTCTAGTGAGAGGTGTCCCCGCACATAGCACGGGATCTGGAACAAGATGAAGTGCCTTCCAACCAAAACTATTCTATGATTCCATGATTCTGTGTTGTTGGGTGCCTCTGAAGACATTCTTTCTTCCATCTGAACCATCCCTGGTCCCTCACCTTCTTCTTGCAGGACAACAGCTCCAGTTTCACTGCTTAGGTGGCATCCACTCACTTCTCACCAGTTCTATATACATTGAAAAGGTAGCGTGGCAGCTGATGTAATAAAAACAGTTGATGGTTAGATGTTATGATGATAAGGGATATATAATAGCTAGGATGGAAAGAATTTGCCAGACATTGAATTAGCAATAAGGATACAGTTAGCACAGCCATTATAGTCTCATGCTGCACAAAAGTGATGTGAATATCACCTGCTTGTTTGATCTTACTTTCTAGGGAAAGAAGAAAGAGAACATGTTTCTCCTAAAATCTATTCAAATAGATTTTATATTTGGTATTCAGTAAGAATTCCTTCCCTACCGTATGAATGATTTGCTTCAAGGTGACCCATGAATAGATAAAATCTTTATAGAAGAAAAGAATAGCAGTGCTGGAGATGGGACTTTTTTCCCCTAACAAGTGTTGTGCCTTACCTAGTGACATTACTCAACAGTTAATTCCTTCTGGTGATTCATACGTTATTTTTCTCACTGACATATCAGCACTCACAAAAGGATGAAGGCCAAAGCCTATATGCAGCACTTAAATACTAAACAAACCTTATTTCAAGAAACTAGTTGAAACTAACAAGTTTGCAGACATGTTTCTGGCCCTCTGCATTTGGGTTAATCTAACCCTCAGTGTGTGGACTGTGTCACAGACCATTTTTAGAGGATTCCTCAGCTGAGTGTCTAGGGCTGAATCTTCAAGCACATTCCTTTCTCTCTATCCCATCCCCAGATACCATGAATGTTATGACAGGTTTGAGGGGATATTTATTTGCTGTGACTGTGTTCTTCATTAGGAAGGAATCCTTTGCCAGCTGGAGTCTGCAGCTTTTCAGTGCCAGAAACAAATATTGAACCATAATATGTTTTGGATATTGTGGCTAGCATGTAAGTACTTTTCAGTTACATTCAGAAGAATTTGAACCCAATGACATTCCCAGGGCACAACAGAAAGAAAACTCTTTCCAGTTGCGCTATTGTATGCAGTAACCTAACTGAATAGTGCTTTGACAGCCCTGTGACTCTTGCTTTTCACCTCGTGTTGGTGCTGGATGCTTGTTACTGGAAACAGAAATGCAACTTTACTGCCTGACTGCAGGAAAACTCTCATCTATGCCATACAGGAAAAATATACAGCATCAGCTGGGGAAGACCCAATTCATAGGCAAGAAAATGCCTCAATACAGCATGAGACAAGTGAGGGTTAGAAGCTGGAATAAAGGGTTAAGGTCACAGATGTATTTCTGAACAAAGGCAAGGGGATAGGATGCAAAAGCAAATGGCAGCAAAATAATGGGTATTCTGCAATATCTAGAAATACATCTGAAAACACCTTGTACAAAGATTTCAATTTTAGGTATAGAAAGGAATTGTAGCAAAGGAAGAGAAAACCTCAGTAACAGATTTGTAAAAACTGGAGGTGACTGATACTCTGGAGCTCATCCAGCTTTTCTTCTAGGGCAAGGGACCATTCTATTTTCAAACATTTCTTACATTTCAAACAGAAATTAAGGTGCGAGGTGGATTTCACTCAGTCAGCCCATGTCCGTTGCCCTTTCTGGAGGCTGTAGAAGAATTACTGGACAAGCTTTTGCTGTCTCTGAGCATCTCTGGAGGGTCTTCAGGGGCAAAGACATGATTCCAGCTCATGTTTCTGCTTGCCAGATTCATGAGTGGGTCCTGGGAGATGTTCAGAGATAACCTTGTTGTGGACAGGTGATAACAAAGAAGCAGCACTATCATGCTTTAACAAGGTTATGGAAAAAGCAAAGGGCAAGAAAAGAAAGGAGCTCAGGAGTTGGGTAGGGTTTAAGACCCTCAGTACCTGATTTCTGTAATGTGTCTGCATACAGATAGTCCTGGTGTTACTTTGATCTTCACTCCACCCCCTGTTTTCAACCGTCTTCAAAGTATTCTTCCTGCACTTCTGGACACTTATCAGCTGTTTGCACTACCTATTTCTTATCGGTCTTCCTGTGATGAGGTGTATGATTGTTTTTTCTGTGGCTATCCTCGCTTAGTGCTCATGACACTGTGTCTGAAAGCAGAGGGAAGTGGTGGCCATCTCTATGAAGTGTAACTCCACTACTATTTCATGAAGAGGCAAAGAAGAAAAACACCTTAAATTTGGCCTCATTAACAGCAATAGAGCGCGACTGACATTTTGAATGAAGGAAAGTTATGGCATCAAAGTCAAGAATTATAGTATCATATGAAACTCTAACTAACAACATATATCGCAGCATTCATAATAAAACAGTGGGAGTTGGCAAGTTTTGTTGGATTTATGCTACCAGTATCGTATATCTTTTGTAATCTAATAGTTAATAGCAAGCAAAGAAGACTTATAGGATGGGGCACATAGTCTCTTCCAAGGATACCAAGTTGCAGAGAAGACTTCTAGGCTTGTAATATTTTGTATGCAAGGGCAGGTGGAAAAAGAGGAAGGAGACAAATATTCTGAGATGTAGATGTTGCCTGATACAAGGTGAAAAGTAGAGAATTCTTAACAGATCACTAGTTGTTCACAGGCATTCCACAGAAATTATTATAGCCTGGCTTCAAAATCAGCTCAGTGCTCAGCCTTGAAATCTATTTCTCCAAGATGCAATCCTTAGCTTGTAAGCAGGAAGACACCGTGAGGTTATCATGCAGATACAGATTATCAGCAAGTGTGTTTGGCATAAACCTTGTGTCTCATCACTTGAAAGCTTACCTCTACTTCTGCTTTGATATGTACTATCAAATCCTGTACTATGGAACAGTTTCTTTCTCAGCTGTCACCAATTTAAAGTGATCATTTTTATGTAAATTTTGCTACATTTCTGTGCTCACATATAATAACCAAGCTTCAGGTTGTAGAAACAGAGATACTTACGGAAATCAGATCTTGAATTCACGTAAAAGACATGATGATAGAAATGTAGGTGTGTTCATCCAGTTAAAAAAGAGGATTAGGACTTTGTAGTGCATGTTAACAAATACAGCTGATGAGTTTGAGTTGTACTGCATAAATAAAACTCAGCTATAACCCCCTTATCTGTTTTCTCCCCTCCCCGCACTCAGATTAAGGAGGTCTAAATTTGTGAATTTATTTAACTCATTGAAAAACATTCAACTGATTTGAAGAGTTTGTAAAAACTGTTTCATCAAAATCCAAAGATTAACGGGTTAATTTGTCTCATTCAGCCTTTATTTTGATGCATTCAGAATACTAATTTCTTTAACATTCAGGTTCTTCAGTTTTAGACTCAATACAGCAGGTCTGAAGTGTTTCACATGTAAAGATACAAAAAATAATTTTACATTTTACTTACATTTACTTTTTTTTACTTTTTTACTTACATTTTTTTACTTTTTACTAATTTTACTTTTTTACTTACACTGCTGACCATAAACATATAGATTTTCACCTATCAGTGTAACAAGACTTGCTCATAAAAACAGGAGATTATCCCTAATATGACATTTCTGGAATTCACATTAGCCATTAAAGTCAACCCACTTAAAGGAAGTTCTGGAGAAGAAGCGAATGCAAAAGGGAAAAAAATTTAAAGATTATATTGAGCAATAGTGAATTATAGGCCTACTTAGACATACCCACACAAGCTAAAGGATGAAACTTTTGTAATTTTTCAGCTCATTTAATCTGAAAGGCCCACATACTGTGTTACATAGGCAGAGTTAGCATCTGTAGTTTGGTTGTTACATGCCTTTGGTGCTGGCATTAGCCCTGTAACCGCAGTGGCTTCTATTTCTCAGCTCTTCTGGTGGCTTGGCATTTTTCACGTTCCTTCAGGCTCTGTGGTAGAGCAAGCGGACACACACAATGGCTGCCAAGGGAGTCATCTTAATGAATGACATACTACGAGACTCATGAAAGTAATTTTCTTTGCTCCATGGTGTAGTTGGCTAACTTCCTATTACTGAAGGTTCAAGCTAAATTCAGCACTGAAGCTATACAATTTCTTGCCGTTTGGGCAACGTACCACAGAAACAAATTCAACTCATTCAAAATAATTCTTTTCTTTGTTTTCTAGAAGAAAACCTAAACATTACTCTGGCTTGGGGAAGAGTTATCTAGTATCTCATGTTATGGGAAATGAATTCACATCTTAAGATGACACATTTTTATAGCAAGATATAACTTTTACAAAATGTACAACAAAATGAAATTATTTTCTGCTCTCCGATTTGATGAGGACCACTATTAGCTGTCAGGCGCTGACAATGAAAATGCTAAGAGCCCAGAGTAGGCAGCTCACTCTTCCTTCAGCCCATGCCTTACTTTTGCATTCACATTATACTCAGCGTCATTGAAATACAGTAATTCTGTGACATGCACAAATATGTGCATTATGTGCACATTATTGCCACAACTCAGGAGTTTCTGCTCCAAACTCCTATTTCAGTCACTTACAACTTCAATGAAACATCAGCCTTCTAGCTTTTCTAGCTTTGCCTGAAAAATCTGCCTGCTGCCTTTGCTTCCCAGCCCAATTCTTATGAAAAGTACATTCATCAGAGTGGAGAGCTTCATGTATATTGAAGAAACTACTTTTTTCTTTCACATAACTTAGGCATGGAAATGGAATCTGTGGAAGGGCCAGGTGGGACCTGAAGATAAAATTGGGCTTGATTTGATTGAACCCTGAATCTCTGAGAACAGTGCATCTGAGGAGTTTTGAACTATGCCTGCATGTGAGGCCAATTTAGCTGGGTAGTGAAAGTGTAAAGAAGTTCTGTGAGGCAAAGCCAGGATCTTCATCTTGTTCATTCCTGACACCATGATAGGAAAGACTGCTGCACTCTTCAGGATAAATTTTACTAACATTATGATTTGAAGATGCAAAAGAAATTATTTTTTACTTTGTAGTAGAAGTTTCTCCTTATTAACTCTGTATTTTATACCTAACTAAAACTGAAGTTTAAACATCACAGAATGCCAGTAGTAAAAGAGTCTAAATGGAGACATATGATCATCATCAAATTGGATATTTAATTTTGAGATGACACTTCTATTATTCTATCTGAAGATGGGAAGCTACAATATAACCCGTTGCAATTAGCCAAACCACAACTTTCTCTAAATTATTCTCTCTAAACCAAAAGCCAGAATAACATTTTAAAATTACAGCACCACTCCCAGATTTTCATTGCTCAAGGTTAAGATTTAAGCTGCCCCATAAAACCAACCCTCAATACCTTTTTAGAGAGGAAGATCAGTGGCAGGTGGTGCCTTCTATAAAACCCTCATTAAAACAACTTCTGTTTGAATATCACAAAAGGGGATCACCAGATGGAGGTACAGCTCCACATAGTAGCCTTACCTCAAATGAGAGTTTCAGCTGACACTTTGGGGGCAGCAGATTTTTTTTCCTTCAACTAATAAGCCACTGAGGTTCAAGAAAGGATGTATTAGGATTAATTGCACTTGATCACTAATCCGTTGTAATGCCATATGCTAAAGGCGTTGTTCATTGTCATGCCTAAAGACAGGTAGAGCCTCTCTAGTAATGTTAACTGCCCCCATTTCCACAAAGATAATCTCATTTCAACTCCTTACAGAACTCAGTTTACAGTAAAGATACTTAACTCTTCCTGCGTTGTCTTCTGATGAATTTTTGAATGGTAGCAAATCTGATAGAGAAGCTAATGATACTGAAACCTGCTGACTAATTGGAAAATGATTTTTCCTGGTACTACTTGCTGAAATGCGTAAAACATTGAAAAGATATTTACTCTATTGTGTGCTCAGCCTGTTAGTTCGAAGAGCCACCTCTTCCCTCATCAGCCACACTGTTAACTTCTCACACTCACTCCTTCTGCTAGACCCAAAGCACATTCGAAGAATATGTGATTTAGTAGACAGCATGGCAGGATAAACAATATGAGTAAAGTTTATATTTCTTAGAGGAGGCATTGTCACCTTGCACAGCCCTTGGAGTGGAAGGATTTTTTTTCAGTTGCTTGCCTTTCAAATTGATCCAAATCATTAATTGCCAAATAATGTAAACAAAGAATTTTTTGTATTCCTGCTGTGTATTTTGTGCTAAGCTATTTTAAAAATTGCCACCCACCAAGGCTGTTCCTTAAATCAAGGAGGTCATTCTTATTTAATATGTAGTATGTGTATTTGTGAGCAGCAGAAGGACAACAGGTAGGCATTCTGAATTCACATATTTTTTTACCAAGTGCTACACAGAATCCTGGGTCCCACAAGCAAAAGATTAGTAATTATAAAAAAAATTAGCAATTATACTGACTCTTCAGGGTGAAAATATATTTTCATACTAATTCATCTCAAAGACTGGACTACTCAAAGTGATAGAGTAAGAAATTACTCAAGAGTTTTTTGCATAACATATCATCTTGAGCTAGCTCCTTAGGACTACTTTATACTTATGAATTGCCTTTTATTCCAGAAGAGGCAAGTGTGTTGCCAGCTGTATGCATTTAAAGATCAATTTTACCAGACTGAAATGTAACCATTTCTTGGGTGGAACACAGTAACTCCTCCATTCCAGAAAAAGCAAAACACAGTTTTTAGGAGAAGGAAGTGAAAAAATAACTGCTTCAAGTGCAGTTCCAAGGGAAATTATGCTGGCAGAGCATAATTACCCTTGTTGAATGTTGGCCATGACACTAAAATTAACATTTCCCACTCCTGGAAAAGATGACAGGGGATCTTTAGCAATCACAGGTGCTCAAGACCTCAAGTTTGTGTTGAGCTCAAAAGGTATGGGGTGACACACGTGACAAAATGTGTTGGCCCATTTCTCCAGACTGTCAAGGCTCCTCTGGGTGGCAGCAACCTCTCCTCTCAGTTTTGCGTCATCTGCAAACTTGTTGAGGGTACACTTTGTCCCATTATCCAGACCATTAATAACGATGTTAAGCAGGATATGACCAAGCACTGACTTTAGGGGTACACTGCTAGTAATTAACCTGTCACTAGACTTTGTTCCACTGATCATCAGCCTTTGGACCTAGTCATTCAGCCAGTTTTCAATCCACTTCACGTCATGCTTATCCAGGCCATACATCAACAGCTTGTCTACAAGAATCTTATGGGAGACAGTGTCAAAAACTTACTACAGTCCATGTAGACAACATCTACTGCTCTCTCCTTGTCTATCAAGCTGGTCATTTCATCACAGAAGTTTATCAAGTTGGTCAAGCAACATCAGAGTGCATGACATACAGGTGTGGTGGAGAGGTAACAAAAAATCTATAGAGATGGTTGGTGATCATAAAACTACACTTTCATAAAACAAGTCTGAAGTATCATATCAAAGTGAAATTTATATAATACTGAAAGGAAAACTACCTGGATGAATCTTGTGCTTCAAGAGACATAAACGACCTACTTAAAGAATTTAATTTGTAGTTAAAGTCTGGACGTTTTATATGATTTCACATCTTTTCCTTCAACAGAATGAGCTGAGGTTCTCGAGCATCCAAGAGAATTTAATTTTTTAATTGGTTAATTTTTGGCAAGGAAAAGAGGAATATCTGATACATAGTTTATTATTTCTGCATAAAAGTTTTTAAAAATGGCATCAGCCACGTTAGGTCTTCCTGTATCAAAAGTAATCTGCAGCAAGATTTTTACACTCAATTTGTATTTTGGACTGGGGTCTATAATTGCTCTTTAACTGAAAATGGAGAAATGCAATAGCCCATATATGTGTAGCTAATTTTGCAGGGCATAGTGAACCTGGGAAAAGCTTTGATGCTGCCTCTGCCAGTTTTATTTCTCTCATTGTAACTGTTAATTGCTTTTACCTCCATTACAAAGCATTTCATTTGTGTGCTGTATAGTTCTCTATGTTCAGCCATTTCCATAGCTTTTATATTTCTCTTTCTAGATCCTGACAAAAGGGCTGGGATAACAACCCATTGGGCTTGGGAGAATGGAAATAAACAGGTTTTTGCAGATCTTACCTTGTAGCTGCCTGATACTGCCTGATACCTACCTGACAGTATTTTTACTTCCAGTAGATACATACATTTAGGATTACTAAATGTAATTAAAATAAAAACAATTGTCTTTTGCAGTTACTGTTAGGTTAATGGTATTTATATTCCATGCAATTGATTTCACTGCTTCCATGTTTTTATATACTTATTTCTGCTATTTGCTATTTCTGTGTTCATCATTTACCTTCATCTTCTATCTTACATACCCAAGGGACAAATGTGTTACAGTTCCAACTACTATGTAAATCCTATTGCAAATACCATAATGTTTCTACAAGGACAGAACTGCAAACTAGCTCTGCCTCCAGGCATTATTCTTTACATCACCTGAGTCTGAGATAAATCTATCCATTTTTTTTTAAATACAGAGATCCCACAGTCCACTTTTACTTTGTTTGATATTCTGGGTCCCCAAACACTTGTATTAATCAAACACTGGTGAGCAGATAGTCTAGTTTTCACATTTTTGCCAAAAAAAAAAAATAATCTTGTGAACTAGTATCATATGGCAAAAATATGGCCTTCTGCCAACACAAATCAACAAATTTCTGTGTCATTATTACTTATGATCTGCCAGGAAGCTGAAACAAATAAATATACATAAACTACTTGTTGATAGTCTGTTCATTTGGATAACGCCTTTATATTGTGAATAATAAACAAGTTTTCTTAGCAGCTGACAAACAGAGGCTATCACACAAAAGTTTTAGATCTAGCAAAGGCTCATCCTAGCCTAATGTCCTCATGCACGTCTATATCCAGTGAAGATGCAGCAAACTAAACCACTGGAAATAATGATTCCACAGTTGATTAGTACCACTCCTGCTCTGGTATTTCTCGTCATATCCCAGAACAGTACACCTGGATTTGCAGTACCTTGGGTACTCTGTATTTTTTCAATGCAATCTGGTGAAAGAAAAGATTTGTGTTGTGGCCACAAGAATTTTTGATTCTCTAATGATTAGTTGTACTACTACGTAGATATAAATAATTGATTTATTTTTTTCTCTAATGCTAAAGTGGAACAGCTGTAAATATGTGTCTGGCAGAAGTAATCATGTACCATTAAGCAAAGGATAAGCAAAATAATTTACTCTGTTTTCTCATGTATCTTCTCCTCCTGGCCTCCCCGTCAGTTTTCATTTCTTGATTCTTTTAAGCCTCAGATGGAATTTATGTAATATTGGTTGTTTTTTTGCAGTAGCCTTATGGCCCTTTATGGCTTTCTGAAGTATTTCTTTTTCTGTTTGTTTTGTGCTCTTACTAGAGTTGTTGTTAGCTCCATTCTGATGTTTGTAGTTTTTGGAAATCTGTATCTTTGTTATTTACGTTATCAGTGATCTGACCTGTCTTGCCCACAGCAATGTTCCAACTCTTCTCAGGTCTTAACTACTAATTATGCAGATGAACAGATTGTGCAAACTCTTTCCTTATGGCCACATTCTGGAGGAGTTTTTTTTTTCCTAAATTGCTGCTGTACTTGAATTTTAAGTAGGTGCTGGCCAGTTCTTAGTTTTTTTCAGGTGTCCTGTATATGTTTGTTGTAGTACTTTATTAATAAGTGATAGGTACACACACCAAAAAAGTCCACAACATTCAAAAGTGCTACAGTTGTAACAGGAAGCAAAGGGCAAAGATTAAAACCAGATATCCACAGGAGCAGCCTTTTCCCGAAGATCAGCAGGACAGTGGATAGTGGACATCCTGCCAATAGAATACTTGGAGCTGTTAACATTAATGAAACAAATTCATCATTAGTGAACATTGATTGATGTCATTACACTAGGGATGTTCAGAAATAATTAACTTTTAAGGTGAAAGAATTCTGCTATGTTAATAATGCTTTAACAGTTAGGTAATACCCCGGTTTTTGAGAAGCAAATCACAGTGTGACATTCTGTGCAAGGAAACCTATCATCATGCATATATCTTTGTCAATACATAGTGCCACCGTAAGAACACAGAACTGACTCCAGCTTGTGTGAAAACACTGGTCTGTGGAATTGTGATCATATACCATCTTTATTTTAGTGGTCGCCAGAAGATTTACTACTTCTGCATGTATATACAATATGTGTTCCTCACAAAACTGCGCATTGTAGTTGGTCATTTGAAGTTAGTGACTTTGGTAAGTGCAATAACCACAACCATTTCTTGGCCGCATAAACATACATTTATGTGTCCCCTGAGGAACCATCCTTACCTCAAAAGACAAGATGAGGCTATCCAGATACTATACCAGAATACTGGTCTTTTTTTTTTTTTTTTCCACAGAAAAACGCTTGGAAATTAGAAAACAAAGAGTTTATTCTTTTCCTTGCTTCCCTCCCACAGAGTGGTACAGGGTGGAAAAAAGTAGGAAGCAGCTAGAAGAATTGAAAAAATAACACCAGAAATCAGAAGGAAATTTTATGTCTGTGGAATATAAATATCCAAAAATTTCAGATAAAATTTCAGGCTGAGATTTCTTGCCAGGAAAATCAGCATGAATCTTCTAGTGACTTCAGTATGGACAGTCTTAAATGTTTTGTTGCCTACCTAAACAGCCACTTATACTTTACATGTGATTAGACATGTCAACTGAAAAAAGCCACAAAAAATGTTTCAGCTCAACAGGCATTATGTCAATCACTGCAATCTTGCAGTCAAATTTCCTTTAAAAAAAAACCAAAACAAACCACCAAACTTTTTTTCTTTTTTCCTGGAAAAGGAAATTTTCACATAAACAATGGAGTAAGTGGAGTAGAAGTAAGAATCTGTGATAATGACTGGAACCATCAAAGGCACAAAGATGGTCTCTGCAACAATACTGGGTAAATAGGTTCAGATAAAGAAGGATCTGTTAACCAGGATATTATTTAAAGCAGCATATATTTGGATCTCTGAATGCAAATAAGTTCTACCATAAGCACAATAATGACTGTTTTTTGTAATTTTTATCACTAGTTCTCTAAGTATTTTACAATGTATCATCAGCCTCAAACTACAGAGAAGCAAAGTCATGGATAGATAGGTAAGGTGATTTGAGTTAACCCATCAGAACACTGATAAAGGTGGGTGAATAACCCTAAATTCTTGAATCCTTTTTTAACTGCAGTGTTTACTAGAGCACAGCATCTTGCTGGAAGAGCGTTCCCAAGGCTAAAATGTAAAATGTCCCTGTAAGAAGTCTCAGACACAACGACCAGCAAACTCAAACCAGGAAGCAATCAGAGTCAGTTCAGTCAGTGTAGTGGAAACACTCTGATTAACTTTGAAGCTGACTGTTAATACAAAACTATTTCAAACAGATTTCTCAGTAAAATCTGACTTGAGAAGGTTTTTCATAGAAAGTGCATACATTCTTGTCCTTAGTCAAGGGCCCTAAAAGCTTATATATTAAAGCGCCATTACAAAGTACATTAAAAAGCAGGCTTGTAGGTTTCACTGCCGAAAGAAAAAAAGGCAGAGCTGAAATGTATTTTAAATTTTGTCTCTGTAAGGTCATACATGACTAAGAAGCACCTGTTCAGCCTGGGACCTGCCTATGCAGGTAGTCTTGGCAAGTTGGTGGGTAGAAGCTACAAAAGATATTAGCAAACCTAAAAAGGTATAAGGACAAAGACTACCTGGAGAGAAGCAGTAGCAAACTATTCTTCCCTTGCCCTCTGAAAGTGAAATTTTCCCTGAATTGAGACATAATTTTACATAATTATGACTTGGAGTTACCAGTGAGGGAGACGTGAGGAAGATGGAATTATTTTTCCATCTACACTGTTTTCATGTTGTTTCAGTAAAGCAGCTCCAGGGTCATATCATGATTTTAGTTAGTAGAAGAACATATATATAACTTTCTCCAGAACAGCCACACGAGTAAATAGCCTTTTGTAAAAAGACCAGAAATTGTTACATCCCAGCTTTCATAGGTGACAATTGTAACTGACAGAATAATGAATGAATTAAAAGTTAAAGAGGTGAGTGAGAGCTATAGACCTCAGCGACTCATATCATGAATGAAAATAATGTGATAACCCAATCGCAATTCAGACTGGGCTCTAGGAGTAGGCTGAGAGGAGAAGTAGCTCTCTCCTCTTTCCACTCAGCAGACAACTGTAAAGATTTTTGGAGCGATCTCATGATGGAATACCATATAAGCATCAAATCGATAGGACAAGATAGTCTACTTTCAGTTTTAGTTTTCATAAAACCTAAACTACTCTATTTCCTTTACTTGTTTTCATTCTAAAATAGTCAACATTCTGATTGGCTAATAGAAAAGAAAAGAGTGAGATAGCAAATAATGTGGTGGTGAGTGTGAAGGAAGAAAGGGAAGGGAAGAATATGTCTCAAGAAGTAGGGTTGATATTCATTACAAATAGTGATCTTGCTGAAAGGTAAATTCAGAACTCTTTGAAACAATACACAGGACATACAGATTCTCAAAATTTATGTACAGCATTCTAGTCTTAAAAAAAGTTTGAGACTGCAATGCCATCAAGTCAAATGAGAGGTTGTACTTTTCCTCCAATTTTTCTTTCTTCCTATAGAGATTTGGACCTTCTAAAAACTAATAGCATTCATGTTAGGAAAAAAAAAAAGAAGAAAAAAAGACAAATCAGCTTATTACTACTTCAAGAAAAACCCCAACATGGCTCATCGCTGAATGTATGAAGATTTATGTCATATTTAAAAAAACCCACATTATAATGATTAGGAGAGTAAGGCATTGGCAGCATTCTGGACTCTCCATTGCCTGAGAGCTGTGTTCCTTACCTATGTTTAGAAGTGACACTCTGACAGATGTGTTTTTATTTATTTATTTGTTTGTTTGTTTGTTTGTAGATAGGGCTAAGGGAATTACTTAGGTTCTCTTTGGCACAGCAGTATTTGTTTGAAAAATAGAAGATCTGTGTTCTCATCATGGTTTCAAGCAAGAGAATGCACTAAATATACCATTGGTTAGATTTTCATATTTATAGAATGAAGATTTTTTTCTCTGACCCTAACATGGTGTAAACTGTTATTGAGAAATGTGTTGGACAGAGGCCTTTATTAAAACCTCTGGCTTTAGGGTAAGCATGGGCCTGCACCATTTTTCTGCCTCTTATATGTTATTTAGGGTAAAAGAGAGGCATTCAAACCAGAATTCTGCAGTAACCCAAAAATTGTTGGATTTTTCTGGCTGTACTTGTCTCAGGCTTATGTTCTAGGTCTCTTTATCTTGAGTTAGTATCAAGCAAATTTTGCCTTGCCAATTCATTGCAGGTTATAATATTATTTGTTCTTAAGTGAAAACTGTAAGATCATTTTATGATAAAGCAGAAGGTTCTTTATGATAAAGAGTAAGGAACTAATTAGGGGGCAAAATATGTCTTGATTATAAAGAGAAAGGATCTGAGATTCCTGTTGTGTACTACATTCGTACGCTTGACGCAGCTGGAAGAGCAGACAGTTTGCTTTAGCAAAGACCAAAATCATAAAGTTTTAGAAAAAATTCTCTTTGATGTTCTGTCTTCTTTTATTCTCTGGTTTACTTTGGATCTGGATCTAAAGTGTTAAAGTACTTAGAGGAAATCTTGGTTCTCTTTATATTACCATTTTTTTCAGATGTAAGAAAGTGGAAAAAATCTCAAAAATCATCATTTTCAAACTCTCCAGTTTATTTTTTTCTGGCCTAGAAATCTAGCTAGTACAGATGCATTGTGGTAAATACCAAAATGGCATCATTTTTGTTTGAAAGAGATTACATTTACAGTATATTTATATGTACAAAATGAAATCACAGTCTTCTCAACAATTGTTCCACAAAGAATGAATGCAGTTGTGTTTATTATTGAGATTTTTTTTTATTACCTTGGACTTGGATGTAATGTTTCATGGTTTCAGACATACCTCTTAGATTACAGAAGAGCATTATGACTGTCAGTAAGGACACTTGTTAAATATAACTTCAGACTTTGTATCAAAACCAGCAGATACAATTGTCTTCAATCTAGAAATCATACATGATGACTTTTAACTAAAAATCCCATTGAAGGCCCTTAATGAAAAGTTGGACTTCATAGCACTTGTGGAAATGCTTTTATGATACACTATGTTCTTGAGCAACTTCTCTAGGGAGAAAATCCTGTGGTACATGTCGGCATGTCAGAAGTTTCCTCTCTCATTGCAGTTTTGCAGTTGGCTGACATTCTCTAAGCATCCTGAAATAGAATGCTTCAGGCAGCCCTAGGGACCACAGCAGGTTTCCAAGATGTTTTTATTAATAGTGAACTTGATAAACAACTTGATAGCAATATATTAATCCTGATGAGAAAATATGCTTTTCATTTAAGGAACAGTTTGGTTTGAACTGAAATTTTAAGAGGAGGTGGTGGGGATGGAGGAAGAATTCCGATTCTTATTGTTGTGAATTATGCTACTTGACCAGGTGAACCCATGTTGACAACTGCCTTAGGTCCATATTTCTCTCACAACACATTTCCCTATATCTGTTCCCTGTATTTAATTTTACTCTTTGACCCATGATTATCTTTATATAACATTAAATCCCTTTAAGCAAATGCTGAGCTCTGTATTCCAGTTTTATCCTGATTTTACTTCTTCAAGAGAATTGCATAGATATGTGGGTTAATATCAAAGAGGTCATATGTGATAAAAAGGGAGCTTCTTTAAGTAAAAAGTATTATTCCATGTATAATGTGCATTCCTTCCAGCAACAACTGTTTATTTATCTGTTAAGGCCCTTAGCAAAACACTGTTGGATCTGACATGGATGACTGATGGGCTCCCCTAATGAGTAGTTCACCTTCCAAAGAGGAGCTGTGTATCTAGCTCCTTTTTCAGCGCTGTTTGTGTCTAAGTCCATACAGATGGCAGCATATGAGTGTTTTTGCATCACCTTAATCCTGGATATCGAGTTGGCCTAATATGCAACCAGGACGAGTCTCAGGACAAGCAAAGACATGAGTGATCACTATCTACTCCTCTTCCTGCTTTGGTTCTGAGGATAGATAAGCTAGCCTGAGTCCCGCCTGTGTTGCAATTCCCTTGTTTTGTGCTACTTCCCCATTCTCTTTGCACCCCTAGAACTATACCAAGGACTCCACTACAAGGGCTTGGAGACCCAGCTTTGAAACATGTAATGTTGTAGAGATCTAGTAGAAATGTCCCTGCCTCTTAGGCCTCTTACAGCTGAACGAAGTCCTTTGACAAGATTAGTATCTGATGCTGTAACTTTTTGGGATAGGATACTATGTTTTATTTATTAACATATTCCCATAAACAATGTTGTAAATTTGAGCAATAGTTGTAACCAGCAGTGGTCTAAAATAGTAACTTGACCTCAAACGTGTTTCACGTATAGAAGTTTATGGGGTTTTGGGTTTTTTAAGTATAATTCCTATTGCTTTTGACATTTTTACTGTGACTAATCCATGATTTTCCCCATAATTTAGCATATCAGAGTCCAACCCTAATGATGTTATGTATTGTAAAACCACTATGCCTGCAACTGTGTAGTGTGATGCTGTTGTTGTATGACTACCTTCTTTATCATCCCTTAGGCAAGGGGAGCCCACTCAGCAAGTGGTCTTTTTCAATGCTTGTTAGTACATAATTTCTGCTTTGTATTCCATTTCTTAGTGGACTTGTTCCTGCTTTATAACCCTGCCTTATTTAATGCTGCACAACAAAGCTGACTTAGTTAATGTCTCCCATTCCCCTAGAGAGTAGTGTGACCATGTGGCAATGTTCTACTCTCAGTTTAGAGCCACTGACAAGGCCAAGTGACAAAATTCACATTATGGTTGTCAGCACCGTACCTTGAGCTGTGTATACAAAGCAGAGTATGTAATTTTCTGACGCAGTAACTAATAGCTTTGAGAAAGAATATATACTTGAAAATACACACACAAGCATCTTTTCCCTTGGTATGTTTAAACTAGAAGGGAAGTGCAGAAATACGTACAAATAAAAATTCTTACATACGTTGTGTATTTTCTATCTAAAACTAAATTAAGATTTCATTTCGTAACTCTTCTACACTGAAAGCAAAAAGATTTACTTTCATGATATTTTTCATGAACCCAAGTACTTATATTTTAGATATTGCATGCGTGTGAAATGGTTTTATTACTTGTAGTACAGTACTGAAAATGTGTAGCTGTTTTTTACATATAATTTGTGCTCCATGAAGTTATTTCCATTCAAGGCATTTTGTCTGCTCTAACGAAATGGATTTTCACCCACATGCATTTTTTCCTCAGCCTTTCAAGATTTGCTTTCATTTTATTTTTATTTTGGTGAACCAGTGGAAATTAATCTAGCTTTTTAATATGGTGCTCCTTCTGGAGCTGCTGGAGGAAAATATATACAGTTGAACTACACTTAACGTATATGTTGATTAGAAAGTGTTTAAACTTTTTAATCAATTGCTTTGGAGCCACAGCTTTCAGTGCCTCATAAGGCCTGCACAATTTGTGTGTGGATCTTTGCAGAAGGGACTTCAAAACAAGGACAAAAAATGAGGATAGGATTAACATGTCGTCTTTAGTTTGTTGGTAGATTTAGTAATAAGTATAGAGTGTGCTGTGGGATGTATGCTGTGAGTCAGTCTGTTGAAAAAAAAAATCTCATGTTCCTGCTATAACTACACACACACACAAACACATGCACAGGTATGTGGAGCTGCCTACATTCACACAAGGATTCATCTGCACACAGCTGCTTCTTTTCTCTTGGTCTGTGTTGAAATATCAAGATATTTCAAATACTTAAGTGCATTAAGATTTTTTTTTACCGTAAATATTTCAGCTCAGTACCAGCTTGCATGTTTTTATGTTTCTTGTTCAGGCTAACTACACCGTGCTTAAGTTAGAGGAGTGATTTAGCTGACATGACACTGGAAAATAAGACAGTCTTGTTGAAGATGTCCCTTGAGTTTTGAACAGTATTCCCAGAAAAGAGTGAGATGTAGATGAGGGAGGGGTAAGGGAAAAACTAAATTGGAAGGAAATATTATTGCAAAGAATCATGGTGATAAAATGAATCTTAAAATAAGGTGGAAGTCTGCTGTCTCTAGACAATCCAATAAGTAAAATCAGATTCAAGTAAGTTGCACATGAGTTGATTCAGTCAAGAGATATGCTGAAAGGTTTCTGGTAGGCAGCTGCTTACACAATAAAGCTGGGTGAAACAGAATAGAGAAGCTCATTTTGGAGGGGATAAGTTAATTGAACTAGCTTTTGCAGTCTGGAAAGCGTGTGTGAAATTTCGTGGTGTCTGGCCTCTCCTATGAGAGTTCCAGAACTTCCTTGTTTGATCAGGTCACTTGATAACAAAACTGAATTTTCTTGCAGTGTTCTGGCTCCAGCTTAGAAGAGCTAAGACACCTGAAATATTGAAACATATGGAAGCAGAATAGCTCATCTTCCCCTACTTGACTCTGGAGGGGGTGGCAGAGAAAGCCTATGTGAATAATTCTGTGCATGAGTAAAGGGATGAAAAGGGAGAAACATTACCACAGCCTGCTCTAGGACCTTAGCACTTGAACTGCTGCCCACATCAACTGTATGTAATATCAAACATACTGATTGCACCTTGGCTTTGAAGCAAAAACTTCTGGGTTTTCTTCCATAAAGTACAAAACTGAAAAGAATTTCAGATTAGATTTTCATTCTTGGTTTCTAAACTCTGACTGAACTCTGAGCCCTCAAGTTGAGAAATCTGTATTCTTGTGATGATTTACGTTTTATTTTATGTTTAAACATAAAACAGGACTCGAATGAGGCAGATATCTATGGATTTGTACCTCAGGTTCTAGCAATAGGACATATGTCTGTTGTTCAGGGTGGACAGGCTTTAAATAGTCACATAAAAAGCCTATGGAGAAAAGCTATAGTAACCAGCAGGAAACCAAGAGCAATGCAGCAGACTATCAACATGGGATAAGGAGATTAGGTAGGGAAGAGGAGAAGATAGAAAAGGAAAGGGCTAGTATAATGAACTAAAATATATTACAGGGTCACACAATCAGATGATATGTGGGAAGGGACTTCTTGAGCTCTTCTTTTCTGACACTCCTGCTCAGAGCAAAGTCAGTCACAGCAGGCTGACCAGGAGTTTCAGTCAAGTTTTGAACACCTCTGACAACAGATACTGTGTGGTCTCTCTGGGCAACATGTGCTAGTGTCTGACTGCCCTCACAGTAAACAAGTGCTTTTCTGTGCCCAGGTGGGATTTAATGTATTTTAATTTTTGCTTATCATGTCTTACCCTGTTCCTCTTCTTCATTCCCTCCAATCAGGCATTTATACACATGGATAAGGGACCCTTGATCTTTTTCTTCTCGAGGTTGAACTGCGCCAACCCTCCCAGTCTCTCCTCAACTCAAGCAAGTGCTCCAGTTTGTTCATCATCTTTGTGGCCATAGGCTGAACTTGTTCCAGTGAGTCTGTGTCTCTTGTATTGAGAAGCTCAACAATGAAAATAGTACTCAAGGTGTAGCCTCACTAGTGCTGAGTAGAGAGGAAAGGTTAGAATAGAAAGGATATTAGGAGAATTGCAGGGGTAAAAGTTACAGACAAGTTAAGCTGAGAGCAAATACATGCCAAAAAACAGATGGAACAGAGAAGTTCAAGGACAAGAGGCATGAAACCTTATGGACTAAAGGTATAAGACAACAAGAAAATGAAAGACCAAAAAGTAAGGGGGAATTTTCATCTGGAAATATTTTGTGGTTTTATCTGTAAAAAATGACTAAAAGCATTAATACAGAAGCATGCCTCCTGTTATGTTCAAGAATGTTAAGTAGGTTACAGAAACTGCCATAACCCCAGTTTATGGGTTAAGTCACAAGGTTAACAAATGCTCAAGTTATGATTCCAAGAGTAACGTTAATTACATTTTCTTTTATTTATGGTATAGTCTACAGTTCACGGAATATTAACCATACTAATGAAGAAGCATATGTACACGTGAATGTCTTTGGGGGAGATCTGCAGTTTAGGGATCTTAGATCTTAATTTTAATCTCCACCTGGCTTTTGAAGATGCGTCTAAGTCAGTTGCTTTGTAGAGAATATAATTAATTACAGCATAGCTTATATATAAAATGGAAAAAAGTATTTTAAGTAATTATCAGACTAGGATATGTTTAAGAAGCCATGTTGCTTCTAAGCACAATCTCAGAAAATAAGAGAAAAAAGGTTTTATATGGGATTGAATGTGCCCATCACTCTGTAGGATTGGGCTTGTTCATAAATATAATAAGCATTTTTAGACAATAAGTCTCCATAATATTTTGACTTCATGGCCACGTTTCTAATGTAAAGCCTATTCCAAGAATATGTTGTCAAACTGGAAGTTTGTATGATAACAGTTTTGAATGTATAAAAATGGTTTATAATTCCTTTGCTGAAGCTGCCTTAGTAAACCCATCACCCTTGGGAAATACACACACTGTATAATTAAACAAAGGGGTAAGTGATTTTAGTCTCCCGTCTTCCTCTGTGTAACTGTTTCCTGCTTTCTTCCTTCTCCTAATTCTCCCCATTCATAACCCCTCGGAAAAAAAAAAAAAAGTTTGGGGAGGAGGTGAGTGTTCAAGACCACTGACAATCACGAAAGATGTATATTCCCCAATAAAATTCTTTTCTCCAGGTGAGTATTGTTGACTGGAGTACCGCAGCACAATCTTTTTTAGTTCATATCTACTTAAGGTCTCTGTAAATAAATAGACTGAAATGGTGGTGCTGAGAGAAGTCAGACTAACAATATCTTCTAGTTTAATAGTCTCCCTTTTTCTTTTCAGCTGGCTGGAATTCACATTGTTGTTAACCACTTTTTAATAAATTCCAAATTTTGAACATTGTGCACAACTATACAGCTTGCAGCTGGAAATAAACAAACTCACAATGGCTGAAGGTAATTCAGCAAATTTAAATTTTTTACAAGGATAATGAAGTGAGAGTTTCTGGAAAAAATATCTCTGTGAACTATTTGTTTTCCAGAACGTTTTCCGTGTTTGGAGGACAATGACCTCTCCTTATAAAAGTTATGTTTTTTCATTAGACTGCTGATTATTTTTTCTGTTAAAAAACCTGTCATATTTAAAACTTTTCATCTGTTTCCCCACCCCCATATCTTACACTGTTGATTATAAAGACAGATTACATGGCAGCATAAACTATTTTGGCAGCTGTTCACTGAGTGCAGACTCTGATTTATATGCAAGAGTTTGCTTTTACTTGTCTTCTGCACTTTTTTTCAAGAGACAGGCACTTCTGTATTCTATTGTTCTCTGTATATTGTACTCAGCACTGCCTATGCTTTTTTGATCATATAGAAGATCTTTTTTAGGCTAAAAATGTCTCTAACCTTTTGAGGAAAAAAGATTCTAGAGTACTTTTTCTGAGGCTGAAAAAAAAAAGTGTGAATTGCTTTTTTTTGTGGCTACTGGGATATTAGAGGTACAGCTGATAACCCTTCTGAGTAGAATTCTCCAATAATGTCTTAGAAAGAGAAACAAGAAATTTAAGTGGATTTGTTAACACATTTCTCTCTTTCCGCTGTGCTTGTGATTCCCTGTCTTATTGATCTGTGAGATTTCTTTAATTTCATAGCAAAATAGGTACAATGGCATGGAGTCATTACTGTTGTGGGCTCTGTGATGTTATCCCTTCATGGGCACCAGGCTATACAGCTAGGATAGAAAGTGTTCTCAGACTCTGAGATTTTAGAGATGGGGAGCAACCTAAGGGAGTAACCAGGGGAGAACAGTGCTAGCAGTCATGTCTTTCAGATGCTGCACTTTCCCAAATTAATACCATACTACTTGAAAAGTTTTGTATGATTTTTTTTTATGAACAAGAATTGAGATGTCTCAGAAGCCTGCCAGAAATCTTTGTATTTTTTCCGCCTTGGAAGGAAGATCTCTAACAATTTTTCTGACCCTCCCTGCATCATCTAATAGAAAGGCTGGGCTACAGTGTAGAATGGCACTTTCCTTAATATCTAATTTATTCTAGAATCTCAAATTATTTTGTTAACAGTAGTAAAAAGATGCCTGAGATCTATGTAAATATTCTGCCTACTTTATTGATAAAAATCTTTTGTAAAAATACCACCTGCTGGAGGCCAGTCAATAGCTTTGGTTTGGGACTAGGAACCAAATGCCCAGATCTATTCAACTGGAGCTCAAGGTCCATGGACTCTTGCTTGTGACAGGCAGTAGACTCCCCTAATTTCTCTGAAAAATATGCAATGGATGCCTCCTGAGGTTTTAAAATATGTTGTGGTATCTCTGAGGAGCTGAAGTAGACTTGCCATGTATTTCAGCTTCTTTCTGCGCTTCTAAAGGTTACAGACTTACTTTTACTCATCTGAAAACTGAGATTCCTATGCAGTTGCTTGATTCTGGGAGCTGCAGACTTTGTAAGACGATGAAAAGTTTGATACTACGAATTACAGGAATTGGTGATCTGTACTTAGGTTTGCACTCATTTTGGTATTTTTCCATAAAATATTTCTGCTGCATTACTGAGTTATGATAGGTGAAAATAAAACTTCTAGAGCAGCTGAGAATAGGGAATAAAATAGCTGTCTGTGAAATGAATCAATGTTACACCACATCTGTACATGCACATACCACACTTCCCCCAGAAATCCTGATTCTTTGTGCTCCATTTAGACATGCAGTTATGTTTATAGTCAATTTTGTCCTGAAAATTACCAGCTATGTTATGCTAGATTTAACTGGCCCAGGAGAAATTAAAGGAATACCATAACAAAATTGCCAGATTGAGCAACTCCAGTGTTGAATAGGAAAATTAAGCCATTATGTCAGTGGAAGCACGTTTTGAAACTCAGTTGTTAGCTTTAAATGCAGTGTTTAAATTAAGTTTACTTGGTCTTTTCTAAAACTATTGGGATTCCCACAGAGGACTGGAATTTGAGGATTTGAGTCTTCCTGTTTAAATGGTTGTAGGTGTGTCTGCTTTCCTCCCTTTCACCCACCACTGAACTTCAGGTACAGCTTAAATGTGTTTTTCTGGAAAAAAATCCCCTATTCTGAACCCTTTCTTGTGTATGGATTCACTTAATCTATGAGCTGAACAACAGTAGTTATGGTAGAGAAATTTACTCTGTTTTATTGTATAAAATTTATCTTGACCGAGGATGAGAAACTATTAACAGTGTTATTTAAAAATAAGTGCAGAACGCTAGTTTTGTGAGATTTTCTTCTATCTTAACCATGCAATGCTTTTTAGCACAGAAATGGAGGTTGCAAGGTGTGTAGTTTAAGTTCTGCAGACCAGATTTTGTTCAGACAAGCACATGAAACTTGAGAAGTTCTCCTGACATATATCCAAACCTCTCAATTCCTCAAATTTTTTCTCACAGTATTGCTATTGCAGGCTTTGCTTGCTAGATTTTGGTACTTTTTATTCTGCATAAGTTGGAAGTTCAGTCTTTTACATTGTATTTTTTCACATCTTAAAATTCTAGAGGAGAAAGAAAAGAACCCGAGAAAACTTACCAAAATTGCAAGGATTTGGGTTCTCAATATTTTTCCACCCAAATATTCTTCCTAGCTTCTCCTTCCTTCAGTCCATAACATTCTAGCTATGCCTTCATCCTCTGATATTTTGCAGTTAGATATAACACTATAAGGTAAAAAAACTAGTTGATTTGACCTAGTTTGATGACTATTACAGCTGCTTCTTCACCTTTGTTTTCACTCCTGTACCATGTGCCTCAAAGGAAAATTTTACTCTGAGATTCTGCTAAGTATGATGAGATGCTATGAACCCAGGCTGCTGGGTCCAGGCAGCTGGTCCCATAGTTAATACTTTCTGGGTATGAGATCATGTTTCATACTGTGTGGAATTAAAAATAAATAACAAAGACCTGGAATAAGATAGCAAAATGATGAGCTACATCATTTTTTTATATCTACTTTTCCTAGTTTGACTGTATTATATGGTAATGGATGTTACATCCATATCAGCCTCTATCAAGTTCTTTGTCAGCAGAATGTAATACAAGAAACTCAAACATGCAGACTGTGTCACATCAGATGGAGATGACTCATTTTTCTTTAAACAAAAAGTATTTTACTCCTCAGCAAATGCATAAGATTTCTATTAAAAAAAAAAAAGGTTGAAAGCACTCTGTTTTTAACTCTCCTCTTCCTCCACTACACAAAAATTCTCTGGGATTTCTATCATCCTTAGCTTTACTGTTTACATAACATGAGCCAGCTAGTCTGCTGAAGCCAGTTTCCATTGACAATGAATGGACAGGAATAAGGAAACTGTCAAGCATGCTATGATTCCCAAAATCCTCAGCTGATAAAAGGAGTCATCAGGTTGGTTAAGCTCCTTTCTCCTTCCTGCAACAGTGTCTAGACAGAAGCAGTGATTGGAGGTGGTATTATAGCTAGCTGCCACAACAGGAGTGGAGTGGGACCTGGGTGTGGACTATCCCCTTCACTTTCTTGTTTTGAAATTATTTTTTGGTGCGTGCTGCTTAAGTTGATCAGTGATCCTCCCAGGCATGACAGTGCTGATATGACAAAGGAAAGGTACCCTGAATTTTAGAATTTTAGAAAAGGTAAGTAAGCTTCCTACCCTGTCTGAAGTTAAGTCTACTATTTTTGTTTTAGAAATCACATCATTGAAAATTAGCAAAGGATGCAGATGAAAGCAAGGCCCTGCTCTGGATGAGATGGCTGTATTTATTTATATCCTCTGCCTGATAATTCATAGAATCATTAAGGTTGGAGAAGACCTCTAACATAATCAAGTGCAGCTGTCAACCCAACACCACCATGCCTACTAAGCCGTGTTCCAAAGCATCACATCCACACATTTTCTGAAATCCTGCAGAGATGATGATTCCACCACTTCCCTGGGTAGCCTGGTACAATGCATCACTGCCCTTTCAGTAAAGAAATTTTTCTTAAATCCAAACTATACGTCCTCTAGTGCAACTTGAGACCATTTTATCTTTTGCTAGTCACTTGGGAGAAGAGACCAAAACCTACCTCACCACAATCTCCTTTCAGGTAGTTGTAGAGAGCAATAAGGTCTCGCCTCAGTGTCCTGTTCTCCAGACCAAACAACCCCAGTTCCCTCAGCCACTTCTCATAAAACTTGTTCTCCAGCCCCTTCACTAGCTTCTTTGCCCTTTCTGGGCAGTGCCTCAATGTCTTTCGTGTAGTGAAAGACCCAAAACTGAACACAGTACTCCAGGTGTAGCCTTACCAATGCTGAGTACAGGGGCACAGTCACATCCCTAGTCTTGTTGGACACACAGTTTCTGATACAAGCCAGGAGGCTTTTGGCCTTGTTTACCAACTCAGAACACTGCTCTTGTTCAGTGAGCTTCTGACCAGCACCCCTAGGTTCTTTTCCACCAGGCATTTTTCCAGATCTTTTTCCCCAAGCCTGTTGTGTTGCATGGGTTGTGACTGAATAAAACTATTCCTAACATGTATTTTTGTAGCATATTTTAAAATACTTACAACCTTATGCATTATTTGTTGTAATAGGTGATGCTGTTAAAGAGCTATGATTCCTCCTGATGAAAGTTTCCTCATAGCCTCTTGATTTAGCTCTAAAACAAAGGTTGTTTGAACCAATTTAATTAAAGAATCTGAAGTGTACATACTTGTATAGTAACTGTATTTTTGGTCAGCAGCATTGACCAGGAAAACCTGCAGGAACAGAGCACCTTCTTTCCAGTTGTAATGACTGCAGCAGCCAGCCGTGGGGTTTGTTACTGGATGGATTTAATTACACTTTCCTTAACGTTCACCACAGATAGCATGTTTACCTAACTACAAGATCTTGAGTTTTGTAATCTGGAAGTAAATGAGGCATTTACAGTAATTCAGGAATTGATAGAGAAGCCAGGGAAATCCCTGTGATTTTGGTTTCTAGGCAAGATGTGAATTCCCATTTCTTTGTGGATTTGAATAATGCTTCTGTGCACACAAAAACAGTTGTACCTGCACTTTAGCTGATATTCGCCTACAATGGCTGTGGACATGGAGAAGTAGAAGGTCTTTCAATGGTGCTTGCTGCCATGGCACTTAAAAAGACGTAACATTTGCAGCTTGTGTCAATGTAAGTGATGCTCTGTCAGAACACTTTACCAGTGAGTAGTTACTGAAATCCTTGGAAAACACATGCAGATCTATCTGGAAATTACCATCACTACTGCCTCATACTTATAAGCTTGTACTCATAGCTTGTTTACAGGATGCACTCTGGTTTTATGGTGTCAGCATATATTACTTTCATTTCAGGGCAGAGTTCAGCTGTAGTGCTTGGTGAAATAAATGTGCAGGTTTGGCATAAGGACACCTATTTGGCTGTCCTTTCTGGCATATCACTGAGGTTAGTAAATTATTTTTAAAACTCTCTACTAAGTTTATCAAGAAAATGCCTTGTCCTGAGCTCCTATGGAATACAGATGTTTACTCTGCCTGTTGGTGTGCTATGACTAAATGTCAGTATCGCTTGTAATTCAAGGAAAATTCCAGTCTTATTGTGCAGTCTAGGTTCTGGGTTTTGCTTTTCCCATGTGTTTACCATGCCTCCTTTTGTTATGTCATGATACAATTTTCTGTTCACTGTATTAGTCTTAAACAGTTTTTAACTTCCAACATAAGTGAAGCTGCTTGTGGAGGAAAGTGCTATCCATCATGTGAAAGAGGAATTGAATCTGGGCCTTTGAGTGAAAATACCTCTGTGCATTTGTTTCTCTACAGTGAACTTTACAGATCCTATGCAGCTGAGTAAATAAAAGTACCCAGAATAAATGATAACAAGGTCAGTTTTCAGCAAGATGGTTTCCAGAAGTGATGTGTTGAGAAATGCTAATTCTATTTCTATGCATAGTAACACCAAATATTTTTTTAAATGGGATGTTTAAAAAAAACGGATGCAACCTTCTGCTTGGAAATGTATGTCAGTTGCTGAGGTGATTACCTAAATCAGAAGAAAGATGTTCTTTAGTGTGCTGGAAAACAAACTGAGGACACAGTAGTGTAGGTACTGAGACACTGCATGTCACATGGTGTCTCCTGTAATTTTGTTCTTGTGGTTTGGTCATGGGATGTAAACTGTTCTATAATTTGTACATGTATCTTAGTTTGTATAGCTGTAATCATAGATTAATCCCTAGGTTGGAAAGGACTTTTAAGATCATCAGTTCCAACTGTACCTGTCCACTGCTAAATCATATCCCTAAACACTTCATCTACCTGCCTTCTAAATACCACCAAAGTTGGTGACTCAATCACCTCTGTGGGTAGCCTGTTCCAGTGCTTGATAACCCTTCCCAGGAAGTTTTTCCTAATGTCCAGTCTGAACCTCCCTTGCTGCAAATTGAGGCCATTCCCTCTCATCCTATCACCTATCACCTGGGTGAAGAAACCAACACCCATGTCTTTACAACATCCTTTCAGGTAGGTGTAGACTCCTCTCAGCATCCTCTAGACTAAACAACTCCAATTCCCTTAGACACTCCTCATTAAAGACTTGTTCTCCAGCCTATTCACCAGCTTCTTTGCCCTTCTCTGGAGGCACTACAGGACCTCTATGTCTTTCTTGTACTGAGGGGTCCAAAAATGAACACAGTATTTAAGGTGTGGCCTCACCAGTGCTGAGTGTAGGGGCACAACCACATCCCTAGTCCTGCTGGCCACAGTTTCTGATACAATATGTCATGCTATGCCATGCCATGCCATGCCATGCCATGTCATAGGAATGGAAGTGCCTCTCCTATGAGGACAGGCTTAGACAGTTGGCGTTGTTCAGCCTGGCAAAGAGAAGGCTCCAGGGAAACCATGTAGCAGCCTTCCAGTACCTGAAAGGGGCATATAAGAAAGCTGGAGAAGAACTTTTTACAAGGGCATAGGGTGATAGGTCAAGGGGGAATGGCTTTATATTGGAAGGGGCAAAATGTAGATTATGCATAAAGGAGAAATTCTTCATGATGACGGTGGTGAGGCACAGGCACAGGTTGCCCAGGGAAGCTGTTGATGCCCGCTCCTTGGAAGTGTTCAAGGCCAGGTTGGATGCGGTCTTGAGAAGCCTGGTCCAATCAGACCCACACAGCATGGGGCTTGGAACTGGATGATCTTTAAGGTCCCTTCCGACCCATCCCATTCTATGATTCTGTGAGGGCCATATTGATTTCCAGTTTGGGTAGAGGCTACTCAGGTAGCTTGGAAAAATCAAATTTGTTTTATGTTTTGGATTTTATGGGTATAAAAAAGGTTAAGAGGTCTATAATAATAGGTGTGATCATCTTGTGAAAAACAAACCAGCATCTCTGGAAGGAGGCAAGAACTGTCTATGAAAGTACCACTACAAAGTTGACCTTCATGTATTCTTAATGTACATTGAGATCATAGCTGAAATTTACCTTGCCATCTCCCTGCTTGAAGGATAACTTTTTATTTTAATGCTTGAGTTCAACCAAATTAGTTTTACCTAGGTAGAACAGAGTAGAAAAGAAAAAGCATCCCTTTTCTTTGCCTATACACCACACTTTGCAGTGTTCTTTTTCAAGAGCTCTGGTTGCCTGAGTGTAATTAAAAAAACAAAAAAAAGAAATGTCAGAATGGGAATAGTTTCAATAGATTAGTATCTTCTGAGTGTTCTGCTGGAATAAGTATTTGATTTGACTAAATTATGACCCAGTAAAAACTGTGCTTTGTGTATGTGCAGCAAATTCATAACAAAAGCATTGCACACTTGTTGATAATAAATGCCATTCATTTCATTTGGACAGCTTAGTGTTATATCCTACTGAAAAATCTCCAAATGGTGCATTATTTTACACTCTGCAAGCAATGTAGTGGTTAGTTTTATTATATCCTGATGCTCATCCTTGAAGCACTAATGTCCTGGTAACATGCTTGTATTTGAAGACATTAAGTCTCTTGAACAGGTAGTGAACCAAGAAAGCTATGCTTTGCATTTTGACGGTATTCAGTATTTCAAAGCAGAAATATCATTGATGAAATCAGGGAGAACATGAATTGTAAGAATGAATAGATTTATAAGGTAGAAGAAATGGATTTTATCAATGAGACTGTAGAAGGTCAAATTAATAGTTTTTGGAACAAATAAAATTGCAGTATGCTTAGCACTGGTTTTCATGTTATGTATGTTTATTTTATGTACTTGAGCCCTTAACAAATTGCTGAAGGGGACTCTAGCTGAGAATTAACAGGATGAAGAAATCTAGAAAAGGGAAGAAGAAAAAGAGTAAGAAGTGCTGTTGGTGGGAATTGATACTTATGCCTTAATCTTCTGTGATAAACTATCCCCTAGCTGCCTTTTTCTTATCATCCATAGGAAAATGAATATATATTTCATCCAGGGGAGTGCCAACTTTCTGTTGTATGATCAGAAGTAGAAAGAAGGACGTTGATAATACTAATGACAGAAAGCTTGCAAGCAAAGAAAAGTATTTGTTCAACAACACCTGATGCAGCCTGCAAGCACATTCAGTCATGCACACTAAATACGGGTGATGAAACATAAGACTGACCTCTCCCAAAACTCAGTGTGATATGAGTTAAGTATGATTTACCTAATCATTTGAGTGATTTCAGTGGAAACACTCTTGATGCATAATGGAGTAAGATGAAAGAAGACCCAGTCCAAAGGCTTACCACCTTTCTTGTTCATTTTGTCCCATGTGTATACAGCTCCAGTACACTCGTGGGCCCTATGCTGGATCCTATGATAACTCTTTGTGCAAGTCTCAGCTCACAGAGGCCAATGAAATCCCTGTGGGACAGTGAAAGTAGAGGTACTTGCAGAGGAGACCAGGAGCCTTGACTCTAGATGGAAGCCATTTCAAAAAATCCCAGCAGCAGGACTGAGGCAGTATATTCATAGTCGACTGTGGAGAGGACGAAGTAGAATGTGCGTTTCTGAAAGAAAGGCTTGGGTGCAAGCTGTGAGGCAGTGTACAGAGGCTGAAAATGGAGTACAGGAGTGGATGACCCTTGAACAGGGACTTTTGTAATGTGGTTAAACGAAGCAGAAGAAGGACTGAGGTAGAACAACCTTCAAACTAATAAGCAATTGGGGCTGAGGAAATTGTGATATGGCATGTTTATGCCTAATACTTCACCTGCTGAAACCAGGTTTCATCCTTCTAACTGATGCACCCCACATACCCAGAAAACTGGAGGCTGCTGGATTCATGGTTTTATCTACCAAAGTAATAGTGCTGCTTATTCATGGTGCTTGAAATAAGATAGCTTTGATGTTACTCAACACAGACACCACAGGCTTAGTAAACGTAAGCAGCTGCCAACTGCAGTGAACAGACAGTAAAAAGTATATAACTGCAGAATCTATAGGGAAGGATATACCTACCGCTTTTACAGGGCCATATGCAAAGTAATTTCATCAAGTGCTGCAAAGAAAACCACTTAAATGGATCACCTTTGTCTAATGGTTTACATCTACATAGTAAGAAGCAACTTCTTAGTACTCCCATCATGAACTCAGGAGCTTCATCTGTGATCAGGCTCTTGCCCTTCATCCTTGACTGAGCTACGTTGTCAAAGATTTGTTCAAGGTCACAGATTGCCATTTGTGAAACTAGTCTTCATATTTAACTCATGTCAGCTTCTGTGGATTGAAGAAACTTTATAAAAAATTACCTTTTTTCCCCCTTTTTCAGTTAAGGGAATTTGGCCGTGCCTTCAGGAACGCGTATTTAACAAACGATAGCAGAAAACACAGAAAATATATTTGTGCAGATGAACTACTTTTAGCTTTCCTTGGGGCTAAGATATCTTAAATTTTATAGGTGAGGATAGTATACCATTAGCAAGGGTGTAAGATTTAGGAAGGACCATGTTCTAGCAGAAGTGAGTACCTCTTAACTACACCTGAAGGGTTTGATCTGATGCACTTATTGTGCATTGGCTGAGGGTGCACTTACTGTCAATATAATACAGAGTTGGGATTCACTGAGCACGTTCACTCTTAGAATGTGTAAATGAACCTGTAAGTATCCCTTGGAACTGGAGCCTGGGGCAATGTACTGTTGACTTAAGATAGCAATTATGTGGGCTGTAAAAGACTCATCTGATCCATTTATCTCTCTGTATCTCTACTTTGCAGAATAATGGACACTAAATTTTTTTTCTTGCATTTGGGTTCTGGAGTTGTGTACTATAAATTGAAATCTTCATACATAAATAATATATCCATTCTCTTCTATTCAATGAGCATTGAGAGTATCCCATAGACTGACTGAAAATCAAAGCTAAGGTTGTTACTTTGTCCTTAACTTGTCCTATGGTGTTTTTATTTGTCCTCTGTAAGAGTTTGGTTTGAGAGTTGAAGCTCTAACCTTAAAGTTAGATGTCCTGGTCTTTCCCAGTGAAAGACAATTCTTGACACTTTAAAAACTATATTGGGTTCTGTGACTCATGGTCTTATATTAAAGGTTATTTTTGACTGAATGATCTTTTTAATCTTGGAGGACATCAGTGAGGGTGAAAATCATTCAATAATAACAATAACAACAACAACAATAATAATAACAATAATAATAATAGTAATTACAGCTTGACAATTTGCTTCCTCTTAAGAAAGTCTTCATATTTTATCTGGAAAAGCTCATATTCAAAGTAACTGATTCAGTCATTTACTGTAAGTTCATTTAAAATTTTCTTTTTAAGGACAATTTTAGCAAAGGATGTTTTTAGCAAACAATTTAAAAAAAGAGTCAAAATCGCCACTGCCGTCCTAATTAAAGCAGAACTCATTTTTGTAAACTGTGTCTCCTCCTGAAAAATGTGAAGAACTAATCCAGGGCCTCTTTCCCTACAGCACCCTTTAATGTTCAGGGAACTACATTTTTAAAGCTGATGAAAAATAATGCCACTTTGTTTATTATATTCTGCTTGCCAAACTTGAGTCCTACATAACTGCCAAACGTAAACTTCAAATTTAGTAAGCCTAGACGCTTTCCAAATGTTGTCATTCTCTCGGAGGGGAGCATGGGCTGTGAATTTTTCTGTGTGGGAGATATGAGCAATTTTGTACTGCATTTTTTCAGAAGAAGGATTCTAAGGAATATATGATGAAAATGGAGTATCACGTCACTGACTTTTGGAAGAAAACATGTTTGCATTTCACTTGTCAGGTGTTAGAAAGGAAGAATAAGATCACTGCAATATTTTCTTCTCCCCTCTTCTTTCATTCTTACCTACATATGAGAGGAATAGATGTATAGCACAGTAATAATCCAAGAAAGTGTATCAAACAAATCAGAAATCTATAAACTTGCCTATGGAACGTCTCCTTCCTTTTTAATATTATATAATGTTACAAAGTAAAGGTAAGATTATTCAATTTTTCCCTTTCTGTCTTTTTGTGCTCTAATTTAGTGTCTGCGTTTGTATCTGATTAATGAACACTGCTCCTGATATGGGTTATTTTAATAAAGCACATTTTGTTATTTATCTGATAATTTTAGCTCTGCTTCTAATGACTAAGGAGAATCATAACTCCTCACATAGAAAGCACGGAGCCAGAGAGAAGAGTAGTAAGAAAGAAGAGTAGTTAGAAACCTTAACACAAGCTTTCTTCTTCCATCTGCATAATAGTAAAAAAAATTGTGCTTGCAACAAATTCAGGCAAAACTGCTCCAAATTAAATGCCCCATGACAAGCCTGGACAGGAAAGTGCATTAGGTCTGATAACTGCAAAGCTTTAGGCTTTGGTCAGCCTCAGATTATGGTTTGAAGGTTCTGTTGTGGTTATAGCTCCGAAAAACTGGAAAACTTTAGTGCACTTATGTGTTGGCCTGAATTCAAGTATTCCCTTAGCCTCCCATCTTCAGGCTGATCCTCTGCTCAAAACAACTGAGCAATGCTTTCACCTCCTATTTCTGGTCAAGATCTGAAGACTGTTCCTCTGAGATTGGAAACACATACCCAGTTCACAGAGGGAATGATTTTTCATTCCACAGTGCCTAAGGAAAGTGGAAAAAAATTGAAAGCTACCCAGCAGAAAAAGACCTGGGGGTGTTGATTGAAAGCCAGCTGAATATTGGCCAACAATGTGCACAGCTGGCCAAGAAGGCTAACAGCACCCTGGCTTGCATTGGAAGTAGTGTGGCCAGCAGATCTAGGGAAGTGATTGTGCCCCTGTATTCGATGCTTGTGAGGCTACATCTTGAACACTGTGTTTGGTTTTGGGTCTGTCATGTGTGCACAGTGCTGGCTCATATTCAGTCAGCTGTAAACCAGCACTTCCAGATCCTTCTCTGTCAAGCAGCTTTCTAGCCACTCTTCCCCAGGACTGCAGGATTGCATGGGATTTTGTGTTTCAGGTGCAGCACACAGCACTCAGCCTTGTTTAACCTCATACCACTCACTGCAGGCCACCAGCTGGGCCGGTTCAGAGCCTCCTGACACTCAAGCAGATTGACCCTTCTGCCCAGATTAGTGTCATCTGCAAACGTAGTAAGGGTACATTCAATCCCTAGGGAACACCACTTTTGACCAGCCTCCAGCTGGACTTAACTTCATTTGCCACCATTCTTTGGGCTTGGCCATCCAGACAGTTTTTCACCTAGCAGAGACTGTGCCTGTCCCAGCCAGTGGAAACCAGTTTCTCAAACAATGACAGACTTGGGGTGCCCCAACAAGTGTTTTTGGTGACAGAAGGATAAACAACAGAGAACAATAATGTATTTATATTTCATGAAAGAGGTAGGTTTTTTTGGAGGAAAGCTTGTAGTCTGACTTATCTTCTCTGCTCTCAGCTGAGATAGAAAACGATTGTTCACAATAAAATCCTGGTGGCACTATGCTCTCTACTTCTTTAGTCCTTTGAGAGGCAGGTTCGAAGTAAGACATTTCTGTTGACTTCATAGAGAAATACTACAGCGGCAGTGCATACTACACCTTATGTTGCCTCTTATCCATACAGAGGTTTCCCCTATGACTCTTCTCAGTAGGGAGGATGAATAGGTTGCTCACATTACACCATCTTGCCAACCTACAATTTTCTTTTATTACTTTTGATAGGCTCCCGTGGAAGATTCACACAGAATTTCATGAATCAGGTTTAAAAGCAAAATTTCCAAACTCTGCAATCCATTTCCTCTCCACTGGTAAGACTAACAAGCAAAGAAATGCTAAAATGTTAGGTAATATTTAACACAGCTTTCAAGAGAAAGCTTACCTAATATCCATCTGTATTGTCTGTCAAAAGATTTGGGAAGCTTTTTACTGTCTTTCTTGACAAATGTCAAACAAGCTTCACAGGTTCCCCAGTCTTTAACTCATGCTACTCTTTGTTATCTCAATGGTATGGACAGGCTTAACACCTGTTCTAGTAAAGTCAGAGAGATTCTTGTGGGAAGAAGCACTAGTTTCCTTGGGCAAAGCAACAACTCAGTTGTATCCTATTAGAGTCATGTAGTCCTACTAGTGATAGCAATGATGACGACAATTGTAACAATAATAACACGAATTGCTATATTGTCTGGCAGCCCTGGATGAGTTCAAGACCCAATTTCATTAATCATCCAGTCAGTGAAATGTTTTTCCTGATGACTTCACAGTCTAAATAAGAAAGATAGAGTTGGGGTTGGAGATGAAGTCTGTTATTCTCCTCTGGTACAAATGGACAACTGGGACACAAAGAGATCAAGAAAAGCATCCAAGACCACACAGGAATTTCATAGCAGTGGACTGAAAAATTCATCTGAGTTTCCTTAATTCTGAATCATTCCTTAACTACAAGTATGCTCTATATCCCATTGCAAAAAGTAACTGAGAAATGTAATACAGGTATTTCTTAACAGAGGATTGTCATATGGCAGACAATAAGGAACACTTCTATGTAGAGAATTTTGTCTCTTTAATTTGGCCAGCCTGTCTTTGTACACTAAAAAGTACAAAAAAATATATAAAAACAAGAGCCTAAGCACTGTGTTCTTCTCTGTTTATTCTATTAATTTGGCAAGAGAAAGAAATTCCTACTTTTTCCTTATCAAAATGGATAAATGCTATATGCACTTTGCATACTAAAGAAGGACTTTACCTTTGAAAAAATAGGTAAGTCTATATTTTTGCATTTATAGTTTCTAACCATGCATTATTACATCTTCTTTATGTATATAGTTGGGTTTTTTTAAGAAATTGCTTAGGAATTTTGCATATTTAAAGCAGTGTTCTATTTTCTTGTTTAATTCTGCTTATTTTTTGTCGATTTGCCAATGTCTTTAAACACTTCTCTTGCATTTTTGCTGAACAAGCACTTAAGGAGAAACATGCAGCACTGTCTGCCTATAGTTAACAGGAAACAAAGTTTCCAGGTAATACAGACTTTTCACTGACCTCCAGTGACTTCAGGTGAAGAATTACAGTCCTTGTTTGAGTACACTGTTAGTGTTTATTTAGGTTCAGTGACTTATTTAGGTGGAGAGTTTCAATTACTTCTGATTTTAGCATACCTAGATCTAAGTCATATTTCTTCTTGGCACTATGTACAAGGAGAAGGAGCAGAGAGAAAACTACTGTTTTTTGTATATTAGTATTTATCTTACTGCTGTTCTTGAATATTGAAAATGTTTCTCCAAGTCCAGGGAACTACTTCCAAACTTCACTGTAAATCAGTTTCCTTATGGTCTGATTCATCCCAGGAAAGATCAGATAGCCTGATGGGAGTCTGGAGAAGCTTGATCCCAAGAGTCCAATTGGAACTCTGAGGTATGGCTGAACTTGGCCTTGAGTGAACCTGTCTTGATTAAATCCCTTTTTAGTTATTAAATATTATGTCTACGTTCTCAACAAAATCTACAGTCTCGTCTCATTAAGAAGAGATGGTGTGAGAGAAACTACCATGCAGCAGCGGAGAGCAACAATTAGGGTAAGAAGACTAATGATGTTCCACTTTTAAGGAAATTTCAAAAGACAGATGTGTTTTGTGAAAGTAATTACACATGTACAAAATGCCAGTGAACTGTAACCTTCTGACCTTCCCTTGGATGAATAAATGTATCTGTTTGGTCCTATTGCTTAGAGGTAGTTTTCCAATTAAATGAAGATTGCATGAGTCTTCTAGGGAGAAGTAAACATTGTGTACAGTAATCTGTCCTCACCCCAAGCACATGACCTGTTGCAATTATGCAAGGACTGCTAGGTAAGTCTAATGGTGTGTGTTGGTCTAGAGGTTGGCCTGGATGGATGCAATGATCCCTCATGACCTCACAGCCTACGGACTTGTCGCTGCATAAGGATGTTACTACTAAACAGGTTTGTTTCCTGGATCCGTATTAATCTATGTAGATTTCTAGCATAATGTAACTGAAAACAAGTGGTGCTGGATGAAAGAAAAATATAACATTTTCCACTTTTCTGGATGGTATGCTGTCAGTGCAATAGAAGACATCATTTCCTTTATCTCATAATAGGCAAGCAGAATTTAAATCTGTGTTCTTCTACGTCATAAATAAGGAGTAGAAAGGTAGAATGAGGTTGCTTATTTGAGACAACTCAATAAGCCTGCTATAGCCAGTAAAATAAAGATATGAATTGACATATGTACAACAGAGATCGGTGTTAAATATATGAAACCCTTTTTATCAGATAGGCAGTGGCATCTGCAGTGGCCAGCAAACATGCTCACATTTCCACAATACCATACATGTTAAAGAGAAACTAAGGTTAGGGTTTTTACCTAACTCTTTTAGCAGGACAGAATCTTTAGCATTAGAAATCTGTACCTCACATCTGCAGAAATAGAAAGTGGCTGAGCTCCCCAGAGTACAAACAGCTCTCCTTTGAAGAACATGCAGTTTTGAGCATCTAAAGAGTGTAGTGGCACGTTGGAGGCTATAGCTTGTCTCCAGACATAAACACACAATTTTCTATTCCTTTGATTATTGAAACATCAGTACTTCTCCTTTGCTTAAAAGAAGACAAAACTCTGATTTATCTATAGGAAGATGATTTCCAAAGACAGCTGAAATTTTGGGTGAAAGAAAGCTTAAAAAGTTTAAGAAAACACTTACTTAAGACATAATTATAAATAACATGCTATGGATTTGTTTTAAATAGTTGGAGTTCAGCTTTTGTATCTTAATTCATACCTTTCCTTCAAATTTCTGGAAATCATGCATCTTATTAATGTTTCATCTACACCAGGTAGGAGAAAAGTGTCCTCAACTTATTGTTCAGGGTTTTTTTTATTACAGGAAAGTATTTATTTTCTGCTGTACTTGTAACAGGTTTTCTACTTTTAAATTCTGAAATATCTGTCCTATATCAATATCCCATAAGAAATTAGGGTTCCAATCTGCAAGGCACTATGTAAACACTTAAGCATGAATCATTGTCCTGAAGTCTAAATAAACAAAAGGCTAAATTTATGGTTTAAATTAAAGAGGAAATAAATAACGTCTGACCAAGAATTGTTCCTATGTTGCAGATGGGAAATGGAGTCAATGCAAGATTAAATGACTTGATGTGACCAGGGTCATGCAGGCAACCTGTATCAGCGATTGGCTTTAAATTGCTGCCTCCTGACTGCCAAGTTTAACAACAGAACTACCTTTCTTTTTCATGATACTTTCTGTCTTCCTCATTCTTCCATATTTTGGTCCAATAAGTGAATGTTACAGGATGGCAGAATGCCTGGTTTATCAAGCACTTTTCATTAAGAACACGTGTCAGAGTTTGAGTACTTCCTGTACTTTCCCCCTTCAACGAAACCTCATCTATACACCTCCCACACAGTGGCTCTGGAAGACACAATTCAGCACAAAATGGCTCCCTTGTTTCTTCTCCCCAACATTTTGCCAGAAATACCTCTTTTCCTTTCTGTAGTGGCAGCACAATGGACTTTGCCCATTGCTAGGCAGATGTTAGGATTGTAAAGAAGAGTTCTTCTGGGTAACAGCTGGTTTTTTTTGTCTTTATTATGCATGGAGAACAGATCAAGTCCTCATCAGTACTTAATTGGTACCCTGAGTAATTTTCTTTTTTTATATATATTATTTTTTTTCCCCACAAGAAGCAGAAGGAAGCGTGGAAACCCTGACGGAGAGTGAAACAAACTAGGCTGTGTTTGTTGTGTCATCCTAGTCTACCAAACTCTGGGGTGTTCAACACATTGTCAAATGAATCATGCCTGCAAATTCATAGAAATAATTTGATATAAGTACAATTGCTTAGCCCTATCCCTCCTGAGCTGCAATCTGAAAAGATCTGACAGGGAGTCAAGGGTTTAGAGAGCAGAGCCCTGTCTCCAGTGGAAATACTATATTTTAGCTTTATAAGGAAGTTACAGAGATCAGAAAGAAGAATGCAATGCTAAACAATGTTATCATCCGCACACTGAAGGAATGTTTTCACTCCTATAATGTTACATAAGGGTGTGACCTCGCCCTGTGTGCAGTAAATCAGAGTACAGAGTCGCACCAGCTAAACTTTTTTGACCTTTTGTCTGTAGTAAAATGATGCCTTCCCTGCAGCTAAGAAACATGGAAATACTCTTCCCATTCGCCTAGCATCTAACAGAGTTTATGCTGTTGATCTATACAGACTGTTTATACTCCTATGCTATTTATTTTATAATAAAAGTGTTCAAATAAACACAACAATCAACAGGGAAGTAGATAATGTTTTCAAATGAGCACCCGCTCTCTAGCACTGTGCACGTAACTGTCCCATACACCACATGATCAACGTACACCCAAGTGAATGCATAAAGGATGCAATAGGCACCCCCTTCTGTACTTGCTTGGATTCAGGTTTCCAGGGAGCACTGGTATCAGTCTGGACAGTTTGATGTAATCCTGCCAATGTAGCTGAATCTATCTAGGCTCAAGGATTTATTAGTTGAGAACATTCATTTTTGTTTTTACTGGGTTAGTGACAGTAAATAAGTTACCAAAACCGCAAGCTGAGTGTCGTTTGATAGGAAAAGGCTGGGATCACAAGTAAGCCTTCTGTTTGTAACAAAAAAAAAAAAGTGCTGAGGTAAGCGGTGTCAAACCCAGCTGCATCAACATGATGGTGGGAAGACAAATGAGAGCTTTCACTGCTGGATACAGGGGATAGAGAGCCCACAGCTCTGAAAAACCTCTTCATATCCCAGAAACAGCTGTCATAACTAAAACCACCTTTTAAACCACGAGCTCTGATAAGGAGATTTCTCTCACCAGTCCTTTCCCTAGCTGATAAACACACTTCTAGCAACACAGCCCATCTGAAAGGTAACTGAAGGTTTAAATATCTTCAAAGGCTTCCAGACCTTTTTATAACTTCTCCTAAATGCTTATGCTGAGTCCCTGGCTGGCATTTCTGAACTATCTGTCACTATAGCATCTGGCTACTGAGCCATATGAGCTCAACGATTACTGTGTAATGTAAAACTCCTTAGATTTTTCCTATGGGAGGCTGAACTTTACAAAGTTAGACCTAACATTTACCCTGTTATTGCAACAGTGAATCATTAAAACAGACAGAATAGAAGGGACATAGGGTCATTTTAGAATAAATATAAGGGTGATGACAGTTTTCAAATGTTCTGTTGGCCTCTCCTGGTGTGTGTTCTGGGAAGAGGAGGTCACGCAAAACCAAGGGTGATGAAATGCATGTGCTCATGGTTTCACCTACTGCATGGGGGAAAGACACGGATGACATGCAAGGGTCTAAATTCTGTGTGCGGAAGTGTGTGTGCATGTATGTACAGGCAACATTTGTGTAGTGGAAAGGAGAATGGAGAATTATGAGGTGGGGGAGGGAGGTTTTTGGTGCTAGTGATACAGTGAACTCCAGACAGGGACTGCTTTCTCTCCACAGGGCCCGCCAGCTCCTTGTTACTGTTGCCTGGGCAATGGCTGGGGAATTATGAGGAATGCTTGGAAACGATATCCTTCTTTTGGGCTCATGGATAGAGCAGAAGGGGGTGGATGGCTTTTCTCTGTCTGTTTCTTTTTTTATATTCAGCAGATTAGACAGTCAGGTTACTGTGGCGACGACACGAAGGAGGTCTCCTGCACACCTGCAGCACAAACAAGGAGTCCTGCCAATACAGACTTAAAGAATTCCAAAGGCACCTTTTTTTTTTTTTTTCCTTCCTATGGCAAGTGCACAGGAAGAGGGAAAAGGGGGAAAAAAAGAAGAGTAGATGGCAGGAGAAGGAGGAGGGAGAAGTGAAGAAGAGTAAACCAAATCAGTAGTCAATCACCTTAGCTGGGCAGCAGTGCTTGCTTGTCGCAAAACAGGTTATGCATAAACAAATTGCATACGCTGTCACAGGAACACCCTGAGCAAGCTGTCCTTAGGAGCGAGAAAAGAAAAGGTATTATTTTGGTTTTACCTACTGAATATCTTGAATTTCATAATGACTCTAGGGAAAACTGTCATAAAGGAACTAAGGAAATGGCAGAATACAGGCACGGGACATGGAGGTGTGGATGGAGTGTGTAAAGCTGGAAACTGAAGTTACTCCTTTGTGTCTGGATAGGGGAGGTATGTTTGTGTTGGTGTATACACATACAGATAGAAGATTTCATTTCTTAGAGGAATGCCGCCTTTAGAAAAAGAGAGCAGTAGTGTGAAAATTGACATTATATGCCTGCTCCTTTGCTAGAAGAAATTATCCAGAAGGAGACAGACATTGGAGCAGGGAGTAAAAAGAAAGAAAAAAAAAGAACTCTTTATAACCAAGAGGTCCTAAAGACAATCATGTTGCTCTGGGATGTCATGGCATTTTTCTAGCTTCTCCTAACTCCATGAAGAATTTTCATCCTTACCTCACCTTTCCTGGACATTCCCTCTCTCTTCTTCAAGGCTGTCTCACTTGTCTTCCCCTTGTCCTCTTTATCCCATCTATCCTTTTACAATTCCTTTTAGTAATTTTTCATGTAATCTTTTCCCAACTTATAATACAATTGTTAGCATGCTTTCAGCTCTGTCCAAAATACTTACAAACATCAGATTAAATAAAATAAAAGCTATGTCTATAGGAACAGGTCATGAAGGCACTGATAAGTCCTTGTTTCTGCATATGTCAAACTATATTTAGTTTAGTGTTTGATAGGAATGGTTGGACTCGATGATCCGGTGAGTCTCTTCCAACCTGGTTATTCTATGTTCTATATCTGTTCAGATACACACTTCTCTGCTTTTCCTATATTTCTCTGTACTGGAAGGATGAAGTCTCCTACTGACCAGGATGTTTGATAACAGAAAAAATAAAAAACAGGTTCATCTTTGTAAATAGTTGAACAGTATATTTGCGAGATGAGGCTAAAAAAGCCAAGCTTCTCCTGCTCAGATATCAGTGATTTTGATGATGTTTATCCACCTATATGAAGATTAATGTCTTGTTCAGGTCCTACGTACTAGATTTCCCTTTCTTTGCCCTTGTTTTACTTTAAGATCGAGCCTAACTTTCTTTCAGGATAATACACATTACCGTGTTAGTGGCCATGTTTATAGTTAAAGCATTTTGTGGATAGTTTAAAACAGCTATAAATGTAAAATACAGCCTATTTCTCTTCAGTTTATTCAGAGTTTAGAGTTTGTGTTAGTAACATCTTCAGAAAAACAAGTTTAAAAGAGAATGTGTGTGTGCTGTTCCAGCTAATGACTGCATAGTACCTCAGAAACCTAGGCTGACCTAGGCAGCCTCTCACAGGCACACGTTTTTACTAGTGGATGGTTGCTAACATCCTCTATTGTGCTCTATTGAAGTGATATCCCATGCTGAATTCTATTTTACACAGACAATCCAAACAAAGCAATGAAGTAGTAAGTATATGATCCTAAGTGTGATGGCAAAAGTGAGCTAACTGTTCAAAAGAGCAGACTTGGCTTGTCCAGAGCTGGCTGAAGTCAGTGGGAGTCTTTCCATAGGTGTCATTGGATTTCTGATCAGGCCTTATTCCTCTGGGGAATAAAGTTGAGTGTTGTATTCCTTTCCCCCTAGAATAAAAACTTGACCTGCAAGGAATGTATGCAAGAGAAAAATGAACATGCAGACTGTGACTACATGTAATGAAGGAAAGAAATTTTAACAGAGATACCAAAGTGAAGGCAATAAAGAATTCTTGGAGGAATTATCCCTCCCCCTTCCTATGTGCTGGTTTGCATCAACCATGTTTATTTCCCTCACTTTATAGCTTTCTCTGACCCACATTGTGGTGCCATATCTACATCAAGTAAAGCATTCAGAGAAAAGTGACGCTCCCCTTGCTGGGGGAGGTTGGGTTGGGAGCTGGTGGGTCTCCTGACCATGTAATGTGATCCAGCCAGTGCTGGGAAAATGAACTGAAAAGTGGTGGTTCTTTTGGAGGTGATACCCAGTGATCAGATGAAGGAAAGGGAAGGGGAAGGGGAAGGAGAAGGGGGAAGGGGAAGGGGAAGGGGGAAGGGGAAAGGGGGAAGGGGAGGGGGAAGTGGGAAGGGGAGGGGGACGGGAAGGGGAGAGGAGAGGGAGGAAACCAGATTTATAGATCTGTAGACACTGGAAGTATTTTCTGGAATAAACAAAGCAGATATCTTTTCTGGGATCTTATCAAAAGAGCTAAAATACCAGATAGTGAGATACATTCTTGTCTGATGCTTTATAAGTCTCTTTTTTATGTGAAGGGAGTCACTCCAAACTTACAGTAAAGTAAGTATGTGGAAATTATTTCATAGTTATTTATCAGTAATACCTTTTCTTGGCGTTCCTTTCAAAATATTGTATTTATGGGTGTATTCCAGCATTTCAGCATTATTTTGGCTGTTAATCTGCAGTAAAGATTGAGGCAAGCCATTTCAGTGGTAGTAGAATCAGACTTTGGTTATATTTCTACCTCATTTAGAACTTTTGTTTTTCTACACATCATAGAAAACAAGCTTTCCTGTAGGTCTGTTTATGATTGTACCCTTTGTATATATAAATAGAGATAGAAATATATATTTTTTTAAAAAAAAGAAGAGAGCAAGGTCTTTTCTCCATCATTCAAGAGTATTGCATCAGAAAATATAAACCACAAACAAGATGCTCTAGAATCCAAATTCTTTGAAGTGCTCCAATGAAAAAGAATTTAGAAAAAACAAGAGTGTTTTAACTACATGTAATAAAACTGAAAAGACACCTCAGTTGCAGAAAGAAAGTTTTTGATTAAAGGAGCCCTTGGTCAGTGAGCATTTGTTTTACTTACATGAAAAAAATGATGGATTGTTTGTTTACAATTGAATTGAGCTGAACTTTTAACTGTGCTTGAAAGAAATTTGAAAGAAAAACTTATGGAATTGTTTGTGCCAACAATTCAGAAATCTGCATTTAAGCCTGAAAGCATATCCTGCACTGTTATTGAAAGGGATATTACTATTGGAATTGTTACTAGAAAGCTTGATTTCTCAGCCTTACCAGAGGTACTGCAGACAAATGAGAGTCTAACAGTAGGCTTTGTAGGCCAATATACCATGGCTACATGTGAGATCAGGAGGAATTAGCAATTGAAACTCTGCTAAAGATACAAGCAGAAGAGATCAAGTCAGTACAAATCTGGAGAACATGATCCTCAAATTCTGTAAACCACAGAATTTCTTTTCCAGTCACCCGTTTATGAGAGTTCAGAGCCCTGTAATTTCCACACAACATTTGAAGCTGCTCTGACCTAGTATAAAGACAGTATTTCATAATAAAATGAATGAATTTTTCAGGTTTTCTCTGATTTCTCTGTGTTTGCAAAGGCTTTCATGCTTCAAGAAACTCTACTGGGGTTTTCCCTAGGACACCCAACATGTGACCATGCACTCCTGGCATTAAGTTAAACTTGGGCCAAGCCCATATTTTATTATGAAACTATTTCTCCTTTTCAGAGATGGCAAAAAAATTATGTGCTTAATTTATCTTACAAAATACACTCTCTAAAACCAGAAGTATGTCATACTTATTAGGGTACACTTTCAGGACTGCTAGAGCTCCGAAATACATCTAAGACAAAAGGGTGCTAGAGCATTCCTTCTCCACCTCATTTATTTAAAGGGTCATATGATGCTTGCCAACATTTGCAGTTAGGCATGTTTTCCATCTCATAATCTTAGGGTTAATGGACCATTGATTTAGGTTCAAATTCAAAGCTGCAAGCAGAAACGTTCTTAATGATCTCATCCTCTTTTCTGTTGTGACCCACGCACTTTTGTCAAAAATTGGGTTTTTAGAGATTGTTGCTTGGTATGGAGCCAGGTATCTTTCTTATTTACAAAGACAATTTTTATTCCCTCTTAATATGAATTCAAGCAGAAGATAGTTTGCTCATAACTTCAAGCCTTTTTCATCTCGTACTAAAAGCTGTTTAAACTAGTTCTTATTTCTGTTCTCTGTGGGTCAGGTTTCATGTGTGTCTTCTTTCCCAAGCTTTCTATACTCTTTGTTCTTCCAGTCTGGGTCAATTTAGCCTTCAGAGAATGAACTCCAACTAAATAATTTTGGAGTATTATTTTGGGCAGCATCAAGTGCCTGCATTGATGCAAAGGCCATGTTTGTTTCAGCTGTAAATGTACTTACCAGAGTTCACTAGCTTCTTTGCCTGCAAGCTAGCGTTCTTAGACCTTCATTCTGACAGCATAACCCAAGCCCTGTCATTAACTACTAATTTAATGACCGATGTTTACATAAAATAGAATAAAAACCCTATGAAGTGTTGCAGTGGGCATATTAATACCAGCATCCAGGGTAAAACGTAGAAAGGCATGTGTGTTAAGTTTTTCCAGCATACCTGGTTTCTGGGCATCACTTTTAGAGTCACAGTTCCTCAAACATAAATGTGGGTAAGTAGTTATTAGGATGCAGTTTGTTTACTCTTCCATTGCATTAATTTCATCTAAGCTTTTTCATAACTTAGTAAAGAAATATTAATCCAGTTAAGTGTCTGGAAAAAACCTAATGCTCTGCCTATCTGAGCTATTTACTCTCTTACCCACAACACTGCTTTTATCCCTTATGGCATTATTGTATCTCTTCTGCAATGCTGCTCCTCTTTAGTCCAAAAGTGAGGGCACACAACTTTTATTAACTCCTTTGCAGAAGGACTTGGTTCAACCTTGGTGAAAATCAATAGAAATCTTTTCAATAAACAGGAATAGGCTCAGGCCTTATTGAAAAACAGCATGAGGACAATAGGTCTATAATGCTTCTGGTTCCTGCTCCATGCCAATATGCCACAGAAGGAAAACTTTATACTTTAACTTGTCTGTATTAAGGGCTCGGGGGTAATTCTTTGCCAATCAGAACTATCTGTGGAAAGAGTTTGGAATATAGGGAAAAGTTTCAGTAGTTCAGACTGAGAAAATAACATTCCTTCTTTCCCCAGATGGCCTAGAAAGAACCTTCAGACAGCAGGCATTAAAGATGAGCTTTACATTTCTAGGGAATAGATACTGTGGAATTCTTGTACTTCAGTGTCACTTTCTTGAAATGATGCAGTAAATGGACAGATGGCTCATCGGGCCATATTTTTTATCCTACCATACACAGAATTCTGGAGGCAGTCTAATGGATGTTGTTAATAGCCCCAAATTTACACTGGGGCACTGGAAACCAAATTGTACTGTAATCTCTAAGGCAGCACAGGAACAGCGCACTTGTCTTTACTGTTAAAGCTGCTGGCTACTTTCCTTTTCTTCTCCTTCTCCTTCTCCATTACTTTTTCTAGAGTAGCAGAAATACAGAAGAGAGAAAATAGAAAGGCAACAAATACCTCAAAGACCTCAAAAGCTTAGCTTTTCCCCCATCTGTTTAAAAGGAAAAAAATGAAAACAGAACAAAACTTGTGGTGCAACAGCTATGCCTGTAAAGAAGAAACAGAGCTATAGCAGTATTTCTATGCAACACCCTTTGAATCAAAATATTACGACAACAACAAGTAGAAGTGACCACATTTAATGGATACTGAAAGAGCTAGACCATTACACAGATTCCTTACTGTTGTTTGGAAGTGAAACCTGAGAGTAGAGAAGAGAGAGGGAAAGAAACCTTGTGTTAAGCTGGCATGCACCAGTGAATAAATGGCTGGCATTTGCAAAGCTGCTTTGCAGGGGAGCTTTTAACAGTTTGCCACTGCCAGCTGATGTCTCTTCAAGCATCACTGCCAAGAAGCCAAAACTGGAAGCAGGTGCAGAGGAACTGAATGTGGAAAGGGAGAAAAAAAAAGGGAAAGAACAGAACTTCTGTTGTTAAAATTCTGTTCTTTTCATTAAAACTAAACAAAGCTTTGCTTTAAACTTGAATAATAATTTTTAGTGTGATAGACTCCTGCCTATCCAGTTCGACAATCCTCTTACATTTATGCACTGAACTAAAAGATTCCCTTCCCCCCTCTGCCCCGCCCCTCACCCCCTAAAGCCTTGAATTGTCTGAGAGAATGCTGTATACTGATTACAGCAGCTTTCCTTTGGAGATGAGAGCATCTGCTTCTTAATGCCCCTTGTTCCACCCTCCGAGCAAACTGCTTTTTACACACTCCCACCCCAGCTACTCTAGGGCCTGGGAACAGAGCTGTTTCCCCAGCTCAGGCTTCTGTCTTCACCCTGCCATGTCACTGGTTCAGGACCTTAGTGCACTGCTCTGTGATAAGCTGTGTTGCAGGAAACATTAGGTGCTAAGAATTTACATTCTTAAATACTCTAATGCAATATGCCAATCATGATTTTGTGAAATAGTGTTTGTTCCTTTTCTTAAGATCAGTTGTAAAAAGCAGGAAAAGACAGGTAGAGGCTGGATTGTAGGGTAATGGTAAGTTCTTCAAGAAACTTTGTGAGAGATCTTGGTTAATTTTAAGATACTTGAAAGAGGAAATAATCATGAGGAAAACAAGGCCAAAAGGAAAAAAGAAAACTTCTTTTTATGGTGGCAAAAAGCCAAACCCTTGAGCTTCACAGGGCAGAAGGTGGGAAGTTTTCTTCAATTCTTCGCTAAGAACTTTGATTTCCGATTATTTAGTAGTTACTGTTCCCACAGATTAGATAAAAGATGTGCCTTTTCCTAGACACAGCTCTGGATTTGGGCTTCCTTATTGTTCCCTATCTTTAAGAAATTCCTGCTATAATTAGTTAGATTTTCCTTTTGACTTTGCTTTTCCCACAAAGAAAAGGCAATAGGTGAAGACACCTTGAGCAGAGTAAAATAAAAATAAGTCAACATACATGTGCACTTCTTTGTGAAAATCATTCCCTTACCATGTTCTAATTAATTGACAATAAATTTTCTTTTGTTTAACTTTTTCTCAATATCCAACTACTTCTTACTTTCTTTCTTTCCAAACTGTCTGGGAACTTAAGCTCTGAGATACATACATGTATATATTTCCACCTGTCACATATCTTTTCTTTATAATGGCACCTTGTCTGGAAGGTGCTAAGTGAATGCTTGAAACTTATATTCTTCCTTTAGGTCAATAGGAAACACTCAGTCTGCCTCAGAATAAAAAGTATTTATAATGCTTCCTGGTGCATAAGAGAATTTAAAAATAAAAAGATAACTCAACTTGAGTGTTGCTCAGTACATGCAAGCAGTCCTTCAGTTAACAAAACTGATGTGCATATTATAGGATTTTCAAATTATCTACCCTAGAATTTCAAGCTGTTTCCTCCAACTTTTAGAATCTGTGAAGACAAAGTCTTTGTTTTGATGAATGCTGTGATTCTCCAGAGAGTGAACCCACTAGCTATAGTTTGTTAGAAAGGCACCAAAATATTTGGATAAGCATAGAAACCTACCGAGGGAGCAGTCATTCCTGACTGTCAACTGGATTTAACTCTGTTCACCACAACTTTCTGGTCTCTGTCATTAGGCCAGTGTTTTACCCAATGACGAGTACACTTCTCTGAGCCATCAGCCACCACCTTCTTCAGGAGAATGCTGTGGGAGACAGTGTCAAAGGTTTTGCTAAAGTCCAGGTAAATAACATCTAACAGCCTTTTCTTTATCCACTAGGTGGGTTAACTGGTCATAAAAGGAACTCAAATTGGTCAAGCAGGACCTGCCTTTATGAACCCATTCTGGCTGTGCCTGATCTCCTGGTTGCTCTGTACATGCCCAGTGAGCATACTCAAGATAAACTGCTCTATAATCTTTCCCAGTACTGAGGTCAGGCTGACAGGCCTGTAATGCCTTGGACCCCCTTTCTGACCCTTCTTGTAGATAGACATCACATTGACAAGACTCCAGTTATCTGTTAGCCTGGACTGCTGATAAATGATGGAGAATGGTTTGTCAAGCTCCTCCACCACCTTCCTCAGGACTCTCAGATGGATCCCATATGGGCCCATAGACTTGCGAGTGTCCACGTGGCATAGCAGGTCTTTAACTGCTTCCTCCTGGATTATGAGGGGTTTATTCTGCTCTCTGTCCCTGTTGTCCAGCTCAGGGGGTGAATGCCCTGGGGATAACTGGTCTGGCAATTGATGCCTGAGGCAAAGAAGGCATTAAGAACCTTAGCTTTTTCCTCATCCTTGGTGACAATGCTCACTACCCCACATCCAACAAAGGATTGAGAATCTCCTTGGCTCTCCTGTTGTTGTTAATGTATTTGTTTGGACAGGTCAGCAGGTCTCATTAGGAACTAAACTGAAGTGGGCTCCCAATGGAAGTCCCATGTCTCTTCATGTGGAACATAGAACAGGCTGATGCTTAAGTCCAAAATTCTTTGAGCAAACTTCCAGGAAGTACCTGGATGAAGTTGTCCATAGTCTGTGAGAATCAAAAGCACTAAAAGTGGTGATGTGCATTCATGCTCTGTTCTAATGTACGGTGGGAAGGATGTGCTACAGGCTGGTAGTTTCTATGTAGGTGATGAACTTAAAGGAATCAAGCTGCAGTCATGTCCTTCTGTTTTTTGTTTTCATCCTTGAACTGACATCCCCGTTAATTCTTTTAGACCCATTTAAGTTGATTGGATGACAAGATATATTTCAAAGGATTAACAGAGCAAAATGGAATATTGTGTCTTTAAGCACTTGATCTCTGATAAACATTGCCATAACTTCTCTGTTTTTATTTCTACATCACTCAGGAAAGCATTTGAAACTCCAGGTACCTTGCAGTTTTTGTGCATGATTAAACTTTGAAACAAGTGTTTTAATATAAATATGTATGTATTCATAAGTATGGAAAGGTAGCTACACATGCAAAGACATGTCTGCACAGTAACAAAAGCACAATAGCTCATTTATAAAGCCATGACACTGCTAAAGGGGTACATTTTCTATAACCTGAACTAGCTTATATTTATATGTATATATAAAAACACAGAAAAGGCCTATTAAATGAAAATATAGATGAAGTGAACTTATGTCATCAGTCTTGGAATTAATTTTGAACACTAGTCAAAAATTATAATCTACTCTTTGAAATATTACATCAATGGAGAAGGAGCAATGATCTCTCTATTACAAACTTACAGCCTCAAACATTCACATCCTACTTTAAATATACCACCTATTTTATCATGGTGCTTGCAGAAAATGAAGGGCTTTTTGCTTTTAGTTTCCTAATCCTTTAACTGAGGATTTATGTTTGGCAAAGTTGAGGCTCTAATAGTTCCTTTCTGGTTTACACTACAGCAAATAATACACTCTCTCATCTAAAATAAACTATTTTGTATTTCCATATTCACCATAATCTGTAGATGCAAATAACAAAAGTCAAAGCACCTTGAGGATCTTTGAATTTATGTATGCCTGTGGCTGCTTAGTCTCTGAAGTATGCTACTTCTGTTTAGTGCGATGCTGAACACAGTGATCTTTACATTTATAGTGTGCTGCTTGGAAGGGTTCTAAGTTTTGAATGTCTGAACCCATAATAACAGCAAAGAAAACATAAAGCTGAAGATCAGACTAGCTTGAACATACCAATAACAAGACTAAATAACTCAGCATAAAGAAAGATCTCTCTCACCAGAAACACGTATGTTTTGTGCTGGATATATTGTACTGGCAGAAACAGTCAGAGCCTTCCAAGGTGGGATCCTCAATTATCCAGGGGCCCTTTTCTACAATAAACCACAATAGTCGGTCACTATTAGTTTCAAGTGTGTTTTGAATATATAAAATCAAAGCCTCACTTTAAGATTTTCTTGGTTTGTATTCTGCTAAGTCGCAGCAGAACTGTTTCTTTGTAGCATACAAATGACTCATATTTCCCTTAACAAAGCAGGTATTTATTTTCCCTTTTCAACACTTTTTCCAGCAACTATTTTTTGTTGTTGTTGTGATTTCTTTGGTGTGGAAACAAGTCTTGCTGTATAAGTGGTTTGCAAGGTATTTATTAATTGCTGAGAGTTGCATGAGAGAAAAAGATTCATAATGTCTGTCCTTATTAGTATACTTCCGCAGTGTAGTGTGTTTCCTTAGACTTGTAGTATAACAAAAAATATCATTCTGATTCTATACATTTTGGGCAGCATTTCCTCTCGGATTTATTAGTTGTATATTCTCTTACTGTTATTTGTCTTATTGTTACAATATTAAAATTTAATATTTGTTTCTCAGAGCTCATGCCATTTCATCACCACCTGGAAATTGTCACATTTCATGCAGTTATGGGAAGCAGAATTCAGAATTGTATCCTACAAATAGGAAATCTTGCAGCAAAACGAAGGAACACAAAAGGGACATAAAAACTGCAATAGCAGAATCTCTGTGAGCCAACATATAAAGAATGGGAATTGTGATTTCAGCTGTGGGGAAGCCAAAATGAAGTATATTACATTATTCTGGATGATTATATTAATGAAAGGGGCAACTGAAATTAAAAGTTTTCAAAACTCTTCACAGTGTATAAATAAAACATGAAAGATAATAAGTATTAATATTGTATACGTCTGCCTTTGCATTTGGAGGTAATCCTGTTCTCAACTATGGATGGATTTTGGTTTTTTTTCCTCCACAGACAAGAGGAATGAAAAGTAGATGCCTAAAGGAAAAAAGTTTGTCCTTGTTCAGGCAGACATACCTCTGCAATAAATTATTGAAGAAGGGCTCAAGCAGGCCACAATTATGTACAAATTGTTCACTGGGCCTCTATCCTAAAGAAAATTCTATCATTTGAAACACATTTGTTGCCCCAGATATTGGGCTCTTTTTATGCTTTGTTTCCCCCTCACCTCTTCCATCTTTCTTTACTACACAAGTGCACCCACATTTCCTCATGTCTTGGTAACTGACAGTGTTTTTCAGCTTGTACAATTTCTTTTTTTCCAAAACTTTGGACTGAATATAAGTGAAGCATTTAACAGACAGAAAAAGACTTCTTTTCAACTATTAATGCATTTTGTTTTCTGGCTGCTTTCTGAGTAGAGCAAAGAAAAAGCTTCTGCATAGAAATGATCCAGGAGCAGTTGTAACATAACTTGAAGGTTATTAACAGGTGGTATACCATAGCAGAGAAGAGAACAGATTGCAGAATAAAAGTGGCCTCTGCAGAGAGCTTCTGAGGCTCCCTCTGTCTGCTAAAAGACACTTAAAACTATTTGTAGGTATTACGTAGAACCCCTCAAACAGGCAGAAGTTGGTGGTTTTTTTTCCTGACTGTACTGGCAAAGAAATAGTTTATATACTTTATTGCCTTTCTTATGAATGCTAAGGCTATCGATATATAATTTTCATAGATTTTCATGGCAAAAGATGCCTCTGCCCAAATTTCTAGCATGCTAATTTTTGTGACATGGAAATGAATGCTCACTAAGACTGTCTTGAAATGGAGGCTAACTGGGGTCTAATCCTCACAAGAAACAAAGTTCAGCCAAAGGCAAACATGAAAAAGTTACACTCCTTTATTACTTGTCAACAAGAATTACTTTCTAAAAAAACTGATCAAGTATCAGTGATGATGAAGTATTTAACAGGGAGGTTGGAGAAGGCTACTTTCTCCTACTATAGAAACAAGCAAATGACAAGTTTTCTTCCTAGTGTCACTGAGGATCTGTTTCTGAGCATTACTGGGGTTCTTGAATGCTTTTATGGTCACTGTGACTTGTCAGAGCACCATCTAATGCAGACTGTGCTATTTACAATTCAGTCAATTGGAAGTGAGGGCTCTCAGCAGTTGCAAATCTGCTTCATAGTTCTCATGAACTCTGGGCTAAACAACTGTCATTAGTAGAATTAAAACTGTCATAGTATAAAATATGGATACACTTATGGTGAAATTTTTAAAGCTGCAGGAGGTTTTAAACGCTGACTTCCAAAATAATTGACTAAGCAAATCCCTTTTGTCACTCACTAGAAAGCTCCTGCTTAATTCCTCTGCTCAGTGATAGTAGTTTGAACACTTATTTCTCAGGTCTTTCAACTTATTTTGAAATTTCAGAGGAACAGTGGTCCACAGAGGAACAAAGATGATTGCAAACTTCATTACTTTGATATCTTTGTGTTTATCTGAGGAGAACAGAAAAGTATTTAAACCCACTATTTTTTCTATTTTGCAGGGGAGAGTTGCCTAGCTCTAAGGAAAGAAAAACATTTATTTTCCAAATTTGGATGGAAAGTTGATCAGTTCCCTAGTCCTGCTGGCCACACCATTTCTAATACAAGCCACAGGCCTTCTTGGCCACCTGCTCACACCACAGGCTTATGTTCAGCCAGCTATTGACCAACATTCCCAGGTTGTTTTCCACTAGAATTATTATTTTGAGGTGGGTTTTCTTTCACAATAAACACCCCTAAAAATGGCCATTCTGTATTTGAATGAGAAAATGTATCAAAATTAATTAGTATGTATTAAAAGGGTTATCAAGCACTGGAACAGGCTGCCCAGAGAGGTGGTTGAGTCACCATCCATGTAGGTATTTAAGAAGTGGGTAGATGAAGGGCTTAGGGATAAGATTTAGGAGTGGACAGGTCCGGTTGGCCTTGATGAACTCAAAGGCCTTTTCCAACCTAATGGTTCTGTGTTTATATGATTCCATGATGCAAAAGAAAAACAGTGAAACATTCTGAGATACTCCTATCTGTTTGTCAATATATACAGATTCATATTAACACTCAATGCAAGTATTCTGCATTTTCATTCTTTTGCGAAGTGTTCTAGGAATTTTCTGTTTCTTCCTTTTTCAAGTCCTTTAAATTCTGGAAGCTTCAGAAAGAACAGTTCTGTAAATGTTGTCTATCTAGGGTTCATAAAACTGGTTCACTCTGTAGGACTGCTGTGCCAAGGCAACGAAGTGCAAAATCTGAGAGAGTACATGTATGCTGGACAAAGGTCATCATGCAATACTATCCATAGACCCTTGTGTATAGGGGGAGGAAAGGTGCATAAGCTTTGTGACCTCGATGATAGCCCACAAAGTTACTGAGTAGAGAGAAATAGACAGAAGTTTGCACCACCATGAGTTTAAGAATATCTCGCTTTCTTTGAAGTCAGAAACTGAAGCCCTTGGAGACTGTCCATCTCTCGTGTGTTCAAAGACTGAGTATAGCAGGGGTGCTACAATGCCAGAACAGTGTCATGTCTTTTATGTAACTTAGTTTTTATGGACCACTTACCATGAAATGGCACTTCACTCCCTAAGGCCTTTCAACTCTGTCTTTCTTAATGAGAAGACTGTTAAGAGTACTGACATTTGAAGTTGTGATTTTTGTGATTTTGTGACAATACAGTTATCCTTTGGGAAGATGACAGAAACCATTACATTATTTAATTAATTATATTGAGGGGACAATCATCTAATTTTAGTTGCTCTTCCAACTGAATGAGGCTTAAATCCAAAACTAAGAAGACAAAGAAACTCAGAAGAGTCAGGGCAGTGTGGCACTGTAAGGCAAGATGAACTGAGAGCTAGGGGTGACAACACATCAGCACAAGGATCTCAACAAGCAGTCAGTGATAGCATTGTATTTCTACAGCCAAGACAGCCTGAAGATGGCAGGATAAAGGGAAGTACAAAGAAGCCTCTGACTGTCCAGGTCTCAGAGTTTACCTTAAGGTGAGCATTTCTGCAGCTGCCATCCATAGCAATGAACATGGCTGAAGTGGGTTGGGGCCATGCAGACATCTGGGCATTCGAGAGAAACTCAGAGGCCACAAAACTATGGGCACAGTGGACTGGACAGTGCACTTGCTCCAAGAGGATGATGACAAGGAGTATTGTGTGACAGGGTGCTGATGCAGATGCATCTCGACTGCATTTCCTTGGTCAGTGGTCTGGTTGTGGATGTTGTTTAAGCCAGTGGCCTTCCTCACCACAGTAAAAGCATTGTCCTTTCCCAGCTTATGTTCTTAGTCCTGGGATGCAGGGTGAAGTTGAGTGTTGGTCACCTCCATGGGCTTCTCATCTGAGGGTTGTAAGTAAAGCAGAGGAGAATGTGGCTGAGGTTTCCTGAGGGCTCTGGTTGTCTCTCTTGTGTGCTAACAGGCATCTCTCCAAAGTGAGAGAGAGCTGTCGCAGGATCTACAGGGCTCCACTCTGGCCATCTTATCACTGAGGGCCTCAGTCAGCACTAATGCGTATTGGACTACAAGGATGTAGCCATTCCCACAGCCAGGTCCATGAACCAGATGACTGACTGGCTGCTCTTCTGGATCTCCACCAATAGAGCCTCAGATGCAGCTGTGGGATTGCTGTTTCCAAAATGCTGCTGCAGAGGAGCAGGGGGCTGGAGGCTGGGGAAGGGAGCATTTCCCTCTGATTAGGTGAACACTCAGATTTGCCGTACTGAGAGGCCAGGAAATTACTGAAGAGGGTAAATCAATTTCTGTTGTGCAGGGCAGACCTTGCACAACACTGAAGATTATACTCTCCTTTCTAATAAAACCCTGTGTGCTTCACCTGATCCTCATTAAAGTGTTTGGGGAACTGGAAGGCAGGTTGTAGTGGGTTCAGGAAACCCATAGGGTTGTGACCTACTGCTGCATCCTGGTCTCATTTTGGACAAAGTATCTGGCAGGTGAGCTCCATGGGACACAGCTGTGGGTGCCTGGCTGTGGGGGCAGCCCTTGGCACAGACATTGGGCCTGTCTCCATCTGCATCTCAGGTCCCGTCAGAGTCTGGCCCAGGCCCAGGACCATCAGCAAGAGGTGATGAGGGCCCTAACTGGACGATAGCATCTCTGGGCCTAGGATGGTGGTCATACTGCATGAATGAAATCCAGCAGACGTTGAGAAAAAAACACACACAGATAAAATTCTGCTGTGTGGATGAGTTATTCCGGCAAGTTTTCCATGTTTCTGCATTGTTCTCAGGCAATGAGAGATTTTTTTCTTTGGATATTATTACGGCATGTTTAGTGGCTGTGAAATCACTTTTATCTTACAGTAAAAAACCAAAATATCCCCAAGGCTGCTGAAGTATTTTTAAATCAATCCAAGACAGTGCTGCTAGATTTCAGTTAACAGAAAAAAGTGAAATACAGAGAGAAGAGCCACTATTCATATTTACATAATGAATATCCAACTGTTGATAGTAAGAAGTTCAGATGCAATGAAAAGTGAGATATCCCCAGAAAACTCCAATATCACTGTTGGAAGTAAACTTCTGCTTATTTGCATGGATAGATTATCCTAGCCTCCAGCTGTCACAATGTTACTAGTTGCCTTAAGACAGTACTTACACATTCTGCCTAAAAGTAGGTTTTTCATTCTAGGAGTAGAGTGGGTTCCCATTTGGGAAAGTGGCATCAATGGGGTTGTTTAGCCTGGAGAAGAGGAGGCTGAGGGGAGACCTCATTGCTGTCTATAACTACCTGAAAGGAGGTTGTAGAGAGGAGGGTGCTGGCCTCTTCGCCCAAATGACAGGGGACAGGACAAGAGGGAATGGCCTTAAGCTCTGCCAGGGGAGATTTAGGCTGGACATTAGGAAAAAATTCTTCACAGAAAGGGTCATTGGGCACTGGAACAGGCTGCCCAGGGAGGTGGTTGAGTCACCTTCCCTGGAGGTGTTTAAGGCACGGGTGGACAAGGTGGTAAGGGGCATGGTTCAGTGTTTGGTAGGAACGGTTGGACCTGATGATCTGGTGGGTCTCTTCCAACCTGGTTATTCTATGATTCTATGATTCTATGAAAGCCCATATTGACCCCTAGTCCCTTATTAGCACCATTGCGAGGCCTCAAACACGGAGTATTTTCTGGCCTCTACAACGGGCAAATTCTGTGACTTCTTTAATAAAACTGCATTAGATTACTGATGTTCTACTTGCAAATCCATGTGCAAATATAATTTATGTCTGAATGATTTCTGATCTTTTAATTAGGTTTTAAAAGGCATTTATATCACACTAGCTGCATACTAGCTGTATAATTCTCTGCATTACTGTCTTAGGCAGGCTGAAGAAGTTGAAGGGAAAAATGGCAATAATTTTTACTATAGCTCTGTTACCTGCACCCTCAGCCATGGCATCTTAGTATCCTGTCTGCATTATGTTAAAAGCAAGTCATTTACTTGAGTATAAAAACCTTAGATTTATGTGTTCTGCAATTTCTTAGATTTCATACAATGGACCATTTAAAAACTTGAAAGAATCAGTTTTTATATAGCAACTGTCAACATAAGGGGTTCTCTGATTTATATCTAGAAATAAATGCTAAAGTTTCAGAGTTGCCAAACTGCCCCCTTGAAAAATACGGTAACTACAGGAGGGAAATAAATGGAAGAAGTCCTCAGTGTTAAGTCATTTCCTAAGGGAACAATTCTGTGCTGTTTACTGTTAACCCCTTCCATAGGCTGCTCTGTTTATAGCAAAGGAACAATGTTTGTTCCTAAGAATATACTGACTGTGAATTATGCATTTTGTCAAGTTTTAGCAGATTCTAGTTGTTAAATACCTTGTCTCCTCTGTGATAGCTTCTGCAATTATAGCAGTCCTTATGCCTTGATGAGACTGTGAAGCTATTGCTTTTGAAGTTAGCTAATAACTCAGGAAAAATATGAATTTCATCCAAATTGAAATTATTCCTAAAAGCTAAATGACATAGCAAATGTAATTCCAACTCAGAGGACTGGAATGGATGAAGACTTGTTTCTACTCACCTTCTCTCCAGAGGCAAGATAGACACACAGAGTGCTTGACAAGGAGCATCTAGTTATTAAAAAAACCAGTCCACTAAGGAAACATCATTCCAGATCTCTGGATGAGAGAAAGCTGATAGATGAGTCCAGGAAAACAGCCATGACAGAAAAAAAGGACTCCATGACAGAGCAGCAGCCAGGATATAGAGCTACAGTAGCAAGAGCTGCAATGCAACTAGCAAATGAATGCAGCTTTCAAGCTCTCATCATACCGGGGAACTTCAACCACCCTGACATATGCTGGACAAGTAGCATGGCAAGGTTTAGTCAATCCAGGAGACTCCTAGAGTGCATTGAGGATAATTTCTTAACCCAGATAAGACACCTCTACCCGAGGGGATGCAATATTGGACCTAATGGTCACCAATGCAAGTGAGCTTATCAGTGACATCAAGATCAAAGGCAGCCTGGGCTGCAGTGATCACGCATTGGTGAAAGGTACTGAAGGATATGAGACAGGTAAGGAGTATAGTTAGGATCATAAAATTCAGGAAGCAAACCTCCAGCTCTTTAAGGAGTCAGTCAGTAGGATCCCTTTGGACACGGTCCCCAGGGACAAGGGAGCAGAACATAGCTGCGAATATTTAAGGATGCTTTCCACAAAGTGCAAGAGCGCTCAGTCCCAAGATGCAGGAAATCAGGCAGGGAAGAGAACAGACCAGTGTGGCTGAGTCAAGACCTGCTGGTCAAATTGAAGAGCAAGAGGGAACTGCACAGGCAGTGCAAGCAGGGACAGGGAACCTGGGAAGAATACAGGGACGCTGCCCGGTTGTGTAGGGATGGGGTCAGGAAGGCCAAGGTGCAGCCGATGCTGAACTTAGCAAGAGAAGTGAAGACTAATAAGAAGGCCTTCTACAGGTACATCAGTCAGAAAAGGAATGTTAAAGAAAGCATACCCCAAATGACAAATGAAAATGGTGACCTAGAATCAACAGATAGGGATCAGAGTATTACAGCCCCTCCCACTGTAGGGAAGGATCAGGTTCATGACCATCTGAGGAACCAGAACCTATATAAGTCCATGGGACCTGATGAGATGCATCCTAGAGTCCTGAGGGAATTGGCTGATGTGGTTACCAAGACACTCTCTGTGATATCAGAAAAGTCATGGCAGTCAGGGGAAGTCACTGGTGGCTGGAAGAAGGGTGACACCGTCCTTTTAAAAAAGTAGAAGAGGTGACTCTGGGAACTACTGGCCTGTCAGCCTCATCTCTGTGCCTGGGAAAGTCACGGAACAGGTCCTCCTAGAAGGCACACTAAAACACGTGAAGGACAGGAACGTGATTAGAGGCAGCCAGCATGGCTTTGCCAAGGGCGAGTTCTACCACACCAACTTAGTGGCTTTCTATGATGGGGTAGTCACATCAGTGGATGCAATTTATCTGGAGTTTTATAAAGCCTTTGACAGGGTCCCTGACAACACCCTTCTCTCTAAATTGGTGGGATATTTGATGGATGAACCCTTCAGTGGATAAGAAATTGGTTGGATGGTCTCATTCAAAGAGTTGTGGTCAACATCTCAATGTCCAGATGGAGGTCCATGACAAGTTGTGTCCCTCAGTGATCCCTATTGGAACAGTGCTGTTTAATATCTTCATCAATGATATAGACAGTGAGATCGAGTGCACGCTCAGCAAGTTTGCAGATGCCACCAGGCTGAGTGGTGCAGTTGTCACACCAAAAGGACAGGATGTCATACAGAGGGACTTGGTCAAGCTGGAGAAATGGGACTGTGTGAACCTGATGAGCTACAACAAGGCCATGTACAAGGTCCTACAACTGAGTTGGGGCAATCCACAGTTTCATTACAGGATGGGAGATGACTTGATAGAGAGCAGCCCTGCAGAGGAAAAGCTGGGGTCGGGCTAATTGATGAGAAGCTTGCCATGAGCTGGCAATGTGCACTCACAGCCCAGGAGGCCAACTCTGTCCTGGGCTACATCAAAAAAAGTGTGGCCAGCAGATCAAGGGAGGTGATTATCCCCTTCTATTCCTCTCTTGTAAGACCCCACTTGGAGTACTGTGTCCAGTCCTGGAATCCTCAACATAAGCATATGGAATCATTGGAACGAGTCCTGAAGAGGACTACAAAGACGATGAGAGGGCTGGAGCACCTCTGCTGTGAGGAAAGGCTGAGAGAGTTGGTGTTGCTCCGGGAAGACCTCATAGCAGCCTTCCAATACCTGAAGGGGGCCTACAAGAAAGCTGGGGAGGTGCTCTTTACAAGGGCATGTAGGGGTAGGATGAGGGGGAATGGCTATGAATTGGAGGGGGTATAAAGAAGAAATTCTTCATTATGAGAGTGGTGAGGCACAGGCACAGGTTGCCCAGGGAAGCTGTGGCTGCCCCATCTCTGGAGGTGGTCAAGGCCAGGTTGGATGGGGCTTTGGGCAGCCTGATCTGGTGGGAGGTGTCCCTGCCCATAAAGTGTTGTAACTAGATGACCTTTAAGTTTCCTTCCAACCCAAACCATTCTATGATTCTATGTATGAAAAGTCAATTCCAGCCAAAACACAATGGAAGATTTATCCCAAAGCCCTGACTACAATAGAAAAAATCTCCATAAATGTCAGTTTGGAAGAGGACTTTTTCATTACACAAGAGTGAAGTTTTGGTCTTGTGGAAAAGAATAAGAAAACTACTACTTTCAGGATAGAGTAACATTTTGCTGTGACCTAGCCTATGGTGCCCTTTGTGAAGCTACTACACACTGCCCAAATAAGTGAGCTATTAGCTTACAACTACTTCAAAAATAAAAGTATCTGCCTATCAGAGCTGGTATCACCCTTGTTCAGCCTCATAAGTGTGTTATACTTCTGCTTCCCACCACAGTGGCTGCAGCTCTGTAGAAAGAACAAAGCTGTATACTCTTCATAGGAACCTGTTCTGCCACTTTCCGCCTGCTTTGTGTTTCCTTTCCTGTTTCCTTTCACTCACACTTACTGACTGTAGGTCTGTAGTGACTTTCTCTGTCTCTAGGTATCTATATTTCTTTGTCTTATCACCAGTCTTGGTAAGATTTTGATGATGTGGTTAGGATTACAAATCTCTCAATCATTGATGACAAACACAGTGTTCTTCTTTTGAAACAGATTCTTCCCTGAAGCAGATGCTTGTTTCCCACATGTTTGCTCAACATAGCAAAATAACTTTTGGCACTTTTCCCCCTGATCTCACCCTCCCTTTCCATGCTCTCAAATAATATGATGTCCTAAATAAACAGTATGTCTATTTACCTGTGAAAATGGAGTTCTTCTTTGGGAAAGTGAAAACTTGATGCAAGCAGAGCTTCATGAAACATCACAAATATTTTGATTTTTTGAAAAATAATGAATTGCTGGGCAGGGAAGATGAAAAAAAAAAAAGAAGCCATACAAAGTTGTGTCCTCCAGGAGACGCAAAGATGGCATGTTTTCTGAGGTACACCATGGAAATTAAAGGATTAGATATAGAACTGTCAGGAGCTTACAGAGAAAGGCTCAGAGGACCTTCGGCTTCTATGATTTTTTTATTTTTGGCATATTCTTAGGTAACACCTATATGGCTCTTCCCCAAAATACATACTGTTTCCCTACTGTTAGGCACGTAGGATGCGTCCAGACAGACAATAACAAAAACGGTAAGAAAAACAGTAGTTGTAGTTATGTTGGCTGTTTTGGCTATTTGGTTGCCTGCCGTATCTAATATATCTAATATATCTAATTTTTCATATCAATTTCCTTCCATTTTAAAAATAATAAGTTAGAAATTGGAACAAATCTTTACAGGGTTCCAGTAAGCATGACCTATGTATCAGTTTAAGACCGGTGACCAGAGTCCTTTGATGCACAGAGACTAATCTGTTTTGTTTCACATTCTCTGCATGTAGACTCTGCAGTCAACAACACTGTGAATACTGAAGGTATAGCAGTAGATTTTTAGATGAAGCTTGTAAAATCCAGCCAGGGACATCCTACAGGTACCAGGCTAACCCTATCCTACCTCTTGTCAAATTAGTAACAATTAGATGTGGACCATAGCAGTTTTAATTCCAATTCTTGCACTACCAGAGCAAATGAACTCCAGATGCTAACTCCTTCCTTAGTTTCATATCCAAATCCCCCTCTTATCTGTCCGTCTGGTCTCAAAACTAATGATGAATTTATATTTAAGAAATGCACACCTGAATCACATTTGTTTCTGACCCTGGCATCCTCTGTCTTATACGGTTCCTGCTGTGGCTCATCAGCCTATTTGAAGCTTGGAGTTCCAGCCTAGATCTTGCTCTTATTCCAGATTATTGGCTGAAATTCCATGCCCAGCTGAAACCTAACTTTGGACCAAAATCATAAGCTTTGACTAGAGACACCTTCTACTGCTAAACATTAATCTGTGAACTGTAGGCTAGGCTGTAAAGTTGTTCTTTTTTTAAAACACAGACAAACCCCACAAAACTACAGATCTGCTTTTATATACCCATCTGCTTCTACCTTCATCTGTAGCATGATTTAGAGAAGAGCTAGTGCATGGAGCTTACAAAAATACGACAGATATAATCTTTTTTTTTTGGAAATATACTTCTGAAACCTTCTCAGCTAAGGGAAGAACTCTGTAGGAAACTGACTCAGTAATATGGAGCAGTCTGTAATGCCTATTTTGTTTTTCACCAGTTCCTAACTTACATGGAATATTATATTGGACTAATTATTTTACTGCTAATGAGGGATACAACATGCCTATCGTGAATTAATACTTTACATGCTTCACATTTGGTCTCACGTAATAGATCAACACAATGCACATACATACAGAGTTTCATCTCATGACCACACAGTAGTGTGGCTGATATGCTGTCTGCTCTTTCATATTCAGGTCCAAAGTTTCCCCAAAGAGATTTTACCGCCTTATAGAAGTGCATTTAGATGCATGTATGGATATTTAGGATTCCTGTTTGTGCCTATTTGTTACTTTTCCAGTGATTAAACTAGTGTCAGAACAGGTGAGTGGAAACCAAATCACCTCGCACCTGCTATTGTTAAGTGTATAAGGTAATGCACAGTATTTCTTGAAACAGAAATTCAAGTGAACTTGTCTGACACTATTTGCTACACAGTCTTGTACTCAAAGAATTTCACACTTATGTAGTTATTCAAGCATATCAGTAAAATTTGTTTCACGTTTTGCTTTTTAAAGTATTAGCAGTTACTACTTGCAACACACCACTGGGAAACAATTCAGCAATCATGGCTACCATTGCTAATTATTCTTTTACTAGGCTCCTGAGTTTTCTACTCCCTATTTAGTCAACATTTACAAAGTTGAAAGATTTTTGCAGATTCCTAGGAAAAACAGCATATAAATAACATGGTATGAAATACCTTTTCATTGCAATCCATTGTAAAGTAGAGATATGGTGATTAAAGATGATTTCACAACTCTTTGCATTGCAATTTTTACAAATATGACTTGACAGTGTGACTCGTACCTTCAGTAGACTGTAACCTGTTACTCCTTGCAGTTCCAGGAGCCGCTGTTGTGGAATCATATGCAAAACTTAAAAGTCATAGGACATTTTCCAAAGCATAAACTGTAGTCCTTACTCTATATGTCCATGTGTGTGTACACATCTATAAATACATACACATATAGGTATGTAGACCCAGACGTATAGGTACAGGTATGTATGTCTCTGTGTACAGCCTCCAAAAGCTGCTTGATTCTTTACAGGAACTGTTTTCCAGCTTGTATATGTTGTCTTGGATGTGAAACAAGAAGTCATGGGGGAAGGCAAGCCCATGGAAAAACAGCAGCCTTTGTCTCAAGGCCAAGGTCCTGCAGGATACCTTTGTATGAAGGTCAGCATCTCTTTTCAGCTGAAATGTCTGCAAAGATTTTACTTCACTATAAATCTTTGGAAGTATGGTAGTGACTACAGTAATGCAAATAGTGATTTTTCCAGGGCTTGGAAACTATTGTCTGCAAAGTTTTTCGAAGTTATGACAGAACTTACAAAGCTGAGTGATGTCAACAATGCTGAATAAAATATCCCTCCTATATAAAACTGTTAGAACGTGGCCTTAAGAAAGTGTCAATATTAACGATTTGTAGTTACAGTTTATACTAATGCAATTGAATTGCTTTTCATGTTAATTTTTATGAAGTATTTCTTGGCAAAATGGTAGAATAAAGTTTGTGTGTACATATTGGAGTTCTGTCAGTTATATCAACATCAAAAAATATTGGCATGGTAGGCATTAACTGGTAATTTTTCCATGTTAACATATGCATATTTTTAGATTTATAAATTGACACAAGATTTTGATAATTCAGTCAGCAATATCTTTGAAATATGATCATTAGAAAGGGATAAACTGAATCACTCTTTCCCAGTAACTATATTTATCTGCTGATTCCCTCACCATTTTTCAGACTTTGTATCCCAGTAGAAATGGTTTGGAAATTGTCTGCTGCTTGTGGTCCAGACATGCAGCAAGGCAGTTTAGGAGGCACGCATGATTTGAATTCCCATGTTTCCCTTTGTCAGGTAAACGACCAGACCATCCAACCCTTGTTTCTCCTTGGCTATATGTAAGATACCCCTCTCTGTTATTTGAAGAATAAACAACCTCTTGTGTTTGCAGTTTCATTTAGAGAACTGCATTCTTGTGGAAAACTTTTTTGTTTTGTTGAATTGGTTGAATTGGTTTGTCAAAAATTAAAAAAATTATTCCTGCCTAAGCAACATTTTCATTTGAATAAATGGCAATTTCTATTTTAAAACTCTAATTAACCAGACTAAGTGTTAGCACTAGTAGCACCTAATTATAGCCAGGATAACTCTGCCTATATTATACTTACTGTAGCATTAGTGGTTTTGATTTACTATGCTATAAACCACATTACCAGGAGTTTTACATAAGAAACTTGATGTAAAATTCCTTATGACCCTTCCTGCATGAGGAAGGTTCATAATATAATTTTGATCTCTACATATAGTAAATAGCTTCTATTTTAAAAGAAGCAATAACTGATCATTCAACAGAAAATCTACCAGTGCCTGTGTAGATAAGGCAATGAAGGGGCCAAGGAAAACATGAAAACCAAGCCAGGTTAAATCCTGAATATGAAATTGCCAGTGAACTTTCTGCATCATGTTATGGTAGAAAGAACTTGGAAAAATGCTGATCATCAGGAATGCTTTATCAGAAGAAAGAAAAATAATTGGACATACGATAAATGGATTAAGGCCTGTTTCTGAAGCAAAATGACATGGAGGAAAGATGCCCAGAGTTACTGGAGCACTGGCTCAAGCTCAAAGTAGACAGCAGACTGCGTCATCCTGGCTTTTAACGCCATGACTTCAGTGACCCCTAAATGGACTGTAGCAGCGTCACACTTTGTTCTCAGCATTGTCACTGTTTTGTCCTCACAGATCTTCTGTGATGAATCCTGATCAGGTCTTCTTCCCTGCCACATCAGGTAGTATTCATGCCAAGGAACTCATGTTCTGCTTTGTCAGGTTATATTCATTTCTAAAATAGACATGTTGGTTAAGCAAAATTACTTACTCTACAAAACTGTTGAAATACTTACTTACTATGCAGCTGCCAGAGTCATCTGCTATTGCTGTTTATCAGCAAATTAAAATCTGTTTATATGTTTGGGATGTCTCTTCACCCTAGGAATGCCAGAGAATATCTTTTTACATGTCAAATAATGCAGCTTCAGAATTTCCCTCTAACTGTGTTATATGCACTTTTATGGACAGATCTTTTAAAAACAATGATAAAATAAAATTGTTTCCTTCTCAAACTGAACAAAGAAATTTACTAAAATGATAAAGCAATATAATTTCTAATGCCAGGCTCTGCTTAATCTCCCATCACTCCCTGCTACTTTTTAGCAACTAACTTACACATCCTTGCAATTTTGTATCTTCACTTTTCTTTGTCTCGCACAATAGTATTTTTAAAACTGTAAAATCATGTTTAAAATGTCAAAAACTTTCTTAATGGTATTAATTTCCATCACAAATGTACCGGGATGAGTAGTATTACTAACAGAATCATACAAGCATTGCATTTTCTTCCCCGTCAGGGTGGCTTGCTAGATACTAACTTCATCAGTGAGAAAAGAGATTAAAATAAGAGTGGGAGCTTGTCCTTTCTAGGGTTACCTAGCAGCATGACTGTTGATATTTTATGGTGGAGTGAAGTAAAACCACTTTATCTTGTCTGATGGAACACAGTATAGAAGCAAATATGTTAGGCAGGAATGCTTGTTCAGAAGCAGACCAGTTGCCAGCCAGGTAGGTTCTATTTGAGAAATGAGAAGAATGGAAACTGCCTATTTGCTGTGGAAAAATAATGCCACCCCTTCTATTCATATTTCCCAACACCTCTGGAAGTTGCCCTGCCGCGGTAGAAGATGACTCTGATCCAGTCTCTCATGTTTTGGTGGGGCAGTGTACCCAGACTGCTAAGTAACTGTTATCTTTCTGCTGCACCAGCCGACAAATTCTCCCTCAGAAGAGGGAAAGTACATACCTTTGGCTAGAGTATTTTTAGTATTGATCTGGACCCCAGGGAGAGGTGGTGAAACTTGGAAGCAGATGCTGGAAGAAGAATGATAGGTCCTATCATTTACACAGGGAAAACAACATTCCATATTCTCTTTTCTTCAGGTCTTACCTACCAAGTCTCAGTCTTCTGGGATATCCTCCTTACAGGATCTTAAGATGTTTTTTGTGAGAAGAGGCTTTGAAAGAAACAACTGAAGACAGCAGAAAAAGTGCTAGGAGAGATGAACTGTGTGTGAGGGATTGGCCAGAGTATAGAAAAAGTCATGATTCAAGGAGGCAACAAAGGTAAGGTCAGATTTGTGAGAAGGAAAGAGAGAAAGAGCCTTAAAATAGTGGACTCTGAAAGCAGGAAATTTGTGATGGTGGTAGGATGTGGGAGTTGGAAGAAATGCTAGAAATGAGACATGAAAAGTGAAAGGAAGAAAAACCCGTACTTTGCACTGGCTTTCATATCTAATTATAGTGGGATGGCACTAATTTGGAGCCCTTTCAGTTTAGAGGAGAGTATGTCAATGAAGGATAAATTTAAAATCTGATAACTGGAAAACTTACAAGTGGTGAATTGGAAAGTTAAATACATCTTGTGCAACCTTCATGGGGTTTCACTTACAATACCACACCAATTACACAGATCTTCCTATTCATAAAACACACTTGTGTAAGCATTACCATTCACAAATGATTCATTCTTGGAAGATGACAAAGAATTCATTGTACAGGGCTTTATAAAACAATTATAACAGGTGAAAACCTTCTGCATTCCTTTTTCATTATGTCTTAGGCACTTCTGAGAACAAGAAAGGTACTGAATTGCTTACATACCTAACCAGTGCCATGGAATTTTGAGGCTGACAAGCTAGTTAGACCTTAGGTAAGCCGAGGGGGAATAATGTCCTCATTGTTAAGCCAGAAAGAAAATCTGGCAGCTGCTATATATGTAGGTAAATAAATGGAAAATTGAGATGATTATATGCACTGTGACAACTTGCTAGTTTATATATCCTACCATTTATATATCCTACCATTCCTGCATCAAACTGCACAGGGCATGAAGAAGAGCAGATTTCAATTTAGGTAATGTATATGCAGTTGGAGTGGAGCAGAGGACCATGACCATGACAATCTGTCTCCTGCAGATTAATGTCTGGTGCAGGCAGATATATCATAAACTACAGCTTAATATGGAGAACCTTTCAGTATTTTCCTCATTTTCTCTAATGCATTGTATGTGCTTGTGAGAGATTCACAGTAGATGTAGGGCTACTGCTTTTAAACGTTGCCTCTGACCCAGATAATGTCAAAATGTCTGAATACAGGCTATGCTCTTTTTAAAAAGACCATCTCTAATGTAATGCAAATGCACATTGTGGGGAAATTCCAGCTGAGAAAATGAGGCCTTATATTTCTAAAACCATATACATGTCAATAGCCCATTATTCTCCAGTTTTAAATGTAATTGCAGCCCAGCTTGGAACGAATTCCTGAAATAATAAAATACACTGGGTAGCAGTTACTGATTCTTCCAGTTATTTTATGCTCTCCCCTGCCCTGCAAAGAAATAAAAAGAAAGGGGAAAAAAAGGAAAAGTGAAGTGTAAAAAGTGGAAGAGAGAATGGAGTAAGGGAGGGAGGCAGAAGGTAAAAGTGAAAGTTGTATCCTTTAATATATTGTTGGAACACTCTGCAAAAATATTCTGGGCTTCTAAAAGATGTTACAACATCAACGTATCTGAAGCTTTTGCATAAATGTGTCTCAGTCCAATTCTGTATGACAAATTATTTCCAGTTAAAAATATTTATAATTGTTTTCTTTATTTGGAACTTTCTTCTATTTCCAAATTTCTTTTATGCTAGTATTTTCTATAAAGCTTGAATAGTCATCATTTTGAAAGAATTCTGTCTTAGTCATGTGAACTGCTGCTTTCAACCATCTTTTTCTGATAAATTTAATACGTGCCTAGTACAGCTTTTATCTCCAGTATTGCTACATTTTAAGTTATCATTATTTCATTGTGGATTTTCCCCCCACCCCCCAGTCTGTCTTGGAAGAACTCCAAGAAATACTTACTATGATTAAAAACAATACAGATGAATATCGTGGTGGTGCTGAGCTGCAGTATTTCTTTCCTTTCCTTGCTCTCTTTACTTCCCTCACAGCTTTCCTCTCTTAGAATTGAACCCTGTATTTCTCAATATATGAAACATAAACCTTTCAATTGGCTAGTCAGATTTCTAAGGTGGAGAACATACACATGGAGCTCCCGAAAAAACAGCTAGCATCTCCTTAAGAAGCTAAAGGATTATTATGCATTGAATTCATAACTAGCTCTCTGAATGCTAAATTTAAGACACAAACATGTGTGTACTGTAAATGGCTTGTGAAGACTTGGAAATGTAAATTTAATTTGTCCATGGACGTGTTTTTCTCGAAACAGGCAATTGCAGCAAGAACCAGCTTTCCTCCTCAGCTTCACACAAAGCAAGAGGTAGCTGTTGATACCATTCAGAGCACTTTATTTCCCTCTCATTCTTTTTTCTTCTTCCACTTAAGAGAATCTAGGGTGTTTCTGCCTGACTTATAGAGGTGCTATTAATTATTTAAACCTTTCATCTTTCTTTAATTTATATCATAGTGTTAGCATAAATTCCACTTGTTATCTGTTTCTCATCAAGCTGCATTTCTGTCATTGTTTGTAAGCCTGAGGATAGACAAAACTGTAAAACTAACTGTGTTTCAGGCTTTGAAAGAAAAAATACAGATAAAGCCAGCCTCCTCTGGACTTAATGCCTCTGGTAGTTGACTAGTTCCTGCAGTAAGGAAAATTAAATTTTGTGGTTGAGAACGAGCATGCCTGGATGATTTAATAATGCCGTGGCCATCATCCAAAGGCTGACAACTGAGAACTGAGGTACTTTCTGTTCTTTACTCCCTCATACAACACCTGAAAATCCCGGGGCGAATCAAACATCAAATTAAAGCTCAAAAAAACCCACCTCACCTGCAAAACATGTATACGGAACTAATTTTAATGTTTTCAAGGTGAAGTCATTGGGATAGAAGCTCAAAAAAAGAGTGACAAAGGTATCTCGGTAAGTTCCTAAAGCACCTTTTTCAATTTGTTGCAGCTCCAACTGTGCTTGGTGCTTTAATGTATTTCTGTTTCCAGTGCATGTATCAGTCATTCAAAGCCAAGTAGCTACTAAAAGCAATCAAGTCACACAAAGCATTTCAAAAAGCCAAATCAGTGATTATGGTGAAAGATACAAGTGAAGACCTGTGACTTCTCAAAAGTAGTTGTGTGAGAAATTTCCTTCCAAAAGCTAAGCCTATTCTAGTGCCCAGTGCTCACTCTGTGCTGCATCTTGACTCATTACTGACCAGGGAAGTGGTTTGTATGACATTTACCTTTTCTATACATTTGACCATCCCGAAGGTTGACTCCCTGGTGGCTATGTCTGTCAAAGTAAAAAAAAATTGTTACTTGGCATATGAAAAGTCAACTGAATGACCTTGGATCTGTTCTCTTGAAAATGGAAAGCAAGAAATTTCAGAGAAATGTTAGGTTGTATTTGGATTGTGATATGTAGGGAAAATTATTCCAAATGAAAATAATTTGAAAATGCATTTTTGTGGCCTCTATAAGGTTTTTTGCTACATTGTTTCTAATAAAAACCACATGGAATTTGCATGGGAGGAAACAGCCATTTTATACTTCAGTGCTGACAACATGGTGGATGTTTTTCTTCCTAAGGCATATACCTTTAGATTCACAGATTTGTCAAGTTCTGGTTGGAATTTTGCCACTTTTCCCCTTCAATGCCACATTCACTGGAGAGAAAGGTGATGTTTTCTTCTGCATTAAATGTATTCTCAGAATAATCTTGAATAAAGAGCTTTCAGCTTTGTTCTGATCTGGTTTAGACTGAATCTTCTGTCACAAAGAGCAATTTCTTTTTTTTTATCACTCACTGTAGTGTAATATCAGAAAGCTGCAGTACAACTGTTCACTTAAGAGCTATAATCTCCTGCAGTTTCTTGTTAGTGTTTTGCTTGAAGAAGGATGGAATGGAGGAAAGAAATGAGTCCAGGTACTTTAGTGGTAGTTCTTTCAGTTAGGTCTCCAATTATAGCCTTTGAAATTGTTTCTCTGACTTTGACTTCTGTTTATCAGGAGGGCTTAAAAAAGCTCACCTATATGATCTCATTGTTCTGCTTGTTTGTCTGTGCCATCCCCTCTAACAGTTTTGCAGCCAGTGGTCAGCTTCAGAAAATATGAGAAAGGAAGAGGAGTGTCAATGATATTATATCTTCATTGACTTTTCAGAAACAGGCAACTGGATGGGGAAGACGTAATTAAAATATTAAATCTAAAGGATAAGCAATTGCAGCTGAGTTTGCTTTCTGTACTGATAAGCTTCCCTATCAGCAAACTCGATTGGCCAAGTGAAGTCAGAGACTGCCATGAATCTGCTATGGTATTTGTTAAGTCTAGCTAACTAATCCAAAACCAGATACTAAACAGAGAAGAGCAAACTATGGGGTATTGAGAGATTTGTATTTATGCATTTAAAACATAGATATATAAGAGTGAGCTGGGGTTTGGTTGATGTATTCTTTGAAGGCTGCACAATTTGACAGCCCTGCATTAGGAAATCTGCATCATTGAAACCTCAACTCAGATTTTACCTTCCAAAGCCTTTCTGCTTCATATCTTTAAACAGCTGAATAAGCAGAGGGTGGTTCTCTTCAAGTCTGAATATATGAAATATAAATTTTTTAAAATTCCAGTCTGAAGATGAACTTTGTAGTGTAACACTGTTTCTTATTTACCTGGACATGTGTTTATCTCACTACTTCCTTTTGGCCAGCCCTTTGTTGCAGCAAATATCCTTACAACTGCTATTCTAAATAGTGACCGAATGTCATTCTCATTTTACAGGTGATGCCTCAAGAATAGAACAGTGAAAGTGACGTTCTCAAGGTTTTACGGGACACACATGACACAGATTTGAATGCCTGCCCTGAATGCAAGTCAACAACTTAATCTGGTGTGCCAGTTTTTCTGGACCAGCCAGGTTATCTCTTACGATGTCTTCTGTATCTCAGGAGTCTGGTAGAGTGATTAGAAACAAAAGACTCCCACAGGAAAACAGAAGATATCAGGTCCCAGGGGGAAGTCAATGTGTAAAGCACCGTTTCCTCCTCATGTGCATCTGGATCAAAGTAGACAGTTTACAAGCCACAATCTCTTTTTTTGTTTTTCCCCACTTTAAATTAGTAGGGTTTTTTTAGTTTAATCCCCTTGTTGATTTCACTGCTAGTTCCTATAAGCAAGCAGCAAGATTTCAATACTCTGTTCTGACATGTTTTGCCCAGTTTAGGCAATGTTCTTGTATTTTCACCCAGCCTTCATTTCTTTGTTTAATTTCTACCCTAATGGCAGTCCTGATTTTTCTGCTGCTGAATTGTTGATGTTGCACATGCTCTCAAGGGCATTTGCTACTGCAGTCACTCCTCGAACTTTCAGACTGGCTGGTAATACTGTTTTCACAGGGGCTATTTGTATTCAATCTAGAACGAAGTCCAGTACGTGCCCGTAACATAAAATGTACTTGTTATGAATGAATTATATGCAAAGCCTCTTAAGAATTCACCCAACATAATTAGATACACTCTGGTTCATCTAAGTGTTATCCAAAGGCTAAATATTTGAAGCTTTAATTGAAAAAGCTCATTAACTTTAAATACAGATGAAGCTGTTGAAGAAATCTCAGTGGAAATAGTAGATTCTCCATGAAAACCAAAAGTAAAAGCATTTGAGTCTGAAGCTATTAATCATAAAGTTGACTTGCGTATTTCTGCTACTTTTGAAGTAAGTCTGACTGCTTAATTAAAGAAAAAAAGGAAACTTGTGCATGCATGCTAACTAGAATTTGTTATTTTGTTGCACATTCAGTGAATACAAGTACTTTAAGAAGCCCAAAATGAAAAGAACTTCTTAATGTCGAAGGACAGCAGACAGTCCTACAGTCAACTTAAACTAATGATTAAGTGTGACGCTTGTTCACAAAGTATTTAACCAATGAACTTTCTTATTGAATGTTACATTAGCAAGTAAGCTGGCATCAGAAGAACATTCAAAATGTTTATATATGAATTTCTTTATTGCAAACAATAGAATCTAGTACCTAGAGGTAAACAACTCTTAATAAAATAAGTGGCCTAATGTGCAATGGTGTAGCTTGTACAAGATGGCTTGCATTGATAGTAACCCTCTAGCTGGAAGAGAAGTAAGGGAAGAATGCCAGTCAAAGGTGAGATAGTTGACAAACTTGCATAATCTTCACATGTGCTACAGAATGACCCAATTTAGCTGACACAATAACTTATCTTTCAGAAATATTACTGGATAAAATATCAGCCTGATTGATGCTAGAGGATTTGATATTGATAGTGATGTTACTGATTTGGAACAGTGTGTTTCTCGTGAAGCAGGAGAGGAAATACAGCTTTATGAAGTTCTTTGATATCCTTATATTTCTCTTATGAACTGAAGCTGAAATAATAATCAACCAGTTACAGAAGTTATTGTGAAAGTGGCACCAAGGCAGATTCTACTCTACAGCTCTTTCTTTGTTATTCATAGAATCATAGAATAGTTTGAATTGGAAGGGACCTTAAAGATCGCCTAGTTCCAACACCCCTGCCATGGACAGGGACATCCCACTAGACCAGGCTGCCCAAGGCCCCATCCAACCTGGCCTTCAACACCTCTGGGGATGACACATCCACAACTTGCCTGAGCAAGCTGTTCCAAGGCCTCACCACTCCCATGGTGAAGAAATTCCTCCTTATGTCTAGTCTAAATCTACCCCTGTCCAGTTTATGCCCATTCCCCCTTGTCCTATCACCACAAGCCTTTATGAATAGTCCCTCTCCAGCTTCCTTGTAGGCTTCTTTCAGGTACTGGAAGGTTGCTATAAGACCTCCTTGTAGCCTTCTCTATGCTGAACAAGCCCAACTCTCTCAGCCTGTCCTTGTATGGAAGGTGCTTCAGCCCTCCGATCATCTTTGTAGCCCTCCTCTGGACCCATTCCAACAGCTCCATATCCTTTTTATGTTGCATATTCCAGAACTGGACACAGTACTCCAGATGAGGTCTCACAAGAGAGAAATAGAGGGGCAGAATCACTTCCCTCCACCTGCTGGCCACTCTTCTTTTGGTGCAGCCAAAGATACGGTTGGACTTCTGGGTTACAAGCACATACTGCCGGCTTATGTCGAGCTTCTTATTGACCAGCACCCCCAAGTCCTTCTCTGCAAGGCATCTGTAACTGACATCATTCCCCATTGTGTACTGAAAATGGGGATTGCCCTGACCCAGGTGCAGGACTTCGCACTTGGCCCTGTTGAACCTCATGAAGTTCTCATAGGCCCACTTCTCCAGCTTGTCCAGGTCCCACTGGATGACATCCCATCCTTCTGGTGTGGCAACTGCTTCACTCAGCTTAGTGTCACCTGCAAACTTGCTGAGGGTGCACTCAATCTCGCTGTCAATATCATTGATGAAAATATTAAACAGCACCTGTCCCAGTATGGACCCCTGAGGGACATCACTTGTCGTGGATCTCCATCTGAACTTTGAGTCATTGACCACTACTCTTCTACGGTGACCCTCCAACCAGTTTCTTATCCACTGTACCGTCCACCCATCAAATTCGTATCTCGCCAATTTAGAGAGGAGAATGTTGTGGGGTACCATGTCAAAGTCTTTACAGAAGTCTAGGTAGATGATATTCGTTGGTTTACCTGCGCCCACTGCTGTGGTCACCCACATTATATAAAGCCATGAAGTTGGTCATACAGGATTTGCCCCTGGTGAAGCTGTGCTGGCTGCCATTAGTCAACCTCCCTGTCCTCCATGTGCTTTAGCATAGCTTCTAGGAGGATCTGTTCCATGATCTTCCCAGGCACAGAGATGAGGCTGACAGGCCAGTAGTTCCCAGGATCATCTTTTCTGCCCATTTAAAAAATGGGCAGAGTGTTACCTTTCTTCCAGTCACCAGGAACTTCTCCTGATTGTCATGACTTTTTAAATATCATGGAGAGTGTCTTGGCAACCACATCTGCCAATTCCCTCAGGACTCTGGGATGCATCTCATCAGGTCCCATAGACTTATACATGTTCAGGTTCCTCAGGTGGTCATGAACCTGATCCTCCTCTACAGTGGGAGGGGGTTTATTCCCCTGATCACCATCTTGCTGTCCCAAGCCTCAGCCTTCTCCATGTCTGTTGATACATGATCGCCATTTCCAGTTAGATGCATATGAATTAGTGTGGAAGCATGCACCAGAAAATATAAAGAATAAATATTAGGCAATGTTTGAAAGCTCAAATTTGCCTTACTGTGTCTGACAGATCTGGATGGACGTTTCACAAGAATTTCAAATGGCATACTTGATATCTTAACTTTATTCCTACCATTTTTTATTTGCCAAACCTCTGAACTATGGCAGTGCTCAGAATTAATTTAAGAATTACTCTAGCTTAACTTAAATGATAAAAATTCATTACTTTCAAATTATTTCTGTGGGAAAACAGTTAATAGAGGACCAGGCTTCAAACCTCAATTGTCCTTCCTAAAAGGAACAGCCCTTGCCATTAAAAAAAAAAAAACAAACCTCAGTCCAACCTCCCTTCTCACTTCCTTTCTCAAAAAATCATCTATTAGAAATAAATTTCTGAGACCAATAGATACAGTAGGCCATTGCAATACAGTGTACAAAAATTAATTAATAAATATGAAAATAAAGATAACTGTTTTCAGAAGCTTCAGTTTTAAAACCATAAAACATAGTGAAATCATAAGAATTAATAGTACTAGAATTTTCTTTCATTTGCTGATTTTTACATGTTAAAGCCTTAGAAGAAAAATGAATAGCCATATTTTGACTTTTTCTAAAGTTCATCTTCAGACTTCCTAAATGAAAAGAGAGAGCATGGCTTGAAGAAATATAAAAGGCTTAATATAAACCGTGCATGGAGAATTCATATATTTCATCACGAATTTTAGATCCCTATAGCATCTTAAATCAGATTGCTCACTTTACTGTCCCCAAACCTAAATTAGAGTCTGATTAGAAGCCTCAAAATTAGAAAAATTAAAAAAAAAAAGCAGTATTTTCTGTAACTTTGAAGGAAGAACAAGCAAATCTGTAAATGCAAAGACTAAACTGTGGTTCAAACAGGTCACTTTCACCCTCCCTCCTAGCATATTTTTAGTTAGTATTCATATAATCAGTCCTGTTCTTCAAAATATTTGACAAAAAGGCAGATGCAGGTATTTTCAGTTGTTTGTGATGAAGTTCCTTGCTATAAATAATCTTCATACATTCAATTACATGGCTAGAACATGACAAGAAAAATTAACAAAAAGTCTTTAACAATAAGTGTTTGGGAGTTAATAAATCTGGCTTATTTCATTCTCTTGCTGGGAAGGAAATTAAGTATTTTTCAGTCTGACATTCTTGTATAAAGACAAATATAAAAACGTTTCCTCCTTGAAGACAAGCAGGAAAAAATAGTTCAGGTATCAAAAGTTTGCTGATTCTTTTATTGACTTTCTACTCACTCCAAAGTGGCCTTTTGTCTGTCTTCTTTTTGGAGAGATTGTTGGGGGCTTTTCTTTGCCACTGTTTCTGTTTATAAGATCTGCTTGTAAGATCCCCAAACCGGCAAACGGAAACTGCACCCATTACCATCTGACCAGACTAAATACTGGGTTCAAGACTAAATGCTTGCTGAAGTGCTGGTCGTGGGATATGGTTGACCAAGACACTTAAAAAGCCTACTGAGAAAATTTTCAATTAAGGAGCTTACTTCTACCATCACACTCAATTTGCAATCCCTTTAGGAAGAAACTGTCCAAAATTTAATGACTCCTTTGATTCAGGAGTGTTCTTATCCACATGTAGTCAAAGTAAGACAGTAGTCGCATCATGAATGGAAAGTTACTCATAAGCAGAGTTCCCTGAAGGTATTACTTTCAGGTAAACATCAAGCCCTCTTTCCCCTTGAAGGAAGGTTTATTTCTTTTTCAGTTAAGGCTCAGGTTGCAAAGGAACTGGGTGTGTTATTAATGTGCCTCAAGGTAAATACAATAATACACACCTAACAGTTTTGCTGAAAGGTAAACCCTTACCTAATCAAGCCAGAAATTGCAGCCCCTGTACCATATGCTGGAGTTTTTAGGACCCAGAAAATGTCCAGAAAAATTGTTGATTTTTGAAGAGTTTCCCTTTAGACAAATTAAAATAAACTTTCTGGACACTCGGTAATTAATATTGCAAAGCTCATGATCTTTTTTGGACAAATATTAAAATAAAAAATGCTAGAAGTATTGCTTAAGAAAGATTATTCTGTGCAGTCCTCAAGGTACCAGGGTTCTGATTTGTTTTGTTTCATTTTGCTTTTTTAAATGGTTTATGAGGTTGAATAGACATGCTTTGAGCAACAAATTACTTCCTGAACCCTGAACCTGCCTTTCGAGGCAGGACTGGGATAATACAAAGACAAGAGGAAGGCATATTTCCTAATAATAATGTAAGCTTTGAGAAAATGTGAAGTGTAATGGGTGTTGACAGTCTAAAATATGATTGATACTCAGAATTTTGGGTGAGATTTATACTAGCAGGATTATCACTTGCCACAATTATCACAGCTATAGTCCTAGTTGGTCTGGTATGTCATGGTGGCATTGCTGAAATTTGTACTGTGTTCCAAGCAGCAAAGCCTGCTACAGGGAGTAATGATATGACAGAAAAGAAGGCAACTAGAGACAGAAATAAAAATGAAAGCAGGTTGCTGGAACTAATGAGTAATCAAGCAGTATTAGATTTTTCATGTGAGCTCATTCTACAATGAGTGTTGAACAGTGAGGAAATCTGTTTCAGATTAGGTGTCCTTGCCAGCCAGTCTGGACTCCCTCCCTAGTCAAAGAAATAGGATATGAATTTTGCACAGCATCTTTTGGAGTATTGTTGCTATAGAGCCATTGAATTTCCATACCATGTTTTTAAGTATTGCTGTCTGAAGGCATTGATGTGTAACAAGAAAAAGAAGAGTCTCTAGAACTGGATTAAAGTAACACGTGTGTTTTAACTACACAGAGCTCCTCTTTGTTCACTATTAGCACAGTTGTTAGTCCAAGACACTTAAAAGAGTAACAAGAACATCGTAAACAGTCCTCATTAAATCCTTTGAAAACAGTTTGGTGTAAAAAGCAATATGGCGAAAACTGTCCTCCCATTTCTAAATTAGATCTGTTCCCTGTCTGAAATCAGCGACATCCACACTTTTCTCATTGACCATAAGGTAAGATTTTACTATTTAATATGTATGCTATTCATAGCTAATGACAAAAGACATTTTAATCACCTCTCTATATATGAAAGACAAATTGAAGTATAAGTTCCTTTTTTTTTTCTAAATAATTCATTTCTTCTTCTGTATTAAATGAAGACCTGCAACTGCAAACCATGATTTAACAATTGTGTTGATAATGCACAAATCACAAATGAAAAAGCTTATTGTCTCCTAGCTGGATCAGCGAAATAAAGAGGAAAAAAGATATATTTATGTTCAAAACCAAAGCATTTGTAACTCAGTGCAAACATGAAGCAGGTCTGTTGCATATACAAAATTTTTACAGTCATTCTGACCATAAAAGTTGTTTCAGATGTAATTTATGTGGCAAGGTGGTTAAATCCACCATGTAGTAAATGAAACAGAGAAGGACAGATTACAGCCTTCTTGTTAAAGACTCTGAGCCAAATTCTGCCTGATACACATGTGCAATGGAAGCAGCTTCAGCATCTGTGAACACAGGAGATGGCCTTCATATGCAGAGGATGATAGTCCACATCAGGTGACGAAGAAATGACTGAGTGGGTTTATATCTTTCTTCTTTGATTATTACCTCTTCAAAACAATCCTTTTTCTCATTTGTCTGCAACAGAACGGACACTGACACTGACAAATATCAGAAGGAAGAAGTAGAAGGAAAGGACTTAGTATTGATACAAGAGAGAAGTAGTGTTAACCAAACGTGTCAAACAGGTGGCTTTTGAAGAAGACAGGAAACCATGGGGGTTAATTACCGACATTTTGGTTCATGTTATACTGTTGGGAAAGATAGCTGAGAGTATTTGGTGTCAGGCTACTGCAGTTAATGCAATTCTGATCATGAGTGGTTCTTAACTCCATACATTCTTACAGGTGCAGACAGTACAAGAAGCGTCTCTAGCAAAGATACTTGTTCATATCGGTCTATAGCAGTGTAAAAAAAATATTGACTGGACCAAATGGGAAAATCTGCTGGAGATCTTAAATATTGACTTTCTTGAGTTCTTTAATTTTTGATAGGGTCATATCTTTTACATAGCAAAAAAAATATCTGGTAGGAGATAAAGAAAGACAACAGGCTTGGCATGATTAGTAGCTATGACTTTCAGTATGAACACACAGAACTGAAAAGTGATATCCCTGGGGCAGTACTGGTCTGGTCTCTTAGGACACTTGATCCTGGAACTGAAGATGTCTTTTTAAAAGCATTCGCCTTTTAGAAATAAGTGAGGGTTCTTAGCTACTGGTTCCACAGTCCTGACCTTGCTTGAGGCTCTGTGGTCAGTAGAAAATTCATCCATTCCCATGGGCAAGGGCATTGACCCAAGTAATCTGTTGTGTATATTCCACTGATGGGAATGAGATATCCCAGTCCTAGACTTATACCTAAAGAAGTGCATATATCTTTCTCATACTTGATCTCAGCTGTTGTAGGCCCACTTTTTTTTTTCTTAGGCTCCTCAGTCCAAAGTACAAGCAGTTCAGCAGCACGTGTTATTCACTTTTCTATAGTACTTTGTGTTACTTCTGTAACTTTGTTTTCTTATTACACAATTTTTGAGATGCTCCTCTACTCTAAGTCTTCCTCTAATTAAACTGCAATAAATATAGCCATTGTATATCCCAGGCATAACATGACAATTTTTAACCACAGATATCACGGAAGATCCCATATATAACAAGCCAGCTGTTTTCATTCTCTCCATCAATTCATCGTACAACTTTGAATCAGCAGCCTGAATGTGGTTACACTTCAACCAAAAAAAAAGAGAAAATCCAAAAGCTTTCTTAAATAATAAAAAAAGATATTTAGTCCAACCAAACTGTTGAACTGAGACCCTAAAGACGTGATAAAAACCCCATCTTGTGCTATGGATGCTGGCTGATCAGAGGTATGCTAGTTTAAAGATCTTTGCCTTTGTGTGAATAAAACTTCCCTGCCTCAAGTATACGCGATGAGGATAAAACTGATTAATGACTATTACATATTTGACACTGGGAATCAGACAGTCCAGTGACAAGAAATGAACTGAGATAAAACGCAAACTGCACAAGTATATTAAACAGACTGTAAACATTTCTAATTTTTTACTTGCATAGCCTGTTAAATTTCTTTAATTCTGTGTCTATACCTATTTTCATATCTCTCCTGCTGATCCAGTAGAGAGTCTCTGTTAAGTCAGAACAGAACTTTGAACTGCTTCCTGGTTAATGTCGCCATCATTTTTTACAAATGTTTCTGTACGCTTGCCACTGTACGTCTGAAAAGTAAACTCAAAGTTCTTGATTTTATTCAGTGCACATGTGTAAAGGCATGGTAGACATAATAGTATAAATTAGGAACATTGCAAAGACTACAATCAGCTATATGCAATAACTGTAATCCTTAGGCTAAGATCTTGCAGTTGCCGACATCACTAAGAGAAGTATCAAACCACTCAAATAAAGTCTGGGAAATAATAATGACTAGAAATGTTCAGGGTTAGCATTCACAGATACCTTTATCACTGTAGATAGTAATGTATTTTTCTATTGATTCCTAGATGAGACTTCTCATTCTTCAGGGTATTACTGAAGGCTATATACTAATTTCAAAATGTTCATATAAATTTCAGACTCTGAGAATGCACTGGTGTAAGCATGTTTCAGTAACACTGATAACACTTGTCTGTTTCTTATCTATTAGGAAAAAAACCCCATGAATATTTGAAAGTACATATTTAGTTTGCAGAAGAACATACTCTTTAATGAAGATGTGTTTATAATCACCAGATGTGATAAATGAATATTTGTAGATAACTGCTCTGATTTAGAAAAGAAAGGAAAACCTCACAAATCTTGTATATTGTGTCTCCTTCTCTGCAATAGCATTGTGATTGTACATTAGCAATAGCTGCAAGATCATTCTAGTGGCCTGATTTACAACTGTATAAACCAGAAGTTACTCCGAGTACACTAACAAAGTAATAGTTTTCAAAAACCAGTTTTTATTTATTTTGTTTTAATTATTGATTAAATTAAATTTTGTGGAAAAAATGCTTCCTACTAATTTTTAAAGTTTTCTTAATTTTTAGGTAATTCTTTCTGCTGGAAAATGTTGATTTCTAATTCGAAGTATATAAGGGTTTATTAGTATTTTTTAGGGCATGAGAAAATGAGCAGAAGGGGAGGAAAAGAGAGAGGGAACATTTTCGGTTCAGCAACTTACAATGGAGTTATGCCACTCAAACAGAGACTGAGGATTGATATCTCCTTCTAAACGGAAAGTACTATCATACATAATGATGGTGTCCTAATGGGAGGTATGTTATTTTAGAAAATGGACCCTGAAAAAAACATTGGTCATCATTCTTAGTTCTAGAGGTTCAGTTATTCATGTGTTAGTAAACAGGTTCACATCTTACAAATACTGAGAAGACAGATGCAATAGGTCTTTAGTGGAGTATCTTTTCCACATCAGTAATTGTACTGGGATGGTGCTCCTTCTTTCCTCACCTCCATTTACTCCAGTATTGGAAGCAATCAGTCCCTATAAGTTTGACAGCTGCAGGATCCAGATGTGTGGCCCTTGGAATAAATCTCTCCAGCAGTGGCAGCTAGCTACCACTTTCCCTTTTATGTTTTTCTCAGCGGATGTGATTGTACCATGCATAACACCAACATTAATCAGTTTTGCACCATTTTCTTGTAACAATGGGGAACTTGTTCACTGTGGCACGTTTCTGATGTGGGAAAGGAAAAAATTATACACTGAGGTCTTTTTTATCTCTTACCTTTGTTGCTTTTCCTTCTTTGACCTGAGTGGATTTAACCTTGATTTAGACAGACTGAGGAGAATAAGGTTCAAAATGCCTGGTAATCCTACACCTGCTACAGACTAAATTCACCCCTCCACTCTTTTTTAAATAGTGCAGAATGCTCCAGCCAAGTTTCAGAAAAGCTAACCTGGAAAGTAACTAGGACTGAGGAGGAGACCCTCGTAACTTCTGGAAGAGTTTGCTAGTAGACTTTAAACTGGCCTTCAGTTAATTGAAGCAACACTGGAAAGGAAACACTTGACTCATTTATCCTGGACAGTCTGGATTGGGGAGAAATGGAAAAGCCTGTGCAAAACCAAAAGCATAGAAAATGTAGAGTGATTTTATACAAATACAAATACAATTTTTGGCACCAGATTGTTAGGAAAAGAGACTTTTAAAATTATTTCTGTTCAGAACAATGCCTGAGTGAGAAGTAACATGAAGACCAGAGCGCAAAAGAACAGTGTGCCCTAATTATTACTCAGTGGCAGTAGGCACTGACACATCCAGATAATCTAACCATGAATAATCCAGAGCTGATTGCTCATGTGTTTATTGTGTAGTCCTTTTTTCAGGGTTCTTCCCTTTCTTGGATTGTGATCAGTTCAACTACATGTAACACAAGAATGAATTGGACCTAATTCTCCCAAGTTTTATAATTAAAATCAAATTTTAACAAAAATTTATTAGGGAAATATAAAATCTCACCAGTCATTTTCTGTTAATGACAGGGGATGCTGTTAATTTCTGGGCTCTTCAGTAACTGTTCTTCTGACATACACAATTAAATTAGCAGCATTGCTGTCTGTAGTTGATGTCGGAGCATGCACAAGTCATCTCGGTCCCAAATGCTTCATCTAAAAAGGGGACTGAAGTGGGAAAAATACATACATAAATTTTGTTATTAAATGTATGATTGTAGCCGTATCTGGAATACTTGCCATCCATTATTTTGGTGGCCAGTTTTGCCTCTGATAGAAGTAATTTCTCCATGTATTTTTTTAGTTACTCTAAAGGAGGAATATTCTCCTTTCCCCTCTTCATATGACAAATGTCTCACATGAATGACAGTGATTCAAATCTGAAGGCCCAAATGCATGGGGATATAAGATCAGCGCATGCTGCCTGCATCTAACAAGCCAAATCCGTCTTTTCTTTTGACTCACAGAAATAAGTCTGGATGTATAAACTCTGCGTTCTTCTTTATATCCTGTAACATGATGTGCTAGTAAAAGGAGAGAGCAGACCTGACTAACGTTGATACACAAACATGAAATACCACTCTGGTGTCTCAAAGGGTTTACTGGTAAATAGTTTTCACTCTGCATGGTAAATTTGGCAGCTGCTGCCTTCATTTCCTGTTTTACTTTATTCATCCCATGTCTTTTTGTGGGAGCCAAGTCCATGGATTCCCAACTCTGCAAAGCTTTGGGTCCACTTTTTGATAAAGTTTCTAAGGACTTCCAGCTACAACTGTGTTTGCAGGAGTGTCCATTTGCAAACCCTGAAGACCAAAAACTCTAGGAAAGCTGTTTAAATATTTTTTTAGCATGTAGCTTTCCTCAATAGCTTGAGTGGTATCCCAGCAAAAAGATTGGAGAAGTAAAATCAAATGCACTCTATTTGACCACACCCCAATTCTTGCTGTAAATTTAACTTGTGAGTGTTCCCACTTTGCCATCCTTGAATATTAGATAAGAAGTAGATGTCTGTTTTCCAAAATTCTGGGCAATGTGGTGGAGGCCTGTTGGCTTTTCACTTGTTATGACATTGAGGTGTGTGGAAGAACCTAACTAGGCTTTTCTAGTGGCACATATAGGCAATAGACTTGTTCTGGCAATATTGTACATTTAGAAGGTAAAGGGTCCCAAAAGCAAAAAAGCAAAAAAAAAGCAAACAGGTTAAAAAAGGAATAAATATAATTAATTTTTGCCCCAAATAAACCCTTGATTACTCCTTTATTGCCCCAACATAAATTACCAGTTGTCTTTATTTTGTACTTTTTTTTATTTAGTTTTGTCTTTTTTTTGTTTATTATTTCATAGAATCATAGAATCATAGAATAACCAGGTTGGAAGAGACCCACTGGATCATCGAGTCCAACCATTCCTATCAAATACTAAACCATGTCCCTTAGCACCTCGTCCACCTGTGCCTTAAACACCTCCAGGGAAGGTGAATCAACCACCTCCCTGGGCAGCCTGTTCCAGTGCCCAATGACCCTTTCTGTGAAAATTTTTTTCCTAATATCCAGCCTAAATCTCCCCTGGAGGAGCTTGAGGCCATTCCCTCTTGTCCTGTCCCCTGTCACTTGGGCGAAGAGGCCAGCACCCTCCTCTCTACAACCTCCTTTCAGGTAGTTATAGAGAGCAATGAGGTCTCCCCTCAGCCTCCTCTTCTCCATGCTAAACAACCCCAGCTCTCTCAGCCATTCCTCATAAGGCCTGAAGCACCACAAAATATTTTAATCTCTCTTTGGGCAGGCTCTAAAATATGCAATATAAAAAGCAGTCAGGAACATTGAGAGGTCTCAATTATTCAGATTATTATTAAGCATACAGGATATAATCCAATTTAAACTAAGACAGTAAATTCTGCTTTGTACCATCAATTAGATTGAGACTTCTGCTGGTGCTTACTTTATGTTCCTTATTTCTTATTTTCATAAGGGCAGTGTGTCTATTGGCTGATAGCAGAGAGGGAGAGTTAGTGTTTTCAATTCTGCAGTACTAAGGAAAGACAGGTCTCTTTACATACAAAATAGCTTTTTCACTCTATTCACCAGCTCCAAACTTAGCTCTCATGCCCTGGCAGACTTAAAGATTTTTAGGGTAGCAGAGAACAGAATTGCAATTTGATGCCTTCATCAGCTTATTCTCAAAGGCCCACAAAAACAAGTTATGCTTTTCTTTCTATGAGTTTTATGAGATTAATTTTCCACATTTTTTTGTTGTTTTTTGCCTGCAAAGTTTCTACATCTGGAACAAAAGAGAGCCCACTCTTTTCATTATTTTACCCTGAACAGGATCATAATCTTAAGTTCATGTGGGGAGCGTCCTGTTAGTAATAAGAGAAGGAATTAGTCAGGGTCACCTAGGGCTATGAGAGACAGTCCAGATGAGATTCAAACACAGAACTGTAGTGATGATGTTGAGAAAACTGAGAGATCGGACTTCTGAAATGCAGTCTGGTCTGGGCTCGTCTTAAAAATACCAAAAAGCTTAGGTCAGAGCCGCAAGTTTCAGTGTTTCTAAACATATACAATAAAGGATCGCTGCTCCTTTACCTTTTCCCCCTGTTTAATAAAGTTTTTTGAGCCATATTTCACGAGGACACACAAACCTCCCTAAAAGCTACCTATATTTCCAATATCTTTTATAGTAATTCAAGATAATGTCTCTCTTTAAAAGCATATTGTTATAATTGGCTAGCAAAATGGTTTCAATCTACAAAAACTGGCAGGAAAAGGAGGAAAAAACTCTAGAACACTGCAGACTCCAAGAACGTTCCCAAAGGACAGTATTTTCAACAAGAGGAAGATTAACATGGGAGAATGAAAGGCACACTCTACAGCCACAGCCTTTTAAAGCTCTGTTATCAGTTGTTCTAGGATCTAACTTCTTTTAGAATCTCATTTTATTTATAAGTATGAGGGTGTCTGAGCTTTAAATGACGGGTATGTGTATGTCAGATTCTTGGCAAATATTTGAATCTGCAGCTCTTGGGTGGTGTCAGGGAGGGAGGGAGAAACACAGTCCTGAAAAGACCTCAGTACCACAAGTATTCCAATCACAGCCCATTTCCCTAAGTATTTTTGTTATTTCTCCATACTGTGCTTTTTTAAAACACACATTTTTCAAAGGCAGCACACGTGCAGTGTTATATAGACTGGCTAGATCAATGTGTTTTGTTCAGAAGAGTTTGTATGCTCTGTTGTCTCTGCCACAGATTGTGGTAATTCTTTCTTTCATGTTACAAGCCTTTTTCTTTATTTTTTAATAAGAGAGCAGCTTTCTTGTCTTCTCTTTTTGTGTGATCATGTTACAATTAACCCAATTCTACAAAGAAAAGTAGTCAAACAGAAATGATGCGATAGGCTTACCCAAATAGTTGGGGATTACGCTACCTCTCATTATTGACAAAATATTCATTACAAGAGGACTCTAGTTCTATTCTACTGCAAGGGTAAACTCTGCTTCTTCTCCAAATGCAGTTTGGCTTAGGACATAACACACACAGCCAGCATGCACCAAAAACAGGCACAGAGAATGAACCCAATCTCAGCACAGATAAGTCTAAAATAAAAATATTATAAAAAGAGTAAATAACATCTTGTAGACATCTAACATAAAGTAGTTTACCCTGTCATGAACCTTGGTCTAAAGATGAGATTATATTTGGCACAGTGCTCAGCAACAAAGGCTCCAATGTAGCATGTGTGGTTTATACATTTGCCTAGTGCTTTACTTGGGACAAAGAATTTAAAACAGAGGAAATGTAGAAAAAACAAATAAGCAGGTTTAAGCTTACTGAAATACAAATATACATACACATGTCTGCAGATGTTACTCATTGGCAAGTGCTGCCACATAATTATGCTCTGAGCTTCATAATATTTTAATGAGTTTTTGCCCTATGTAGCAATGAAGATTGAACAAAGAGAAGCCCTCAAAGAGCAAAAAGAAAATGGGAAGAGGAGAAGATTGTTAGGTATTTTCTTTTGGGGAGGATAATCTTTGAGGAAAAACACATAACACACATTGGAAAAAGTCAAGATTGGCATGTCCCAGTTTAGTAAAGCCGAATGAACTCTAATACAGGGATAGTCTGCAAAATAAAACAGTTGGGTTTACCTTTTCATTCCTTCCTTCATTCATTCATCCTTTTATATAGTGCATTGGTACTAAAGGAAAGGAAAACCAAGTACTAGTGTAATTCAAGCTGGGTTTGCTTTTTAATGCTGGGTAACTGTTAAGTGGCACTGTGACAATAGTACTGTTAATATACTTTGCCAATTAAAGTCTTAAAATAAATAGCATACCACTTACTATTTGTTGTAAATGTCATGGTTATTTAAGCACTGTTATACATAGATTAAAAATCTTCAGGGTTGCCTAGCAAGGCAGTCGTGGAGGGTTTGAGTCATTTTCTCCTAAAAAAACCCAACTACAAAGATACAAATCCAACTTGATTAGAGAGAATTCTAGTGAAAAGTAGAGAAATCTGAGGACCATATTAATGCTCATCATTTTAATTGCACTTTTCCATAAAAAAACCCTCTATTCTACCCTAGATTTGGCATGCCACCAGCTACCTGAGCAAATAAAAAAAAATAAATGTCCATCTCCTCCTTCCTGAAGCAGTGTAATTCACTTGGATTTCATTTCAGTGTGTCCCCTATTAGGAACTGTTTTCATAAACCTCTCTGCTACTCCTACTGAGGCAGTTTTTAAACACAGGAAATGTGCTTTTTGTTAGGTCTCTTCCCAGTGGATTAATGGGATTCTTGTCATTGATTGCACTGGAAGCCCTCTCTCCTGGCAATGTATGGCATGAGCAGGTATGCAGCAGCAGGGTGGGCACAGTTTCTGCCTGCAGTCAGCCTTTGCTAATGACCCTCTCATCCCTGGTTTTCCTCTGGGTACAGGAGAAGGGACCAGAGCCATCCTCCTTGGCTGGCTGTCTACAGGATGAAGCCAGGAGGTTCATGGCCTTGGTCTGATGCAGCTGCTAGAAGTGCCCCTGAATGCTGAACACGGGAGTGAAATCCAAGTGGATTATTGTGCTACAAGTATGCCATCAAAATTATTTTGGTTGAACTGGTTGAATCCTAAGTTTCCCTTGGCATAACCCATGTCTTTCCTCCCAGTTTTCTCTGCTTTCAGTCAGCACCAAGTCAGAGGGTAGCAACACCAACTATGCAGAGATCATCTAGCAAAGTCCTGCCTGCATCTTGTTTCCTGAAAATGCGCCTAAATTTACTGGTTAGCAGGGCTGTACAGTGTTGCTTTTATATGCTTTCAAACCTCACACAGGCACATATGGAATGGAAAGCTGGGGTAATTTTTCTCAAAGTCTGTATTTGTATGAAAAGTGCGATATCTGGAATTTCTTCCTTCTATGGAGCATTCACAAATACACTTAGATGCATAAGAGAAAAGGGAGACATTTCCTGGGTTAGAAGTCCTCTGACTCAGCTCATGTGTCATAAGGAGATTCAGATTTTCTGATGTTTATGAGTAAAACTCATTCCAAACCAGGAGCATGGAATTCTGGCCTATCATCTCCATCCCAAGGGAAGAACCTGAAAGGAAAGAATGGCTAGTGTGCCATCATGGAAGGGCACAAGAAGAGGAGGAAAAATGCCCCAGGACGCTTACCATTGCCAAAGACGGAATTTGTACATTGCACACACAGAATCTACCAAACTGGCTTTTTATGTGTTCACACATTCACAAGTTGGCAGAAATTCATTGGGGAATCCACCTCTTGGGACATTTAATCCTGCCCATTGAACTGCTACTTAATTTAAAAATATGTGTACACCAAATACTTTGGGAGGAAGCTGAATTGAACTCGCAGAATTACAATGTTCTTTCTTCTTGATGCTGTCTTTTGAATAAGTTCAAAAAGCTAACCTGTCTAGTAAGAATGATGTGGGCAGTATGGATAGCTCTTCTTTTACTGGGGTGATTACTTTTGGTGGTAAATTTGAGAAAGATTGAGTCATGTCCTCCTGCACTCCTTTACCACGAATACAGCAATATTGATGACCTACAGTGACAAATGTGTGACAAGAGCAGTGGTCAGCAGGTGAAAATATAAAAGCTGCAGAGGGGTCAGGGAGGAGAATGGCATGTTTCTCATGAAGATGAAATCCTCATTGATCTTTGTTTAATGCTGAGTGTTGTGGATGTGTAAGAGGATAGATTTAATTGCTACAGACTTAGTTGTTTACTAAGTAGTGGAAAATGTACTGTGATCATGTAATGCATCTTTTGTATTGACAAACTACTGGTCAGGATAGGCTGGTTTATTAATGCTAAGCAATATTCTGTGGTCCATGCTGTTTTCATATCGAATTAACCACTTTTGCTCTCATTGCCTTACAGGTAGGAAGAAATCATCACAGAAGCTATGTGGTGATTCAAGACAGATGATCGTATATAGGTATGCTTATATTGTTCCATGGAGTACTAGATCAAAAGTCTTTAATCTTCTTGACCCACAAGCAAGATTTACCTCTTCCTTTGTTACTATCTTTCCCCCATTTGAAAAGTTCAGAACATATATTACACATCAAACAAAACTTTTTTCTAAAATACATTGTCTTTTTTTTAAAAAAATATTTACATGAAAATCACATTGCTTCAATACTTTCTCTTTTTTTTTGGCAACATTGAACACTTTGGACTCCAGTTTCCCTTTTTATCTGCTGTTATTTGTTTTCACTGAATGCAATATAGTGAATTCCACTGAGGACCTTCAGAGGATGAAGCTCCTGTATGTATGTTTTTCATTTAGTTTTGGTTTATTTTTTCCCATTTTAATTCATTTTTAAAACTGCCAACTTTGGAAAGCTGCAAGGTGTTTATAGTAACAATAGACAGTATATCAAGATGACAACAATAAATTTGGCACGCTGTCCTCCAGACCTTTTCCAAGTTAGAAAATTTTGGGAACAAGCGGAAAATGGGGAGTGAGTTGTCAGAACGGGAAAGAAGAAATAAATTGAAATCAATGTGACTGCTTACATAGAAACCCTTGGGCTATAGTTGGTGACAAAGAGAACAGATGATAACTGCTGATTTTGAAGCTTAATACTTCACAAAAGGGTTTTGTGTGTTTTAGCAAACATGGCTTCAGATTTGTTCACATCCAGACTGAATTTATGCTCGTGAAGGTTTGTATTTGTCTGTAGGCTTTTACTCTGAAGAATTATGCAAGTTTTAAAACTTTTGGTAGAATACTGGCCTCTCTCTCTCCGTGTCTTAGAAACTACGTGTGTCATATGATTCATAGTACAGGCACACATTTCAGAAAGCTGCATTGCATGATGGAATGAATTATCCTAACACAGCTGCCAAGAGCAGCTACTTATTGAACTCACCTTGGACTTGCCAGTGTTATAAGTCCAAATTTATGGACCAGAGGGGTGGGGACCGGGGGGAGGTAAGGGCAGGAAGAGGGTAGAATTTTTGGCTTTTTTTACAAGGTACAAGAGAATAGCTTGACTGTTAATCAGATTATGCCTTATCAGTAGATTTATTGCCACAGATAGTAAAATATATTTCTCAGAGCACTACAAAGGATGGAAAGCTCTGTTGAGGATCTAGGAAATATGCCTTCCTCTTTATTTAAATGTTCTCCTTTGAAGACTGCTGCATCAGTCCCTGCCAAACACCAAGCTCGTTGCCCTTGTAAATGACCAAGTACAATTTTATGGCATTATAAAAGTTATCATGTAAATGGTGGACTCTCCCTCTTGTTACTGTTTTTTCTCTCTAAAATGTAAACTTTCCAGATTATTGTCATTATTATGACTACGACAATTATTATCATATTATTTTGATGAAATAATGAAGCTTCAAGATAAATATTTAGTTTAAAGGTATAACCCAGTGTGTTTGCCCTGATAATCCCAGTGCTCGATATTACATCAGCTTCTCAATAGCACGTAGCAGTACTGTATTATAGAGGGAATCATTGACTTCCAAAACAAAACTCCCCTTCCCAGATCTTGCCAAAGCTGCTTGCATTTAAACATCACAGACCATTGGGGAAAATACAGTGCTTTTCAATCTCTAGAGCATACTGTGCATGTTGTAATGTCTGTTACACAGTGGTAAATTCTCTAGGGCTCTACAGTAGCAGAAAAGTCTTAAGAGCAGAAAATAATGATTTTCAGAGTAGAGATCACGGTTTTTTTATCTTACACATTCTGAACCACAGTGTAGTACACATATCAAGTTATAACTCTAGATGTAAAGAGTAAGACGTCATGGAAGCTTGAACTCATAGTTGAGGGAGGAGGAAAGATTCCCCTTCCCTCTCATTGCTCTATGCCTTATAGATCAATTTGTCTCTATTAGCTAAGGAGGGACATCCTATAACCACATTCCTTTTCATCCTACTCTTGGATGAACATGAATATACAGTAGTTTTTTCAAAGAAAATAAAAATCCACCTGACCATTTACTGAAAGTAAAAGAAAATTAAAGACTCTTGCTCCATTCACTCAACAATTCATTTTTGTTTTGCAAATAAGTGAGGATCTACATAATTTCCCAAGAGTCCATCACCACTCTCTATTGAGTAGCATTTGTTGATTCAGTGGTACTTATCTTCTGGAGACAGCATGGAAAAAGTGCTACTAGAAAATTCAACACCAGAAATAGAAATTCTGTATGCTGATTGCTCAGTGACAGAAGTACAGAAAACATTGGATCTATAGCTTATGAAGGAAAAGCTGTGCAGAAATCTTGCTTATACTGGCTATACAGAATAGTACAAACCCAATTCCATCTGTTTAACACTTTGGGTATTTTTTTTCAGCTTTGCTATGGTTTATAAAGGGCCAGAATAACCTTTAATATGTGTGTCTGTACTGCAGCAGATATTTAAGTGATGAAGGCATTTTTTTTAATGTGTGTAATGTTTCAAGACCTCTATGTTGAGATTTTAGAAATGCTACCTCTATGACAGCCTGTCATGTCCAGGAAAACTGTGATTGTATTGTGCTTGCAAGCAGGGCCAAATACATGACTTCCACCAGATTTAGGAGTTTAACTGTTGGTGGTATTAGACAGAGGTTTATTTATCCCACTAGTATGTATGTATCTATCAGAAACAGAATACATTACATTTTTATTGTCTTGACCTTAAAGTGCCTGAGAACCTACTATAATCAGGAAGATCAAGAGCAGTGAAGAAAGTATCTTCATCAGTGCTTTTTATTATCCATATATAATATCTCCAAGGCATTAATTTGGATGGAGATAAATGTATATCAATTATATCAGTCTCCATTTGTAACTACAAATGATTCCCTATAAACTGAAATTTATTGAGCAAAAAGGAATGTTTGCTGTTCTATGTACAAATTCAGTGGTTAAAAAAATCAGTCAGAAAGTTCTGAACTATGTAAACAACATTAAATGCGACACTTAGAAGACAAGCATTGAAGTAATTTTCACCTGATAGAGTGTGTGTGCAGAAGTAAACTCATTGTCTGGTGGTTGTTGCAAGACTTGCTTCCACGCCAGTTAATTGCTGCTAATTGTTAAATGAATTTTAAATGGCAGTTATAAAATGGGAAGCACATCTGAATGGCAATTTTGTTCCACCAAGTCACTAAGATTTCTCGAAGGAGGTGGCTGAATGAGAGCAAGTAGCATTATTCTGTCTTCTCAAGATCTCTATAGACATATTTCATCCTGAAAATGCTCCATGCTGGCATATAGTAGTATGAATTAGGAGCTGCTACTAAAGGAAAACATAACTCCAAGCTAAGAGAACATCATTTAAAAAAATTGTAAAAGCTCCACATAGAAGGAATCACAACAATCTACAGCATAAACTCTATGTCATATTTCTGTTGCATATTTAATATAGGATGTGTGAATCCACAGTCATTTAACCCATGATGATGTTACCATGTCTCTGGGCTGACATGCTCAGAATTATGCAGAAATATGATGTATTTGGTCATGACACAGTACAGCAATACAGTCTGAGTAGATGCTTCAGGAGGCACAGCATCACAAATGCACTTCTGTCTGTGAGTTACTATGAAATAACACAATTGCCCTTTTCTGGAAATCATGTTTTCATAATACTTCATGACAGCCTCATGTTGGGAATTTTTCTCCTGCATGAATTCTGGGAAGTCTGAAACTGGAAGCTAAACTGAGCAAAGCAGATTAGGTTGTCCACATTTAGCAAGTGAAGCTGGAGAACAAACATCTCTCAGTTATGGCAGTCTAGCTGAACATTTTCATTGCAGGTAATGTGAAGTGCTAATTTATCTTGTAAGTTATACCATGTTCCTTCTGCTTGTGATAGACTTGCAGCACAGGACCAACGTTAGCATTTGGATAAACAAACATAAATCATTTGAGGAAGGAGAAAATCTGTAGTTGTATCTCATTCAATCCTGCCTTCTCTGAAAAAAAAAATTTGAAAATATTTCTTGCCTCTAGGAAAGAAAGTTTGCTATTTATTTCAGAGTACTGGTGACTATATATTCATTTCCTCAAGTCTGATTGTTTGAGCTATCTAAAGGGACAGCATCAGCCAACATCGTTTAGAAAGATCCTTTAGAAATTTAAGATTAAATTTCTTTCCTTGTTGCCATTGGAAATTCTCTGACAGATATTTTGAAACCTCTTACACATCTGTATGATCTACTCCTAATCTACATGCTGAACTGCTAGTTCTAATATTTTAAATCAATAAACATTTGGTTATGTTTATTATTACCTGAGGTCAAGATGAAATAATTTATCTTGTTAATTCCAGTGTGTCATTTTTCATACAAAATTAACACAATGAAGGGCAAAAGTAGAAGCCAGAACTTGTTAATCAGAAAAAAAAAGGATGATATAGTAAGTGTCCAAAGAAAGGAAATGGAAATCAGATGCAAGGGAAAACTCTGAAGAAATTTAATTAATTTAGTTTGGAAATCTGAGAAGAAGCTGAGATACAAAGACTGTCTTTCCATAAATAAATGATTTTACAAAGGGGGCTGTCATTATTTGCTTTCAGTGGTTACCAGGGTACTACTCTTTCTGACTTTTTTTTTTTTGGAGGGTGCTAATGTGGAAAATAATATTAAATATCAGGAAAAGCTTCCTTAAATATGAAGAAGTGACCCAAAGTAGGTACATACAGAAGTTGTAAAATATACTTTGTTTTAAGAATGGGTTGAAAAGACATCTGTTGACAATGACCTCAATATACGTATTCTGTCTGTGAAAGGAGCTGGTATACAAGGTATTGTGGTAGTTTTGTAGCCTATCATTTCTATTTCTGTTTTTAAAAATACAGGTTTGATCTCCTTGGCCATATGATGTTGTCTAACACATCAGAAACTGTTTGGATGAAAATGGAATTATGAGAGCCTGCTGTAAGTCTCTGTCCTCAGGCTTACAGTCAGGCTTGTGAGTATCTTGAATAAAATAAAATAAAATAAAATAAAATAAAATAAAATAAAATAAAATAAAATAAAATAAAATAAAATAAAATAAAATAAAATCTAATTTTCTTGTTAGCAGCTCGGAAAGGTACTGTTGTCTCTACATCAGCATTTGTACCTTGTTCTTGCTTGGATAAATGTTACGATGTGACTATCTACTTAGAGAAATCAAAAGGAAGTGAGATAGGAAAACACAAAAAGAGAGAATTTGAGATAAAACAAAAATAAATACTGCTTATTTTCTCTCTTCATCAACCCTTCTGTCTTGCTGTGTTCAAGAATTCCAGGGGGTCTGACACTTCTTGTGTATTTTCTGAATATCTAGATGGGCCTAGAAATATACTACAGTAAAATGGAATCAGTCTTGGTCACTGATGGCCATATTTCATTTTTTAACCCATCTCAGACTTTAATTCCCTTCTTTCATGGGAATATTGGCAAAAATGGGACCACTTCCTCAAGGTACAGAGGATATCAACTGAAAACACTTTTCAGCTTCCAACAGTGGCTTCAGTAATCACCAGTCCACTCTCCAGCACTCCACTCTCTGGCATGTGTTTAATAGTCATATTTTAACGAGAAATGCTGAAGACATGCCCTCTGGATGTGACATTAGTTTGCTGAAACACAAAACTTAATTTCTCTATATGCAAAATGGATCGAGTGAGTCCTCTGAATAAGCAAGAAATTTAACAATCACATTGCAGTGCATTGCCAAGTGTAGATTGTTTCCTTTAGTGCTTCTTATCTTTCCTCTCAAATGCTTACAGCCGCTTTGAAAGCCAAAGGTGTTTCATTATTAAGGATCCCAGCTCCATATTGACTCAGATGTCAGGATTGTTTTGAGATCTGAGGTTTCAGTTCAGCCCATTTTTAGTCAAGAACTGCAAGGCACTGTATCTCCCACTGCTGTACCCAGAGTTGTCCACAATGCTGGCTGGCTGTGGACCAGATATAAGAGTTAGGTCCATACTAACCTTTAATGACTCCTTTCAAAATGATCACATGCTTGATGGTACCTTTTTCCTACATGGGCAAAGTAGGGTTTAGATAAATGAGGCATATTTCCTTCAAATGCTTATGTGCCTGATTGTCAGGGATAAGCACAGAAGAAGGGCTTAACTTCTCTCTTTATCCGCTGAATGTCAAGCCTGTCCTTAATATTACATGATTTGTGGTTAACCTGCAAGTCAGATTGTAAAGAAAGCATTATACAAGAACACACTTCTCTGGCAAATTGCAAAGGTAGATATCTAACTACAAGGTGGTAAAAAGTCACTGTTTAAATCTTGGCAGAGTGCAGTGTGGATTGAAATTTGTTATCCTGAAAGACTTCTCACTTTAAAGTTCTTACAAGAATATCAGTTTTCTCTCCAGTGCTTGTTCTATGAAAATGTCTATGTGACATTAAATTAGTAATAGTAATTAAAAACAAGACAAAACACCAAACTTGGTTAGACTGCCCCATAGTATGTATTTTTTTATATAAAAATCTATGCATATTCACGATCAGTTTCATCCCAGTGACATTTCTCAGCATAGTTTGCATTACAATTTGGAGTTATTTTGCATAAATAGGATAACAACTTAACACAGTTGGGAGTGTCTTTATTGCCAATTTAGGTGTTTAATTAATGTGTATTTAAAGTGACACTAAAAAAATTTAGAGGTCAATTCTCAAGAATCTTGGCTCCAGAATATTCTAATATCAATGAGAAACTCAGTTTTAGGCTTCTGTTCAATTTGTTGGTTTGTAGCAGACAATTACATTCGGTTTATGTACATTGCCTCCTTGACAACTATGCCATCTTGCTATGAGAGCAGAGTCTCAGCTAGGTGGTCTCTTTTTTCATGATGAATTTGGATGCACAGTCTGGTTGAAAATCATGCTGCAAGATTCACACCCATAATTCTTAATCATAATAATTAATTGAAACACTTCATCCAGGGCTTTCAGCACACAAAACATTCCTACTGGAGTTGTCAGCACTGTTAGGTATGTTCCTGCCGTGACAAATAAACAATTACTATATGGAAATAAAAAGGTCCCACTCTAAACTTTCTGCCCTCCTTTAAGAGCCCTGCTGTGCACTTACCTACCAGCAAATGTATTATTTCTTTGTGGGTTTTTTTCTTAACATAAGGGATGAATTATTCACAAGGCCTGATTTCATACAACTATTGTGTCCGCTGGTGAGGAGGCAGCATGCTGCAACACCAGGAGTGCTGTGCACTTTGCTTCCAGAGCCTTGTGCTGTGCCTTCCAGGGACTTCTGTGGTTTTGGGTTAGTGGAGCAAGCATGAGGAGTTATGGTAGCATCAGCTGCGGAGGCAGCTGTTTTGCCCCCTTCTTCCTCCAGGAAATGTGCCGCAGGGGTGGGGTTTCTCTTCCTCTTCTTCACATTAGGGTGTGAATGAGAAGGAGTAAAGATTTGGAGGATCAAGTGAGAGAATGTTTCACAGTTAGCCCTACTGTTCTTTTTCTTCCCCCTTCCCTTCCATCCTCCCCACCCTGCCCCCTGTCCAAGTTTGAACATACTCTGGAACCTCCAAATTGTTCATGAGTCATTTCATTCTTCTAATTTATATATATGGAGATTTTGTTGCTGAATTTCAGAAATTATTTATCCTTCAGATATTGCTTTATTTCCTTAACTAATGGATTGATTAATGTGCCAGCATCCCTCAGGCAGCACAGGCCCCCTATCTGTTTTTTTTGAAGGAAGTGTATTGCCAACAGACAGGAGTTTCACAAATACACTAAGTCAGACTTTCCTTATTGTTCTGTTTTTCTAATAAGCTACTGTTGGCCCACATACAGTACCTATCGCTGCGTGTCCGCTGAAACCGAATCCCACACCAGCAGTTGTGAGCTACAGCTGACACTGAGAGAGAAAACACTGCAAAAGGCTGTGGAACTCAAGTGGTCTGGATGCTCAGAGGATGCTGATCTTTTAAATGGTACTTTCCCAAAAAGTAGCAAGACTGTTCCATAATGATGGGAATTATTATAATCCCATCTGGTATAATTTATTTAAGATTATAAACGTGTAGGCATAGTGGACGTGCAGTGTGGTTTACTAAAATGGAGACTTCACGTTGCCTACTGCTTTTCTTGACTGTCTATCAAGTTAATTTTAATTCTGATATGTGTATTCCCCACTAGATTTAGGCAGCAATTGTGGGGAACAAAGGGGAGTCAGTAAGACATAAGCAGGTGCTCACACACTATCACACGATCTTTCTCTTGTCTTCCCATACCCACCCCTCACTGTCAATACCTCTTCTAATTACCTTCTTTCTTCTCCCACCACCTTGCAGTGGGTCGTAAAATATTTTGAAGGGGAAAGGTTCTACGTTTAAGGGACTTCAGCTGTGCAAATGATGAAGCAGCAGATTCAGCTGGCTCCATTTCTACCTTTTTTCCCTAGGCTGGCAGTTCCTGCTGGCTGAGAACCTCTGAGAACCTCTGAACCCCTCACAACAAGAAGCTCTGAAGCCATATAAAGGGTTGTGGGTGAAAATCAAAGCAAATGAACTGGGACATGGGACTTGGATCAGAACCTCCCCATTTCCCTCAGAAAAGCCTGAATTTTTTTTGTGGTTGTTGTTGTTTGATCTTTAAAGTGTTTTACAAATATAACTATGCAAGTCTCACAATTCCTTGCAAAAAAGTCCATAGGACATTTCATAATCAGGTGGCCAGGTTACAAAACCAGAAAAAGATACTGTGAGAGCAGGAATAGACCTCAGATCTGTATGAAGACTGTTTGACTGTGCTTCCCTTGATTTGACATAATGGAAGAACAAAAAGCAGCACAGCTGATGGCATGCAACAAAGTGCACATTATTTGATTCTGTTCAGATCCTAACCAGGCAGAGCATTTGAGTGCTCACAAATCAACAACCACTGCTTCTCATCAAACTGTCTTTGCAGTTGGTTTGGCACCTTGTTGTACAGATAGGTATCATATTATTAGTATGGAACTGAATAGACTAATGATGAGGTAGTGTTCCTATGGAAGTATCTGTGTTAACAAATATGTTCATACAAATACCCATAATATCATTAGGCAGCTGCTTAAATGGATTCTGTTGTGTGTTTTATTTTCTAAAAAAAAAATATTTGCTGAGCAATTGTACTCTAGAACCTAAGATTTCATCAAAAATAGTAAACATTCACCTTATAGCTGGAAAGATGACTATTGAAATATCATTAGAGCCAGGAGCCTGAGTTTGCAGTTAGACTTACACACAGATCTAAGACTATATGAGCTACTTCCATTGCTATCATTATTATTTTAAATCAGAACACTACTGATGGCTCTTTAATTGCTGATAATACTTAGAAACTTACTGATAGTTTAACAGAGCTACAAACTGTGGTTAGCCGTACTACTGGTATTGAGAAGGAGATGCTTGCTGGCTAATGCAGAATTCTATTTTTTTCTTCCAAACCCCAGCATGAAAATCCAGTATAGAAAATTATCAACGGCTTGAACTGAATCGCTGCTGGTTAATTCCTTTGTAAATACCTTGAAATTAAACCCAGCTCCAAAGCCTTCCTGATGGCAAAGAACCGTAGAGTTGCCCAGTGGCTACTACCATGCAAGTACACATGACATATTTGAAACCTCTCCCTTCCCAGACTCATCAATACACAGAAACACATAAATACAAATGAGAATTTAAGAAAGCAGTAAGTAGTGAGATAGCAGCTATTTCATTGATTGTACAGTACCTTGCATAAAGAATCTGAGGATAAGAGAGAATGCTCTAGCTTACAGCATTGTAAGTTGCTTGCCAAATAATTCAGATACAGTATACAAATACACGGTAAAGGCCTCTGATTATGCCCAGAGGCACACAGAACTCTTCTGAAGCCTTAACAATGCACAGCTGAAGAGTATCAGTTAGTTACTAGAAAGTTTTCCTTCCAAATACCCTCCCTCACCAGAGTTTAGTAAGTATGACACCCTCCCAGAAACAGCATCAAAACAAAGATCTAAGTATTTTTGAATGGAAAAACTATGAGGCAACAGTTAATGTGTCAATAATAATCATATTTGTAATTATGTATATAAAGTTTGCCTTTTGGCAAATTAGATGAGGTAAGTTAGATTACTTCATATGTACCATTTGAGGGTTGGAAGACCCATATATTGCCATTTGATATTAATTCTGTACCTGAGATATTTCACAGAGTAATTTCATAGACTTTTGAAGAATTACATGGTTCTGACATGGTAATGAATGATGATTTAGTCTGGATTGTGAATGATACAGAATAGAAAATCTATGGAAGTTCCTTATAAAGATAATGGTATATCTGAATTTTAAAAGTCTAAAATCAGTTTAGGAGCCATTACATCTATTAGCGCACGCACACACACAAAGGCATAAATGCTAATTCAAATAAAATAGAAGCAACTTAAATTCTCTACATGAATTTTGTGTCCAGATTAAATTCTTTCTCCATATCTTGAAAGTCAACAGGCCTTCAGAGGACCTGCTGAAAAATTAATTCACCTGGTGGTCGACAGACATTTACAATATCTACTTTAAAAATATTAAAGCTTAACTAATTGATTGCCTTATCCTCAGGATAAGGAAATCCTCAGGAAAAAAAATCCAGAAAAGCCTTGGTCACTGTGAAGGAATTCTGCTCCTGTTTACAGCTCCATCGCAGAAGGCCCTGATGTCCACTACCTTGCTGCAAAGTCCCTTATCCTTCTGCTTTGACCAAGGCTATCTGCCACATCAAGGGCTACTGCTTCAGGAATTTCCTAAGGCAATTCCACCTTTCTCCTTGAGTGTTTATGGCAGCAGAAGCCAGTAATCAGTTAGGCCCCAGATAAGATTTCCTTGCAGCAGAGACAAGCAGCTCTCTTCTCCCAAGTGACAGGGGACAGGACAAGGGGGAATGGCCTCAAGCTCTGCCAGAGGAGGTTCAGGCTTGACATCAGGAAAAAATATTTCGTGAAAAGGGTCATTGGGCACTGGAACAGGCTGCCCAGGGAGGTGGTTCAGTCACCTTCCCTGGAGCTGTTTAAAAGATGGGTGGATGAGATGCTCAGGGACGCGGTTTAGTGATTGATGGGAATGGTTGGACTCGATGATCCTTTCCAACCTAGTGATTCTATGATTCTATTTGCATGTAGATCAACAAACAGCACTAAGAAAATCTGTGTTCAGACTGAAAATAAAAAGAAAAAGAAAGAAAAGAACCTACCTCTAATTTTATCAATTTTTCTTTAAGTATAATAGCCATATGAGTAATGTAATTACATAAACAATTTGGAAATAATTCCAAAACTTCCATCCTTTACTAGACAATTTGAAAATGTTTTAATATACCACTATCCTACACATGGTGCTGAAACTGTAGAGATGTGTGACTGAACTTAAAGCTACAGTTAAGACACCCCAGCATTTTAAAAGCCATCTTGACAAACAGCATGCCCTTTGTGAGACTCGAAACAGATGGGAATCTAGATCTGTTGCCAGTGCCATAAGACTGTCTAGTGTTGGAGGAAGCATTGAGTATTGAGTCACTGCTGATTCCAGTATCACTGCTGTCAGTGTCCAGCTAATTCCAGTTGAGTTTAACATAACTGAACCAACTGAGTCATGCTGGTGCTGTGATGCAAGACAGCGAGCCAGATACAGCTGGGACAGGTTGTAAACAGCACAGATTAAGTAATGAGCCAGTACCGTGTTATATGCTATACTCACCAGTTACATGCTGTTGCAAAGATGAATGTTGCCAGAGATGAATTCAAATAACAAAAGGGGATGTGTGTGTGTGCATGGCAGGGTAGTTGGAAATCTAAGTCTGAATATAGGCTTATTGGTAAGATAATGGATATATTAGCATTGCTATGGATGAGAAGCAAGGCCATGAAGTGGCCAAGAGTTGAGTCTCTTAGCATGTCCAATGTGAAATAGACATTTCCAGAAGCCTGAGCAGACCCAGCTGTGCTAATTATTCACGGCATTAATGCATGCTTTTTCTTCCTTTCAATCTGCCTCCTGAGTATTTATTAAACATTGCAATCACAGTAAACCTGCTGATTGGGCATAGCTTTATCAAAGTGATGAAATTATCAGAGAAAAGATTCAGGAGTAGCAAAAGGAGCATTGTAGTGAATGACAACCACAGACTGTTCCAATAGCTTATGAATTTGGCAAAGTATTTGTGGGTCCTTCTCTTATGAAGTTCAATTAAAATTTCTAGCTGTATTGTAAACATCATTTTCCATATAACTTTTCCACACAATGTCCGAAGTAGTCCCTTAATACAAAATATCAATTTGATTTTTCTCAGGAGATTAGATCTCCTTTTGCAATGCAAATATTTTCAAGTGTACTAAACACTTCAAATAGCACCTCAATACAGGGACTAAACTATTTGCATGCAAAATTAGCCAAAGTAGGCAGACTGGCACAAGCTTATGCTTCTGCCATATGTGCTAAAGAATTTGAGCCAGGAAACTAGTGGTAGCTGGATACTGTTTACAATTTAAATTTGATTTCCCATTATTATTTAAAAGAGAAAATAAATAAAAACCTTTCATTAAAATTAACGCTATATGTGATGTTAAGTTTACCCCGAAGTTATTTGATTACACTTCTTCCAATTAGAAACACTGTCCAGAAAGTGCAGAGATTTTTCTCATTACAGCTGGGGGGGGTGTTAAATTATTTTTTTCAGTGTTTCTACTTTTTAGATACTTTTTAAAAAATCTGAAAGCTCTATCACATTTGTTTTAGATTATAGTACTTATGTGGCTTCATGTTACCTCTTGCATGCTGTGTATTGTAGTTTGTCACTGAACTTTGCAGTATGGCAGAGATAAAACAATTATTTTTTTTGCCTGGGTAGGGATTTAGTGTCTGTCATGGTCTGTTTGCGTCACAGTTGCGTTTGGAGGAAATCTGTGGACTTTCGATGAGCTGCTGTGGGTTTGTATTGACAAAACTGAAGAAAATAATTACATCTGCTGTACTTATCAGTGAAATAGCCAAAAGTGAAAAGCACAGTTTTGTTCTTCAGAAGTTCATAAAAACACCATTTTCCAGAAACAACAATCAACACAACACAGAATGGGGGATAGAGGGAGGGAGGGGATTTTTGCCTGCCGTTCCAGCTGCACTCACATACTTGCTGGACTTTTGCCTGCAGCACCCGTTTACAAAACTCACACTGGTAGCAGTAGCCACTTTTAGTGCTAGTGCTATGATGACCTGACAGAACGGGAGTCATCTGCCAAGGGAATCCTGGCTGGTGTAGCTGTGCTGCCCACTCTACCCACCCAAAGCAGCAGGGAGAATTTAACCAAAGCCAGCTTGGTGCCTACATGTAAGTGATGGAAATGGAAGTCACAGATATAATTTATCTAGCTTCAAGAACCCCTTCCCTGAGGAGCGGGGATGTTTAATAACATATCCCTCACCTCAGTGCTAGTTCTTGTCTCAGTAAGTATTTTCAGGTAATTCCTATACTTAGCATTTGAATCATTTTTAGTTGGAAGAAATAGCTCACCAAGGACCTAAAGGTGTCAAATAAGATGGAATCAAAGCAAAATATAAGGAATGTGCCTTCAAAATAAGTTTTGAACTCTGGAAGCAAAAAAAAAAAAAAATCACACCAAAGTTTATTCAGTTTATTTTTTTCCTAATTCCTAAGTCTTGCATTAAATGAGTCTAACAGAGTGGTAAACAAATTCTATAGTGTAACTGGGAGAGAGGAGCTATCAACACAAGGTATTTCTTCCCCTCTGGAGCAGTAGAGGTGCCAAATCTAGCATTCAGTTTACTCACAGAAGAAAAGTACAAGCAGCACTTGCTCTAGCACCAGCATCCCAAGTTAGTAGATGTTGTTCTCAAACAGAAAAGTGAATGAAAATACTGGGTTTTCTTCCTTTCTTAATGAAATCTGAATGTAAAAAGAGAAAATTCTTGGCTAATACAAAACTGACACTTTCTATGTCCCCTTCGGAATAGCGAAGTGAACTAAGGGATCTATTTTTTTTATTACTTTGCTGTTTTTCAAGATAAAACTGGTCAAGTCTGATCTCACAACAACTATGGCATACAAGTATGCCCATACGCTTATCCAATGTATGCTACTATAATTCAAAAAGGCTTATCCCCATGCCTCTCTTCCTTGAAAATGCTTACAATATGTCACATGCCCAAACCAAGAAAAACAGTTTTAGGTTCGACTCTCTCTTCCTAAAAATCATCACATTTGATTTGTTTGCAGCCCCAGAAATGCTGAACAACTGTCTCCATGCATGAACTCTTTCCTGAGAAATTTCACTGAAAGAGCCAACATTTTTGCTGTGCTGACTTTCCAAAAACATCCCACAAAAGCACTCAAAATTTGTGGTTGTGTAGAAAGTTTAGTGGAAATTCTTCGTGTTACATGTCTAACCCTGTGTGCATTTTAAACAGTGGTTTGATTTCAAACGTTGAATTAATTAAGTGGCAGAATCCAGCCTCCTCCAAAAAGGCATGACAACATCTCCCTCTACTGTCTGCGGGTGGAGGCAGCAGAGGCTGGGCGCTCCTGAAGGGACAGCATGGGGTTTCATCATATGGTACTCTGAAAGTGGATGGCATTTAGGCTGTGCGTTATCATCAGCAGTCCATTTGAGCAGTTTCCCTGTTCACTCACCGTGGGGGGGAACCCATTAAGTGGAAGCACTTTCCTTTTGAGTCTTCTTGCTAGAGCTGTGTATTGCTGAACACCCTGTGTGCATGGTAATGAACTCTTTGGTGTGTTCCTTCCACTGCCCACAAAAATCAACTTCCAGGCACATACTAGAAAGTATGTTCTTGGACAGGGAAAATCTAAAAGGCGTCTTTCACGACCATTTCTCTCTTAAGCTTCACACAGAATCAAACCTCCTTTGAAAAGTCTCTGAGAAAAATTTAGAAGCCTTTTGGGCAACTTTAAAATACAGAGATAGGAATAGGAAGTCAATATTTACATACACAAACAGAGAGTAAGTGTTCTCAAAAATTAAGAACAGGGTCTGTCTGAGGCTGATTTTTGTAAAAAATGTGCAAGCAAGATGTGCAAAGTTTGTTTGTCACACAAACATCTTCTTGCTAGAACCATCTGTGACAGCAGGCACTGCACAGGGGAGAAGTTGTTTGTGGGGTCATAGTTCTCCTTTCTAGACAAAGAGAATGACCTGCAGAGACAGAGATGCCTGCTTTCTCCTATGAAGAGTGCTGTGTCATTGTAGGAGCTGGAGAGCCTCCAGAAGAGCTCTCAGCTCCAACAGAAGAGTCGTATCCTTTTGCATCTGTCTCTGCGATTAAGTTTTCCTTCTTTATCTAAACCCATGCAAACCTGTCAACCACATCACCTGTCTCTGCTTTGAATTGCTATCCACTAAGCACCTGAAATAACATATGACAGACCTATCCAGTCTCACTCATTTGAAGTGAGCTGTCTCCTCTTACTTTTGGCTTCATTTTCATGCAGCCGTAAAGATTCACCACATATATCAATGGAAAATGTAATAGAACACTCAGAAGTTTTCAAATCTCACTCATTCAAATGAGTGTGTCTTGACAAGTCGGATGTGATAAAATAATGCAAAGGGGTTTAAAGATTTCACTTAAATGCACAACCAAATTAAACCTTTTTCTTTTCCTTTCTTTTTTCCTGCCTTTCTAAAAAACTTAGAATTTAACTCTAAAAAGCAATGTCAAACTGATAGGAAATATGGAGACTTTCCATGTAAAGCCTGTTATTTCTCACCTCAAAGCAAGACTGCTTTGCAGTCAGCTTCACTTAAACTGGGAAAATTTTACAGAGGGAGGTGGAGAGTGGAGATGAGGTAGGCAATTGTAAAGATATGAAAGACTAAGAAATTGCACATAACACGATAGTGACTTTATCAGAATAAACTTCCAAAGAAAGAACTATCAATGAACAAAGAAATTAGCTGCAGCAAACATTATCTTGCATGGCTACCACACTGTATACGCAGGGAAGAAGAGAGTGAAGACAGAATAGAAATAAAAGATGATTAAAACCAAATTCACCCATCTGCTTCCGGGGGGTGTTTCAGTTGGTGGGTTAGATTTTCAGCTGTTGGATAATTAGATGCTGTGGTATCAAGCACTGTTTTAAAAGGGTTAGATTAATTTAACAGGAATAGCAAAAAAGCAAAGGGTTTACAGGTGCTGGTGAGTTCTAGTCATCACAGGTATGGGAGACATAGAGTAAAAATATCAAACTTGAGTAGCTAAATATAGCCTTCTGCGTATCTATTTGATAAATAGTTGTCCACGAGTCTTCAGCAGAGCTGGAATAGCACAAGTTCTGTTCAGGTTGGCAGAACCGAAATGTTCACATCAAGTTTGGAAGCCTTCTTATTTATTCAGACGTGTGAATTCTGCTTCTTAATTTTATGAACTCTGATTTAAATGCCAGCCTCAAATTTAAGTTTAAATATAGTGAGACCTAATGAAGAGGACTACACTTCTTATAACTCCCTACTGAAGTTAGACTTGATTGAAAAGATGTATACATACACATTTTATTTACTTTAGTGGGAACTCCAGCTATAGCAGATGGAATAAAATATCTTCTAGGTTAGCCTTTTTGCAGCTTCCTCTAAAACTTATTTTACTTCCTGCTCTCAAAAAGAAAAAAATTGTCTAAATAGACCACAGCTTTAATTCACTATGCTGCAGTTCCTGTCTTCTTACTATGCAGTATTAATCTCTGTACTAGGATTGAAGTGCTTTTCTTATTACTGAACTACCAGTGCATGAAAAGTATCAGATTCTTGCTTGTTTAAAGGCACTCCAAGTCTCACTCAGTGTCAAAATTCAAGCAACTGTTGTGCTAAATGTCAACAATTTGATACTGTTCAGCATCCTGTACAGATACTTGCTATTTCATATCTATGACATTAACTGACTTCTATGAAAACTTGGATCTCCTTTCAACAGCCAAAACAAGCAGACAGAAGGAAGCCCTGAAAAACTGCAACAGTCAAAGCAAAGGAGCCAAAGATGAGAAATCTGGGACTGTTGGAGATAGACCTCTCCAATTTAATTCCTTCTTCAGAAACCAGTATGGTCAAACTTCATTCTCACCTTAAGTTACCATAGGTTCCCATGGTCTTTCCAGCTGAAAGGACTTGGGAGTCTACAGTCCAAACTCCTACTCCAAACAGGAGGTCAACACTGAATTCGGGTTAGGTTGCTTTGTACTTTGCCCAGTTTGGTCTTGGAAACCTCCAGTGATGGAGATTACACACCATTTCTCGGCAATCTCTTCTGCTGCCTAATTATCCTTGCAGTGAAATTCTGTTCCCTGATATCCAGTGAGAACCTCTCCTATTTCAATTTATGATACTTGCGTCTCATGTTAAAATGACCAAGCTCAACCATAAACCTAACAATACCCATGACACCACTAAACCATATCCTTAGTGTCATATCTATACATCTTTTAAATACTTCCAGTGATGGTGACTCACCGCTTATATGGGCAGCCTCTTCCGATGCTTGATAACCCTTTTAGTGCAGAATTTTTTCCTAATATCCAATCTAAACTGCTGTCAGCCAGCACTGCTTGATCCTTTTCTGTCAGGCAGCTTTTCAGCCCCTCCTCACCAAGCCTGTAGTGTTGCATGGGGTTGTTGTGGACCAAGTGCAGGATCTGGCACTTGACTTCGGTGAACGTCATACAATTGCCTTTGGCCTAGTGATCCAGACTGTCCAGATCCCTCTGCAGAGCCTGTCTACCCTTAAGCAGATTAATATTGTTTTCTTACTTGACATCATCTGCAAACTCACTGAGGGTGTATTCAATCCCAAGATTCAGATCATTAATCATTAATAAAGATATTGAGCAAGACTGGGCCCAATATTGAGCCCTAGGGGTCACCACTTCTGAATGTCCACCATCTGGATTTAACTCGATAGACCTGAATTCTTTGGGCCTGGTCTTCCATCCAGTTTTTTACCCATTGAAGTGTATGCCCATCCAAGCCACAAGACACCAGTTTGCCCAGGAGAATGCTGTGGGAGACAGTGCCAAATGCTTCACTAAAGTCCAGGTAAATAACCTCTACAACCTTTCCCTCATCCACTAAGCAGATTGCCTTGTTGTTGAAGTAGGCAAATCAGTCAAGCAGGACTTGGTCTTTCCTAAACCCATGCTGACTAATCACTTATTTGTTCTGTATGTGCCACACGATTGCACCCAAGGTGATCTGCTCCATAACCTTCCCTGGCACACAGGTCAGAATGACAGGCCTGCAGTTCCCTCAGTTCTCCTTCTGGTCCTTCTGGAAGATGGGCATCACATTTGCTAATCTCAAGTCAACTATGACCTCCTTGGTTAGCCAGGACTGCTGATAAATGATGCAAGTGGCCTGGTGCCAATTTCTACCAGCTAGTTCATTGCCCTTGGGTAGATCTCATCCAGTCCCATAGACTTGTGTATCTAAGTGGTTTTGCAGGATGTGGACCATTTCCTTTCGGATTATCAGGTCTTCATTCTCCTCCCTGTCCCTGTCTTCCATCTCAGAGGGCTGGGTACTGAGAAAACCACTGGTCTTACTATTAAAGACTGAGGCAAAATAGGCAGTAAGTGTCTTAGCCTTTTCCTCATCCTTTGTCATCATGATTCCCCCTGCGACCAATAAAGGACAGATATTCTCCTTAGTCTTCTTTTTGTTATAAATGTATTTATAGAAATATTTTTCCTTTTTTTTTTACTGCAGTGGACAAATTAATTTCTGAGTCAAGCCTCATCCACTGCTGGTAGCACATCTCCTTCTTGGATGCTGTCAGGGAGACCTGGGAGATGGTTACCATGAAGGCCAAAGCAGAGAATACAGGCTATCTCAGCTTTTAATGCATCCACTGTGGCTAATTCAACCACCTCATTTAGCTACACAATAAAATGTTCCTTTTTTATTCTTTTTATTCACTTTTGCATGCCGAAGCTCATTTTGTTGCCCTTGGTATCCTCTGGCAGTTTCAATCTTATCTGAACTTTGGCTTTCATGACAATATTTCTGCATGCCCAGACAAAATTTCTATGGTCATCTTTGTTGCCTGTCCCCATTTCTACCTCCTGTGTAAGATCATTTGCATTGGGGTTCAGTCACAGGTTCCCATTTAGACAATCTGGTCTTGTGATAGGTTGACTAATTTTATGAAAGTCTGGACAACTTGGAGCTTGGATGAGATTCCCCCAGAAAATTTGCCCCATTTCTTTATGGTAGTTGCAGTAGTTCCCCAGTGTTATAATTATTCAGAAAAAAAACTTGCCTTGGATCACCAGCAGTTGTCACCGCCATCTGGCATTCAAGTTGTTTTTCATATACTGCTACGTTATTTACTGCTGCACAATAAATACATAATACAACATTAAAAATAGATCAGCCTTTCCTTTTTGTGTAACTTCTCCATGAGTTTTGTAACTTTTTTTGGTCATGCTTCAAGATTGGGTTGGGTATTGCTCTGATATTGTTGTGTAGGACCTGGTTTTAAAGCCATGCTTCCTGGGGGAGCAGTTCAGGGAAAAATATTTTTCCCTTGATAGTGGTGCCTTTCTAGCAGATATAAAACATACTTGCATGCCTTGAATCTGTGTTTAATACAGGGGCAACTTCCATTAACATGGAAGATTTTACTAAAAGGAATTCCTGCAGACTGGCACAAATGGGAACTTGTGGGCTTGCCACATTTGCAAATGGATTAGAGGAGGATGATTTTCCCATGTGTCATAATCATAAACACCGATGGGAAAATAAAAACCCTCAAGAATTAGTTCTGAGCCCATGACAGCACACTTGTGTGAGTAAAGATAAATCTGGAAGGAGACAAGGTAATGCAGCCTCACGTGAGTAATTTACAAGGCGCTGTACCTTTCAGTCTCTGGAAAATGCTGAAAGCACAGCCTCAAGTTTCATGGGAAATGAGATTGTTAATCTAATTTTGAACTAATCTCTATGTGAATAATGGACAACTCACCAGCTATCATACTCGATCAGCAGTCTGTACTGGAAAGCCCCAGGAGACATTCACACAGTTGGAAAATAGAATTAATATATTCAGTGAAGGGTGTTTTTCCACATGTCTATGTGTTTTCGTGTGTGTTTTGAGGAATTTGTTCTCTTAAATTACTTTGTGCAATATTAAGTTTCATTGTTGAAGGTGTTCATCTTCCTTTGATATTAATAACAGTGGCAGAGAACAGGTATGATTTTTTTTTTCTGTTGTTCCACTCCTACAGTTTGTGTAATTTCCATACTGTCATTTGTGGATGTGGCATCTTATGTTGTTTGTGAACTGTAAGAGGACATAAACATGTTACTGCTAGACATTTTTCTTGTTTAGTGAACATACCCTTTCATGGCATATGCTCACAATTTCCTTTCTTCCTTTAGCACTATTAAGTGGTATTTCTTTACCATGCAGAATAAACTGCCTAACACCTCCTGTTCCTCACCTATCTACATCAAGTAGATTTATATTGTCTTCCTTTGTATTGACTACATTGCTGCTGCTTCCTGTTAAGCTAACATTTCATCACATTTCTTTCCTCAAGGTTATTGCTACAAAGACTTGAATTAATACATTGGTTTTGTAGTTTCTTTTCAGATGTCTGTCTTTTCTGAAGGCCTATAAGCAGCTCCTAGGTCCAAGACCAGAGTAGCTTTGACAAGAAAGCCAATTTCTCTCCAGTATTGTATTACTGAGACTTTTCTGAGTTTCTTTTCAGAAGCTTTATTAATCCTAAGCAAAACCCTTCTCTAACACCCTTCTTATAGTACTTTAAAAGCTTTTGCATGCTGTGCATGGTCTTTCATTTATTAGATCTTGTCTATCCTTGATTTTCAAATCAATGGAGAGGGAATGTTATTTTTTGCTGGTTTAGCACAGTATTTGTAGTACCACCCAATTTAGAGCCGTAGTGTACCCAGTTGTAATGGGTAAAACTAATACATACTAAGGTTTGAAGTTTGCCTGCAAAGTGAGATTAACATGTTACACCAATCGGGGAAGACAAACTGAGGCACGGAGAAATGCTGAAGTTGAGTGCAGCTTTATATGAAATGAAATCCATATAATCTGATGCACAGAACAGCGATCTGTTTACATAATTCATTTTGTTTCTGTTGCTCTATGTATATTTCCAGTCATTGAAGCCACGTTGTTGATCTTGACTCTCATTGCTGTCCAAAGAATACGCTGCAATTAATATACACCGCTGACTAGAGTTCCATTGTTGTTTAAATAAAATTGGAAAGACCTAATAGCTGCAGGTGGATAAACAATGAGCATACCAATGTAATGGCAGATCAAGCCATGTTTGAGTAGCCTTCTGCTGCTCTGTGAGTACAGGTTGACTTATAGGATGTTCTTCTGAGCCAAATATTTAGCCTGGGACAAACTCAGCTTTGGGGGGCATGATGGCCCATAGGCAGCCCAATTACACTGAATCAACTTTGCTCCCGTTCCCCCTAAAATTTACTTATTCTGTTCTTCATGTTTAACCTGCAGAGGTACAGCTCAAAAGATAACCATCAAAGGTCTACAATACCAAGTAATCTTTAAAAACCTCCCAAGGTTGTTTCTTTGACTTTTCATCTTTACTTTACACCTCTTGATTGTATCATTGTCTGTGTTTCACTGGCTCTTTGCTCTTTTTATTCTAAATTGGAGTTTTGAATATTATAAACAGGACATTCTATCTTTCCCTCATCTTAGTAAATAGCACTTAAACAAAATTAAATCCCAGTCATGTCAGGTAAGTGGATAGTTACATGGTATGTCTTTTAGTTTTCAATTTTATGTCCTTAGGCATTCAGCCAGTTGCAGTAGGTTAAGACATATGAAGTCTGGAAAAATAGCGTTAGCACCTTGTTTTCTAGAAATTTCAGAGACAGAATTTGTTGTTAGAGTAAATGAATACTAATTGCTAATAGATACATGAATGAAGAAAAAAAACCATTAATAAATAATAAAAATAATAAAAAATATTATTCCCCTTGGTCCTGGAAAGCACAATTCAGGGCTTGAATCATGGTTACTTAGAGTATGAGTTCTGTTCTGAATGATGTTTACAAAAACAAGCATCTGAAGTACTAATCTCTATGAAAATTTGTTCTGCTGAAAATTTTCTTCCTCACTTTGGGACAGAAATATAAAATGACCAGGGAATCAATGAGATCCTGGTCCCATTTTCAGTTTCTCCAGAAACTGAATTTACCTACTGAGAAGTGGGAGCCTACATCTCTCTTCTTAGCCCTTTCCCAAAGCCTCACATCACGGAAGGGTGTAAGGTTGGGTCATGCCGCAGCTATGCTCTCCAGTTCAGGCTGTGTGAAGAGGGGTGGGATTTACTCTGTTCATGGAAGACAACCACATGCTCTTATCCTTCAGGACTCCCAGTGCTGCTCCCAGTATCTCACCTCCTAGCTACCAGCAGTGGCTCTGCTCAGCTCTTCACCTCAGGAAAGGCTTCCCCACGAATAGACAAGCGGGTAGAGCACCCATAGAACCTCCGGTGGCCAGCACCAGCAATTAGGAGAGTCAGAGTTATGTCCCTGCCTCTGGAAAGGATTGAGAGTTGAGATGTTGTTATGGCATCATGATGTGGAGTGCCTCCCTCTCCTCCAAAACAGGAGACATCTCAGAAGCCAAATGTGTGGTGCAGCTCTGCTGGAGCTCATGCTGCAAGGGTGCCTGGGGCTGGAATGTGGCTACTGATATGAAAATAAACGAATCAAATGTAGACATTCTGTTGCTCTATAAAGCCACCAGCCAGTTCAGTATGGCTGCAAGCATGTTTCTCTAGAATTAATGAGGTTAGTTTTTGGCTTGGAGGTGCAGTGTGAAGAACTGATCCTTCAACTGTTTCGTGGATGCTGTGGAAAGCTGCTATCATTTATTCCTCTCTCATGATCAGGCCTTAGAAACAACATAGATTTTAACAGGCTTGTATGTTGTTTAGTTGATGCTACAGTAGCTGGTTTTATTGTTTGAAGAACCTCACTTTCCACTGTAAATCTCATCATTTCATTCCCCTTCAGCATCCTCCTTCAGTTGCTATCACCTGCACTACCTTCTCCTGAATCTTTGCTTCCATTCTTTTTGGTGATGTCACTGGGATGGACAGATGACTCATTCCCTGCCACCCCTATAGAAATCCTGCTGCAATTGAGGCTGCTGCAGTAATTTAATCTGGAATGTACTATTTGATTTAGGCAGCTCAATTGAATCAGCTGCCTGCAGAACTACACACTCTCCTGCCAGCTTGGCAGAGTGGAGCTTAACTACTTCCCTTCAAGGCCAGATCTGGTAAGAATGGGATGTATTTCCACCATGAATCGTCTCAGAGCTGAAAGAAATGGCAGGAACCCATGGCAAATATCCTATAGATTTCAGTAACATTAAATTAAATTAGAATTATTGACATAATTATTTTTAGTACTTTGTTCTGAAGGCTGAAGATTTTTTAAGGCAAAGAAGCATAAACTTCTTTTCCCTCCATAGCAACAGGAATGAAATCACTTCCAGACTATGTCCCCAGGTCATCACTCTCCTCCTTTGGCCTGGAATGACAATCCTCTTTCTGCTTGGATACCCATTATCCACAGCGTTCAGAAGAACACACACTAACTACACCTTTCCTATAAATATTGTGTCACTACCACACAGTATTATTTGGTGAAGAACAGAATTACATATAAAATTGAAAAGGCTGGTTTAGAAGCAACCACCCTAACCTCACACATTCAGTTTAACAGGACTTCTTCACAAGAAAGCAGTCAGCATCTATGTGTTTGCAGTGTACTCCTGTGTTCATGGTTCCTGGTAAGTGTGGGTGTTCATAACTTAAGCTAAAATTAATAGAATAAAGTTTTAAAATTATTGCTTACCTTACTATATGTGTGACCAGCAGGTCCAGGGAGGTTATTCTCCCTCTGTACTCGGCACTGGTGAGACCGCTCCTCGAGTACTGTGTTCAGTCTGGGCCCGTCACCACAAGAAGGATGTTGAGGCTCTGGAATGAGTCCAGAGAAGAGCAACGAAGCTGGTGAAGGGGCTGGAGAACAAGTCTTACAAGGAACGGCTGAGGGAGCTGGGGTTGTTTAGCCTGGAGAAGAGGAGGCTGAGGGGAAACTTTATTGTTCTCTACAACTACCTGAAAGGAGATTGTAGAGAGGAGGGAGCTGGCCTCTTCTCCCAGGTGACAGGGGACAGGACAAGAGAGAATGGCCTCAAGCTCCGCCAGGGGGAGGTTCAGCCTCCACAAAATGTTGAAGTTCAGTGTTACTCAGAGAACAAGACAGTTCAAAGCCAAACATATGGGGATGGGTTGGCAGTGCAAACACACAAAGAATCACAGTCATGCTCCTTGGGGACTAGTTTTCAGGCAGGGGTATGGGCGCTCTCCCCAGTCTTAGTGGCCTAGATTTGAGCTGTTTCTCACCTGCGAGCCATGTTTGTGAGCCCTGACACCAAGTCTCATCCCTTACATCCTCCTCTCTGATTTTACAGGGCTGATGTTGGCCCTCAGGTTTCCAGTCACATACTATAGCTTGAGCTTCTATGCCTGCCTGCACATCTTCTTTCTCGTGAATGCATTCTGCAAAAGAATCTTCTGTTCTCCCTGCAGCAGACACAATCATTACTCTTTGTTTCTCTTCTTCTAGAAACCTCTGTCATCTGCAAAGCAGCCTGTTCTCCTGAACCAGCTGCTCCTTGCAAATGGATGAAGTGAAGATTTATTATCATCAGAACACATGCAAATTAGAAAATCGACTAATGGAAACCATTAACGTCCTCAGCAATCAGATGAATGGTAGATCAATGCAGTATATTAATAGATTGGAAATGATTTAAGATGATATAAACATTAAGACTCAGATATTAGATGGGAAGAAAGTAAGACAAGGACAGTACTCTATTATATCTACGGAAAATATACAATACCACCTCTTAAGACATATTTCCTGTGCCAGATTTTGATATCTTTGAAGAGATAATATTGAGAAACAGCTCTAGATCCATCCATAATGCCATCTAACTTTGATATGAAACAGTCTGCCTCCTTATAAAGCATATCTTAGTGCAAGCCTGTAACAATCTTTGCCATTTATTCTACAGGTAAATAACAGTAACAGGCATAGGTTGCAGACTATAATTGTTACTTTTTTATGTCAATGTCTCTTTTGTTTGCAATGTGTGCATAACATTGTAAAAAGGAATGATTAAACATGATTGATATAACAGTTGTAGTCCCCACAAAGATTCTAGATAAACCTCAAAGGAAAACCTCAAAGAAGGAAAAAAAGAACACTAAAGAGAAATTATTGAAGTACTTTATGCCAGCCTGGCATCACGTATAAAAATAAAATAATGTCTGTAAGTGAATGATTCTAAAGCCTTAGGGACTAATTAAGTTTTTAATGTGGTCAGATTCTATTAGAAGTCTCATGATTCAAGAAACTTTACTTCTCAAATAAACTTGGAGGTCAGACCATTCACATCTTCAGGACTCCATTTCAGTCAAAATTCTCCAATAAATTCCTGTTGATTTGCTTTGTGTCTTTACCTGTGGGAGTATTTATGAATGCAGAAGATTATTTGAACCACCACAAATCCTTTAAATGAAAGGTCAGGAAGATTAGACCATGGCAGTTCAGTGAAGAAATGAAAACAAAACATAAATTATCTGCACCAGAAGGACAGCATATTCAGCCAGACATCACAGGTTTTGTTTTCCAGTTGCTAACAGCCCTCTTAACACTCTGTCCTGGTGGTTGGTTTTAAAGTCTTGTACTAGGTCACTGTGATCAACAGAGTTCAGGACTCACATGTCCATATTTAGCATGCCAAACCATATCTAGGTAGCAGAGTAAGTACTAATTGGTATTAATGGGTTGAATACTTGGGAAAACATTGCTGATTTTTTTTTTAAGTTGTAACCAATAGAGAAAAATGTGCCTATCACCAGTTAACTTAATTTGGAAAGGGTTACTGACAAAGAGTAGTCAAAATAGTATTGTCTGCCAGTGTTCTTAATGCTTACAGAAAAAAAAATAAAGTTAGTGAATTTTAGAAGCTGTTTCTTGCTGTATGGGGACTTTATAGAAAAATACAATGGGGGAGGACTGTCACTAAAGCATTCAATGTCAAATCATTATGATTGGTATGAATTTATTTCATAGTAACGGGGATTCTATAAGTGCTTCCATTGCCATTAAATTATGCTTCAGTATAGCTAAGTGTGCCATTAAAATCAGGTATTAAAGACTGAGGCAATATTTATTTAATTTTATGGCACATATTTCAAGCAGGACAGGAAGAAATATTGTCTGACCTTCCCCATGGTCAGGAAGTTTATCATCATTGCCAAAAAGACTCAGGATAAAGAAACTGTACCCATTAACACTAAAACCACTGGCATTATGGGACCTTCCATATACAAAGAGTGTAGACAGAAAATACATAGATCCCTTTCCGTCCATAGAAAGATTGGTGACATCAAGAGCAGAGAGCAGAACTCAAAAGGTTCAGCAGAAATCCCGGAGCATGTGGGTTCTGGTCTGCAGAGGGGCCTCATTCTAGTTTAAACAAGATGAACAAAATCTTGAAAGCAGAATGAAAATCTTCATTTTATATTTTCAGATATATGCAGTGAAAAGCAGAGATGGTAAAACAAGAGTAATGAATGTCTCAAGAGGCTAAAATCATGCCTTTCATCTCCAACTCCTCGGTTCAAATCCAACAAGAAGATGACCGGGGGGTATAGCCCCTCCCACTGTAGGGGAGGATGAGCTTCATGGCCACCTGAAGAACCCGAACATTTATAAGTCTATGGGACCTGATGAGATGCATTCCAGAGTCCCTAGGGAACTGGCAGATGTGGTCACCAAGCCACTTTCCATGGTATTTGAAAAGTCACGGCAATCAGGAGAAGTCCCTGGTGGCTGGAAGAAGGGGAATGTTGTGTCCATTTTTAAAAAGGGTAGAAAAGGTGATGCTGGGACCTACTGACCATTCAGCCTCACCTCTGTGCCTAGGAAGGTCATGGGATGGATCCTCCTAGAAACCATGTTAAAGCACATGGAAGACAGGGAAGTGACTTGAGACAGCCAGCACAGCTTAACCCAGGGCAAGTCCTGTACGACAAACCTAGTGGCTTTCAATGATGGAGTGACCACATCAGCGGACACAGAAAAAGCAATAGATGTCATCTATCCAGAATTCTGTAATGCCTTTGACACGGTCCCCTACAGCACCCTTCGCTCTAAAAAGGAGTGATACAGATTTGATTGGTGGACCATTCAGTGGATAAGAAATTAATCGGATGGTTGCATTCAAAGAGTAGTGGTCAATAACTCGATGTCCAGATGGTGATCTGTGACAAGTGGTGTCCCTCAGGGGTCTGTACTGAGACCTACGCTGTTTAATATTTTCATTGATCATCAATATAGACAGTGAGATTGAGGGCACACTCAGCAAGTTTGAGATGCCATCAAGCTGAGTGGTGGAGTTGTCACACCGGAAGAACAGGATGTCATCAAGAGGGGCCTAGACAAACTCGAGAAGTGGGCTTGTGGTGAACCTCATGAAGTCCAGTCAGGCAAGTGCAAGGTCCTACACCTGAGTCAGGGCAACCCATGGTTTCAATAGAGGATGGGAAATGAAGTGATTGAGAGCAGCCCTGCAGAGGACTCGGAGATGCTGAGTGATGACAAGCTTAACATGAGCCGACAGTGTGTGCTCATAGCCCAGAAGTCCAACCATATCGTGGGCTGCATCAGAAGAAGCGTGGCCAGCAGCCTGAGGTGTGTGATTCTGACCCTCCACTCCACTCTTGTGAGACCACAACCGGAGTATTGTATCTGATTCTGAAATCCCGAACATAAGAAGATGTGGAACTGTTGGAATGGGTCAAGAGGAGGGCCATGAAGATGATCAAAATGCTGGAGGATCTCTGCTATAAGGACAAGATAAGAGAGTTGAGGTTGTTCAGCTCTGAGAAGAGAAGGCTCCTGGGAGACTTTATAGTGGCCTTACAATACCTGGAGGGGGCCTAGAAGAAAGCTGGAGTGGGATATTTTACAAGGGCATGTAGTGATAAGACAAGGGGGAATGGTTTTAAATTGGAAGGGGGAAGATTTAGAGTTGACATTAGTAAAAAATTCTTCATGATAAGGGTGATGAGGCACAGGAATGGGTTGTGCAGGGAAGTTGTGGATGCCCTCTCCCCGGAAGAGTGGAAGGCCAGGTTGGATGGGGCCTTGAGCAGCCTGGTCTAGTGGGAGGTGTCTCTGCCCATGGCAGGGTGTTGGAACTTGATAATCTTTAAAGTTCCTTCCAATCCAAACCGTTCTATGATTCTGTGATAAAGCAGTTGTGACAAAACCCCCCGTATTAACATCTGACTCCAGTCCATCAGCCACTACAAAATGACATGCGGTCACTGTGAAGTTGCTGTCAGATACATGCCACAGCAGCCATCAATAACCAGTTTGTGCTTGCTAGCTACCTTCCAGGGTAATACAAAACCTGAATGATTTGAGTGAAGAAACAGAATCTTAAAGCTGAGAGTAGTTTCTTCAGTGGAGATTGTGGTATACTGGTTTAGTAGGGCTGGGTTAGCTCACATCACTGCCTGCACTTGTAGCTGTTCCCTGAAGACAGGACTTCAGTTTCCAGTGCTGTCAAAAGGCCAAATTTTTCAGCAGTTTAAAAAGTAAAAGCAAATTGGATCACTGGATATAAACACAGAGGAATGGAGAGGTGAGGTTATTTTGGAAACCAAATAAGCATGGCATGACCTAGCTAGGAAATGCTGCTGTGTGCAGCTCTGATGGCAAGTAAAAAATAAAAGGCACTGAATAGCTAATGCATGATGGAGGACACATTGAACACCAGAATATGTGCTGTAAGATAGATCTGTGACAATTATGTGAGACCATAAGGCAGCACTGGCTTCTTGCTGTCAGGCCCAGATGTCTGAATGTGTTTTATTCATCTTTGTCAGCTTTTTAAAAAATGTAATAAATGGTTAATTTCAAAAAATGAAGCAAGATTATCCTGCCTTGACCTGAATACTGTAGGTAAAAATAAGAAACGAAGGAATAATACTGAAGGAAATTAGATCCAGAAAGAAAAAGTATGGACTAGTGCCAGAACCAATTTAAAATCCGGAGGTTAAGAGGGACCAGCCTACCACCAATTCAGTCAGAATTTATGTTACACTTACATAAGTTTGGGGCTTAATTGTTAAAAACAGACTTGTTGACACAGGTCAGAGGAAGTGAAATAACTGAATTGATTGTGTTTCACACCTTTAGTTTGGCAGGTAAGGACAGATCTGTAAAGGTATGCGGGTACCTGGAAAATCTGATGGAGGCCTTAAATGTCTCCAAAATTCACCAGGGCCAAACCTTACTAATTAATTAGATGCTGACACCCACTTAAGTTCCTTTAATTTTACTGAAGATGACTGCCTGTTTCTGGGGATACATGCCTATCTGCGTCTGTGAGTGCCTAAACATCTTGTAAAGCCTGGCCTCCCCTGGCTAATTTCTACATGCACATACCTACTTGCAGCCCCGGATCATCCTACTCACATCTCTGGAATTAATTTGCTTTCTGCAAGCAAAGAACTCCTCCATGTGACTATTTTCTATCTTTCCATGGTACCAGGGTTAAACTGCCTCTCTGAATTATTTCTTCATCTGCTTCCTCTCCCTTTATGCTTCTGTCGTGTTGGGATGTGGGAGGCAGCAGTGTGCAGCATTGGTGATTTGCAGTGCCCTGCCCATGAGAAAGGACACATGCTGTTACTGCATCCCAGGCTGCACTGAGCTCTCAGGAGTAGCAAGGCACTGCTGAAGCAAAATACCTTGGGGGAAATGGATAGGCAGCGTCCTGGCAGAACTTCCCTTGTACCAGTGCTGGCTCCTAGGCCTTTGCTGCCAGAGGGATAAAAAAGAGTTAAGTTTTCCTCTCCTTCTTCAGGACCTTTCATGGTAAAGGATAGTATAAATCCTTTTGCTGAATCCTGGAACACCTTTTCCCTAAAATTATGAATTGGTGATCACGAAACAAGACACTGGCACTTACCCCACACCAATAGCACTGCAGTCACCAGTGACAGCTTCAGATGACTTAGCACAAAAAAGGGACTTCTATGTTAAGAGAATAAAGGATCTTTTCAGTCATATTTCGATGATTTACACTATCAATACCAATGAGATGCCTCCTCTTGTTCCTTTGATGTATATTGTGTTTATAAGGTTTACCATGCTCGTACCAGAGAACCTCAATAAAAACAGCAAAAAGGTAGGCTAATTAAACTCATTAGCTCCACTTTTGTCTTACACACATGTGTTGGTGTACATACATACAGGTATGTATAAGTGCACGTGTATACCATGAGTATACATCTGTGCATTTTCCATACCAGAAGAAAGAACTGGAACTCTCTAAATGTTACTGAGGTGCATAAGTTATTTACTTTCTAGATATGAACAAATGGATAGAAACCTGCCAGTTTTCTAAGCCAAATAGCTGTGAACTCAGTCCTTCTGAAAATCCTGTATACTAAGAATCATATTTTTTTCATGTATATGCTCAGTTAAGGGCTGGTGGAATCTCCTCTCTTGCTCCTGCAAGCTGAACACCTTTGAGTAAATTGAATGAACTACCCCCCATAAGCTTCATTAGACACTGCAAAAGGACAGCCTACCACATCTTGAAGATTTCACATCCCTTTCCTCACTCTCAGTGTAACTTACACTTACAAAGCTGATGCTATAGCTTCCATGCTCCAGGCAAATTGTCAAATATCTGTTCTCACCACAGGCACCCAGATAAAAATAGTCATGGATTAGTTTGCTGCGCCTCCTGTTTTGCTGCCCTGGAGATACAACCATTCCTGGCAGTTCAGAAGTGATTTGATTCCAGGCTGTGTTTAAAAACAGGTTTTTTTGTTTGAGCAGAATCATGAAATGAAGAGTTAGAATAATAACGAAGACAGTTTGAAAACTGTAATGAAGACCTAGACAGCAACACATTGCCTTAGGGAACAGAAGACAAGCTCCTTGAGGAGCTGGTTGCCCATTCTGTCGCCAATCAAGGCCACTTTTGCTTTCCTCATCACCCTGAAAATCCTCAGCATGTAGCTTCTGTGTAAAAATTTATCTTTCCTTACCACACACAGATGCAGTTTTATTTTCCAGTTATCCTCTTGCCACTAGGCAGACCCTGTGAAGTGCTGGCCTCCTGCTCACTCACTGAGGTAGGATATTTCTGCTCTGCCTTATTTGATCACTTGCAAGGCCAGGCAGCATGTGATGCTTGCAGACTGCAGAGCTTAACTCTGAGCAGATAACATTACTGGAAAAAGAAATAAGTCCTGTTTCTTGCCCTATTCCAATAGATCCCACTAGTCATTAAAAACATCCTAAAATCAGACAACTCCCTTTTCTAACTGAGGCTCTTGAGTATAAACACTGATGGTTTTAAAACTGTTATCTATATCAGCTGTCATTGATAAAAACAGTGGAAACTAGGCAGACTCTGTTTTACAGCTAAATCTTCATTTCTTCCAATACCTGAAAACGATGTTGACTGAGATATCATCTGGCTAATTTCTTAGCTGCCAAAAGCTATATATACATTGCTAAGTGCAGGACGGATGCAGATCCTGAGATTTATTAAGTTGAACAATGGAGCCACACTATTTCCTCACTATGTGGGTCTGCAGACAGTCCTATTCCTCTAATTATGAATCTGCTCACCAGGAGGCAGCTATTGGCATTGTCTTACCTGCAAAACTCAAACAGTGTGGGCTTTTTCGGTGCACGCTGAGACACTGCAGCTGGTACATAACAGATGGCACAAGGGGATCCCTAGTCAGAGGATGAGTATAAGCTCAGCCCCAAAGTCAAATCCATGTCATAAGCCAGGGAACAGCCAGGCAGAGCCCATGAACGTGTTCACAAGGCATCAGGAGAAACTAGAGTAGAGCTACTGACTAAGTTTGCCATTTTTACTGTGGCCTAAGGGATGCTGTACTTTAATAGATTGTGCTGCCTCATTAGAGATACACTTTCTTTTTGTCATTGTTAATAGTGTCTAAAGGTATCATAAACATTAACCAATGAGGGAGAGCACAGTGGGCAGCTACTAGCTCTTGGCTATTTTACAACATCCAGGAGAGAACGTCAGGAAGAAGCTGAAGGGTAGGAGTGAAATTTGGAACATAGCATGCAGAATATGTAATTTGCCTTGCCTACAAATGAGCTTCAATAAAGGTATTTCCTGTGCAAAGAGAACCATAGATATCCAAAATTTAAAATATACTTAAACACAGAAATTCAGGTGACTAAATGTAACTTGGAAGCAGGTGCTAGTTTTGAGCAGTCCTCAGGGTTTGTTTAATAGAAGCACATCTGGTCCTTAAAAGTCAGCACAGATGTCTGCATTTTAATTGTACAAATCTATCCTGCTGCCTGATGTTACGCCCTGGAAAAGTCAGAAGTCAGCTTTGAGATAGCTGTATTATGAATACAGGTGTTGCAAATTGAAATACTGAGTTTAGAGCTATGGCATTGCTTCTGTGTTCTCTTGTGGTTCTTCATAATTTCTCATTTCAGAAAGACAGTCTTCCTAATTAATGTTCTGCAGTTTTATGGGTTCCTTTGAATTTATAAGATGGGTCAGGCTTTCATCCCAGCATAACAATATCTGCTGTGATCATCATTTTATTCCAGTGCTTAGCAATACGATCATCATTGATTTTTTGTTTTGAAAATTCTTTGGCTGTGTTTTGATCATTTTATGGGCTAAGCTGCAAAATATGAGAGGAGGAGAAAGAAAACTTTGAGTGCAAATTTTTTTTTTATTGTAAGACAGCATGTTGGGAAATCATACATGGGAGGAATTATGACTTATATGCTGAGGATTGTGAAACAATCGTCCTGAAAAATAATGAAATATAGATAAATTAAACGAAACTCAGTAATGAGCAGTGAAGCTGATAATGGCAGTAACCTGAATTGACTTAAGATAAAAATATCCATCTGAACCATTATTACATTCCAGGGAAGGAAAATTGTCCCTCACCATTTGGACAAGAGCAAAAGAGGTGTTAGTGCGGAATATGGGAAACCAAACTTCTGATGGCTAGAAATGAAAAGAAAGCTTGGTAGCTGCTGTACGCACAAGGATACCTGTGTGCTGCCAAAGACGCTAATCTATGATACTAGATTGAGACTCAGGGAAAAGAAAAAAAAAAAAAGAAAAAGAAAAAATGGATAGTCTATAGGTTAAAAAACTCTTAGTGATGAGGTATAGGTTTTCTGTGGATATTTTAGTAAGGTGACTGGAAAGAGCAAGTTTACATGTTGATCTAAAAAGTCAGGTTCTCAGTGCTGGTCTGCACTTTGCAAGTTTGAAGTGTTTATTTTCCTTTTGAGGTTTTGCTTGTTTTGAGGGGCTTGGGTTTTTTTTCTTTAACTTTCAGACCCTGAGCTGGAGTTCTGATTGCAGCATATTTCTCAAAGTATCCTGTGCAGGTGGCATACTTGGAATGGAGCCGGTTTAATAACTGAGGGATTTAAGTCAGATTTAGTTGAGATAAAAATAAGGTTAATTTAAGCTTGTTATGTTTCCTTCCTGTCTTTATCTATGTGACATTTCACTATTCCTAAAATTAAGGAGGAATGAGACATTTCAGATGAGAATAAAGCAGCCAAGAGATATAAACATTAGTAAGGAGGGGGTTATTTTATTTTAAATGTCTTCCCTTTTCAAACTTGTCCTCCCTGCTGGGAAAGAAGGCAAGGTGAAAGAAAGGTTTCCTATTGAATTTAGAGATGGCAGAATTAGCCTGGAATAATAAAAAAAATGCTTCTCACAGCAATGAAAGTCAGCCACTAAATGCTAAGAGGGATTGTGACAAAATCAGGTGATGTTTGAAGACAAAGAATACATTCTAGGGCTAGGATGAGACAGGGGACAGGATGAGGAGCTCTATTTACATCAGAAGTTTTATGCATCTGACAGGCACAGAGCACAAAAAGACCTTTTTAGCCATGGGGACCTCTCTGTGAGGCTTTGAAAGCATGGCAGGCTTTTGGAAGAGGACGGAAGCCTAAGTCAGAACTAAATTTAGGTTATTCCGCACTGTTATCATCCCAGTGACAAATGTGAGAACTGAGCAAGCACAAGTACAATGGAAGGTATTTCAATTTGGATGGGTTTGAAAACAAATGCTTGATGAGGTTCATAAATGTCAAACGAACAGATGGAGCTGAGAATGAAACCAGCAGGGAGATAAGGCAGAGATTTCTGCAAGCAGGGGTGGAAAACAGGAAACTCCAGTCGGTGGGCTACAGGGTGAGGATGAAGGACTGGGGACTGCCAAGATAAGAGCTGAGGCAAAGGCGGATACGGATGGTCCTCAGGCTGTAAGGAAGAGCAGAGGTCAGCACAATGAATTATGGGGAAAAAGACCCCTGCCTGCAAATCCTGAAATCACAAAGACGGTTTGGGAGTGGGTCAGGCAAGGGAACCTATTCAGAACAAGGGTGCAGCTGACTTTCCCCCATGACTGGTTTGGTGGTCTGCCTACAGCACCACATCCTGGCACCACCAGGCTTGATCATTGGCTTTATGGAAGTCCACGTGTCTGTGACAGGATACTCCTACCTTACACACAACTGTTGCTGTCTGATGCATTTATATCTGACCATGCTGTGTGGGCACCTGGAAGACAAGGACACATTTGCTGGGTTGTGCTCGCATTTGGGGCGTCATGCAATACAGCTGTGTCATAGGTCTCCGGGCCACCTTGTGTGAGAGGCTGGAGAATACACAAACCTACACAGTTTTCTCCTGATGAAATGAAGTTCTTTAAAAAAAAAGAAGTAGCAACTTTGTTTCCTCCAGCTTACCTGCTCCCCAACATCATGCCCTTTATGAGGGTCTCCTGAGATTCAGCTTTAGCTTCACACTGTCTATCATAGAAAAGTAGCTTAACGAGTGTATGTATGAGGCAACAAGCTGCTGCTGTAGAATTGTCCTAAGCAAATGACATCTTCAATATAATGCTGAGCTGTCTCATAATTTAATGAGAGGTCAACCTTAATGATGCTCTCCAGTAACTGCTGCACAATGGGAGCATGCTACAAGCCTATATGACTATAGCTATTGTACACCTATAATTTCTCCTTGTTACAGCAGATTTCAATGGGACACTCATTGACTATCACAACTAGGTTGCAGGCACATTACCAAGTATATGCTGACCCCTCTCATAGCATCTGACATCAGGTTTGTGTCCACACATTTATTTATTTCACAAGAAGATATATACAATTAGCAGATTGTATTGGTTGGTTTGTTGGCTGGTCGATTTGTTTCTATAGTCTGACTGATCATGTCAAAAAAAAAAAAAAGGAGATGAGACTGCTGTTCCCAATTTTCGACTTTAACATAGCCCTGCCAAATTTAAAATACTCCTTCTTCCTGAGTTACTACCACACAACCACATTGCTTGAAATCAAGATGGCTAACAAATAAGATTGTCTTTGTTAATTTAGGTTTCCTCATCAAGTTAGATCATGCTGAGCATAGTCAGTTTCTATCCTTGGGTACTGTTTAGGAAAAAGTAGTAACTTCTCAGGCAGTTTGTGAACTGCACTGTTACGTTTACTGTGTTTCAGAGGCCATCAGAATGTTGTATGCATGTGGTAAAAATTATGCATGCATTAAAACTCAGCAGGTAAGAAATTTAATATGACATTAATGCTATTCCTTCATATACTCATAATACTAAGGCTTTGCACTTAATTTATTTTCCTTTCTTTTTCCTTTTTTTTTCCTAACATGAAATTAAAACTGTGACAAACTGCTTCTCTTTTCAATCCCTCACACAAACAGGGGCAAGCAAAAGAGAAATCTAATTGTGCTTAATGACTCCAAACACTTTTCTCTTGACAATGACTACTTATGGCGCAGGCATGCTTTTTCTAAGAAGTAATGTATTTAGGCTTCTGTGCCATTCTAGAACACTCATAATGCACAGCAAATGAAAAATGACTCTAAGAGTAAGTGAAAAAAAAATGTTCTATAATAATAAATGGGGAGAGTGGTATTGCAGCCAGGTAAAGCCACTTGCAGAAAGGCTGCTTCCAAGCTTTTATTGCCATATAAATGCTTCTAGTCCAATATTCTACCCTCCTTACACTCATTTAAAACTGAATCAGAATTTAAATAAGGATTAACCACCCAGGAAGTCTAGTATGACAACAGAAGTGCTGGATAACACTTATCCTATATGTTATTATCAGAGGGAATTTTGGTTAAAGAGGTAACCACAAAAATATTTTTAATTCTTGACTGTCCACCTTTTTTTTTCTTTCTTCTCAGTGACTGAAAATTTCCGCGGGTAATCTTTATTCAATAAGCATTTTAGATAGTGAATAACAGACATCTTTTGAGCAAGTGGAGAAGTCACTCAGCAAGTCAATAAATTGTTTGCAATTTGCTGAATTAGAGTCTAGACCTGGTAATGAAAAAAGGAGTTATTTCTTGTCTATCCATTTGTCAGCTTTAGTCATTCATTCAAAACAATTAAAGTTGGACAAAGGCAACAAATATTTATAGACATTTACTATGTTTGTCTTCATACCTAAGAGTAGCATTTTGTCAGCTATTTTGAATGTCTGTAGCAATGGAATAGAGAAAAGATTAAATTTTGAGTTACCAATTGCAGAATTTAATGATCTGAAATAAGAGTGGTTTCGATGCCAGGCTAATTTTTAGATGTTAACACATTAATGGATGGCTGAACCTTGGCTGAATACTCCAACCAACACTAAATACAACTACATAAAATTACTCTTATTAAGTGTGAGAAGGCATATCCAAATGTAGAATTTAGTCAGGTTATTCAGTATTCATACCTAGCTATCTGTCTATTCAACATTAGTGATGAGATTACAGAGGTAACTTCATGCATATGTAAATATCTTCAGTAGAATTTGGATGTGTATTTGCAAAGTATTGTGACACTGGCTGAAAAGGAATGATCTGACAAACTGTTTTATTCAAGCTAATAACAAAACTCCCACTGCTTTTTAATAAAGCAAGAATTTTGAAACAAGAGCAATGCATTTTTCCACAAAATTGCAAGGAAACCTTGATAGTGGTTGGTTTATCAACCTGTTTATCATGAACTACCTGATGGGGGAAGTTAAGAAGAAATCACGGAGAAGGCTGAGAAAGAGAAAATTGGCTTCCAGCACTGCAAATCAAGACTCCATCAGATGATGTCTGTATGGACATACTAGCACAGGTTGAGCAGGATCTCACTGCTAAAACAAGATGGAAATGATGGGATTATTTAAAACAGGAGTTTGACAAACTGTCCTGGTTTATTGTATTACAAGTGTTTTTCAATAGAATTGTGTTCTCATACTACATAATTTCTTACCTAGGTTTATTAGGGTGAACTTCTCATGAGTTTTAAACACAGCTGAAATCACAAGGGTGGCCAATTAACAAGAATATTCCTCCCCTTGCTGTAACTGAGATGCATCTCTAAATCTTGTCCCTCCTTTCTATTGTCTAGGTCTCCACCTTAACTTTTCTTCCTTAACAGCTAATTCCCAGTGAGGATGTATATAACATAGAGACAGAGGTCTTCAAACACCAGCATGAATTGTGTTCATTGTGACTAGTTCCACTGAAAGCATGCAGATGGGGTGGGACTAAGTTTTTGCAGGATTTGAGATGTAAGTTATACTAGTGGGCATGCTGAAAATGAGATTCTGCAACTAGATCTTCTTTCCTGCTTCTGTCTACTAGGCAGCATGATACAAGGAAAAAAAATCACATCTCAGCTGGAAGACTAGTTTTAGAAAATAATTCTTTCAATAGCTGATATCTTATTTAATTAAGAAGGGCTCATCTTTCAAGATATCTCTTTTCCCAGCTCTGAATTTCTTGCCTGAATACTTTGTTTGCAAAGACATACTGTTCTCTGATTTAAAATAAAACTAAACAAAAAATCCTATACCCCATGAAAACTAATTTCCTCAATTTTCTCTTGGCTAGATTACTACATTTCTATAGAATTACATCCAGTCCAGAGAACAAACTATACAGCAGTGTTTTTTCCCCCAGGTGCTCACAGATTTATTGTCTTTGTGTTAAATTATCTTTCTTGCAGTAAGCCTCCTTGGGACCCTATCATACGTTACATTTCATGTAATACTTCTGGGGTGAGTGATCAAATAGCACAATGGTCTTCAGCATTATTTTGATAATTCTCTAGTTATACTAGAGAGATCTTGCTTGCACGAGCAAGTCAAAGAAACACCAGTATGCATCCTCTAAGATGTCAGAGCTTTATTGTCTGCTTCAAGAACAAGTGTTATATCAGTGTGATGGATAATGCCAACATTACTCACCAGTATCAATGGGTTTTCTATGTCAATTTTGTTTTCAGTGCTATTCCCTGCTTCCATTGCTTGTCATTGTGGATGTTGTCTTAGATTACTGCAGGAATCTACAAATTTTAAGTGAGCATCTCCAAGTAACCAAAAAGACTGAACGTGTAAGTGTGAAATCTTTTCTGTAGTGGTGTGACATAGCTGCACTCATAACGTCAGCAGCAATCATGTAGCAAAACATGGAGGATCTAGATGAACGAATGACATATTCTCTGTTTAAACATGAATATTAAAGCACAGCACTGTTCATTCAGGAAAATTTAGATTTCCTTTGAGCACTACTTGCCATCTGTGCTGTTTGATGGTCACTGGCATGGGTATTGATTGCCAGGTGGGGTATCCCTTTCTGTTATGAGCTCAAAGCTGAGCTAGACATCAGCACTCCTACAGTATAACTAGCGAGGCAAGCGAAAGTGGGTGATGGGCTTTGCACTGTGCATGGGACCAAACCAGAAACCATTCAGGCACAGAGACTCAAGATTTTGTTCTACCCAGCGAGTCCTGGTTTTCAGCCCTGCCCTAATACATTTAAATGGGAAATCTGGAGGATGGGTTGAGCTAGCTTTAACCTGCCTCAGTGCAATGCCCGTTCACCTGACAAAAACGCAACAAGACAATCTGAACTTCACATTGCTGAGGTTACAAAGGTCCAACTTCATGCTGTCAAATAAAGTGCAAAAAAAATACTACACACAGGAACAATTCAGGAAGAACTTTCCAAGAAAGACATATGATTGCAGGAATTTTATAAAGAATAGAAATAAAAAAATTTGCCAGCTAGATATTTTTCTACAAAGTATTTCCTTGTTTCTATTTAGAGTTATAAAACTAGTCAGTCCTTAATCACTTTTCTTCACAGCTCATATTGTGTTATAGACCTGCAAGCAGACTGAAAATGACAGCTACTTAGAGAGACAGATGGAAAACAGGATTTTTTTTTCTTCTTTTGTTTTTTTTTTTTGTTAAGAAAATGAGTATCCAAATTAAGTGTTCAAATTACCATGACCAACTCACGTATGCTATTTGCATGACTTGCTAACACTTTTGCACATTTCAGGAAATTCATTTGCCTTTTAAAATTGAGGCTGTAGTGTTCAAATGAAGTGCCTACCCTTCAACTCAGTAGGTGCTTGATGGAGCTGAACAGCTGCAGCAGCTTGAAAAGAGTCACCATTGTGCATTGCTCATTATGGTCCTGAGAGCAAGAACTAACTGCTGCCAACCCACATGGCTCTCCACATTCACTGCTTGTAAGTACCCTCAAGTTGAGAAACCAATTTCACTGAGTATTTTACCCTGGCTTCCTTTCCCCTATGGTGATATATCTCTATGGACAAATCTCCTCTCCTGTAGTTATCATCCTGGAGAGAGAAGAAATATAAAGGGCTGCTGTTCTGGGTGATACAGATGGAAGACAAATGCTGACCTGTGATACTTCATAACTAGCTAGGCCCTTTTTCTCTGGCTCAGATCCCTCGATGACACCCCTGGCTAGGTAACAGAAAATACTCATTGTTAGTCTGCACAGCAGCCCACCAAGAAAGAGGACATTGTACTGCAAGTGCTGAGTCATTTTAAGTGCCAAGTGCAGTAGTGCTAGCCACAAAAAAAAAAAAAAAATACTGTATTCAAGTGCACGCCATGTATTCCTCCTGACGTGCTCTTTAAAGCATTGTAGTCTTACTAGGCAGGAGGCTCCTATATGATAATGACCAATGCTAGCTTCTTGCTCTGCCGGCTGGCAGGTGTGGGTTGTCCTGCAGAGGCAGCACAATCGGTCCCTGTGGAGGAAAGAGTCCTTTACACCACTCAGCGCAATCTCTCCTGCCAATTAAGGAGATTCATGGATAAAATCCAAGGGGAATTGCAACCCATTTCCCTTGGCTGGGAGAATGAATGCTATGGTGTGTGCAGGCAGGGCTGCAGACACGGAGAATATGAAAAAGCTGTTTGCAAACAGCTCTCATTTGGTAGACACAAATGAACTGGAAGTTAATTTAAGTTTAAAACAAAAGTGACACATTTGAAAGGAGAAGGTGAATTTTTTAACTCTTCATCTCTTGCTAAGTTACAAGACACTGAAGAGTACAGCGCAGAACATTTAAAGGCTCATGCCCTCATTATTGTATGAAAGGCAAACATCACTGAGAATTCATGCACTGTTTACTCACTCCTGGTCACAATTACATGGCTTTGACATTCATGTCATGAAAGTCTGGGACAAATGGAGCACCACAGGGGGCTGCAAAACAGCAAAATGGTTGTCTTCTCTGGTAGTAGATGGAGGGAGTAGAGGGAAACTGCAAGGCAAACCTTAGGCTGCAGGGGTGTGCCAGTTATGCTTTCCACTGTCAGACAGGTGAAATATCATGACTGTACTAGCCTCAAGTCAGGGTGAGATTTATTACGGATTTGAGGATTTTGGAGGTGATATCTTCAAACCAGCTCTTCTACTCCCCAGTGGCAGAGGTGCTGGGCTCTGGTTCTTCTTGGGTGACATCTGGGGCCGAGCTAAGACCCACTAGAGAGAGGATGAAAACTACCGTGTCTAAAATCAGAAACCTTATTTCTCCTCCTTTGCAGAGCTTGGGTTAATCAAACCAGGGAGGCGTTGTTGTAGTGCCAATCTGTAACAGATCTATAATCATTAATATTTTACAGAAATCTAAGTTTTGAGACTGTGAACTCACAGCAGCCTCACAAAAACAGGCATGAGCATGACCATTTTTGCATGACTCATTTTTACTTTTACAACGTTGCATGTAAGGCTTAGTTGTCACGAGTGATTGGACTCTTTTTATGCTTTCCTTATGCACAGCCCAGCCATCAAACTACCCTCTCTTACATCTAGTAAAAATCAGTAGAAGAAAGTAATCTGTCCACGGTAACATGGTCCTTGATCAACATCAATTTGTTCTGTTGCCCAGTGGCAGTATTACTATGTTTCTGTGAATAAAGAAAGAAAAAATATGACCTGTTTGTGGTTATACAGCTGTATTACCAAGATAACACTTTAGTACCTTCTCTAATGAGATTTATCTGATCATATTAAATTTTAAAGGAAGTTGAAAAAAGTAGTCTTCTTAGAAATTGGGGAGCATAGATTATCCATTGAACACTCAGGGTTTGCCCGAATTTTTTTGCAGTTTTCAGGGGAATTTCGCCTTTGCCATCCCTACAAAAGCAGTCCCTCTTTCTGGTGATCTTCATTCATTCCGCTACTGCAATGTGATCTCAGAAATCCTTTATGTTTCACAGTGGAGAATGGTAAGATAAAAATAAAATTTTAGAGAGTAAAGCATACTTGTGTATCTCTGTTGCCTGCCACATTTCTACAGTAGCATCTCTTGGCTTTCAAGAGAAATACAGCTTGTATTTCTACAGTTAAGGAACAAGACATCCTGATGCAGGACTCCTAGAAGCTCTCTGGACTGCTCGAGCATGTGCCTGTGCACAGGAATACTGCATTGTGTATACAACGTGGAACAAGTTCCTCAGAAATTCATGTCTTTAAAGGCTGTTCACTGCCTTCTTCCTCCGCACCTCCATCCTCAAACATGAGATGACTAGCAGGATTTTTTTCCTTTTTTTTTTTTTTTTGCCATTGTGGTCCAGTGTTAATTACAGGATTATCCTGGCCACTCCAGGACATGTAGCCAGCTGGTCTCACTTTTGTGTGTGGGTAATAAACACCACGCACATTTCCTGTTTCCTGATCCCACACAGAGAATATTTATATGAATGTAGATTTGATGGTTGATTTCAACATTTATCACTGCTTCCCAGATCATTTCCGGCTTTCCTTCTCCCCAAAGCCCACTCCTTCCTGAATTGTATCAAAGTAAAGTACATTTCTGGGTGGTGAACATTTGTTTCCGGACAGGTAACACCCAGCAGAAGCAGATAACTCCAGAGAGTCGATATTTCAGCACGCAGATATTTTTGCAGGGCCACTAAATCCCAATATAGTTCCTGCATGTCCTACTAAAGTTGGCAAAAAAACCCTCTTTGCCAGCCAGTGTTGATCAAACTTTTCTTTGCTCTTCACTTGACTTGGATCTATGTACCATACAACTGTTGGTGGTGTGCCTAAACATGAAGGAAAAATAGAGCTGAATACAAACAGTGAAGATACATCTAGTCTCTCCTTTTGACCTAAGTGTTATATTTCAAGTGCTTTGTCTAGCCTTATTTTACATATGGTATGGCTTTTTGTTGAACATATGATATAGCCTGTCATATTAGCAGATGAACAGCAATTTTATTTTATTGACCAGCAACTGGTGTTCTTTTTGGCAGCTTTATTGTTATAAGGTTTGCATATTAATTGCTGAATCTTTTGTTCTTGTTTGACATAGGTTTTTTTATAACTCTTCAAGCTTGGGGTACTCATTTTTCACCTTGTCTTAAGCAACTCCTCATATTTCAAATATATTTGTTTTTCAAAATACCCCCCTATTAAAAATCTTATTTTTTGCAGAAGATGACACTTTGACCACAGTACAAACTGAAGTCTTCTTTTTCCCCAGTAAACTCTTATACTAAGGCTGGGAGCCAGATCCGTGCAAATCTACTACCCTGCATTGACATGTTGCTGTTGGTACAACTCTCAAAAAGAACTCTATCTTCATACTTGCTCACTCTTGTTTTGCACCCAGACTGAATATTCAATATAACTGCCTTTTACAACAGGTTTTTTCTGTTCTGGGAGAACTGAGAAAAGATGTTCATAAAGGTCACTGTTGCAGCTTTCATTTAACACTACATTCTGACTTCAATGGTTTAAACTGTTTACCCACACATGAAAGACTTTTAAGGCCATTAGTTTCCTCAGACTTTTACACTACCATTCAGACAACTCATCTCATCCCACGCTTCCCAAAAATCCTCTGTATTTATGTAGCTCTCAATTTTTCTGTCCACAAATTACAAAAGCAGTATCACTAAGCTTTAGTGGTGATTTCTGAAGAAGTGAGGTAGGGGTTTTGCCTCATGGTGCTTATTAAATGTCTTGAGTCACATGACTAAATCCACTCACAAAATGAATTTAAATTTTAAGGAAGAGTCAGTTAAAAGCAATAGGCATGGATCTAGAGCAAAGAAAACTTACCCTTGGTGGAGGAAGATCAGGTTAGGGTACTTTTAAGGTAACAATACATACACAAGTTTCTGAGACCTCACAGGATGCAACTATGAGTGCTAAGACAGCTGATCCAGGCCACTGTGAAATCACCCTCGGTATCTCTGAAAGGTTGTGGTAATCAGGGAGATCCGTGATAATGGGAAGACAGTAAATGTCACTCTTGTCTTCAAGAAGGGCAAGAAGGAGGATCTGGGGAACTACTGGCTGGTCAGCCTCACCTCAACCCCTGGCAAGGTTGTGGAATAAATAATTCTGAAAATGATTTCCAGACGTATTGAGGACAAGAAGGGGATATGAAGAAGACAGTGAGGATTTACGAAGTGAACATGATGTCAGACCATTCTCATAGTCTTCTACAACAAGACAACTGGCTTAGAGGATGAGGGGCAAGAAATGGATACCATTTAGCTTTACTTTACAAGGCTTTTTTCATGTCTCTGATGACATTGTCAGAGGCAAGCTGATGAGGTATGGGCTAAGTGAGCGCACAGTGAGGTGGGTCAAAAGCTGTTGGAACAACCAGGCTCAAAGTATTGCAAAAAGCAGCACAATGTCCAGTGTGAGGCCGTCACTGCTAGTGTGCTCCAGGGGTCAACACTGGGTCCAACACTGTTTCACAACTACTTTAATGACCTGAATGATGCGACAGAATGCACCCTCAGCAAATTTGCTGACAATTTAAAACCAGAAGGATTGGCTCTTATGGTAGCTAACTGTGTTGCTATTCAGAGGGGCTAGGACATGGTGGAGAAATCAGGCAACAGGAACTCCATCAAGTTCAATAAAGGGAAATTCAAAGTCTGCACCTGGTGAGGAATAATTCCACATGCCACCAAAGACTGACAGTCAACCTCCTGGAGAGTAACTTTCCAGAAGAAGCCTAGAGGGTCTTGAAAGACACAGAGTTGACCATTAACCCCCAATGTGCCCTTCCCACAGGGAAGTCCAACAATCTCCAGGACTCATTTAGAGGTAGTATTCCAGCAGGTCAAGGGATGTGATCCTTTCCTTCATGCAGTACTGGCTAGGCCACACCTGAAGAGCTGGGTTCAGTGCTGGGTCACAAAAGAAGATTAAGGGACTGAACCATCCACCATACAAGGACAGGATGAGAATGCTTGAACTGTTTTACCTGGAGAAGACTCAGGGGAATCTTATCTGTTTGTATAATACCTGGTGGGGCAACTGAAGAAGATGGAGACAGACTTAGTTGTTCTCAGTGACAGGATGAGAAGGAATCAGTACAAACTAAAATGCAGTAAATACTGTTTAAACATAGGAAAAAAATGTTTTCTATAACAATGTCAATCAAACACTGCAACAGAGCCCAGAGAGGCTGTGGAGTATCCATCCTTGGAGGAAATCAACTCAGCTGGACATGGCCCTGAGTAACCTGCTCTAGCTGACCATGCCTGAGCAGTGCTGGGACTGGGTAATATCCAGAGGTGCTGGCCAGACACATTGTGGTTCTATGATTCTGTGACTGAGACAATCAAATCCAACAATTTTCTTTATGTTTCTAATAAACAAAAGAAAAAGGAGCTTAAGGGGCAGAGTAGCTGTAAGAAAACACAAGTAATGCAAAACATGGTATTCTTTCTCCGTTGTGGAAGTTGTTCCTGAACAGATTAATTTCAGTGAGATAGGAGGCAATAAGTATATTGTAACATCGGCTCCAAATGTCTGTACCTCCTTATTGCATGAAGAGTACTTCTTAAGGCTTTGAAGTTCTTCATTTGTGATCAAAAGATAAGACTCCAAAAGAAGAGATATTCCGTATCTTTTCAGTGACTCTTCCCAAAATATTCATTGAACATGTTTAAAAAGTAGATTACATGATTCTGGTAGATTACACCTGGGTTAATGCCAGAAAGTTATACATCTCAAGAAAGGTAAAAATCTTCCCAAAATACAATGAAAATAATGCTGCCAAAATAGGGGTGAATACCTTTCAAAAGTATTTCCAAATAAAACTCTTCTATTACTCAATTTGGTGACAATAAACAGGCCAAATTTAAATGCTGGAACTTTAAATGGAAAGAAAGCCAAGAGCTCATTTGCTACATTTTCCAGACAAGCACATTTTTAATTTTTTTTAAAAATTTGAGCTAGTAGGGGACAATCTTTTATTAAGAAACAAGTTACTTCTCCTGACTTTGCTTAAGTTATCGACTTCTGTGATCTTACACAGAATAGAAGAACTGCAAAAAAAAGTTCTAAGATTAAATCCCTTCTCAAAAATGGAGAAAACAAAGGGTCACCATTTTGATCTATGCCATTTTAACTGAGGAGATGATATATTTTTCATTTGGAAATGGATAGTGAGTGCCTAGTAATCTAGTTATCCTTTCATGCATTTTTTTTTCTTTTTTAATAATGAAAGTTGGTCTAACGGTTACATGTTCAGTAAATTAACTCATGGTACTACCTGTATTGAATTCAACTTGTCAGGCTCTCATGTGTATAGCTATCTATTTAGAATATCCTACTGAGTAAATCTAACAATAATATGTAATAGCATAAATACAAATTAAATAATTATAAAAAAGAATCCAGTTATGCATGTAGTTATTTTTCATTTCTTTATAAATTTAGATCTTTTATGGGTCTTTGATCTCTGCCAGAACACTCCGTGCCAGATTTTGCTTTTGTGTTATTCCAATGAGAGTTGTGCAGCAAACCAGCGATGTGCTTGATTCTTTATGGGACTCTTTAGGGGTAGAGAGGGCAGCTGACTTTATATAACCATGTACATTTAGCTGTGAAATTTCCAGGTATATAACACTATGCCACATTATACGATGTTGTATATGGTATCTGTGGGTGCCTATGGTATCTGTTGCAGACCAACGCACTTCTTACTGAGTATTCTGTACACAGGGAGTGATTGTGACTTTCCATTTCTGTTGGTGCAAATGTATTGTCTTCAATAAGTATTTTCTAGTAAAGCATTTTAACGGTAAAAACTGTAAGATTTTGAAGACAAAAAAAAAGTGGAAGGCAAGAGAGACTTATTTGCTTTTAAAAATGGAACAAAAATGGAAAAATGCCTTCACAGAAAAACACAATCCTGAAAAAATTCAAACACTTCAGAGGAAAGGCTTATGAAGGACTAAGAAGAAAAATGATTCCCTGCTATTAGAAGGAGAAAAAACAAAGTGGAATTACAATAGCAAGTATTTGGAACAGAAATACAGGATGTAGTTGTAAATACTAATTGAATAAAAATTTCAGAAAAATAACTAAAGGAAAAACAAAAAAAAACCCCAAACAACTAAAGGACTAAGCTTGTTATAACATAAATGCATACAGTCTGTTCTTTTATTTACAAAATGACCACAGAGAAAAAGCTCTGTTCTTTGGATTCCACCAGTGAAGTGAACCTGCTGGACAGATCTGAGATCTACATCTGATATTTGATATTAAATACAGCAAGATTTATAAAATCTTCCTTCTACCTATGAACTGGGACTCTACATATAGCAATACAAAGGGAAAAAAATTCCTAGTGTCTCTACTCTTCTTTTCTCTTACTTCTAGAAAGTGCTGATATAGGGTTTTTATATGGAAGTTTGTTGACTCATTTTAACTTTGCCACAAAATAAAACTCTGGGTAAGCATAAGAAGGTAAGAGTTTGAAGAAATGCTCTTCCTGCAGTGCTGTGCTGTAGGAGCTTTCAGGGTTTCAAGCAATGTCAGCAGAGGATCCCCCCGCCCTGACTCCAGCACCACCATACCTACATGGAGCCAACCATGCACTCTGCTGCTGCCCCATCTCTGCACCTATGCCTGGTTTGCCACACCACTGATCTCCTTTCTGCTACCCAGGCACTGCTACCCAGAAATCCCCAACCTGACAGCAGAAAAGGATCAGTTCTTTCATCTCCTGGTCTAGTTCCCATCACTTGCCCCCTCCAGTGGAAGCCTGGGTTTTGCAACCCAGTTAGGCATTATTGAAAGGATATCAAGTTCCCAGTCTGCAGTAAGAAGTCTAATGCCAGTAACACTATAAAGTATCCATGAAAGCATCTGGAAGGCAAAGGAGCATGGCTGAAGGAGGAGGTGATGGGAGTGGGGTCAAAAGGACAGTGCTGGAGTTGTGAGAGATGAGAGGCAGTCAGGTGTGGGAGGAGGGCCAGGGAGAGGAATCTCTTATGCTCACAGTACCTTGCGTTAGTAAGGGCAGCACCGTCACTTGGCACAAATATTTTCTTTTTTCTTCTTCTCTTTTTTTTTTTTTTGGTGGCAATATTATGCTGCTTTTATAAGCATGTTTTGATTAGATTTGATGGGACATATAACAGTGTACTAAGAGTTCACAAATAAATACAAAGCCAGTCTTGAAATAAAATGTATGTTTTGTTTGTTTGGGGTTGTGGTGGGTTTTTCCTCCAATGTCTTAAAATTCTTCTCCAAATAATTTAACTTAGTATTTCAAAATATGAGGTCCAACACAAAAAAAAATAAGACTGTGACTGTAACTCTTTTTCTTTAACAAATCAAGAAAATCAGCTACGATCATCTTCAAATAGTCCCCTTGTGAGTTGACATACAGCTGCACACAATGCTGCCAATGTTCAAATCAATTTCACATATCATTTTTGGAAAGACAGTTGAAGATCTCCATTGTTTTTGCTTTCACATATTTTACCCTCAAAAAAAATGGGTTCCTTTGAGCATCGGCCTTATCTTTGGGAAGAGGTAGAAACCACAGGGAATCACGTCTGGTGAACAGCATGGGTGCTCAGGCACAGCAATATCATTATTAGCTAAAAACTGCTTCACAGACAAAGCATTGTGTGCTGGCACATTGCCTTGATGTTAACTCACTGTTAACTTTGATATGCAGAAATTTTTCGACCGAGGGTAAGAAAATGTCTATATTTGAACATGCATCCACTCATACTGAGTGAAGCAATACAGTGAGCCTTGTCTTACTGTGATAGGTTAGAATGTGTTCTATAACCATCTCTTTGTGTTTCCCCTCCCACTTGCTGCTCCTGGGCTATAGGGTTAATCTCATTTTTATTTTTTTTTGTGTCAGACATTATATGCCAGGAGACTGGTTTACGCTTCAAATAAAGACTTTCCTGACTTTCCTTCCAATAATGTTGTCCCTGTTGGCTGTACCTAAATGCTTGTCTCTGAAAATGCTAATAGTGCAATATATAACTTGTGCCTATGCAATATTGTGGTATACAGAAGTGGCTTCTCAAGTCTTTCTTTTCTTTTCTCTCAGGTCCACTCTGCCTTGTCAATTTTCCTCCACAGCCCCAGGAAATGACAGAATAAAAATTGTATTTTCTCCTCACATTGCTCACAGAAAAAAAAACCCCAAGTGAAGCAATTAATTTGAAATGAAATTATTTTTATTATTAGTGCTCTCACAGACAAGTGCTAGCTATAGTGCAGCTTTAATGGAAAGCTCATTGAGCTATGCCATGAATTTCCACATACAGACAAGTACTGAAAATGGAATGCCAAGATATAAAGAGATCTCATTACAAACTCTGTGTTGATCTACCATTTTTCCTAGTCATACTAGCCAGCAGAGACCTCTAGAGGCAACTCATGTCTTCATCCTCCCGCGCACTGGCATCTATCATACAGGAGACCCATCTAAATGCTCCATCTGTGGAACCACCATTTGTTCCCATGATGCATACATGAAAGTCCCACAGCTTTCCCATTTCTGGACCATATGCTACTCTCATTTATATCCCATGGATTTGGAACTGAGACATAATGTAAATGGGAAAGCCTAGTTATCAGGATCTGCTGTTTAATTTATGCAAAACTGGGGCACTGCCATTCTACGAATCATATGGTACACAGTTTTTGAATTCATCATTTACATAAAGATGGAGGTGTTCTGAAAAGTAGCAGTTGTATGAAGACATAGATCTGAATCACAGTATCCACACCCAGATTTCTCGTACTACCTCACCTCCAGACTCTATAATATTCATTTCTCACTCTTCAGTTACATTGTTGCAGTGACACAGATAAAATTTGCATCTGGGCTAAGTTTCCAAGTGCCTTCAGTATTTAGTTTCATCTGTGGTCTTCAGCCAGCCAGTCTCTATTTTAGAAGACTCATTTTCTTCAAAATTCTATGAAGATTCTTCCTTCTGTCTTTTCAAAGCATGTTTTTGACCAATATACTCTGTGAATAATTTGGTCCCATGTAAATTATATGCTTTACTAATTCTTTTGTGAATTAAAATATTGAGATCGCTTTTCCATGAACATGAATTATTTCATGTGTTTCAAGTCAGATGATGTAGATATAGTTTTTAATATTTTTTTAAATTTTATTTTTTAAATTTGCCTTATGGGTCATCCACAGCTAAACTCATCATATTGCTTCCATCTATGCACACTCATAAGAAATTCTGTTACTTCCATGACACATACTTTCAGTATGTTTAATTCCAAGTATTTACCAGTGTTGTGAGCCTTTTGTTGATGCCAGACTGTTGGGGCCATGGTAGCGCAGTCCTGAGGGTTGAGAACAAACTGAACTTTGGGCTAAGTTAACCTTGCCCATCCCTGTGTGCGCTAATCCTGATTAGCTGGGCATCTGGTAATATCTAGAAAACGGAGTGGTGGAGCACGCAACAGGGCAGACTCTTTATTGTATTTGCTACTAATTTGCATACTTTTGTGCTCTTCTCAGATGAAGTGGTTTTTTTCCGTTGCCCTGACTGAAGGCCAGCTGCATAATTCTTCAAACAGTTATGGGCCAGGAGTTGTGTGTCTAAACACTGCCTTGCTCCTGGCCCCATGAGGCTATTGCCTCTGTGATAAGCCACCGCATCACTGAGGCAAACCACTGAAAAAACACTAGTGGCACGAGAGGGCTTGTTTATTTCAGTTGATATGATGAGCTTTATTAGGGTAGGCTGCTTTTCACATCCCATTTGTGGGTCTCTCTCCTAACTCTCACTATTGAAGAACCCCTTCAGTAAAGGGAGCGGTTTAGCAGTCTTCAAAGGGGATGGAAAAAAAAAAGGAGTGAAGACCTGCCGCCTTCCTTATGCTACTCAGTTCATTCTTCTTTTACTTCTTTCAACACTATCATGCAATATGGAAGCTAGGAAAACACATGGCATTCCCTTCCAGCTTAGGCTTTGAGTAAACTAGCAATGCTGCATATCTCATGAAGTTATGTTAAGTATCCAGGGCAAAGCTATAGAAATGGAGCATCTTGCTGTCTCATGGCAGCGCAGAATTGGTATGTAGGGCCACAACTGGTACCTGCTGAGTTTCTGAAAAGAAGCAAGTAGGATGAAGGAGGACTTATCCAAACTGCATATGTTGTTAAGCAATGCCACCCTCTGGTGAGCCATCATTGTTCACAGCTGATTGTCATGCCACCTTCCACCAGCTGAGGAGTCACATCAAAAGCTATGGTTTGAGTATAGATCACCTTTGTCTGGATAGATACCCCTCTAGGGACCAGGGTCAGGACAAGTGTACAAGGGTCAGCCAGGGTGTATGAAGGAAAGCAGTGAGATGAGGAGACGTGGGACAGTGACATCCTAGCTAGGCATGCTCTGCTTTTCTCTTGGTTTTTATGATTTCCCCACTGGGCTGAATTTTGTGACCTAGTGCTGAAGCTAACCACCTAGAATTTATTAAAGCACTGAAACTCTTGCGCTTGCAATAGCATGAAGATCTTCCTTGCATAGCAAAACCATACCAGAGTGAACACTCAGCCAGGAAATATTAGCAAGGACTGAATGATAATGCAGCCTGGCAATTGAAGACAGGCAATCTCCTACAAATTTTTAAGTTATTTTTAAGTAAAATGTAATAGTGCTTAACTATATACAGTCTTCTCTCTGAGAAATTCTGTACTTGCTAGGCTATATTATGTGAAATTTATCTTCTGTCTGATGATTATAAAGCTTAATCTCTCTTTTGACCAAGTTTTCCCTTGCTTTTTGTCAAAATATCAGTAACTAATTTTAGATGGCTATTCAGACAGCAACAAATGGAAAGTTCTTTTCTCTTTCCCAGAAACAAGCCCTTCTCATGTGTTACTTATTGCTGTGTGATTGATATAAGTACTGGAGAAACAGGAAAAAGGCTTTGCAGTGTTACATGTTACCTTCCATTTGCTTTCAGGGGTCTGTTGAAGAGTCTAGTCCACCTCTTAATACAGAATATCTATTCTTCTCCATCTTTGATCCTAACCACATTTCCCAGGCTGAATATTAAGTACAGTCTCCTAAGTGTCTGATTTCATCTCTCTTCTTTCTTGTTCATGTATCTGATCAGAGAACTAACTTAGTGTCACTGAGGCATATTTATCCCGAGCTCTGTAATGGATAGCATGTACTTTATACATCTAATGCCAGCTGTCTGGTAATGATCAGCAATGTGGGTTTGATTATTGGCTTTCAGGAGAACTGGAGAGACTTTAAATAATACAGTCTGTTAAGTTCGATGAAGAGATGTTAAACTTTGTATGACTCATGAAGCCTAGAAGGATATTAGTCAAGAACAGACCTGTTGCTGATTACCCTGGCGTCTTTAGAGAACAAAATGCATTTCTCAAATAATTCATGAAATATTCCACCCAGCTGTAGAAAACTGACATTTGTGCACAGCCAAGACACAGATAACAGAAATTTTACCAATGTGCTTTGGTGAAATTCCTTCACTTCAGTGCACTCAGATCTGCATTCTATCTCAATGGTTCTCATGAATTTCTAAAATCCTAAAGAAGTAGAGCAATTTGCTCATAAAGACTTTCTTTAGCTTGATAGTAGTATGCCTGATTTTCTCTAAAAAGGGTCATTTAATAGGCATTTTTCCTTCTCTCTGTTTCTTTCTTTCCTTTCAGGTAAACATCTCAAGGGATTTCATCCTGCATGGCAGCCATGGACTTTGGGTTTTGGAGTGAGTTTTGTGTGCCTCTGTCACTAATGATATCACTAACACCTAAATCATCATGGAAAATCTAATTTCATGTTCTGCTTTAGGTGTCAGGACTATCAGCAGCTATTACAAGGGAAAAAAAAAAAGAATCATAGTCTTGGCATACAAAAACTTGGAATAAGGAAGAAAACCCGTCAGCTGTTTTAATTTTTAATATGATTATAAATTGACCAGTTCCACATCCCTGGTTCCACCAACTGAACTGCCTATATCAGCCACCGCACACACATATTTGTGGAAAAAAAAAAAAAAAGATAGAGGAGTGTATAGAAGTATAACAGGAATGTGAAATATGTGTGTGGGGTTCAAACTAAAGCAAATTCTTTCCACTTAGCTTCGATCTCACCATTTGCATGAATAATATTTCTTTGCAAATTCCTCTGTGAGACAAAAGAAAGCTTAACCATGCCTCTCATAGCATTTGTTGTTTTTATCTCCAGTTTGTAAAATACTTTAGTATCCTCAGATGCCAAAGTAGCAGTAGAATAGATAGAAAGCTTTCAGAGCAGTTCAAATCCAGAGACAGAAGCCAGGCCTCTGTATTTCCAGTCTTGTGTTGTAGCTCACTACCTATGCAAGGGTAACGAAGAGTCAGGAAAAGTGCATGTGGAGGACCAGAGTGAGAAATCAGTCTCTGCTAGTTAAGTGCAAGTGCTCTTGTCAACATTTGTCCCAAGGTGCCCCAAAGGAAACAGTCATGTAAACAACACAGAAATCCCACAGCAGGACAGTTAAAAGCATAAATATTAAAAATAGTCAAACTGGCACAAGAGTCAGAAGTCCACTACCACACTGCTCAATTAATGTTCAGCGGCAGGGAGAAAGGATGGCATTAGCACAGAAATAATATCCTGCACTACCTCCTTTGCTTTCTTGCCTTTCTTGAGCTCAGCCCACACAGTTCACACACTGTCCCTGCCCTGAGGTGCTGTACCAGGGAGATCCAGGCACCTACTTACCTACTTTTTGACATCTTTCTTCCCCTGTCTCCAGGGTAAGGAAATGTCAGATTGCTTGCAGGAAAGTAACCACAGCAGGGGATGATCAGGCACCTGGAAGTCAGGTTAGCCATGATTTTCATGTCTTTGGTCTAATTTCAGCACCTCTGTGGATGGCAGTGAGCATAAGCATGTTGACTGTAAAAGGAAAATGCAAGAGAGATGAAAGTACACTGGGATTTGACATTGTGTGAATTAGTATCTACTATTTCTGACCAGTGATCGGTTTGTTTAGGTGGCATTTGAAGGCCTTGGAAAAGGACTGTCTGCTTGTCACAGCTAAATCGGACTGACTGAAAAGGTACATCTTATTTTTTTATTCTGTATTTTGATGGATGTTACTAGTCTGCTTTGGTTCAAGGTAAGCCAATCAAGCTGTGTTTAGGATTCAGTGTTAAGCATACCGACACTTGAAAATATTTGAATCCAAGATCCAGCCTGTTTTAAACAGCTGAGTCAGATATCATAGAATGTGTGTGTTGTATACCTAGGAAAAGACATTTTTTGTGTGGTACGCTGTTGTAGCTATTAGGCTATCAGAATTGGCGAGGTGAGTATGATAAACCGCCCCAAATCTAGATTTTTCATTATATTAGTGCTCTCGTGGTATTAATTCTGCAGGTCCTTGAAATTCCTGGAGGGTGGGGATTAGTCGAGATTTCAATCCAAGGAGCAAGAAGTAAAAATGGAAGTGAGAGAAAGTGAAACAGTAAGACAATACTGCTGGAAAACAGACCAGAGCTGATAAATGGGAGTTTGGCATGACCCTATACAGAGATCTGATGTCTAGTTCTGTACTTGTTAAGGCTATTATCATACCATTCCAACCTCCTCTTTACTTTGAGGGTTAACCAATGCCAGGGTCTCTTCCTATCACTATCTCAAACTTTATTCAAAGTCATCACCCTGAAAGTGAGAGGAAAATTTTCTAATAGAGGCTTAAAGCAGCATGACTTGTAGTCCTCTCAGTTCTTGACTGAGGTCCTAGAAAGGTCTGAGAAAACTACAGTTAGCTTGCCTTTCAATGGATTCCTGATCACAGGTTCTGGTTAGAAAAAAAGTCAAGCCCTAATATCCACTTCTGTAAATGCTATCAATTAATTGAGGTACAAACAAATGGGTTTGTAAATAAATTTAGACTTCCTGTTAGCCAGTAAAAAAGATGCCAAGAAAATACTTCTGAAATTCTTAGCACTGAAAATCTTTTCAAGCTCTTGATGCAATAACTTAATCCATTTTAAAAGTATAGATACAATCTCTTATAAAACTGTTGGACTACGTGTTTCATGATATTCTAACTTTCATCAATACGTTTTAATTTGTTTGCAGCAGTGAATAAAAAGGATATACTCTGCTGCATTGCAGCCTGTGTTCAATGATTGCACTGACATCTGCTGGTATAATAATGTTTTTAACTATTATGTGTGATATTTCAGGTAC